>NC_141693.1:930774403-931384952 GCF_964263255.1 Lissotriton vulgaris | reverse complement strand
GAAATGAAGTGATCAGAGGTTATTGCGTATGTGAGGGCAAGAAACACAAAATGGCTGCCATGATCTAAGATGGATGCCATGGGTAGATCAGAAATGTGTTTGTATCAGAGGTACTCTTGCTCGTAGCGTAGCGAAAACACCAGGATATGCTAAATGGATCATTTGCGGTTCGCTGATACCAATATTATGTATTTTCGACAATATTGAAAACACGGGTTCAAATCGTCACGGAACCTCAATACTAGTGTATAATGAGGAAACGCCAATGATATGAGCATACAGTCTTCAGTCCAAACCACATTTTCCAATTTTCGCAGAAAGTCTCCTGTATCTAAAATAAAAGAGGGAAGAGTTTGCACAAGTTTCTGAAGAAAGTAGTCCACGTATCTACTTGCATTTTCCATTAGACTTCCCCATGCCGATATTATGGGCCTGCCAGGTGGATTCTCTTTGTTCTTATGAATTTTTGGTATGAAATATATTACTGGCATTACCGGATAGTCATTCTTATGAAAGCGAAACTCATCAATTGATAATAGGCCAGTGCTTTTCCATGCTATAAGGCAAGAGTAGAATTTTTCCCAGGATGCTTATACAATTCCCATGTCACTGCGCCTATAGCATTCTGTATCACTGAGTTGTTTAATTGCCTCTGCCATGTACATAGTGCGCGGCCATAGGACGATGTTACCTCCTTTGTCGGATTGACGCACTATTATGTTGATGTTTGATCTTAACTTCTTCATTAATTTGGAATAGGCGTCATCCTTTGCTGTATATCGTTTTTTGTCCTCATTTTGTTTTTTGTACAGAATTTTTAATTCCTGTGTCACTTTCTAATGAAAGACATCGATATTGTCACGTATCATCACCGGGCAAAATTTGGTTTTCACTTTGAATGCAGTCAACGGTCCTTGTGCTTGTTCTCTAGGCATTTGGCTAAGGGTCTCAGGTGTGATGTTTCCTTCATCTCGTAACTCATAAAGATCTTGCAGTAGACCAACATCCCGTACTGTTATACCAGCTGGTATTACATTTGTTGTAGCCAATGATGTTTTTTGTTTCCCTGTTCCTTGCAGAAGGTGGAATTTTTTCTATTTGATTTTTCGCACAAACTTGTATACATCAATTCGACAGTCTGCATATTTGAAGTCTCCCTTGGGACAGAATGACAGACCCAATGATAATGTAGAGATTTCACTTTCAGTTAGATTGACATCCGTTAGATTTATTATAGTTTGAGCTTCCTCTGTGTGCTTTGATATACCATTTACTGATTCCATTGTTTTTTCTTCCTCTTGGTGTATTGTTTTTTTGCCGTTGTTCCGCTGTTTGTGGCATTGCCTCCGCTCCCATCTTTTGCGGTTCCTTGTACGTTTTGCTGCACACCTTGTACACCCTGTGCCCGTGGACGCAATGTTCGACGCCTGTCCTGTCGTAGGCAGTTGACTTCTTGTTCCAGGGTGTATTTTTGAAACCCCATCCTTTGTACATGTATTTATATGTACATGTATTTATATAGCGCAAATCACCGACCCGGTATCTAAGCGCTTGCTTAGGGAACCCGTCCTGGTATTCCCCTGTGAGATAACCCCGGCAGGGTATCCACAAGGTGAAAGCCAGGCATCCCACCGCGAGGGGCCGATGTGGAGATTAAGCAAGCTATTGCCCAGAGTCGCAGAGTGTGAACTCATGAATCGAGTAGGCACCGGAGCGAGAATTGTCGAGTCCGTGGACATTTTTCAGACTCAAGACCCGCTGAGCCAGGACTTGAACCCTGGTCCCGGGCTGACCTCTGCTTCCAGGTCTGCCTCCTCTAACCAGTGAGCCACACTTCTCCACTTTGTGAAGGTAAATATTTGGCAATGTTCATAATCTAACCTATCTCTCTGAAACTTGAAACTTTTTCGTTTCTTTATAATTTCTTCTTCTTCTTCTTCTCGAGATAGTCGGGCCAACATGTCTTCCCTATATTTGGTGATTGTGGGTGTTATTTTCACTTTTGCTATTTCCACATTCAGGGAATCAATTTCAATTTGGAGTTTCTCTCTATCGCTCTCCGCGTACTTTACTAGGAGTACTACTAGTCTCCTTGAGAATTCCAAATTAACCTCCGCCCAGTCAGACAGCATGTTGGAATCTGGATTTTCGTAGCTGGGGGCTAGCATAATGGGTAGCCCCCATGGTATTCGTCCCACTTCCAGATAGCGGCTGAGAGACCGATGCTCCCACCACTTAGCCTGCTCAGACTTCATTAGTTTTTCCAACTTTTTGTACATATATGATTTTTTTGTAAAAAAAAAAAATCTTTTATATTGTTTTATTTATATTTATATATATTAATATTACATATATATTTTATATATATATATTTAATTTTTTTTATTTATTAATTACCCTTTACACCCTAAAAACGAATCCCACCCTAGTCCCTTTAAATACCCTGCATCCCTTTGAGGGGGGCGTGGCCAAGATGGCGACGGAGTAGGACGTGTCTCCGAGTCCCTCCGGCGCCATGAGTTCTACAGCTTTGTCTAGCACCATCTTGGGATCCCCCACGGTCGCCGATTACTAGCCGCCTGACACCCCATTGCTGCGGTGGACCAGCTGGAGGCCCCATCTCGCTTGCCGGAGCTGTTTCTTGTCACGGCTGTGGGAGCGGCCTAGAGCGCGCCGGGAAACAGGCGCCGGAGCGAGCACTAGTGGCGGGAGTGCCCCGAAAGTGGAGACGGCGACACGGAGGAGCAGCCCGAGCGAGAACTGGCGGAACCGGGGCCTTGGGCTGGCTCGGACCGCGGAGAGAAGCACCGGGAAGTTAGGGGTCGGCGATCCCCGGCGCCCGCTGGCGTGAGGAGCAGAGGACTGGAGGCGAGCCCGGAGAGAGGAGATCCGGCTGGGTGGCCCACTTGAGGCCGATGCTTTGGGGCCTAGATGGGCCTGGTCTCCCGGTGTAGCGCATGGAATCCCAGAAGCGCTGACACTACATGCCTGGGTAAGACGAGAGGGTGCCTGGGGCTTGTGGAGCTGACGGCGGCTGAGTGGCGGCAGTGGCGAGATAGCTGGGCAGGAGCCCCGATCAGCCTGGAGCAGGCCTAGGAGTGAGCTGAGGCTTCTGTCGCCGGCTGTGCAGGGGTAGGCCCCCGCTGGAGAGGTTCGCGATCTGGAGCAGCCCGGCCCTGGGGAATAGTGTTCCTGTGCCCCCCGCATGGCGTGTGACAGCAGAGGCGAAAGGCGCCGATGGGGAGTGCATCCGGCAGCCTGCAGCCAGCAGGAAAGAGATCAGCGCGTGGTGACCATTCCGGGGGCAACCCACGGAAGAGAAGTCCGATGGTGCGTCCATTTTGACCTCCCTGATAGGGCAGGAGCTGCGATTGGCCCTCGTACTGCCTTCCCTGGGTGCTTGCACTTGGGGTTGCACATTTGGAGAGCAAGGTCTGTGGAGCTGCGGAGTGGTGAACTCGCTGGCCTGTGGAATCTAGCACGGGAACTAGCGTGAGGGCCCTAAGTGGATCGGCATCGGGGCCCTCCCACGGCTCTGTGGACGGTGAAGCAACCCTGGACGGCCGTGGTGACATCCCCCTGTCTCCTTTGCGCCTTGAAGGTGTTGTTTAACAGAGGGCGACATGGCTACAGCTAGATTGAAGAAAGACAAGGCGGAGAAGGATAGCCTTCCGAAAGGAGCAATGCAGGCAGTAGCTGCTAAATCACTGCGTCAGGGCGAGAATGAGGAACCCGCCACCAAAGCCTTTATGATTGAACTCTTCGCCGCCATTAAGGAAGATATTTCGGAGCTACGTACCCAGCTGGCATCGGACTTGCTGGAAATGCGGAGGGATCTGGATGGAGTGGGGGAACGTGTGGCGACACTGGAAGAGCGCGATTTGGGGACAGCGGAGGACATACACCAGCTCCAGCAGGATGTTATTCGGGTGACGGAACAGAACCTACATCTTCAAGCCCATGCCGAAGACTTAGAGAATAGGTCCCGTCGCAATAATATAAGGATTCGTGCAGTTCCTTGGAAAGGGGAGGGGTCGGACTTAAGGGAGTACGTAGAGGGTCTTTTTAAGCACGTCCTGAATGAGGAGGCATCGTGTTGGGTTACCGCGGGACCCGAAGGCCCCTCCCCCTGATATCCTGGTCTGCGTTCATGACTTTCAGCTGAAAGAGCGGGTACTCAGGAAAGCACGCGACTTTAACCCTCTACAGTTTCGGGATCATCGTCCCTTGCTTTTCCAAGACTTGGCAGCATCTACCCTGCTGAAAAGGCAAGAATTAAGGCCCGTTACGGCTCACTTGCGGAAGCACAATGTGGCTTACTCCTGGGGACACCCATTGCGATTCATCTTCAGGTGGCATAATAAATTGGTCCAGGTGCGTTCCCTAGCAACAACCATGGAAATTCTGGGATTGGATCGTGCTGATCCCGAGCCTGACGACGGCGGAACACCTTCTGGGCGACAGCGGCGCCCCTCGGACTGGCAGAGAGTGGGCAAGCCTGTGTCGGCGAGACAGCCTGATCCGTCGGCGAGCCTTCAAGAGAGAGGGGCTGCGGTGGCTTCCGTGGCCCTAGTGACAGAAGCAGCAACAGAAGATAGTGCAAAGGTTCCGTGACGTCCTGAGACGGTGGATCGTTGGCATCGGAGGGGGCCTCTCCGTACAGGTACAACTGGAACTATATGTCCTTAGTCATGAGGGAGTCCCGTATCGGGAATTGGTGGATTGACGACTGGTGCCATATTCCCCTACCACTGGGAACGGATCTACGAACTGACGTTTGTTACTTTCTTCTTGTCCTATTTTGTTCTTTGCTGTTGGGGTTGGTTTGTCTTGAGGGGGGGACTTGGGGGGGTGGTTCAGGGGGCGGGGCTCCGCATCAGCTATGGGGGTTTTCTGGAAGGCTACGAGGTATGGCTGTCTCCTGTCCGCTATAAGTGGGCATCTGGGAGGGTGCTTAGGAGGTCGTTCCAGAGGTGGTGCTGTCAATGGGATGTTGTGCGCTGGGCTGGGGTACTTGAAAGGCACCTGTGGCTACCTGTGGCTGCTAGAAGCTGCCGAGATAGCGTCCATCTCCTTCCTGTGGAGTCATGTCTAGGGAGCTGAAAGTGGTGAGCCTTAACGTTCGTGGGCTTAACAACCCTGTGAAGCGCTCTGCGGTTTTGTCCCTACTTGAGAATGCAGATGGTGATGTGTGCCTCCTCCAGGAAACTCACCTCCTACCTAAAGATGTGCATCGCATGCGAGACATTCGTTACCCCTTGCAGCTCTGGTCCTCTGGCCCCGCTAAGAAGAACGGAGTAGCGCTAATGTTTAGCTCCCGTGTGCGATGCAAAGTCTTGGCCAAGCTTGTAGATATCAAAGGGAGGTTTCTGGCGGTGCGGGTTCAATGGGGGGACACGACTTTCACCATAGGGTCCCTTTACGCCCCAAATATTCAGCAGGAGTCTTTCCTGCGCACAGCCCTAGCGCAGGTCCTTGCTTCCCCGATGCGCTCATATTGATTGGTGGGGACTTTAATCTCGTGATGGAGGGGGTCTGGACAGATCAGAAAACAGGGTGTCTCACACCGGTGCTTGGTCCCAGGAAGGGAAGCAATGGCTTGCGGAGGGTGGGCTCCATGATGTGTGGCGTTTGCAGCACCCCCAAGAACGAGACTATACATATTATTCAGCAGCGCACAAGACTTATGCGCGATTGGACCACTTCCTAGCCACATCCGCCCTTCTGCCACACCTGCCTGAAGCTGACATTGCCCCGGGCTCTTTTTCCGACCATGCGCTCCTTTCAGTAAAGGTCTCCCTGAATAGCCCACGACCCCTTCTGCTGGTTGGCGGCTGCGAGACTCCATGTTGAACGCTGACACAGTTGTCACGAAAATCAGAAACACAATCACTCACTACTTAGCTGAAAACACGGTGGGAGACACTGCAATAGCTTCAATTTGGGAGGCATTGAAACTAGTGGTCAGAGGGGACTTCATTGCGCTAGCGGCCACGTATGCTAAGTTGCGTAGGGAGAAGCGGGGGGAGCTGGAGGGAGAAGTGCGGGGACTGGAAGCGATCCACAAGAGGACAGGGGCACCAGGGGTGCTTGAGAGAACTAGAAACAAAGGGACGTATGCTTAAGCATCTGGACCTAGATGTCGTGCTTGTAGCCGAGATCGTGGTTGGCAAGAACCACATCCAGTTTGTTGGCAATGTGTGACGCGCATGCGCAAAGAACCGAGCATGCGCATGAGCACCTGTTCCAGCATTGAGCCACTTCCTTCCCTTCCCAGAACGCTTCGCGTTCCATTCCGGTTCCGGGGTCCTGTGTTCTCGAATCCGTGTCATGGTGGTGGTGTTTAGCGGATCCCGTCGGGTCTGCGGCTGGCGTCGGGTCGTGTCCGATCAGGTACCAAGCTTAGTTTCGATATCAGTAGTCTTAGTTGCTTTTCAGTATTTAGTTTGGCGTTTATGATATAGAGTGTCTGCAAGCCTCTACGGTTGCTCTAGTACGAGCTTGGTTCGCTATCACTGAATGTTTAAGGGATCAGCAGTTGGTGGGATTTAACAGTATAAATCCCTTCTTACGGACCACGTCGGTTCGTGTTTTTGTGTATATCTTCATTGACAAACAGAGATCCTTTCTGATTTATTCGTTGGGACTAGTGGAGTATTGATACTAGTCCCGGCAGTGATTTATTGTTTTTTCTGGAAATAGAGGAGTATTGATTCCAGTTCCAGCTTTTAGGTTTTCTCCTAACACATACACAGGTAGGCATAGAAGCATATCTGTTACATTGTTGAGCTTAGTGCAAGTAGCTAGGATAATCATTCTGGAACCATTGCAGGGTACACGGAGAGCTGTCATTCCTGAATACCAGACCAGTCCTTTCTATCTATGTTTATACCACCCTCTACACTCTAAACAGTACGCATATTTCTCAACCCTCTTACCTTCTATACTACATGTCACCAAGAGCTGCACTAACTTGTGTTCCTTGTTCTCACATATAGGAGACAGCTTTTACAGAAGTTCATTGGTTCCCCCAGGATCATCAGTCACTCCTCCTGTGTATGAAGAAACCTGGGTTTTCCCCCACTTACCTTGTTTCATTTTCCCTGTTTTCCCCTGACGGGCATCACTATTTGTATCCAGTCATTCTACTCTGGCACATGGTGAACCGGTTAGGGGAGATAGTGGAACGAGCTGCATTTCCTTGGTGCTTCCGAGGCAACAATCGCGACAAGCATTACACTAGACAGGGCAGAATACGCCTTGCTGCGCCTGCGCCACAAATTTTATCTGTGTGGAGACAAAGAAGGTAGGATGTTGGCGCACCGCTTACGCGAGAAGGCCCAGGCCTCGGCCATCGTGGAATCAGGGATCAACGGGCGACAGCCCGTACCACCGATGCGGAGATTGTTGACTCCTTTTGCCACTTTTACCAGTCACTGTACGCGAGAGAGGGTGCGGCCCCGGCCGATGTAAAGAAATACCTCACAACAGCTGGTGTCACGCCCCTATGCCCTGACTCTGCAGACTTGATGGAGGCAGAGATTCGCATGGAGGAGGTCATCTCAGCCATTTCTCGGCTTAAACTGGACAAGTCGTCCGGGCCCGATGGGTTCTCTGCCATCTTTTACAAAACTTTTTGCAGGGAACTTGCCCCATTTTTAACGCGACTCTTCAAATCCTTCCTGGACACCGGGGCAGTCACCCCTTCCATGTCCGATGCGGCCATTACGGTTATCCTCAAACCCGGGAAGGACCCTGCCGAATGCAGCTCTTACAAGCTGATCTCGCTCCTGAATATAGACGCTAAATTGTTCCCGGGAATATTAGCTGCGCACCTTAGCCTGCTGATGGATGGTGTGATTGACCCAGACCAGGTAGGCTTCATACCCACCCGGCAAGGAGGTGATAACTCTAAGAGATTGCTCCATCTGCTGGACTTGGTACATCGCTCAAAGGCGCAGGCTTTTCTGCTTTCCATTGACGCAGAGAAAGCCTTCGATCGGGTAGACTGGGGGTTCCTTTTCGAGGTGCCGAGAGCATTCGGCTTTGGTCGCAACTTCTTGCGCTGGGTCCAATGTCTCTATGCTGCCCCCAAAGCTGTGGTATGAGTTAATGGCTGCAAATCGACACCCTTCCCCATTGCCCGGGAGACGCGGCAGGGGTGGCCCCTCTTGCCGCTCCTATTTGCGTTTTATATGGAGCCATTTGCCCAGCGAGTCCGGTCCCACGATGATATCACAGGCCTACGCTTCGGGGCAGATGAGCATAAAATAAGTTTATATGCGGACAATGTTATCTTGGCGCTACAGGATCTCTACCCCTCCCTAAGGTATTTGTCAGCAGAGATCCAAGCATTCAAAAAGAGGCGGGGTTTAATGTCAATTTCTCCAAATCCCAAATTCTGAATATATCGGTCCCGCTTGTGGAGGTGGCAGATCTGCAAAAGGACTTTGATTTTCAATGGACACAGTCCGACATTACGTACCTTGGTTTTCGCCTGGCCCCGACCCTGCCTCGAACGCTCTCCCTTAACTATGCTGGATTAGCTGAGCAGGTCGCTAAGTCCTTATCGGATTGGTCCCGCCTGAATCTAGCTTGGTTTGGCAGGCTGGCTGCCGTTAAGATGACGATCCTCCCTAGAATACTTTATATGTTTCAGATGCTGCTGCTGATGCCGCCGAAGGGCATGTTGCAGAGACTCCAGGGGTTGCTCAATAAGTTCTTATGGAACAATAAACGCCCGTGTGCTATGTTCACAGTGGCTACGTCCCCGAAAGCGGCGGGTGGACTGGGCTTCCCGAATCTCGCTGCATACTTTCAGGCGTCCTGCTTGCGTTATATAGTAGAATTGAATAGACCCATGTCCAGCAAACATTGGCTCTTCATGGATCAAACGGTGGCAGGGTGTAATATCTGGAGGGAGCTCTGGTTGCCGCGTAGAGATAGAGCGTGGGGGTTGTACTCCTCCCTGGTGACTTCCCCGACATTACGGCCTTGGGACCAGCTGGCGCTTCGTAGAGGGTGGACATCCTTTCCCTCGCCTATGACGCCGATTGTGGACAACCCTGACTTTCCCCCAGGGCGTGCGTCGCCAGTCTTCCATCGCTGGCGGGAGAAGGGCTGCAAGAGGGTGGTAATGCTCTTTGACTTGGACGGACTGATTCCGTTCTCTGTGTTGCGGTCGGATTATTTCCCGCTGGACCCAGAGGACCCTTTCTGTCATGCTCAGGTAGCTCATTGGGTGACCAAACCAGCTAATGTGTCCTCTATGTCGCGACCTCTTACGGTCTTTAAACGTTGGCTGGTGCGTAAAACTGATGATCGAAGCCTCATCTCGGAGCTATATGCAATGATTTTACGTTGCGCTACGAAACAGCGTACGAAGGCGCAGGTGCGGTGGGAGATAGAGCTAGGAAGGCCCCTCTCGACCCAGAAATGGGAACAGGTGTTCTATTGGGCACATCACACGACATCCAACACGGCAGGGACCGAATCAGCATACAAAACAGTGACATACTGGTACTATACACCAGCGCGCGTCACACAGTGGGATAAATACAAATCAGGCCTCTGTTGGAGGGGATGCGGGATGTCTGGGACTCTGACACACCTACTGTGGCGCTGTCCGAAATTAGAACGCTACTGGAAGAGGGTGCTTGACGAGTTGGACAGTGCGTTCAAGATAACACTCCCCCGGCTTCCGGAACACACAATACTTGGGCTGCCTCATCCTAAATATTTCCCACTACGCTCAATTGTTGGCCGACAACTGGCGCTGGCGCTGCTGTTGTTGAAGTGGGGCTCGCAGGTAGTACCTGACATGAGAGATTGGCTTCAGCGTCTGTGGCACACCCTCACTATGGAGCGACTTTCCCTGGGCATGGATGGTAGGGGGTCAGAATATTCTACGCTATGGGTGCCATTCTTGCAGCTTTTGTCCAAGGATCTTCGGGAAGTGACTTGACCGAAATATCTGCAGATTCTTCAACTTATACCCCTAGAGCCGGTTGGAGCCACACCGTGTAAATAAGGCCTTGGGAGCTACGCCCCAGGGAGGGGAGGTACCTCTGAGATAGTTGCTCCTAGTTTTGTCTGATGCGGAGTGGAGTGGGCGGGGAAGGGAGGGGAGGGTGGACGGGGGGTGGTAGGGAGGAGAGGCTAGCGAAAGGAATAGTTGGGAATGTATTTTCTGTTTTCTTTGGACTTTCATCTTTTAAAATGGCGGAGATGATGCATCTGGTGGGGTGATTATGCAACCACAGATACGTGGGGCCGACCTCCGGGTTGTAGGCCCAGACGCTGTGTTCGATTCTTGTGGGAGTACCCCCTGCCGGCGAGTTGATGTAGGCAGCTGGGCTGTGTAATGTGATGCTTTGCCGCTTAAAAAAATGTTTGATTCTAAATACCCTGCACCCCATAATCATAACTCTAAAAATACCCATACCTAGCCCTGAACCTTAAAAGTACCCCTGTACCCCAAAACCTAAACCTAGCCCTGAACCCTAAAAATACCCCTGTATCCCAAAGCCCAAACCTAGCCCTGAACCCTAAAAATACCCCTGTACCCAAAAACCCAAACCTAGCCTGAACCCTAAAAATACCCCTGTACCCAAAAACCCAAACCTAACCCTGAACCCTAAAACCACTCCTGAACCCTAAAACCCCCCGTACCCTAAAACCTAAACCTAGCCCTGAACCCTAAAAATACCCCTGTACCCCCAAACCTAGCCCTGAACCCTAAAAATATCCCTGTACCCCAAAACCCAAACCTAGCCCTGAACCCTAAAAATACCCCTGTACCCCAAAGCCCAAACCTAGTCCTGAACCCTAAAAATACCCCTGTACCCCAAAACCAAAACCTAGCCCTGAACCCTAAAAATACTCCTGTATCCCAAAGCCCAAACCTAGCCCTGAACCCTAAAAATACCCCTGTACCCAAAAACCCAAACCTAGCCCTGAACCCTAAAACCACTCCTGAACCCTGAAACCGAAACCTAGCCCCGAACCCTAAAAATACCCCTGTACCCCCAAACCTAGCCCTGAACCCTAAAAATACCCCTGTACCCCAAAACTCAAACCTAGCCCTGAACCCTAAAAATACCCCTGTACCCCAAAACCCAAATCTTGCCCTGAACCCTAAAAATACCCCTGTACCCCAAAACCCAAATCTATCCCTTAGCCCTAAAAATACCCCTTACCCCAAAACCCAAACCTAGCCCTGAACCCTAAAAATACCCCTGTACCCAAAAACCCAAACCTAGCCCTGAACCCTAAAAATACCCCTGTACCCAAAAACCCCAAACCTATCCCTGAACCCTTAAAATACCCCTGTACCCCATAACCCAAACCCACCCTTAAAATACCCCTGAACCCCTAAACATATACCCCAACACCCCCAAACTAAAACCATATACTTACCTTAAACTTAAATATTAAAAACATATGCTTTTACCATTCATGCTTTTACAACGAATTTCGTGGTAAAAGCATATAAGATGTAATGGCATGCGTTATAAAGGTTTTGCGGAGTAATGGTACTTTCGTTGTAATGGTATGCGGAGTGAAGGTATGCGGAATGAAAGTTGCGTTGTAAAGGTGTTTTACCGTCTGTGGCTGTTGTGTGATTGGGGTCTCTGATGTGGTTAACCTAATAAAGAGACTTTGGATCTTCCTTGTTTGTGTGAAACACCCTTTTTTATTTGACTTTTACATGAAGCATAAATCCTTTCATTTACAGATAACTTTGTGATTTACTATTTAGTCTCATTTACATTTGTGGGTCTCATTTTCATGCTTCCTCCAATTCAAAATATGTCTCATTCCGAGAACCCTCTAATTATTTCTCATTTTTTCCAGCCTACTCCTTGACATATTTTATCTAGAACCTTTCTGTTTTGCACAAATGTCCTTGACAAGGTCCTGATGAATACCCCTTCCCTTGTGAATTATGTTTGTGGCTGAAGCCCTGATATTTGTTTCTGTTTTGGACTGTTCTGCTTGCACCACGCAAGACTGTTCAGAGACATAAACCATAATTAGCTCAATGTGTCTCCATTTCTGGAAATCTTTTACAGCCCTTGAGTATTTATTTAGGTCTTGGGCACATTTAGTTTTTGTTGTATGTGGGCGGACCTCTTGTTTCCAATCCTGAACATACACTTAAAGTGAGCTTTAGGTCAGCCTCAAGTGCATGATTGGATAACTTTGCTGCCGATCTCATGTGTCTGATGTACGTTTTTCGCTTTTCTACACATTCTTGCATTTGTCTCTCCCTAGAGAATTTTGGTCCCAGTGTTCAGATTGGATTAGTTGCATCTTTCCACTGCATATTTGAGGGGACTCTTTTTTTTTCTTTTGTATTCGGCACTCCATTTGAGCGCATGTTTTTTCTTGCTCCTGTTTATTCTTTATACCACATGCACTCTCCTTCCTGATGTTCCCCATGTTGAAGATATATATAATAATAATATAATAATAATAAAGAAGTTTATAAAGCGCCTGGTGACGCCATCTCGGCGTGTCCCCGCGCTGTGGAGATAAGATACGTACAATGGTAATGGTAGGCTCCTCTGCCCAGCTATGTTTTAACCCCTTCGCTGCTGGCCCGTTTCCGCCGCTGTGCGGTAAACAAATGAACAGGGGCGGGCCATGACGAACCCCAGCCGTCATCAGCACACGAGCACCGTAGTGCATGACCGCTGGGGTTCGTCATCAGCATACAAGGGGTTAAAGATTGTACAGGTGGGTTTTTAAGAGTTTTCTGAACTTGACCTTAGACCCATCCAGTCTGAGGCCAACCGGGAGTCTGTTCCAGTTGCTAGCCGCTACCAGTCTGAATGAGCGGCATCCCAGTTTTGCTCTTTTTACGCGGGGAATCCTCAGTAAGCCCGCTCCTACTGAGCGTAGTGCTCTGTTTGGCTCATAAATGTGTACCAGGTCTTGGAGAAAGGATGGAGCTTTATGCCATATAATCATGTGGCATATTAGGAGCGCTTTATACATAACTCTCTTTCTGACCGGTAGCCAGTGTAGCGCCGCAAGAGCCGGTTTAGAGGCTGCTCTTTTAGGGAGGCGGGTGGCCGTATTTTGAAGGACTTGCAAGCGCCCCATGCTTTTTTCTGTGGTGCCTAAAAGCATTTTTTTGTTTTCTGTTTACCAAGGGCCTGCCAGCTGCAAAGTTCTACTTGGCCACCCGCTTTCTTTTTATGTCGAGCTGGTGTAACAGCGCGAAGCACTGCGTCCAGTGAAGCATCTTTTGTTATCCACTTCCTGGGAATGTGAGACAGGAGATGGGCATGCGCAAGCCCTCGGCGCTTTCACCTCGTGGGCGTGCACGCCCAGCCTGGCGCCGTGCACATCTCCTGTCCCACATTCACAGTAAGTCAGCCTCTCGCCTCTCTCAATTGCGCGCGCACACACACAGCCACACTCACGCATGCACACACACACACACGCACACACACACACACGCAGGCACACGCACACACACGCACACACACCCAAACAGACCCACACACACCCACCCCCTACAATTAAGCCCCACCCGCCCCACTCACCAGGCTACAGGCTCCGTCACGCGAGGTTTCCCCTCACTTGCAATGGCGGCCTCTGCTCCTCCTACGTGCCTACAGCATTTCACAGCCTCCCCTGGGGCGGGACTTTCGCCTTCTGCCCTTCTCGTCCAGTCACTTTGTGAGCACGGGCTTCCCGCAGAAGGCGGAAGTAGCGGCCTAGGGGAGGCTGTGAAACGCTGTAGGAGGCATACGAGTGCTGGTTATTATGAGTCGTGGCCTTATTGAAAGAGGAACTCCGCTAGGAGATGAGGTTTGCTGTATAGATGCAACAGTAAAAATATAATCCAAAACCGCCTGCCTATTAATGGAGATGCGCATCTATTGGCCGAGGATCTGCACGTGCATTGCATCCCTCCCCTCCACATACCCACCCTCGGCCCTGCTGATTGGTTGCATAGAAGCAGGCGTCTCCCTCGCACCGCCCCCCCATCCCGTTCACAGTCACACACCCAGAGCCATGCTAACGGCACCCCGGGGCCAGCTGCGCCCCGGACGCCCCCATGGCCGTGCGGCTAGGCTACAGCATCCTCATCCTCCCTCTAGGGAGCGGCCTGTACAGCTGGGAGGCCCTCATCTTCTTCCTCTGGGTGAGTCTGGGCTGCGGAGGCAGATCCGGGGGCAAAGCGCCTGCTGCCGAGATATGCGTGTCAACTACTTGTTTTTATAAGGCCATTGATAGAGCGCTTCATTGTGACCCGTATTTAGGAGCTTGAGCAATCGATGTTATTGGTATAGGTGGGATATTGGGGCAGAGAAGGCTTCCTGCCGCGCCTCGCGTCATAGGTTGAGGTCAAGGAGAGTGCCTCGTGCAATCTACGGCGGATTCCTTTGTCTGCCTAAGGTGCTGCGAGAATTAAAGGATTGGGACAGCAGTGTCTAGAACCGCCCTGGGGCACCCTAATAAAGCTTGATCACCCCACCCCTGACCCACCAGGCACTCCATGCACTCCCACCAGATGAATGCTATTTCTGCAGCGAATGTGCCTTATGTCCAACAGGCCCCCTCCCAGCTCGCCCGGTTTGGAAATGACAGGCGATTGCAGCATGTTCCCACTCTGTGTTTTTGTTTATTTTGGGAACGCTGATGTTACCTCCTGTGAAGAACATTTCCAAAGTGACGTGCTCTTAAAAATTGAATTTTTAAACTTTCATAAATACTGTGTAAATATTGGGCAGGGCCAGTGGAATTGATTCCGCGGCGATTCGAGGTTTACTACACAATTTTGCATTTGTCTCACACACACACACACTGCACTGCCTCACACACACACTACATAGTCACACACTGCTGTTTGTCACTCACACTGCCCTATCACACACACTGCGCTGCTACACACACACTGCACTGTGAGACACACACTGCACTGCCTCACACACACACTGCGCTGCATCACGCACACTGCCCTGCCTCACAATGCGCTGCCTCACACACACACTGCGCTGCCTCACACCCACTGCGCTGCCTCACACACACACCCACTGCGCTGCCTCACACACACACTGTGCTGCCTCACACATACACTGCCTCACACACACACTGTGCTGCCTCACACACACACTGCACTGTGACACACACACATTGCACTGCCTCACACACACACTGCCTCACACTCACACACACACACACACACTGCACTGCCTCACACACACACACTGCCCTGCCTCAAACACACACTGCGCTGCCTCTCACACACACACTGCGCTGCCTCACACACACACTGCGCTGCCTCACACACACACAGTGCGCTGCCTCACACACACTGTGCTGCCTCACACGCACTGCACTGCCTCACTCACACACACACTGCCTCCCCCACACACACTGCACTGCCTCACACACACTGCACTGCTACATATTTACACTGCACTCAATGCAACATACACTACAAATACCTCTCAGTGCCACATAATTACACACCACATAATTACTCTACTGAATGCAAAACACACTCCACACAATACCACTCAGTGCCACATAATTATATGATACATAATTACACTGCACTCAATGCAACATACACTCCAAACAATACGACTCAGTGCCACAAAATTACACACCACACAATTACACTCTACTGAATAAAACATACACTCCACACAATACCACTCAGTGCCACATAATTAAATGCTTCATAAATACACTGCACTCAATGCAACATACACTTCAAATACCACTCAGTGCCACATAATCACACGCTGCATAATTACACTGCACTCAATACAACATACACTCAAAATACCACTCAGTGCCACATAATTACACACCACATAATTACACTGCACGCAATGCAACATTCACTCCAAATCCCACTCAGTGCCACATAAGTACACTCTACTGAATGCCACATAATATGCCACATAATTACACTGCACTCAATGCAACATACACTCCAAACAATACCACTCAGTGCCATATAATTATATGCTACGTAATTACACTGCACTCAATGCAACATACACTCCAAATACCACTCAGTGCCATATAATTACTCTACTGAATACAACATACACTCCCCATATTACCACTCAGTGCCACATAATTACACGCCATATAATTACTCTTCTCAATGCAACGTAAATACACTCCACGTAATACCACTCAGTGCCATATAATTACACACCTCATGCTTACATTACTCAATGCAACATAAATACACTCTATCTATCGCCATCACTCTATCTATCTATCTATCGCCCTCACTCTATCTATCGCTTCACCAAAGCATCACTCAGCACCACCACAGCATCACTCATGGGAAATACAACATCACTAGGCGCTACCACAGCATCACTCGTCGCCACCACAACATCACTCAGCGCCACCACAGCATCAATCTGTGCAACCATTCAACAACTGGTTCAAATATGCTCTCTCAATGTTTCAAGCTTTATTACAAATGTCACAAAAAGATGATAATATTTCACTTCTGTCCTTGGATTTTCGTCACAATAAAATACAATTAACATAATCTTTACAATTTTTTTTTTACAAAAGTTTAAGCTATTTCTATTATAAATTACAATAACTTTTATCTAAGTATTAATTATTAAAAAATGTAAAAAGCCATTGTTATTTGGAATATCAATACATCTAAGTCACGTAAATACAACACATATTTCATTACAAATGCTATAGGTGTCACATTTACGAAAGTTAAAACTATTGGCATTGGAAATGACAAAGCTATTAAGTTGGCTATTTTCAAAACCAACACATAAATAAAAAATGTGTCATTTACAATACCAATAGCTCAAACTTTCCTAATGCGAGACCTATTGCATTGCAAATGCTTGTTTTTGAGTGGTTTCACACTTTTTGCTTACTTTTAATGTATCATAACCAATCACCATGCTAGACCAATACATTAAAAATAACAAGATAGTTGCTGTACATCATGGCACATGTGCATGCATGCATCACGACACACATGCACACAAACATTGTGATGCAGGCATATGCTTTTGAGGCCACCTTGAAATTGATTTTCATTCAAAGAAAACACATGGCAAGATTGCCATCAATGCTTTTGCATGTCACAATGCCTGTGTTAGCACGCAAACAGCGATCAAAAAGGCATTATCAAAATCAATACTCAGCCTTTTATAGTAGAAAACCTAAGGCTTGTTTTGTTTGAAGCTCATCTGTCACTCGTTTTGCACATTTCCACACCGGAGTGCTGCACTATCGCCACAGAGTATATGTTGCACCTTGTGCAAATTTATAATACAAATAATGGCACCAAATGCATAGGTCAATAAAAACAATTGTGATCAATCTTTCTGTTTGACTTAAGGTTATTACACCTTTGCATTAGTTGAGTGTCTTTTTCTGAAACTGTTGCTTGACTAGTTCGGCCTTGGCACAATTTTTGTTAGGACTCCTTTATTTCGCTGAGCCAGTTCTAAAACAAATCTGAAAGAACCACAGCGTGTCCTGTTTACATGTATTACCCAGGTTCCTGGTGACACTGTCATCACATGATTTTTGTAAACTGTCTGCTACTAAGCTGTGTCTTACAGTCAGACATTTGACAAATTTAGCTCCTTTCTTGGAGGTATGTATTTTTGCTGGAGTGGAGAACGGAGGAATACCATCTGAGGCTCTGATCCATATCTTCTCCCCTGTTGGGGAAAAATGCTTCAGAATTATGTGGGAGAGTGGTAAAGGGATGGTATGTAGCTAATGGTGAATTTTGGAGTACACAGTTTCAAATATATACTAAAGCATGGTGTGGTAGCTCACTGTCATTTGAAGGTAGTACATTTTCTATTGTAATTGCTTTTACATTTGCAGACATTTGATAAAACTACATGGAACACAAACAATAAATAAAAAATGAAGAACAGAACGACCGACCAGGGTCCAGCTCGACCAAAACACATGTACCATAAACAATCCCAAGTTTGGTGCAAAACACTTCCCGCACCCGTCGTACCAAGGTGCAAATCAGGTCAAAATGTTCATCGAAAGGTGGAAGGTGCGCTCGTTGAAATCAAACGCGAGCTCGCTTAGTCCAAAAAAAAAATGTTTTCTTTATTCTGGAAATCTTTAAAAAGAACGGCACACAGCCAACTCGTTTCGTTCCCAGAAGAAACTTTGTCACGGCTGCAATGATCACAAAGAAAACTGACATTTACAAACTACATATATAACATCCATAAATAGGGACACATATCATACATCAAATCAAAAGTTAAAGACGAACGGCCCAAAATAACAAACAAAAAGATAAGAACATTCTTTTACACATGGATAATTACTTACATGGATAGAAAAAAACACTAAAACATTACATTTAAAAGACCAACAATATAGAAAAATCGTTGACACAAAACTTCATTTAACATACATTTCTTAAAGCTAATACCAAAAGTTAAAAATGGGGAATGTCATTTATGTAGATAAAGAACAAATGATGATGATAAAAAAAATGTTATTGAACTAAGCAAGCTTGCGTTTGAATTCAAGGAGTGCACCTTCCGATGAACAAACAATAAATAACGTGTGGGGTTTCAGCAAATATTTATAATTTGTGCATCACAACGTAAAGTGCTTTGGTTTGGTTTGATTTGATTGTATTAAATCTTTGTTTCCATCACACTTCAGAACTGCAAAAAACGTGCTTCATTTGTGCTTTCCTAACTGCTGAAAACGTTTGAAATAGTTGTGTAGTTCATTTATAGGTATTCAAACATGATTTGTGTGTTCAGAAAAAATTGACATCCTATATCCTTTCCTTTCTCAGTCCTTGAACACAAGCAACATTACCACATAGTTCACTGTACAAAATCCTCACACTTCACAGAAAAAGAAAAGTAAACACCAACCTCTAACTTAAAAGAATAAACAGTAATTTGTCAGAAGACTTAGGCTGACATTTGACCTCTGACTTTAAATGTAGAGTAAAAGGGACAACATAGTATCAAAATGTAAAGTAATATTTATTGTTCATTGACCTTCTCAGCAAGCACCCCTGCTTCCAGCACCTATGTGGATAGGTAGAGTAATTGATGATTATGTATCCACTATCCTTTCTAAATCCATGCTTTCCTTTACACTTTCCTAGGATTAATTTGTGTCTTTCAAAATAACAGTCACTATGCACACACCAATCATTTTCCATGGTTCCGACTGTCAAGATATTTTTTCAGTTACTAGTTATAATCAGCTGTGCAACATGCGTTTTTGTCCCTGAAGCCTTAATTTACTAACATTTCAGTAGAAAGTGTGTGTTGCTTGAGTGGGATTTTAGGAGTAAAAAAAGTTGCGTTTTAAAAAGTACAGCTCCAATGAGTGAGCCTCTCTTCAATTCAGAGTGGCCACCAGGTAAGACCTTTTCTCGTGATCCCGCATTATTAAATTCAGAAGAAGCAAAACCGGTTGGTGTTAAGAAAAAATATAATTCTTGATGTAGGCGCGTATCTTAACCTTAACACGCTAACCTTAATCTTTATTTGGTAAACCATGAACGTCCTCGTTATTTCGAAAAAAGGACACAACATGTATGGATCTAAAGTACACTAATGCACATTCAAAGCACCTGAGCTTCAGAGCGCATGGTGTTGACGCAGCTTCCTGCTCCCCGGTGCATCGTCTCCACCGTTGATTTGAGCTTCACAGTTTGCAACCAAGTGTTGCACGGACCCCCTGCACCGTAACCTGCCACCCCCACCCGGAGTAGTCCCCGGAGTGACGTCACGCCCACACCAGCTCTTCCTGTCAGAGGTGACCTCGCCTCCGTGACGTCCCTGCCCCGCCCGGCACGAGTGCCCCGGGAGCGCAGGAGCAGAAGGAGGAGGAGGCGGGGCGGCAGAGGCCGGCTCCGGAGTGACCTGTCGCCGCCACTTGCACTACACAGGCGGGCCATGGCGACGGGGGAGGAGGAGGCGGTGGGGTGCCTCCGAGCCGGGGAGCTGCGGGCCGGCTCCTGGATCTCCGTGCTGCTGGAACAAGTCGTTAACGAGGCGCTGGTGGTGAGCTTCCAGTGGGGGCGGCGGAGCTTCAGCGGGATCCTGCTGGAGAGCACGCAGAAGTAAGAGCCCGTGCGCCGCGATTGCAGAGGGGGAGCTCGGCCTGCGGGACTCTGATGAGCAGCTGGAAGCTGGCCAGGCCCTAATCCAATTAAAGGGGCTGCCTCCTGCCATGATTAACGAAGCGGTAGTGTGCGCAGATACCCCCACCCCCCTCACCATTACAGCTGAGCGTGCAAGTCACAAGAGTGTGGGGCTCAGAAATTGTACTTTACCAGAGCGTATTTGCCCCCCACCCATCTGTGCTCTGCACCGTACCCCTGAGAGCACCCTTCAAACTTATACACGCCGGCAGCCCAAAACTTTATTCTGAAACTTTATAAGGGCTATTATAAAGGAAGGGACGTTAAGCGCTATCAAATGTGAAATTATAAAAATCGTGTTAAATAAGTGCATCTTGTTATGTTAAATGTAACATTTGTCGCTGTCAGATATTTTTACATGGAATTTAGAAGGCGACTTTAAATATCGATCTATTACTTCAACAGTAAAATCACAAGTGAACTGGGCTTTATGTTTATTCTGCGTTTACTGGTTACGTGCACGGTTAAATATTTTTTATTTTAATTTGTGGCAACACTGTTCTATAAGTGGGCGGTACGAAGAGGAGGCGTGTGGTTTTCATGCCGATGTTTATTAGCATTCTTAAAACTGTTAGCCAGTGCACTTGCCTCACGGCATAATACACAAATTGTTTTTTTTAAAACAAGGGTACTATATTATATGTCTAAAGTACTTTGACATCTAATGGTGTTACTTAAATGACCACTTCTAAAAATTCATGCTGGCAAAATCTGTTGACGTTAGGTGATACCTGTATGTCATATCCTAGGAGGACCAGGTCATCCTTTGACCCTTAAGAAGTTGATACCCTGCTTACGAGATATATATATATATTTACTATACTTATGAACAAAGTTACGGTTTAGGCAACATACAAAGGTATTGTCATTATCATCTATTATTTTTTTGGGGTTCTGTTTTTTTATTGTAAAGACATCATACCATATATGACCAGTGTTAAAATTTCACTGTCGGCAGGCCTTTTGCTAGGTTCTAAAACAAATGAAACAAAAAAAATGACGGTGCAGGCCAAATGTAATAAAGAGAACAATTTCAAAAAGGATTTCTAATGTAATAATAATTATAATAATAATAGAAACTCAGAACCCGACAAAGTTGCATTGTCTTTAACTTTTTTTTTTGGTTGAGGCTACCAGAAAGTGCAAGCTGTCTGGTAGCAAAAGACTTATTGTCAGTTTACTAAGATCTTAGAGTGGGGTTAAAGTTCACCTGTTGCTTCATTGATTGACATTTATGGTAATTCGGTAACTTATTGAATGGCTTGCCCTCTTGTATTTGTCTCCCCCCTGGAGCATATTAACATTACTTGTCTTTCCATTGCTTACCTTTAGGGAACTACTTTTTATTAGTAGTGACTCTCTCTTGTCGTTCCTCCCCTCCCCCGCCTTGTGTTGCTCTTGGCAGTCTGGTTTTCTCCTTGCTGTTCTCATAACCATATGCTTCTGTCATTACACACTGTGTTGCTTCCTCCTGCTTGGTGCCCCCTCTGAAGCTTCAATTACCGTCCAACACCTGTGCCTTTATTTTTTTCTTTTTTTATTAAATTGGCTTTTCGCTCTGAAAAATATTTATTTTTATCTACCAATCCAAGAAGCATCGACAATCTTGGATCAGTAAATAAAAAAAGAATGCAAATGGCATTTGCATGCTGGCGCGCACATATGTTCTGACACAGGCACACACCAGTGGAATGAGACGACCATCATTGCGCCCTTTTTCATTTTTAGGTCGCGCCTAGCCCAACTCGCATGCGCTGCTCTATCGGTGACTTCTTGTGAGCACTCCAAAACTTACCCAAAGCTTCTCCTTGTGGGTCTGGCAACTCCCACACATTTGATAGGCCTGTGTGTGTGGCCTTAAATAATGAAAGCACGCAAATGGCCAAAAGCAGGCGCATGTCCCACCTCTTTGTTTACTGGTCACTCCCACAGCGTTTTCCTTGCGGGAGCGAGCAGCGGCGTGCAGGGTGGTATCTGCATTCCTTACATTCCTTGTAATGCGCGCGCACTACTCGCAGTCTTGTCTTTCTCTCAGTCTTCTTGTTATAGGCAGATGCGATCTTATGTGTGGAGTCCAATGAAAGTGGAAATACAACAGGCTGACGTTTCCACTGAGGCATTCAGTTGTAGCCAGAAAATAGCGCTGAATCGGATGTCAGCAAGGGGCACGCGTTAAACGGAAAAGCATATTGCTGACAGAAATGTTCACATCAACAGTGCTACTGTGTACCTGTGAGTCTACAACATCATTAAATGAATCATTTTGTTATTTGAACTAGAGTGGTAACATTTTGCGCTGCTTAGTTGTTGTACAGTAAGCTGCCTATTCAGTGTTCTGGGGGCTGATTGGGATGGCTTGCTCGGCCTTGTGCATTGTGAAAAAAGAGATAGCAACGCGTATGTTTGGTACTGTTACCAAGTGAGTCTGTCACCAAGGATGTGATGCTGGAAACTGAGCAAGTGACGTTAACGAAGCAGCAATACCAGAATGCATTACTCCGTGAAAAGAAAAGCCTGATCTGTCTCCCTGTTCCTTTGTAATATGGAGTCCTCTTGTAACCTATATTAAGTGCCTCCGATTACTTAACCATGGTAACTGGGAAAAGCTGCAAAGTAGCTGGCATCCTTCAGGTTTGCTAACTTGACGGCGTAAATCTAGCAGGAAGCTGTCTCTAAAACCATTATTTGCACGTTGCGTTCAGGTCTGCCTTAACCTCATGGCTGCTAATGGTTTTCCCCTCCTGTGCTGAAAAAACGCAAATACCAGTGTTACATGACGAGCTGGGCTCGTCATCAGCGTGCGAGGAGGCTACACCATGATGAGCCCAGCTCGTCATCGGCCTGGAAGGGGTTAAATGACAACGGACCCCAATAATGCCAAACACTACAAAAATCTGATAGAAGATCTGTACATACCGACATGAGTCAAATGCCATGTGTTTGGGTATTGGTGTGTTCTCGTAAGCACTGCCCATCAAGACGTACCACACTCCAGCGTTTAATTGCACACATTAGGTTAAAGCTCTGAGCATACATCCCTCTTGCTCCTTATCTTTTGCCAGCTACCCCTCCTCTACCCTTATCTGTTCTCACATGCCTTTTCCTTGCTATCACCTACTTGTTGAAATCCCTTCCTCTTTTACGCCCTTCCTTTTCTCACCACTACATCTTTCTATACATTCACAGCTCTCCATTTTCCCTCCCTCTACATCTCGCTAAAAACTCTACTCCTCTCTTCATCTCTCCCGCTTTATTTGGCTCACTCTCACACTTCACTGCCTGCACCCCTCCCCATTCCACTTACCTCTGTCCTCATTGCAAAGCTCTATTACACTGCATAATTTCCACTTGTTCTCCCTCTGGCCAGACTAATTGCAGTGGTCTCTGTCCCAGTCCCTGGTCTTCACTTTTTTGGCCCCCTTCCTTAGGTTCTCCCCCGGTCCTCTCCACCTCAGTTAAAACCCTAGGTATCAAACTCAACTCTCAGCTCTCTTCACTCCCAGGTCAGCTCCGTGGTGTCCTCCTCTTTCCTGTCACTACGCACCATCCGCAAGGTATCTCGCTTCTTTACTTTCGATGCCTTGAAACTGATCATTCTGGCAATGGTCATTTCCCGCCTGGATTATGGCAACGCCCTATATGAGGGGATCCCTGCATATAGTTTACGGCGGTTGCAACTAATCCAGAACCAGGCGGCACGACTGGTGTTCAATCTTCTGAAATCTCACCATGTAACTCCCCTTCTCAGATCTCTACATTGGCTTCCTGTCCGTGAACGCGTCCAGTTTAAACTTGCCTCTATCACCTTTCAAGCACGACTGGGCGCGACTCCGGCCTTTATAACCTCTGAAATTGTTCCCTATGTCTCAACCAGGAAACTGCGCTCCTCCTCGCAATTCCTGCTTTCAGCCCCCCGCTTTCGGAGAAAGAAATGGGGAGGATCCAAGTTTGCAACCCTTGCCCCACTCCTGTGGAACTCCCTTCCTTTTGAGCTAAGATCCATGACTCTGTACCCTCAATTTCGGAAGCAACTTAAAGCCCACCTATTTGTCAAATGTTTTAACTAAACCACTTGATGTTCCCCCCCCCCCCTTCCTATTCTGTTTCCCCCACTCCTACTCTGGAGATCTGTCTATTGCAGCGCCATGAAACCGCTGGTGAAAGTGCGCTATACAAATATTTTAAACTCAAACTCAACTCCCTCCTGGCATGTGTGGCACGCATGGGATATTCTTCACTAGTAACCAGAGATCACACCATACCAAAGCACGCTGGCACCAGAGCAATCCAATTACTGACATCTTAGTTTTTTTCTGTGTACACTAATGTGCATGCAGAACTCCAGCCACAACTCTTGCATAACAAAAGTTTAAAACACTGCATCTGCTGTCAGGTGCCCAATTAGACACAAACTTTAGGGGGGGGGGGGTAATTTTAAACTTGTGGGTGTGGGGGGCTATCTTCAGAACCAGAGGGAAAATCAATTGCAGGCTTCCTTATAGTCTTGTGGCACACTGCGTAATAGGGGACGTTCTTTTCTGTGCCCATATTTGGTCAATGATGTACCACAATCCACTAATATTAGTGTCAGCTACTCCTACTTGACAGGGGTCTACGGTTTTTCTGAATGAGTTGTAACAAAATTAATGAAAAACGCTTCATATTAAACACTTTGGGCCGACAGACCAAGAATCTTTTGGAACCTCAGATTCTTATGTCAAGGACAATCAATAGCGTATTCATACAGCCTGAAAGACTCTAGGTGTTGTAAATGGATATTGTTATCTCTATGTGATTGGAGGTACTTACAAGTGTACAGTGTTAAGCTTAGAGCAGGAGGCATAAAAGGCTCGAGTTAAGTCTTAAAATTGTATCCGTTATGTTTGTTCCCCCTGCATATGTAACTCGATAGACAGCATTGCATTTGTCATTGCTATTTCTAGACCAGGTCTAGCTGCAATTTAACATAGCATATGAAAGCACTTCACAATATACAAGTTCATACTTCCAGTTATATAAAAATAACACTTTAAATACAAACTTCTCAGATCGTGCAATGCACCACATCTCACAAGAAATGAATACTCTGAAACGGGTTGGAATTATCACCGATAAGGGTAAGGAAATACAGTCTCTTATTGTTCTTTCTCGAATAGTTGTATTTCAAGATTTACCCCTTATTTTTATTAGACATAGTGACTCCCTCTATTTTCCTATGTCTTATGTTATTTAGAGTACACTGTGCTTGGATCAGACCATTCAGGTATATAGGCCTATGTACTCTTGAGTAGCCTTTTCCACCATGAAATGTCTTGCATGCTTCAGAATGGTGTTTTTACTTGTTCTACTTCTCTCCGGCAGTTTTATTCAGGCGACGAGTTTAACACTGACTGCACGTTCCAGAGAATTAATTTCTTGTGAGATGTGGTGCATTGCAAGACCTATTTTGGTCCAACATGTTTCATGTTTGTGAATATGTTTAGATTTGTTTGGAATATGATAGGGGTACGCCCCACACCAAATGTTGTGGGTTTCTTTTCCCTTATTTGGTCCCCACGAGAGATGGGTATTGTTAATTTTGTTCTACAGGAACATGTTATCCCCATTTCTTGTCACTCTTTACCGTGTTCTCCGGTCATGTTTTGTATCATTCCCAGCCCTGAAGAGTCAAAGACCACTGTCTCTCTGATGAAGCACGTGTTGTGTTGTTGCTGTGTTAACAACTAATTAAAGAAATACCAAAATATCTACGTTGGACTTTGCTCTATTTTGCTTATATAAATTAGCATTGCTTGTTTTAATACTGTATGTGTGCACGGGATAGATGATCTAATCACTCAAGACCCCACAAGACCAAATGGCCTAGCTGGTCCAGAAACAAAGACCCAAAAGAAACAGAGCCGCAATGTCCTCGAGTGAAGTGAAGGAAATAAATAAATCTTGCCGACTTGTATGACACGTCCACTTCTGTCACCTCTAGCTCCAAGGTACAGGTTATCGCCGGTTTCAGGAGAGATCACCCCTCCAGATCCCCAGCCATCCTCACCAATATCCCAAGGACCCCGCAAATAAAGAATCTCAATAATGAAGGATCCAACACCAACTGCATGCTCATTAACTGCAGGTCGGCCACCATACATGCAACAAAACTGGCTAAGACCATCCTTACTCACGACATAGACATCACGTTTGTTACCGAATCCTGGCTAAACGAGTTCTCTCCCCCATGCATGGACATGCTTGTGCCCCCGGGCTTCGCAATCATCCACAAAGACAGAAGAAAACAACGAGACAGGAGTATAGCAATCGTACATAAGAACAACATCTCCATGATAGAAAATTACACCCTTAAATATAACTTTTGAATGTCTGACTGCCGCTATTAAGATGAGTGACAACAGACAATTACTCTGCCACCTCTTGTACCACCCGCCAGGAAACACCTCCTCTTTCGGAGAATACCTCTCCGACCTGATAACTCATTGCTCATGCCGTGACTCTAACTACATTATCCTAGGTGACCTCAATCTTCACTGGAATGAAGAAAACACGTTAATCAAAACCTTAAACAATCTCCTAAGCAACCTCACCCAATACTGCACAGAGAAAACCCACAACAGAGGCTCAATCCTCGATGCTATTATCACTCAAGCAGACTCAGTCTCCATCGACCACACCTTGCCTGTCGACTGGTCTGACCACCACATAATTCTGTTCCACATGAAGCAAAAGATCCAATCCGAGCCCCGCACAAAGGACCCCCCCCCCCATGTTGGGCGAGAAATCTAAGTCGGATTCCCCTTCCAGATCTGGAGGCAAGGGTAAGCTCCCTCCTCCCCAACAACTCTGGTAAGCTCTCAACAACAGAACTCACCTCCCACTATAACACTACTATGACTTCCATTATGTTTACAAAAGAGGGAGGAGTTTGCTATATTCGATCTGCACATCAACACTTGTCTCTTTGTGATCCAGAGAAGTAATTGTAGATGTATATTATTTTTTGAGTGCAACCTTGATGTAAAATGCTTTTCCTCCTTAAGCATTAACCATGTACAAACCGCCCCACAGCCATGTTGCAGATTGTCACATCCATGTGCGACACAATAACATCAGTGCACATCACATAGTCTCTTTCAACCATGTGCTGTAAGCACGCACGGACACGATTTTCTTTGTCCAAAGGAATCACGTAGTGTAGCCAAAATCCAAACTTTATTTCTTTTAAAACACGGTTCTTGACAGCAGACGCGCGTTTCGCCCCTTATGGGCTTTCTCAAGGCAAATCTCCAATTTGTACAGTACTTTGTCTCCGAATACTTGTGTAGTTCACGCTCCCTTAAAAGGAAGTCCGTCCAATATATATAATCCAATTCTAGTGGCACACTGTCAGAGGTTGCGGTTGTCCTCCTTTATTTTCAATGTGGAGCCATGATAAGTTCCAGAATAAACTCCAAAGAATGTCTCTAACCGAAATCACACCACAATCAGGTTGAAAGAGACTTTGTGATGTGCACTGATGTTATTGTGTCGCACATGACTTCCATTATGGACCAAATAGACCCCATGAAACTAAAGTGTCCGGAACGTACCATCCAGATCATGGTTCAACACAGACATAAACTCTTAAAGAAGAGAACTAAGCGAGGCAGAAAGACTCTGGCAAAAAAAAACATCCTCAATCCTACGAGCTAGATTCAAATCAACACAAAGTTAATACAATAATTACATGGAGTGAAAAAGCGTCCTCCTTTTGCAATGCCCTTCGCAACGCAAAAAACAGACCTACATAACTCTACAATCTCATCAGACAACAAACTTCCAAGCCCCCTTCGACTCAAGTTGTAGTCTCCAAAGACCTGTGTAACAACTTTGCCAATTTCTTCAATGACAAAATCATAATACTCTCCTTGCTCATGCAAAGCAGTCTCCCAGACAGCCAGTCGCCCCCAGAGATAGATGATACCACACTAAAGCAACTCCCTAACTTATGGAACTCTTTCAACCCCATCTCCGAAGCAGAGATCATCAATATGATTTCCACCGCCAAACCCTCAGCACATGCCCTGGTTCCCATACCTGCCCAACTGGCCAAAAAACTCCAACTCTCCCTAGACCCGCACTGGACCAAGATAATAAACAGCTCCTTGAGTACTGGAGTCATGCCAGACTGTCTCAAAGCGGCTAAGCCACACCTCTACTGAAAAAAACGGGCGCTTACATAAACGATCTGCAAAACTTGAGACCTTTCTACAACCTCAGTCTCCTCCTAGTGAAAATCCTGGAAAGATCCTAGGCCCTCGCCAATCAGATTTCATAAAAGGATGCAGTACAGAGACAGCGATCCTAAATATAATAGGTGATCTGCAAAAATCTCTTGATACAGGCTAATGCTGCCTACTCATACTCTTGGACCTATCAGCAGCCTTCGACACGGTTGACCATAAAATACTCCTTAAGACACATCATGAAAGGGCTGGAGCAGAAGAGATGGTATTACAGTGGTTCACCTCTTTTCTACAGAACCGCACCCAAAGTATCAAAATCAAAAACTTCTCTTTGGACCTACACCCCATTAGCAGGGGTGTACCCCCAAGGATCAGTACTCTCCCCGCAACTTTTCAACATATACATGGAACCCCTCCCCACCATACTAAAAAAAATCCAACATACCCTTCTGCCTCTATGCAGACGATACCCAGATCTATCTGGAAACCTCCTCCATTGAAGACTTCAGAGACTGAACGGCGCTTTAAGAGAAGTCCAACACTGGCTATCTCTCAACCACCTAAAACTCAATCCAGACAAGGCAGAAATCCTCCTAATCCCCAATGATGAGGAGAACCCCCAAATCTCAGCATGGCTAAAAGCGATTGATACACTCCACTACAACCCTACCTTGGCTGACTCTGCAAAATCGCTGGGAATCACCCTGGACCCCAAACTTGACATGAACAAACACATCAACACCGCAAAGAACGCCTTCCTCAACCTAAAACTTCTCAACAAAATAAAACCCTTCATCCCTCCGAACGATCTCAAACAAACTGCTCAATCCCTGGTGCTGTCCAGACTGGACTATGGGATTGCAACCCTCACAGGATCAGCTAAATCTCACCTAGCTCCCCTCCGATCTTCTCTGAAATGCAGCAGCCAAAATGGTCACCGGAGTAAAGAAATAAGACCACTTCTCTCCTGCACTCAGAGAGCTAAAATGGCTCCCAATCGAAATGCCGACCAATTTCAGAACTGCCTGCCTCACACACAAAGCGCTGCACACAGGGAAACCCACTTACCTGGCCGCCAAACTCCAGAAGGCAGGTCAGACAAGAAGCCTAAGGAGTACCAACACCCTACTCCTGATCCCTCTAGAACTCGCAAACAAAAAACCGCATCCCGAGCATTCGCAGGAAATGCATACCAGTCCATATCAGGACTAACCACTCCTAATTGCAATTCAAAAGGCAGCTCTACTCTACACTACCTCACTCTCCTCAGGACTATCTCCTATATCCCCTCCCCCCACCTCCTGGTCCAATCCCGTCATGAGTCGTTTTGCTATCTCTGACGTCAAGGCCATGTACATACTATTGTGATAACATACCCTGCGAGTGACACTGTACGCTCTATGACGATCTCATGTGATACGTCCGGATCCATTGTACATACTATTATGTTTATGTATCCTACAAGCGACCATGCTGTAAAGTGCTCTGATATCTACTTGTCTGGCAAGCACTATAAAAAACTCTTAAATAAAGCAGTTTCCCATGCTGCACAGCACCACTGAAAGTAACTGGCAAAGGCAATTGGTCTCAAAGCCAAGACCGATTGGCTTTGCTAATGCTTTTTAAAATAAACACTTGCATAGTGCATTATTATTTTCTACATATCTCTGATCTTTGAACAGTCTGCTTTATTGACTCATAAGCTCTGTGAACTTAGTGGAATTGTACCTTTTTGATCAGGATAATGCCAGGACCGTGTTGGGACAGTAATGCCACACTCATGGTGCTTATGCGAAATAACTAACTGCATGTGAAGCTGGTATCCTGACTTAAGCTTCTCCTAGCTAACACTGTAATCTAGCATGTCCATTGAAGCCTAGACCTATCCATGATGACTGAGGTCCAGAACCTGCCATGTTACTTGGGAGTGGTGCAGCAAGCATGCCCACTATTTTGGCATGGGCTAAAGTCCATATTACAGGTTGTTGATGTAGAGCGGTGGTGACAGCATCCTGGTTTTTAGGTCTCGGCCTGATCCAGCGCATGTGCTGATCTGGTTGAGATATTTAGTAGGCTGCTTGGGAAAGTGCTACTTTCCCGGCGACCAGCTTACCATCGCGTGCACCAGCACGTGCGCGAGGTGCACAGCACCTTTGTCGCACGCGCATCCTTTGCGTGTTCTAGCGTCATCGCGATCACTTTCGCTTTCACAGCGATCGTGATTGCGATGAGGCTGCACTGTAGTCCATCTACACCAGACTTCGTTGAAGTCCTTTTACTATGACTACTATTGTTGTCACCAAACAGCCCTACTTCCCTGTCCATTATTTGTCCCAGTTTCTGTGTTTTAAAAACATAGTCACCATATCCCATTAAGATGCTGTGGCGTGGTTTCGTCTTCGAAGACGCTGTGACCCGGCCAGTAAGATATGGGTGAGAGTTAGAGGGTGAACACAATGAATCCACCCGCCTGCAAGCCCCCAGCACACCACATTCCTACAAGAACTCTCATATCCAGACACTTACAAGTACCTCACCTTGCTACTTTAGGCACACATTCACAGCCTTTCAGGCACTCCTCCAGGCAACCTTCTCCGCCACCCCAGCTTCTTTGCTGCATCCCTAATCTCCCGTCACTTCCCCAGCACTCACGGAATTTGCTAGCGGTGGTGCTGATGTTTAGGGCAGGTCCGCTTTTAGCTGTCCCGCTCCCCGGGGGCTCCCCGTTGGTGGGCACGAGCCTGGTGCCCCCTTGGTTGGTGCTGTCTGCTTCGCAAGGCTGCCCCTGCCGCTCCCAGCTGTTGTGGTTCGGGTCCTCCATGGTCTCGTCGTCCATACTGGCTTCCTCCATGCTGCCTCTCAGCCTCCCGGCCGTAGGTCGCGCGCCCTGCGGCTCATGCTGCCCCTAGCCTCCTCTCACTTTTCCCTCCTTTCAGTGCCCCTCACTCTCAATATCTGTTTAGTAATTTCCATTTGCATCAGCTATTTTCTGTCTTTTCCCTGCTTCTATCCTTCTCCTACCCTCTTTTCTCTCTCCTTTTTCCCTTCTTTTCTTTCATTCTCTCCGTCTTATTCCTTTCACTTACTTATGCTTTGCACCCTCTCTCTTCCGTCTCTTTCCCCCTGTCACTTCCCCTCTCTCGTACCCCGTTTCTCTCTTGCCACCCTTTTGCTCTCCCTATCTAGCCTTTCTTCTTCTGTCTCTTTCCTCCTGTCACTTCCCCTCTCTCGTACCCCGTTTCTCTCTCTTGCCACCCTTTTGCTCTCCCTATCTAGCCTTTCTTCTTCCTTGTCTTCCATTGTTTCATTGCCTCTTCCTCTCTTTCTCTATCCGCCAATGTCTGTGTGTCCTCCTCTCCCTTCTGTCTCCTCCCCCTCTCATTTTGTCCCCCCCCCCCCGCCACCCTCCTCGCCTTGTTTTTTAATGCTCTGTATTTATAACATTGGGTTCTGTAAATCAGTGGTAAAGCCTGGCCACCTGCTCTGGATTCTGTCACGCAACATCGCATATTCTGTACACAGAGACACCTGATAATCACGTTAGTATTTGGGAGCAGGACTGCTCCTTTGGAGGGGTGAACCTTTCAATGGATGCTACAGAATTCCTCTCGGCCCGGATTTTATTCCTGGAATCCACAGAAAAGCTTCCTCTCCAAACTTGCTGAGTAGTTTATGAGCATGAAAATATCAAAGCAAAAAATGTGTCTCCACACACTAATGTATTAAAATAATACAACAATCGCTTTTTAATAACCTTAAAAAAAAAAGCAGTGGTTAGTGTAATGTTGGTATTCTCCCCCACAGGACACTCTGACACATGTAGGTGTAAGTAACTCCGTTTATTATCCTTTCCAAGCAAGATACAAGCTAAGGGCGCCGAGCGTCTAACTGTGTACCGCTCCGGTCGCCAACTGCCGTTTCCTACGTTCGCGCCTTTTACTTTTGCTCTCTCGCGCATGCGCGTCTATCCCGCTCTAGTCTACGGCGTCACGCGTCATCACGTGTACGCCGGTAGACTAGAGCGCACACCACATATCTCCCCCCTTTACCAAACACAAAGTAAAACATTTCCCCCCCAACTATAAGTGTCCTCCAACTGTGAACATAGTCTATGTGGGGGGCCAGGGGGGTCGGCACCAAGCTAGTGTCCGTCCATCACAAAGTCACTATAACGAGAGGGCACCACAACTGCCCTTCCGCTGCGGGTGTGTCTTACCGGCATGTTCTCTCTCGCCTCCGTCTCTCCATGGGACACCCCAGCTTCTCTCACGTCTGTTCCCTGCTCCGCATTCGCTTGTATTCCTCCTCCGTCAGTCGGCCTGGCTCTCAGGACAACTTCTTCATTGTCCTCACCTGCACCTTCCCCTTGGTTGTCTGTGCCGAACTCAGAAAGAGGTCTAACCTCCTGGTGATCCATGCATCTTTCGACTTCCTCGGCCTTGGGCCAGACTAGTATTTTGTTGACTCTGGCCATGCGGTCTTGCGACCAGACCTTGCCATCACTGAGGAGAGCCGCCCTGCCACGCACCTCCTTGACTTGTAGCGGCTGGCTGAATTTGCTTTCGCCCTTCTTCTGTAGGGTGGGGAGTTTGATCCTAACCCACTCCCCTTCTTCCAGCGCCGTTTCCTTCGTGCTGCGTCTCTTGTTGTAGTGTGCTGCGTAGATCTTCTGGGCCTTCTCCAGATTGTGCTGCACCACGGCTGGGGACCACTTGCTGGTGATGGTCTTCTCCCTCCATGCCACGTTGTCCCGGGTGAAGGGATGCCGTCCTCTTAACACTTGGAACGGACTATACCCCACTACAGAGGGCGTTATCCGGTAGGCCCAAATCATGTTCATCATTTCCACCTCCCAGTCCTTTCCTTGCGATATGGCTGCCTGGATGGAGCCCATGAGCACTCTATTGAACCTTTCGACTTGGCCGTTGCAGGCTGGATGGTACACGGCAGTGTGTCTCACCTCGATCCCGTTCCTCTTCATGTATCTTCCCCACTTGTCCGACACAAATTGCGGACCATTGTCGCTGAGGATTGTTTTGGGAATTCCTTCTCTGAGGAACACCCCAGTTAGGAACTTCAAGATCGTGTCTGTGTCCATCGATTCTTGTATGTCCACTTCTGGCCACTTAGAATACTTGTCTATTAACACACAGATGTACTTATTTACTCCTACTGTCCAGGACGGGCCCCAGGATATCTATGGCCACATCCTCCCAAGGGCCATGCGGGGTGTCGAACTTCCCCAGTGCAGGTCGGAGTGGGCGGAGCACCTTGTCCGCTCCTTGGCACTGTCCGCACTCCCGCACTTGTCTCTCGATGTGGGCATCCATTCCTGGCCACCAATACATCTGTTTGACCAACGCCTTGGTTTTCACTATGCCCAGATGCCCCTCGTGGAGCACTTTCAGCAGTCGGGGTATCAGAGTCACTGGGGGCACCACTCTCTCTCCTCTGTACAAGAATATCCCCGAGTCACTCAGGGACAATTCTTCTCTCATCTCATAGAAACGTCGGACACCCTCCGTTAGCTTCTTCTTGTCCGGCCACCCCAACGTGAGATGTCTCCTTACTTCCATCTTCTCCTCATCGAGCTCGTAAGCCGCCTGCCATTCCTGCGCACTGATGGATGACTCATGATCCTCCATGCTGGCGACCATCTCCTCTGTGTCCGGAGTCTCTCCCGGCGCCTCTTCCATGGCCGATGCCCGGCTGAGGTAATCAGCTACCCTGTTCTGCGTACCTGGAAGGTATTCTACGTTGTACGTATAATCTAGCAACTTCAGGGTCATTTTTGCTATTCTCGGGGTGGCTGTGTCATGACCTGATGACGTCAATACTTTGATGAGTGGCTTGTGATCCGTCTGGAGTCTGAATCTCGTGCCCCATATGAACTGACGAAATTTGCTCAACGCCCACGTGACCGCCAGCATCTCCTTTTCAATCACGCTGTACCTCTGTTCCGTCGGGGACAGCACCCGGGATGCGAAACTGATGGTTTCTTTTGTTCCGTCCTCCCTTTCCTGCGCTAAGACAGCCCCCAAGCCCTTGTCGCTTGCGTCTGTCGTTACCATAGTCTTGCCTGTGGGGACATACCCCTGCAGTGGGATGGCATGGCTGATACAGTCTTTAATGGACTCAAATTCGGCCTGGGCCTCCTTATCCCATTCGAATTTTGTATTGTGCCTGGTCAGTTGTCTCATCCTGTACGTTCTCGTGGCAAAATGTCTGACAAACTTGCTGTAATACTCGGCCATTCCCAGGAATGACCGCACTTCCTCTTTGGTAGTTGGGGCTTTGGCGTCCTTTATTGCCTTCACATTTTGCTCCTTCGGCGAGATACCATGCGTTCCTATCTCGTGCCCTAGGTAGGTCACTGAGCGAGACCCAATTCTGCACTTGCTCCACTCCGCCGTCATTCCTTTGCCTTGCAGCACTCCCAGCACTTGATGTAGTTTCTTGTCGTGATCGCCTTTGTCGGAGCCCATCACTAGGACGTCGTCTTGGAAGTATTGCACTCCCGAGATGTCCTTAAACAACTTATGCATCAGCTTCTGGAAAACGGCCGCAGCGGATGCCAGGCCGAAGGGCATTCTCCTGAATTGGTAGCATCCAAAGGGCGTTATGAAAGCTGTGTACTTCCTGCTCGACGGGTGGAGTTCTATCTGGTAGTATGCAGACGTGAGGTCTATGGTGGAAAAATGGGTAATGCCTTTTGTCCTTGCTAGCATCTCCTCTATTCTGGGGAGCGGGAACCTCTCCACTATGAGGTTTTTGTTAAGCTCCCTCAGGTCCACACAGAGCCGGACCTTACCATTGGGCTTTTTTACCACTACCAAGGGCGATAGCCATTCTGCACTGTCCACTGGCTCGATGATATCCAGTTCTTCCAACTTCCGTAGTTCCTGGCGCACTGCCTCACTTGTGGATATCGGTATGTTCCGGACCTTATGCACTACTGGTACTGCTCCCTCCTTAAGGACCATTTTATGCACGAATTTGTCCAGTTTGCCAACCGTGCCCTCAAAAACTTTGGGGTATGCTGCTTTCCAGTCTTCCTCCCTCGAGAGGGGCCATTCGTCTGTTAGCAGGATCTGTTCTTTCCCTCCAGGATTGAGTATTATGCCGAGGACACCTGCGTCTCTCCATCCTAGGACGGATGGGCCCTTTTCCGCTACATACAGGGTGCACGTGGCTGACCGTCCTCTGAATTCGAACTCCAAGTCCCTGCATCCTACCAGTGGAATGGAATCCTCGGTATACGAGATGGGTCTGATGTCCGGCGGCTCCAGGTCGGGTCCTAAGACTGGCGCGAAATCCTCTTCCCATATCGATCTTTGCACTATGGTCCAGGGGGACCCAGAATCCACGGCCACATATACTTTGACGCCCCCGATGCGCATGTCGGTGCGGGGCTTATCCCTTCGCTTCCCGGATACGTCCAGCACTTGATCCTCTATGCATAGCACCAGGTCGTCTTCTTCCTGGTCCTCTTCTTCACTTACGTTGGCTGTGGCCGCGTCGATGCACTTGACCGTGGACTTCGTCCCTTTCTTTCGGCAGACCTTTTCAAAGTGACCGGTCAACCCGCAGAATGAGCACCTGGCGCGAAACGCGGGGCAACGCCTGTCCTGGGCCGCGTGCGCTGCACTGCCACATCGGTAGCACGCAAATTTCGTTCCCTGGCTGGGGCGAGGCATCTGCTTCCCAGACCCTCTTGTGTCCTTCTTCGGGTCTCCGTAGGTGCTTTTGGGCTTGCTGGATTGTGGCGCCTCATCAATTTTGTTGATCATCTGTTTCGGCCCGCTTTCTCTTTTTGCCGCGTCTGCGCCTCTCTTCGACATTTCCGCCTTCTTGACCATCGCCACAACTTCTTTCAGGGTTGTTTCATTCATCGCCCATAGCTTGTCTTGGACTGCTCTGCTGGTGGTGTGCATCACTATTTGGTCTTTGATGTATTCATCCTGCAGGTTCCCATACCTACACGTGATTGCTAGCCGGCGGAGAGCTGCCACATAGTCATCAATGGACTCTCCTGCCTCTTGTTTTCTCTGTTGAAAGTTATAGCGGTCTATCGAGACGCAAACTGCTGGGCGGTAATGGCTGTCCAGGTCGTCCAGTGCGTTCACAAAGACGTCCGTCTCCGCTGCACCCCTCTCTTTGGGCACCAGGTTCTTAAACACCCTGACCCCTTCTGGGCCTAAGTTGTGGAGCAATAGCCTCTTATTTCTTTCCGGCTTGTATTCCCCTTCGCTCTCATCTTCCAGGGCTTCAATGTAATTGAGGAAATATTCCTTCCAGTCTTCCCATTTTAGTTGGGGTTCACCTGGCCTGGTTAGGAACGGGACTGGTGCCATTAGGGCTGACGCCTGATTCGCCATTCTGGCTTCGCCTCTAGGTCCTCCTTCCTGGGCCCTTTGGGTAGGTTCACCGGACGCTCCTGCGCTCACTGCCGTGTCACCTTGACCCCTTGGGCTACCTGGGGTATTGTCCATCGTAGTGTGCGCTGTCTGCGCTGTCCTCCCCCCTTCCTCTGACTTGGGGGTGTCTCCCTTGGTTGCCAGGTTGCTGCCTGGGGGCTCCTGGGGTCTTGGGCCACACTAACCTGGCTTGTGAGGTTGGTGTTTTGTTCCTGGCCGTGCTGCTGCGCTGCTGCCACGCCCTTGCTCTTCCTTGCAGGTCCTGTGCCTTCACTGGCTCGTGGGTGTGGGCTGTGGGGGGTTTTAATTTCCTTGCCGTCGTCCCTGCACCTGGTGGTGTCCGGATCCCAGCCTCGTCGCCACTGTAATGTTGGTATTCTCCCCCACAGGACACTCTGACGCATGTAGGTGTAAGTAACTCCGTTTATTATCCTTTCCAAGCAAGATACAAGCTAAGGGCGCCGAGCGTCTAACTGTGTACCGCTCCGGTCGCCAACTGCCGTTTCCTACGTTCGCGCCTTTTACTTTTGCTCTCTCGCGCATGCGCGTCTATCCCGCTCTAGTCTACGGCGTCACGCGTCATCACGTGTACGCCGGTAGACTAGAGCACACACCACAGTTAGTCGTCGTGAAACATACTTTTGATCAATATATTTCGTGAGCATGGCATTTCATTGCACTCATTTATTTCTTAAATTGGTCACAAAATGATATATCAAATACAGTTGTGAGTCGACTAGAGCGGAGTTTAGGAGAGTGGAGTACAGCGGATCTATTAAGTAGCATGGAGTGGTGTGTATCAGAGTGAAGAGGACACAACAAGGAGTCGGCCTTGTACAATCTCTATGAAGTACAAGCTACCGGAACTCTGCCCCCAAAACACTAGGCAAAACAAGCATTTGCAATGCAATAGGTCTCGTATTATTATAGTTTAAGCTATTGGTGCTGTATTATTTAGCAATGCCAATAGCTCAAACTTTAATAATGCGAGACCTATTGCATTGCAAATGCTTGTTGTATCTTACAGTACTGAACAGACTTTGTTTTTCTGGTGCGGACTGAGTCCGATTTTTATCGGATAAGTCTTGCTCATATGAAACCCAGACCTTTGAGCTGACATCCTGTGTACTTGTAGAGCATATATGTGTACGGTATGCATGGTTGCTAGACTCAATGTTGTTAACTCTTATGGTTGCTTGGACTAGTGGAATGTATTTTGGATAGCCCTTGCTTTGATATGCTACAAGATGGAGGATGGAGTACAGCTTTACCAGGCAGGTGAAGCATATTGCCTGGATTCTTAGAGCTGAAGGGTGGAGCCACCTCTCACACTAAAGTGTAGGAGTATGAGCACAGCCCTACCGTAGAAATTTTGTGAGTACCTGTGAGGTGAGGATTGCTGATTTTGTTCTTCCTCAACACTGTTTGATGGTAGGAGAATGGGCATGAGTCAGCAAATTATTTTTTTAGGGGCATGTAATTTTCTAGGTATGGTACCTTTTTGTTTTTCTCTTAGTGCTACTTAACGAAGCTGATGACAGCCAGGTGCAGAGTATTCACACATTATTGTGCTCGTCTGAGAGCATATCCAGGACCCTCTGCCCCGCTGACATCTTCACATTCTCTGAAGACAGTATCCTTCAAACAGTGTCAAAAATGCTATAAACCTTGTGGGTGTTAATAGATAATAGCAATACAGGGTGATCCATATATAGGTTTGCTAATGGTCATTCTCCTGGGGCCTTGTCAGTAAGTAGGATGTTAGTGGCGACCATATGTCTCTGAGTCTGGATGCACTGGGTAACAGCTCAGCATAAATGGCAGACTGTTCTTGACAATATATCATATCAGTAAGCCAATCCTTACATTTGGGCGCCCTCCCCCTGCTCCACCTACAGGCTACCCGTCTCTTAGCCATCAATAATGCAAGGGCTGTATATCGGCGTTGTGTCAATGGTACATGTTTGACATAAATCAACAACGCAAGCAGTGGTGTAACTTCTATATGCGCATTGGTCATCTGGCTCAAAGCTGTAAAAACATGCCTCAAATATTCATGTATTGCTGGGCAGCTCCAGGACAAGTGTAACAAAACAGCTCGCGGCGCGTGACACCTATCGCACCTATCTGTATCTCGGAGGTGGTGTCTATGCATACCAACCGGAGTGTGGTACAGACTGTGTAGATATTTGTAGTGTATGATGCGTAGCCTGCTGCTGGCCGATATTCGCTCAGTTTGCGAGCAGCAGTATTCCCATTGTTCCTCCGTTAAGTCAATTCCTAACTCCTCTCCCCATTTAGAGTGAGACAGAAAAGTCTCTACATTATGCAGTGTGTATCGCTCGATAAATCAGGGATACTAAACCTCTAGGCGAAGGCTGTTGCAAAAGTGTCTGCAGTGGTGTAAGCATCAGAGGCTCATCTGGGAAGTCAGCATGCATGGATCTAATTCCCTGCTTAAGGCGTATGTATAAAAAAGTCTAATGGAGTGCACTGAGCTCCCTGAAACATACTATCGGAATCACAAAATTGTCCATTCTCATATAGGTCTCCCCAGGTTGTGATGAACGTGCGTTCCTGTAATTTTTGGAACAGTGCTTCTTGCAAGAGGGGCATGTGCGGATGATACAACAGTGGGAGCAGCGGTGAATAAAGTATGGGGGTCTCAAAGAGTTGTGCAATACGCTGCCATGCCGTAATCGTGGCATTGACAGTGGTCTGTGTGCGTTCGCGGGTATTCAAAGTCCTATATAAGGCACCCTCTATCGGTATTGGATGTACAAGCCAGTGTTCAGCTGCCAATTGTGGCAAGTACTTAGATTGTCGGATCCAACAATATAAATAGTGAGCCTGAGCACTAATGTAATAGAGTTCGAAGTCTGGGATACCAAACCCACCCGCTGAATAGGGCTTAGTTAGGACAGTCCATTTCAATCTGGCCTGTTTGCCCTCCTCATACTAATCGAATCAGTTCTGATCTAAGGGATTTTAAAAAATGCCGACCCGGAAAATATGGAATATTTAAAAACAAATAGAGCAGCTGGGCTAGAATCACCATCTTTATCAGTGATGCTCTACCTGCAATTGAGAACGGGAGTGTTATCCAACGGCTCACTTTGTCTGTTATGCGGGTCAGTGCCACCACGTAGTTGAGCCTCATGAGTTCCTCCTTGTTTCTGGTAATGCCAATTCCCAAGTATCGTAGTTCATCCTCGCACCACTCCAGAGGATAGTCCAGAGGAAAGCGCACAACTGAGTCTGTCAATGGGAAGAGGCAAGATTTCCCCCCAGTTTATCTGGACACCTGATAGGCGACCAAAGACAATGAATTCCCTAAGAATTGTGTTCAGATTTTTCTGTGGATCTCGCACATACAGGGTGATTTCATCAGCATACATGGAGATCAAAATTAGTCTCCTGTTGCATTGCAAGGCCATGGCATTGTGGTGCTGTCGCAGTCGCGCTGCCAGTGGTTCTGTCGCCAAGGCAAACAGAAATGGGGAGAGAGGGCATCCCTGCCGTGTGCCCCTAGTAATCGAGGATTTCTGGGACAGCTGTCCATTGATGAGCACCTTAGCTCCCAGTTGATGATACAAGAGACGTATCCAAGACAAAAACAGCGGTGGGAACCCCATGCGGAGCATTATTCCAAAAATGTAGTTCCATTCAATAGAATCGAAGGCCTTAGTGGCGTCTAAAAATATTGCTGCCAAAGGCAATTCAGGGGCAATGTTATTCAAGAGTGTAAAGAGTCCTCAATTTATGGGAAGTGGCTCTGCCAGGGACAAACCCAGATTGATCCGGGAGGATCAAGTGTTCCAGCAGAAGGCTCAGTCGATTGGCAATGAGTTTCGCTAAGATCTTTGCGTCGCATTTGATATGGGAGCGCGGTTGATATGATCCGCATAGGTGGGCTGGTTTGTACGGTTTTAATAGTGAAATGATGAGGGCTTCTCTCATAGAAGGAGGAAGAGAGCCAGCCTCTAAAGACTCCTCGTAGACTTTTCGAAGTATTTGGGCCATTAGATCTATATACGTTTTATAAAATTCCACAGGAATGCCATCCATCCCTGTGGCCTTCCCGGATTGTAGGCCCATTATGGCATCTCGAATTTCATCTAGCTCAAACGGTGCACACAGGACTTTACGTTGCACGTTCCTCAGCCAACCAAGGGCGACATCCCCCAGATAGGCATCTAAGTCCAAGTCTCGTTCACCGGAAGTAGTATACAGGTTTTCATAATGGCTATTAAAGTCCTCAAGTATACTTGCAGTATCACAGCAGCACGTTCCATCCGGCCTTTCCAATTCCACCACGTAGTTGGAATAGCGCGGTTTACAAATTGTATCTGCTAAAGTTTTGCCAAGGCGCTCCCCCTCCCCATAGAGGCGAGCCCTCCAATGTTTATCCTTAAAATGTGTTTCTCTCTGCGCCTCCGCCATGTACTCAGTAAGTTTGGTCCTGAATTCCCTCTGTGTGTCCCGATCTGGTGTATGCGTCAGTGTCGCCTCCAGTACCTTCAGTTCACACTCTAGTCTATAAAGCGTATTAGTAATGTCTTTGAGTATGCCCGATCCCTTAGATATGCAGAACCCTCTCAGTGTAACCTTGAAGGCCTCCCAAATGGTCTCTACGCTCTGCAACGACCCCTTGTTGCGTATGAAAAAGTCTTGAACCTCCTCCCGTAATTCTTCATTGAAGACTGCGTCTAAGAGCATGCGTGTATTAAGTCGCCAGGCGCTGCGCGGTGGGTTGAAATCCACAGATGAGAGTGCGAGCCTGACAGGTACATGGTCGGAGTACGTCCTAGCTAAATGCTGCACTGCACCGATTGCAGGTCCAAGTCCCCGGGATACAATCCAATAGTCTAGTCGTGCCCAAGTGGCGGCATATGCCGTAAAATGTGTTCCCTCCTGTTTCAAGGGGTGTATGTGCCTCCACGCATCTAGCAATTGATTATCTGTAATAATTTCTTTGAGTTAACTACTTGCTTTGGTCCGATGATGCGGAGCGGAATGTGATCTGTCCAGGGTCGGAGCATAAGTGACATTAAAATCTCCACCCCATATAATGTGATTTGACTCAATGTCTCTCACCGCTTCCCACAAGGAAAGGAAGAAATCCGGGGCATCTATATTTGGTCCATAACACACTAACTTGACCGACTCCAACCCCAGGCGTCCCCAGTCCATGCAGTACCTCCCCTGATCATCGCTGGACGACCTAACCAAATGGAAGGGTACTTGTTTCTTAATTAATATGGCTGTACCCCTAGCGTAGCTGGAGTATGAGGAAAAAACACTGTGCATGGCCCATCTAGATGCAAATGTGGTGGCCTTCTGGGGCAAAAAGTGAGTTTCTTGCAGCATTGCTATATGCGTGTGATGTCTGTCTAGATACGCTAACACCTGTTGTTTCTTTCTAGGGTCTCCTAACCCCCTGACGTTCCACGTAATAACATTCAAGTGTGATCCCATGTCGCTAGCCATAGAGGTATGATACAGAAAGATCAAGGTCATGTTCTGCAACACCGTAGCATCTCGCACAATGGGTCACACAATGTCGATCGCGGTGTACTCAGTGCTCCAATTACTTACAAATACATTATACATTCTATCATCTCTAAGCTGCGTATCTCTACCTTCCACAGAATAACCAACTCCCGTTCGTCCCTCCATACCACCCGCCCCTCCCACTGAAGCAACCCCAACATGCCAGCATTATACACCCACCCCACCCTCCCTGAACCCTCTCCCAACAAAGAACAAAGTGCAGCTCCCAACCATAATTATGTGGCAAGATAGCCTGGGGTAATTCCCTCTGGGGGCCATATCTAGGTGGCTACACAACAACTCCTCGCCCTCAGAGCATCCGCAGCCAAGTCTGCAGTTCCATCGGGCATGAAGGGGGCCCGGCGAGCTAGCGTTTAACACCCCAGGGTACACTAATCCATGGTTATACATACTCTCTATTGGGATTGCTCCCCAGCATTTATAACACAACTCACAGGTACAGCATTCTGTTACGAGTTCTACAATAGCCAGAGGCTTCATCACTTCTCTGGTCGTTCCTGCCAGCTGTGATTGTCGGGGATCTTCCTCTCCAGTGCCAGGTCTATTTGAGTGTTTAAGGTGCTTAAGGAAGTCTTCCACCTGCTGCGGTTTTGTGAAGAATCTTTGCTTTCCTTGATGTGTGACCCTCCACTGCGCCGGATACAGGAGGGCATAGTCAATTTGTGCCTTGCGCAGCTTCGCCTTGACATCAAGAAATTTCTGTCGTTCCTCCTGGACCATAGGTGTGAAGTCAGGATAAATAGAAAAGGATTTGCCATCATATGATAGTGATTGTTTGCTACGTGACGCTTTCAATGCCACATCTCGGTCCCTATAGTTTAGGAGTCTAGCAATGATGGGTCTCGGAGTGTCTCCTGGCTTGGGCTTAAGGCTCAATGACCTGTGCGCCCGTTCGAAAATAAATTGGTTAGAAAAGGCTTCCGATCCAATCGCCGTTAGTAACATCTTTTCAACATAGTCCTCCATTCGGCCTGTGTTGGTCGTCTCCGGAATACCTAAAATGCGAATATTATTGCGCCTACTTCTCGCTTTCAAATCCTCGTTCTTTGCTGCAATGACCCTCAACAAGTTATCCAGTCGAGAAAGCTGTGATGTATGTCTGGCAGTCGCATCTTCAGAGTCCGATATACGTCGTTCCGTTTCCTTAATCCTCTCTTCATGCTCATCCATTTTGTGGGCTATGACATCCATCCGCGTCGACATCCTGTCCACTTTGTCCGCTATTGTGGCAAACTCCTAGCGGACCTCTCGTTGGATGTCCTGTTCCTCTGTGGGTTGTTCTGATGGTTCCCCCAGTGATCCATTGCTGCCTGTTTGATCCTGTGTCTCTTACCCCGTACGGATATGCCTCTTAACTGCATCAAAGTTGATTTTCGGCTGTTTCGCATCGGTCTTGCCCATATTGGCTCCGGGCCTATCGGTGCAATCGCCCACTGGGTCGTTACCTTTACACTGAGGCCCGTGTATCGACTGCCGCTGCGGTGGGGACAACGGTGCTTCTAATAATGGAGGTGCGCGACAGGGCCTGGTAGGCACCTTTATAGAGCTACCTCTCTCTGATATTGTGATGGACCCACTGGGCGCTGTGTCTCCGTGAGTATGCCAATGATGTACTGCGTCCTCTTTTACATTACATACCAACCACAGTGTGCCTCCTCAGCTTCATGAGCATCTCGGTAGTCTTGTGTCTGAAGATGGCAGGTCGGGGTGTAGACTACGTCAAATATTAGTATTGTGGTATATTGGTGCCTGATCTGACCCAATCTTACAGCAGTGCCTGCTGTTGCAAAATGCCCTGATGCCAATTAGGCGGGTGAGCAAACCTGCATTGGTTAGGCTGACCTGTAAGCTGTTCCTCCAGGCAACTCTTAATGTGGGCTGCGGTTCATTATGATGTCCGTGGCCTCTAAATGCAAGTTGGACAGTACAGCTTATCTGTTCTGCCAGGTGGCTCTCAGGTCGTGGTCCTGCTCCACGGACTGCCAGAGAGAGAGGGGGGGGGAGTCGCACAAGTGCTTGGGGGTCTTCCCAAGGCTATGCGTTCCCCGAGCGGTCACAGTATATGCTCCATGGTCCAGGCTTTGATTACATCAAGGTTGGATTATGGGAACGTTCTCTATTTGGGAGCCAGCGCCAAGTGCACTCAGAGGCTGCAACGCATTCAGAATGCAGCGGCACGCTTGGTCTTGATGCTGCCCAAGAGACCCCCTCGAAGAAAGCACTGAGAACACTGCACTTGCTTCCAATCAAGGAAAGGGTAATGTTCAAAGCCCTGTGTACTGGCCATCGGATTCTACAAGGGAAAGGGCCTTCATATCTAAACAAACTGATTACCCCGTACCATCCATCCCGACAGCTCAGGTCCAGTCGGACAGGACAGGTCCTAGTTCCTAATTTCAAAAGAGTGCGAATGGGTGGACACTCCTTTCGTGTTCTAGCAGCCCAACAATGGAATAGACTGCCGGTAAATCTCCGGTTGGAGAAGGCAGAGGCAGTTTTCCGCAAAGGGCTGTAAACTCATTTATTTCCCAAGAGTAGGCAAGGAGTTGGTAGGGTAAGGTAGGATTGTGAGGAAGACGTAAGCAACTGTAGGTGAAGCGCTCGGGCTTTACGATGGCTTCTACAGCACGGGGACACACCAGTGTGGTGTAACCAGGCGCTTAACAATTTCAGTTATTATATTATTATTATTATTGTGTCCCCCCGCTTACCCTCCGCCCCGGTGTCTGCCTGTAGTTGTCCTTCCCCGCGAACGCGGCGGGGGGGGGGGGTGCAGGCCGCAGATGTTGTGTCGTCCGCCGCAGGTGTGCAGGTAATTCCTCCGGTCCGGCGAAGGCTCCGGGCTCAGAGACAGTCTCCACCTGCGGCCTATATCCTACGTGTGCAGCCGCAGTCCGGCGTAGCCTCCTCAGCCGGCGTCCGCGTAAGCGTGGCTCCACAGGTCTCTCCCGGTGAAAGTTCAACAGCGCTTCTTGGGTGCAATTTTCAGCCGATTGAGTCAAGTTTCGGTCCACATCTACCGGAGGGGCAGACAAGTCAATTGGATTCCTTGAATGTCCCCGAGGGTGTCAATTAAGAGGATAATTAAGGAATAAAGCCGCCGGGCGGCGAGAGCCTCACACAAAGGTGGCCATTCGCAAGTGCGCCTTCTGCAGATCTTGTCTATACTATAGACCGACCATTTCAGGACAAAGTCTATGGTGGGAAAGCCTTCATGACAGTAAACCATTATTATTATTATTATTATTATTATTATTATTAAACCATTTATTAAGCGCCTGGTTACCCAAAACAGTGTGTCCCCGCGCTGTATACTGCACAAAAAAGCTAAAGGCGAGATAGGGGTAAAACAATTAAGAATTTATAATGGCACCGGGATTAGTCCTGGGGAAAAAGAAAGGTTTTGAGTTTTCTTCGGAACATGCTTTCGGAAGGCTCCATCCGAAGATCGAGCGGGAGATCGTTCCAGCATTTAGCCGCTAAAAATCTGAATGAGCGTCCGCCCATCCTGGCTCTGGTGATTTTAGGAAGTTTGAACATCATCCTTCCGGCTGATCTCAAGTCTCTGGTGGGGCGGTGTATTGTCAGAAGGTTAAGGAGATAGGCCGGACCTTTGCCCTGAGCTATACGATGAGCGAAACAAAGAGACTTAAATTTAATCCGCTCTCTTATAGGTAACCAGTGGAGTTTGGATAGAGCTGATTTACCTGATGCTCTGCGAGGAAGTTTGAGTACTAGGCGAGCTGCAGCATTTTGAGCACATTGAAGTTGGTGCAATCCTTTTTGGCTCAACCCTAGGAGCAGAGCATTACCGAAGTCAAGGTGGGGGGTCACTAAGGCATGCACAATGGTCTTTCTAGAGTCAATTGGCAAAAGATCCAGAATCTTACGGAGAGCTTTCAATATACTGAAGCATCTAGCTGTAACTTTGTTCACGTGTGTTTTATATGAGAGATCTGAGTCCAGTGTTATCCCCAAATTGCGCACTGACTCCACAGGACGAGGGGGACTGCCCAGTTCCATAGGCCACCACATATGCGACCATACTGAAGCAGATTTCCCAACTACCAACAACTCGGTTTTATCGCCATTGAGGCGTAGACAGTTGTGGTTCATCCAGGCTGATACCGATGATAAACAGCTCGAGAAGTTGATGGCATCTCCTCTACACTCAGGCGTGAGCTTTAGTAGCAGTTGTGTGTCGTCGGCATAGCTGACAATGCCCACCCCAAAACTCTCAACTATGCAGCCCAGGGGAGCCATGTAAATGTTAAATAAGGTGGGGCTCAAACTCGAGCGGGAGATCGTTCCAGCATTTAGCCGCTAAAAATCTGAATGAGCGTCCGCCCATCCTGGCTCTGGTGATTTTAGGAAGAAACTTTGAATAGCAGCAGTCTAGATACGACTGACAAGCTAAGCTGCTGTAAGAGCTGATGACCATCCATACATGTGACCGTTTCACCAGTGTGTCTTTGTCTTGTTTCAAAGAGATTTTCCTCATTTTGATATTTGTATGCTTCTTGAATTCTCCCAATGACACAGGTGTTATCTAGAGGATAAGTACTTGACGGTTGTATAAATATTTGTGTAAATAGTGTGTTACATTCCTATAGGGACTAGACATTTTGAACCATTGCAAGTGATGAAAAGTTCTTTCTCTAGCCATTTTAAATTTAAAACACATTTTTACAAAGAAGCCTTGTTTGGTAATAGCTTGCTTAATGAGGCTGAATTCTAGTCTCACTTGTCTGGGGATGCATTTTGTTGAAAGCGATACTTAAAAGAGCTTGCATTTACTCAAGTATTTCTACTTCACACCCACATATGACTTCGCATCCATATGAAATGATTAGGAGTTGATGACCCTCAGTATAGGCAGCAGGGTTTGTCTTCATAAAACCTTATAAAAAGATAAAAAAGCTGAGGTCAGTGCCTGAGCCTTTACTCTGATTGGTTCTTTGTGTGCAGAAAAAGTGCCCATTTTATTTAAATTCTGTTTGCTGGAAAAGTATGTGGTTATTGAGAAACCACGGCCCAGATTTCTTGGTTGAGATTAATTTCAAGTTTATTAGTTACAGTGTATTTACATCCTGTTTTATGAGCCTTTGAAGACTAACTTTTTTCTTGCTCACTATGAGGACATCGTCCGCATAGAATCAACGCTGTCACGTGTTTTCCTACCAATTTGGGCGAATGAGATTTAGCTTTGTCCAAGTCAATTGCTAGGTAAGATATGTAGATGTTGAACAGTGCAGGTACCGAAACACGTCCTTATTTCCCCCTCCTTGTTTATAACCTTACAGAAGACCTTTTTCTGTCACCAATTTTTACCCATACCCATAGTTCAATCTGAAGCTGGTAGAGTCCTCCCAAAAGCTTCGCTGGTATTCCTCATATGGCAGATTTTGCCAAAGCATCTTTCTGTCTATATGATCAAAAACCACCATAAACTCCACAAAACGTCTGCGTAGTGTAATATTGGCTTTAAAGGTTCTGCCAATCACCATAAACCATTCTGTCAGACTGGATATTATCCCCATTCCCGGTCGAAAACAAGTCTGATTATAAACTATTTGATGTCGCTCCTATGCCTGTAAGTTACAATCATGTAAAGCTAGGCAAACTATTTTGCTTTATTTTCTAGCAGAGCGATTAACCTATATTTGATTTGCAATCCCCTATATGTATTTGATGCTATATCGTCTAATGCAAAGATGCAAGTGCAAGTATCTGTTAGTTTTTCATAGCGTAATTAAATTATTTGGCCAAAATACGGTGTTCTTTTTGAAAAGAACTTGGAGCAGACAATTTGGACCAGGGGCTCCATCATCCCTGCTTTTTTTAAATCAATTTTGGGAGTTGTGCAAGCAGGGTAGAGCAATGTGTCTGCAATGTTCCGCTTCTAGCAATTTCCTCTCAATGTTAATGGTAGTGTATTTGCTGAATGGCCTGGAGGAGGAAGTTCGTTCCCTTGTGAGGCAGTATAATGAGTTGAAAGATGGATTACCCACACCAACTCGGTAATGTTTGCATTATGAGCTCTCCTTTCAAGGTTCAAAGCAATATTCCAACATTCTCTGGAATGTTTTATCTCTACTTGCATAGATCTTTGCCCACAATTGATTGTTATGTATCCTTCTGGCTGACCAGACTGCTCTGTTATATTCTTGCCTTGATTTTCTGAATAAAATTACTTTGCCTAAGTTGTTTTGAGTTTTATTGTGGGCCCTATATACTTGTTTTTTTCTTCCTTTTCAACACTTTGAGTTCCAGCATAAACCATTTTGATTTGTGACATCCAGCCCAACTGTCGAGCGTTTTTTCAGGAAGAATACAAAATTTTCTAGCTATCGCAACAAGAATTTAAGATTCTATTAAGGACACGGAGGCGAGGATTATGCTTTCTCATTTCTTTACTGCACAAACAGCAGCCAATGAAAGTAAAACTACAATGGTAAACATTTCCCATGAGGCTTTGAACCTTGCCTCCAATAATAATAACCAATCACAGTAGTTACAAGTATATAAAGTATAGAGACACTAATCTGGCCTCCTCTTTCTTTGCGCGACCAGTCTTGTCATGGTGAACAAAGTCTTTAACTCTCAACGGAGAGAACAGTTCCTTTAGGAATTCTCAACGGAGAATAATCCATAACCATGAAGGAATCATCTTCCGCCAGGAAGGGACAGCAGCACAATCCAAAGAAGGCACTCAACTCTTGTTGGAATCATTTCCGGAAACAGAAAAAGAAGTTTGAGAAAAAGGAGCCCACAAACTACGTTTCTCATAGGGTGGGTACAAAGTTGTTAAACAACATCATTTCAAAACAACTTTACAGTCATATAACTATCCCAACGGGTGGGATAATTCTCGCCTCCGTGTCCTTAATAGAATCTAAAATTCTTGTTGCGATAGTTGGAAAATTTTGTATTCTATGGCAGGACCGGAGGCTTCTGATTATGCTGGTTCAAAGCTCATCAATCACAGCATCAGAAACATGAGGAATAGGTTTTTAATAAAACACTTTAAACTTTGAATCTGAAGACCAATCAGCCGCTTTAAGGATGTCCTCTAAGCGGGAACCTAGTAAATAGGCTTTAGAAGCCATCGCACCTCTAGCTGAATGAGCACCAAACACAGAAATATCGATGCCAGCCTCTGACATAATCCATTTAACCCATCTGGCTAAAGTAGCCGCAGCGACTGGCTTGAAGGGCTTCTGAACAGAGATTAACAACTGGCCTAAAGGATCAACCATGTGTGCCATAGTACGCTCTTCATAACATTTGAGACACTGCAACACACATAGTTTGCTGTTATGTGGAAAGGCGAGATACTCCACTGAGCGTGACATGGTCTTAGTTCGTCGTGTAATAACAAAGGAGACACCCTGAGGAGAAAACATCCTACCAGCTAAATCTAAGGCTCTAACATCTGAAACTCTGCGACATGAAATGAGACACAGCAACATAGTAAGCTTAGCAGAGAGCTGTTTTAAGGATAAATCACCTTAATCGGGCCAGGTTTCCAACAGTGAAAGAACTTTTGTAACCTCCCAAAGCGTGGAATACCTGGGTCGAGGAGGGTTTGCCACCCGCACTCCTTTGAGCAACTTACAAACCAAGGGATGCATCCCCACAGGCTTACCATCAATGTGATCGTGACCAGCAGAAATAGCAGACCTGAAATTATTAACTGACCTGTAGGCCAGACCTGAAGCAGCACATTCAGACAGAAAATTCAACACATCAGTCACATTTGATCCCACGGGATCCACCTGTTTTGGAAGGCACCAACCCACTCATTTCTTCCAAAATGCAGAGTATCGTTTCCGGGTGGAAGGAGCCCACGCCTGTTGCATAAAGCTGGAAGCTTCTCGTGAAAGGCCTGCAAGGCACTCCTGTCTCCAGAGAGCGTCCACACCATTAAGGTCAACTGGTTCTGCAGGATTAAGGGGTGGCAAGATCCCACTGGGTCCTGCAGAAGCGTCGGGAATACCGGGAGCCGGAAGGGAAGGTCCACAGACAACTCCAACAGTGTGGGAAACCACAACTGAGTCAACCAGAACGGAGTCACCAACACTATTGTCGCCCTCTGCCGGCGCACCAAGGCCGCCACTCTCGGGATCAGAGCAAACGGGGGGAACTCATAATTCCTCTGTTGCCCCAAATGGTGAAGGAACGCGTCCGTTCCCATTGCCATCGGATCCGGTCTCCAACTGTAAAACAGGGGAAGATGGGCATTGAGGCGAGAGGCAAACAGGTCTATCTGACAGGGGCCTCGCATAGTCATGATCTGAGCAAACAGCGACGGATGAAGCCTCAAGTCGCTGAAATCTCGAAGAAACCGGGAATTCCAATCCGCCACCTGATTGAATTTCCCCAGAAGGTATTCTGCCACCACAGAGATCTTGCGATCCAGGCAAAAGTGCCAAAATTCCTTCGCAATGTGGACCAACATACGAGACTTCGTCCCTCCTAACCGATTGATGTATCTCACCGCTGAGACATTGTCCATTCGAATGAGTATACAACAATGTCTCTTCAGCGGTAAGACCGACCTGATGGCAAAGGACCCTGCCAACAACTCCAGACAGTTTGTGTAGAGAGAGTTCGTCCGCTGACCACCGTCCTCCTGTGGTAAAGTCTCCACATCGAGCGCCCCAGTCCCATTGACTGCGTCTGATTCGATTACCACGTCTGGGGCTGCGCCGAAGATAGCTCGGCCATTCCAGGCTGACGTGATCTAGCCACCACTGAAGCTCCTCTCGGGCTTCGGGAGAAAGAGGAGGAAGGTGATCGTAGTGAAACTTCCTCTGTAAATAAAATATTTTTAATCTCTGCAGGGCTCTGTAATGTAAGGGGCCCGGGAAAATGGCTTGTATTGACGAAGCCAGAAGGCCCATAATCCTCGCTAGCACCCGCAAGGAGATCTTCTCCTTGGTCAAGGCGGAAACTATTGCCCTCTTGATGGACCTGATCTTGTGAAGAGGGAGGAGCAGTTGAGCTGACACAGTCTATCAGAAAACCTAGGAACTCCATCTGCTGGTTCGGTATCATCACCGACTTCTTGGTATTGATAACGAACCCCAGATTCTGCAAGAGGGACGTCGTCCACTCTACGTGGGAAAGAAGAAGGGACCGATCTTGGGCTAGAATGAGCATGTCGTCTAGGTAAACAATGAGACGCACCCCATCTCTCGGAGGCGAGAGATCACAGGTTTGAGGAGCTTGGTGAATACCCAAGGGGCTGAGGACAGACCAAAGGGAAGCACCTTGTATCGGTACCACTGCCCTTTCCAAGGGAACTGCAAGAATTTTTGATGAGAGGGGCAGATGGGGACTGTCAGATAGGCATCTTTTAAATCTAGACGGACCATCCAGTCGTTTTCAAACAGAAGATCTCGTAAAAGATGGATACCCTCCATCTTGAAATGACGATAAGTGACATAGGGATTGAAGTCTCTTAAATTTAAAACCAGGCGCTGGCCGCCTCCTTTCTTCTGTACCAGGAAGACGTTGCTGCAAAAGCCTTCGGGAATGAAGGGTCCTACAGCAATAGCCCTTTTGGCTAACAATTCTTCCAGCTCTGAGTCGATAAAACTCTGTTCTAGATGGGGAAAAAAGGAGGTTGAGGGGGAAAGGGTTGCAGGGGACATTCCAACATCTCTATCTGGTAGCCCTGCATGGTCTGAAGGACCCAAGCATCTGAGGTGAGACTCGTCCAATTAATTACAAAATGACTCAACCTGCCCCCTAACGGGACCAAAGGACACATTTGACTTACTAGAGGACTGATTGTCAAAATTTTTGTAACCTCTGTTGACCCCTCGATTATAGCGGCCTCTGAAGCCGCGGGATCTTGACGGGTAGAAACCAGCTTGGTCCGGTTCTTGTGTGTACCCTCTGCCACGTCTAGGGGCGTACCCTCTTTGAGGACTGGTATTCGAATAGCGGCCGGTCGAGCGTCCTCTGCCACGCCCGGCCCTATTAGAGACCTGGTGCAACACCCTCTTCAAGGAGGCTTGAGACTCCTCAAGGGACGCAAAAGTATTAACAAATTTAGCAATGTCCTTCACAAAGTTGTCCCCAAACGACTGTCCTTCCGCCAAAGGACCCGGCTCCGACGAAGCCAATTCTATCAACTGAGGATCAATCCGGAGCAAGACTGACTTCCGTCTTTCAGAGGCTAGAGCACAGTTGGCGTTTCCCAGCATGCAGATGGCACGTTGCGCCCAACCTGCTTGGACTTCAGGGTGGATGGCATCCCCTGTCTCTTGAGCTTGTAGGGCCAGTTCCAGGATCTTGGCCAACGGTCCCGAAAGGTCAAGGACCTTATTCTGGCACGCTCTGAGCGCGCGATCAATCCCTTTTTTGGGGTCTTTCTTATATTTCTTCAGAAAGGTGGTCATGGAAGGGTCAATGTCTGGGGTAACGGCCACCTTGTGGGCCAAATCGGGACGGGGGCACTCGGACTTAAGGCGAGCTCCCACCTCTTTATCAAAACCTTTACGGAAATGAGACTCCAGGTATTCCACCACAGGAGGGGGGGGACCCAGTCAGAGGACCTGGGATGTACAATGTCCGCTGGGTCAAAGGAGAAGGGCGAAGGGGTGACAGTAGGAGAGGCATGCTTACACTTCTTAGTGCGCTTGCGAGGAGCAGTATCAGAGGAGTCCGTATCAGTGCCAGTATCAGTAGTGGTGTCATTTGGGGTGGGGGAGGAGAGAGAACGTGAAGGTAAGGCCTTATCAGCAGAGGAAGACTTTTGATTTATATAGTTTATCATAGGATTGGGCATGGGGCCAGGACGGGTCAATAGCCAACTTCTTAGGGGTGGGGAGGCGGGAAAGATCTTTGCCAGGAAGAGGGAGAGGCTTACCAGGGACCAACAGCTCTAATTTCTTGGCCAATGGAAGCAGGGCCGAGGAAAGGGCTTTATCAAGTTTAGCATCCAATTTCTTGTCCATATCCTCCATGGATTCCTCCTCGTTATATTCCTCATTGCCCTGGTAGTCACACGCAGCACCCTCCTCATCGCAGTACTCCGTATCTGCCATAATCACAAGGAATTTTCCAATTCCACTCCAGTCCCCAGAGGGAAGCACAATTGCCAGCCCAGGCAAGGGCGTCTATCAGGGTGAAGTGCCAGGCACAGGAGCCAGAAATACCAGTAACATTTGTAATGAATAAAGTCCAATTCTAGGACTAATGGAGGGAGTAACCCTTCTCCAATCCAGAGAAGGGGTTCCAAAAATGAGTCCCGCTTCCTCACTCACTGGGAAGCAAGGGGTTAATGCTGGGAAGCTCCGGTGCAATTTGCGGTGAAAAAACGCTGCTTATCTGTGTCAAAACAGCCCTTCGGCTCCTGGCCAAACTGCGTGATTCCCCACTTCAGCCGGGGGTAGAGCGTCTAGCAGGCACTATCGGAGGTCTGCGCGCGCACACTGACGCGTGAGACCTCGAAGACGCACGCAGGGCCTCACCGGGCTCCGACGTGCGCCTCCTTCCCCGAGGGGGGGGGGCCAAACCCCTCACAATCGCGGACCGCGAGTCAGGCGGCCGCTAGAAAAGCAGCGATGTCGGGGAAAGAGAGGGGCCTACGGGCGCACCAAAGCTAAGTCGGGGCACGGAGCGGGCAAGAAGACTAAAGGGAGAGAAAAAAGTCGACAACAGAGTCGATCAATAATCGCACTAGCGTCACAAGCAGCGCATATAAGGTGAAAACAATTGAAATATACACCAAATCTGTAATACTAAACAGTTCAGCACGCCAAAGGCGATATCTACAACAATATGCCTGTCTTAGCACAGTAAAAGCATATAAAGTAAGGAGCACTTATCTGGGCTGCGGAGCAGCAAAGAAAGAGGAGGCCAGATTAGTGTCTCTACACTTTATACGCTTTTAACTACTGTGATTGGTTATTATTATTGGAGGCGTGGTTCAAAGCCTCATGGGAAATGTTGTTTTTTACCATTGTAGTTTTACTTTCATTGGCTGCTGTTTGTGCAGTAAAGAAATGAGAAAGCATAATCAGAAGCCTCCGGTCCTGCCATAGAATAGAGATTTTGTTTTTTTTAGTATCTTTACTATAAAGGACCGTAAGGTTGAATGGAGTTGATCCCGGGCTGCTGTACTGTTACTGATAATGTGTCACAATCGGTCATTATTTAATTTGACACGGGTGCATCCAATTTTAGTATTTTTGAGCATACTGAGAATGCTGAGGGTCCATGAACTATTTGCCTGCCGATGGAGTGGCGCCTTGGTGTAGAGGATCATCTGAATCAGGTGGTCACAAGAGGTTTTATCACCCCTCCTACTGGTATGACTATCTGATCTGGGACCTTCCATTCATGCATGATGGTCTTCTTTATGACCTTGAAGGGGGAGGTTTGAATTAAAATCGCCTGAAAGTATGTATTTAGAATTATTATGCTCTGCTTTTAGATCTGTCAATAGGGTTTTTTTTGGCCATGTCATATTTCTCCTTTGCAGCAGGGTCAGTATAGATGTTTAAAACCATTATTACGTTATTCACATTGTGGGACCACTTCTGATATTTCACAGCATGAACCTGTGGAGTATCTAATTGTATTGAGTGGCCTAAACATTGATTTCTGAGATGTAGGTGGTCAAAAGACCCTTTGGGTGCTCTTTTGCCTTAATGTTTACTGTAAATGTGTTATATTCTTTATATCCTAGTAAGGGGATGGGCATGTGTCCTATGGTAAAATTAAGTGAAAGGCTTTTAAAAATGCCATTGGCGTTTGTCTTGTAACAGATTTGCCAGACCACCCTCCTTCCACAAACAGAAAAGTTAACGTAAAAAAGTTTGCATATCCCTAGGTTGGCTCGATACCTTGACCCTATTTCTTTTCATTGGCTCATTGGGAAGGGCGGTGGGTAGGTAAGTCCCATCAGTTTGTTAAGTATCAGTACTATCTTTCTTGACATTAGAACCTGCGTCTTCTGTTGACCCATTGCCTCCCATGACAATGTTTTTTTCTATTGGGTTTTTCAAGATAAAAGGACCATGTTAAAGGATAACTGAATAAAGAAACACAACTTTATTAAGGACAAGGAGGCTAGCATTATGCATATTCTTTTATTCACTACTGAGCAGCAATTTGGGGCATTCCACCACTCCGCCAGCCTTAAATTTTGAAAGTCTGCGAGGAGACCAGTATGCCCTGTGAATTGTAAACAAATGGTTCTGCCTTAAGTTTGCAGATTTAACTATTTTGTGTAACATAGCCATAGTTACTTGCCATTGATTCTCCGTAGCGATGTCCGGCAAGCAATCACCCCACAGGACCTCAGGAAGTAGAAACGGCCCGTCTTCCATCTCGAGTATCGACCAGTACCAAAGGGCAACTTCTTTTTATAGGAGTGAGTTGAAAAGAGTTTTTCTTCAAGCTCATTCTGGACTCCCAACGACATTATCCACTTTACTTGCCCAACTGTAAATCTGTAACTATTTAAATTTTGAAAAACTCCAACCCCAGATCGTCTCGCCTTGCCCCCAGGCAATCAGCTTTCCATCAGGAAATAAATCACCCCAGCGCTCAAGACCCGCCGCTCTCAGAGGAGTAGCCAATGCATCCTTAGACCAGAGAGGTGACCCTGGGGCATCCCATATTGGGGCCATATGGCCATCGTAAGGAATTTTTAATACCCTCCTGATCTTAAACCAGAACTCAGCTGCTTCACGCAAAGTCTTGAGCCTAACTGTCTTGAAAAAAAAACCTTGGATCGGCAAACTTGCACAGAAAACCGTGCTCATTATAATTGCAGCTCTTCACCATTGCAGCAAACATTTTTCCAATAGCTGAAACAAACGGGATCCTTTCGAGGCTCATATAAAAGAGCTGATCTCGCTTTGTAACCTCTTAAACCAATCTTTTTTAAATGCCAGGGGAATTGTTTCAAACAAAAAAGTCAATTTTGACAGCATCACCATCTTTACCAGATTTGTACGGCCATACAAGGTGAGTGGTAAATGAACCCATCCTCGCAAAGTAGCAACTATTTCTCTTTTTATCTTAAAAAAAATAATTTTTGTAAGCTCTCCAATATTGTGTGTAATCCTTACCCCCAAGTATCTCATCTCAGCTTTACATATTACCCCTTCTGTATCTAGATTCCAGGACATGATCTCGGTCTTATCTTCATTTATCTCATAACCTGAGACCAGTCCAAAATCTTTGGCTAATTCTAACAAAGCTTGCATTGATTGCTGCAAATTAGGGGTGTAAATAATTATGTCATCTGCATATAGACCTATTTTCTTAGACCACCCTCCACAACAAAAGAGGGGATATTTTCTGCATTCCTAATCCTGCAAGCAAGGGCTTCTATATACAAATCAAACAATAGGGGAGACGAGGGGCACCCCTGCCGTGTCCCACGCATCACCTTCATGGACTGAGTTAAAATCCCGTTAATCAGTACCTTCGAGGTGGGTGAATGGTATGTGGATAACAAAGAATTGGTAAAGCATGTCCCTAAATTAAGATGACCCAAAAGGGCCTTTAGAAAGGACCAATTTACTCGGTCTAAAGCCTAATGCGGCATCAAGTGCTATTACCGCCAAGGGGAGTTTATAAACCGAGGCCATATCCATTGTGCCTATCAATGAAAAAGTAAGCTCCTTTAAAAATCTGCCCTTAATAAACCCCTTTTGGTCATCGTGTACTAATTTTGAAATAACCAAACTTAACCTGTCAGCCATAATTTTTACAAAAAGTTTGTAATCGCAATTTAGTAGTGATATTGGCCTATAAGAGTCCAAATATTTAGGTGATTTTCCTGGTTTTGGGATTAAAACAATAGTCGCCTCTTTCCATGAATCGGGCAATGCAGCCTTCCCCTGAAAAATGCTATTAAATAGTTGGAGCATTATAGGAGCAATATTACCCATCAAAGTTTTATACACCTCAGCTGGAAGGGCATCCGGCCCAGGAGCCTTGCCTCTCTTTCCCGACTTTATAGCCCTTTCCACTTCCAGTAGAGAGATTTCGCCATTTAAAACCTGCTTAAACTCAGCTGGAAGTGGATCCACAAGCTGTAACCAGCCCCTGATTGCTGAGGATTCAGGATTTAGATCTTCCCTGTAGACTTTCGAAAAATAATCAAAAAAGGCATCTGCTATTCCTTTACTATCTGTGATGGTGGTGTCTGACTCTACCAGTTTCACTTCATTGATGAAATTGCGAACTTGGTCTTTTTTCGCTTTCCATGCTAGAAGTTTACTGCAACCCTCCCCATCGCTAAAATGGGCCAATTGACTAGCTTCCCACTTTTCTTTAATTCTGTGAGTTAAGACTGCCGTAAGATCGGATTTCCACTCTGCCAAATTGTGTAGGGCCTGCTCCCCTATTGTAGATTCGCCAGTGCTTATGATCTTAGCTTCACTCAAGCAAATTTTTCCTTCCAGCTCTAACACTTTACTATGATAAGATCTCTGCTTTTTTGCTCCCAAGGCTCCTAATCTACCTCTCAAAAAAGCCTTGCAGGTTTCCCAAACTGTCTCAATCTTTGCCCTGCCCAAGTTTTTCTCCAAAAAAACCTCTAACTCTTCACTTACAGTTTTTAAGCTTTCCTGATCCAGAAGGACTGTTTGATCTAACCTCCAGGTTGAATCCGATCCGCTCATCTTTAACTTCATAGTCAGTGTGATAGCTGAGTGGTCTGAAATATGAACACCTACGTGTCCCACCGGCTTCACATAATCTTCTAGTCTAGAGTCAAGCAGAAAATAATCTATTCGGGATCTATGCTTATATTTTTTATTATGATATGTATAGCCTAGCCACTGACCTGACTTTACCCTCCAGATATCACACAACCCGTACTGAGTCATCAACAGCCTAACTCTATTGGACATTTTAGAGTTTATCAGCCCTCTCGATTTTTCTGGACGATCTAAATTATTATCCATTACCGTGTTGAAATCTCCTGCCATGATAATTTTCCCTGCAAGACCTAATAACTCACTAGCTAGAGCATCTAGGGGCCCATCATCATCCTGATTAGGACCATAGTACCCGATAATAATTAATGGTTCACCTGCCACCTTTACTTTCAAAATCAACCATCTCCCTTTCACATCTGCCACTGTAGATTCCACAATAAGATTTACTCCTTGCCTAACCAAAACTGCCACCCCTTATAGTTTGAGGCGTATAAAACGAATGAGCAACCCACCTTTGGGCCGAAAAAATTTCCTTACTCTCAGTGGCAGTTAGATGCGTTTCTTGTAAAATAATAATCTGGGCCAATGAATCCTCTAAATACTTTAGTGTTATCCGTCTCCTGGACTTTACACGTAGGCCGTTAACATTCCACGACAAAAGTTTCAATTCTGTTGCACTAGCCCCACTCATCGTACTCAAAACAGAATGCTCCAAACACCCTGTTGACAAATACGCTTCTGAGGAATTTTTTTGCTATTTTCTCCCATATCCTTACCCTCCCCAACCCCACCCCCCTGCTCCTTCCCTGCTACTCCCTACCCCCCCCCCCCTCCCTCCTGTGGAAAACCCAACCGACTTTCCCATGGCCTCGGCCCTTAGGGAGCCTACAGTGGTGGTGCTATGTAACTAACACGTAATAGTGAATATAATATGTACAAGCTAAATCTAAGAGCTATGCTTTAAGCTAACTTTATAGGTTTCCAAGCTACAGGGTTACAGACTCTCCTCTTGAGTCATCTCTTGACATTGCTCAATAAATGTGTCCACTTCTTCAACTACTCGGAAAGAGTACATCTTATTCCGCCACATAACTTTCAAAAATGCCGGAAACTTAAGTTGAACCTTGGCTCCCAAATTCCTAAGAGGCTCCATCAGCTTACCTAGCTCCCACTGTCTGTTAGCCGTAGCAGGTGACAAGTCAGATCTTACTTCGACTTTTGCCCCGTCAACTGGAATACTTTTCTTTTTAAGAGCAGCCGATAACATTTTCTCTTTCAAATTTTACATTAAAAAATGTACTAAAATTTTCCTCGGCTTAGTACGATTTGGATTCAACCTGAAGGGATCACGATGGACCCTTTGTATATCTGCAAAGATCACCTCTTCATCCTCCTCTAGTTCTAGTTCACACTTAAGAAGGTGTACCACATATTTTTTAATGTCTGAATCCTCTTTCCCTTCAGGTAATTTCACAATTTTTAAATTGTTGTGTCTTTGCATATTTTCGAGCCTTTCTACTCTGTCCTCCTGCACCCTCTCTCTAAACTTAATTTCCTCAATTTCCTTACGATTGTCCGCCACAAACTCCCGGATCTTCTTAGCCTCAGCCTTTAACAGCTCAGTACGAGAACTTAGCGCATTAAATTTTGCCTCTAATATGCTACAAGAAGCGCGAATACTTTCTTGATTTATTTTTGAGATCTCGAACCCCTTATGCATATCCATATCTAATTTTTTCAAAAGGGCAATTGCTGGCAAATCTCAAGTTATCTAACTCGATTTTGTTGTCCTCTAAAAAGTTTTGTTCAGGAACAAAGATATTAGTACTCGCTACAGCTTCTGCTAATTCTCCTGGAGGATTCAACTGAGCTATACTAGTTGTTGCTGAGTCTGCTGATTCTTTCTTTTCGTGCTCATCTTGTCCTGACCCGTCCATATCTAACGTAAGAGACTGGTAACGATTGGGACTCAAATGGAAGGACCAGTCTTGGAAGCCCTCAGCGCCGGAAACCTGCCCTTTATCCACCTCAGATTTTGTGCTCTGGCTAGGCTGCACGGGGTTAGGCTTTAATATCAAGGTCTTTGGGACTGTTTTGAAAAACGAATTAAGAGATGGAGTTCTCTTAAGTTTTCGCTCCAAAGTGCTATGCTTCCCTAATTTACTGCACTGTTTAGAACAATTCTTTTTCTTTTGCGCCTTTTTTAAATTGATATCTTGTGGGTTTTTATCTTTAACCTTAGGGGGACCAGTATACTTCGCTAGTGCCTTATCACCACCTCCCTTCCCAGCACTTCTCAATGTGTAGCCTGAGGCACCTACAGTAACAGCTTCAGCCAAATTGCTTAACTCTACTGGAACCTCTATAACAGGGACAGGGACAACAATACCTTCATAATTTTTGGCATCCGTCAAGTCTCTACCCAGTAGGGCTGTGTCCGCTCCCCCAACACCTCTGTAGCCAATTCATGCAGTAGCACGCCGACCTCTCCCCAGCTCGTACGCTGCTCTCCCCAGCAGCCCGGCTCAGCTCTCCCTGCCGCTACCGCTACCACTGACTCCTCCTCCGCCTCACTCCGGCCCGAGATCCTTCAGCCTCCCAGGCCGCCATACACAGCCGAGGCTCCGCAACAACACCACAGCAAACAATGAGGACAGCCGCTCAAACGTCGCCAACACCCGCTCACACCCCGGTAAGCATGGATGCGCGAAAGGAAACCGGGCAAAAAGAAACAAAATATGCCACCTGTGCAAGTAACTCGCACCACCACCGCTCTCTGCACCCGCGACCCTCTGCTAGCCGGTCGCCATGTTTTCCATCAAGGCTATTTTCAATCTTGCCACCAGAATGCACCTAATTATTAATTCCTGATTGACCCTTGGGCATTATGGCAATGATGAGGTTTTTTTCCTGACTTAGAACTCAATGTGTGTGTCATTCTAGTGCCGTTCGATTTGTTTAACCCGTTCGGCGCTTATGACGGAACGGTTCCGTCACGCGCCTCGGGTGAGCTGCGCTAGTGACGGAACGGTTCCGTCACGGCCCGCTCGGCGCGCCTGCGCGGTGCTGATTTTGCGCCTGCGCTCCGCGTTCTATTGAGCAGGCGCGTTCGTGACGGAGCCGTTCCGTCACTAGCACAGCTCACCCGAGGCGCGTGACGGAGCGGTTCCGTCACAAGCGCAGGTGAGCTGTGCGGCCCACCCCCTAGCACTGCGGCGGAATTGGCGCCGCAGTGAAGGGGTTAAAGTTTGTTTCTACTGGCCCGCTCCTAGCTGTTATTGGATTTGAATCAATGAAATCTGTGACCCCTCCTTGTTCCTCCTGATTGGGTTGATGTTTACTTTTATCTCCACTTGCAGACCCCTTTTTAGGTCTCGCCTGTCAATGCTCATTGAGCGGAGCGAGGCTATAGGGGCTTAAACAGAGGTTTAACTAGACTGGCGATTTGATGCTGTGCCCGTGCACTTTTAGGTCAATGCGCAAGCGCATTGAGCTAAAATGCGCGTGCACATCATCAAATCGCCAGCCATCTGTTCCCCAGCTTGGCGCCTCCACTCCTGCTCTCTCCTGGCTGCTCCTCCCCTAATTTTTCACGGCCGGCCGGCCGTACTTTCACTTTCACGGCCGGGAGGCCGTGTCTCGTTTTATTTTATTTACTGTCGGGTCTGCGATCCAACAGTAAATAGAACTTATAATCGGTCCAAGTTTCTTGTTTTGAGGTACCGAGGTTTAAGGTTTTAAATCATTTTTTCCGCTCTTTTGATTTTCACGAGCCCACTACTTTTTTTCTGTGCATTACTTTTGCGCCTGCTCATGTTACAAACCCTCGAATGTAACAAGGCAATTTTTACAGTAGGGAAGATCTGGGCATCTTTTATCCATGCTTTATTTCCTGTGTGTCTTGGGAGTTGCAGTCCTATTATCGCACTCGCATGTCTACCAAGTTCGGCGCAAAGACCAATTTAGATTGGAAGAGCTGCGTACGCATGAACCCGGCAAAGTAAGCGCTGACGGACGACACTACAATGGCAGAGTTTTGCCTGAAACAACTTCTCCATTAAAAACAGTTCTTAACCCTGGTGATTCTCATTTATTACCAAGATGAGATATCATTAAGCATGCATATGAAATTTAATCTTCCAAACCAACATTGCCAGTCTTCTTGACCCACGTAATCTCAACACATTATGCATTTCGATATGTTGTTACTCAGTTCCAAGGGGCATTCCATTTTAAATGAATGCAGTTACCCGAAAGAAAGGCCAATATTGCCTTTAATTTTCGAGGTCACTAAAATGCAAAAGTTTTTCCATTGTACCTATTGTGACTTTGTCTCAATCTTATCTTCTCGAGCTCCATCACTTTTCATATTTGTCATCCGTATACATTTCAGCAACCGTTTTGCCAGGCATGTTAAGCTTAACCAAATACACTCTTCATACATCAACTTGCTGTAAGATTAACAGTGACAGGGCTGCACCAATTCGAACTAAACTGAAAGCCCTGCAAACGGAATACAGTGTAGCAATCCTGAAACCCTCGCACCCCCACACCCTCGCACCCTCACACCCCACCACTCACCCTCACACCCCCTTACCCTCACACCCCCTTACCCTCACATACCATCACTCACCCTCACATACCATCACTCACCCTCACATACCATCACTCACCCCCACATACCATCACTCACCCTCACCCTCCCTCACCCTCACAACCCTCACACCCCCTCACACCCCCTCACCCTCACAACCCTCACACCCCCTCACCCTCACAACCCTCACAACCCCCTCACCTTCACAACCCCCTCACCCTCTCACACCCCCTCACCCGCACAACCCTCACACCCCCTCACCCTCACACTCACACCCCCTCACCCTCACACACCCACCCTCACCCACCCTCACACACCCTCACCAGCATAGCATAACAAAACATAGCATAGCATAACAAAACGCAGCATAGCATAACATAACAAAACACAGCATAACATAACATAACAAAACACAGCATAACATAACAAAACAAAGCATAGCATAACAAAACAAAGCATAGGATAGCAAAACAAAACCTAGCATAACAAAACAAAGCTTAGCATAGCATAGCAAAACAAAGCTTAGCATAGCAAAACAAAGCTTAGCATAGCAAAACAAAGCTTAGCATAGCATAGCAAAACAAAGCTTAGCATAGCATAGCAAAACAAAGCTTAGCATAGCAAAACAAAGCTTAGCATAGCATAGCAAAACAAAGCTTAGCATAGCAAAACAAAGCTTAGCATAGCATAGCAAAACAAAGCTTAGCATAGCATAGCAAAACAAAGCTTAGCATAGCATAGCAAAACAAAGCTTAGCATAGCATAGCATAGCATAGCAAAACAAATCTTAGCATAGCATAGCAAAACAAAGCTTAGCATAGCAGAACAAAGCTTAGCCTAGCATAGCAAAACAAAGCTTAGCATAGCATAGCAAAACAAAGCTTAGCATAGCATAGCAAAACAAAGCTTAGCATAGCATAGCAAAACAAAGCTTAGCATAGCATAGCAAAGCTTAGCATAGCATAGCAAAGCTTAGCATAGCATAGCAAAACAAAGCTTAGCATAGCAAAACAAAGCATAGCATAGCATAGCATAGCAAAACAAAGCTTAGCTTAGCATAGCATAGCATAGCAAAACAAAGCTTAGCTAAACAAAACACAATACAACATAGCTTGGCATAACACAATACAACATAGCTTAGCATAACACAATACAACATAGCTTAGCATAACACAATACAACATAGCTTAGCATAACACAATACAACATAGCTTAGCATAACACAATACAACATAGCTTAGCATAACACAATACAACATAGCTTAGCATAACACAATACAACATAGCATAACACAATACAACATAACATAGCATAACAAAATAAAGCATTGGATGGCAAAACTAAACATAGTATAGCATAACAAAGCATAGCATAGCAAAACATAGCATAGCCTAACAAAACACAGCCTAGCATAACAAATCAAAGCATAGGGTAGCAAAACATAGCATAGCATAAGAAAACAAAACCTAGGATAGCAAAACAAAACCTAGCATAGAATACAGCATCATTCAGCACCACCACAGCATCACTCATTCAAATATGTTCTCTCAATGTTTCAAGCTTTATTACAAATGTCACAAAAAAAAGTTAATATTTCACTTCTGTTCTTGAATTTTCATCACAATAAAATACACAAGTTATTTTCAAAAGTTTAAGCTATTGCCATTATAAATTACAATCACTTTTATTTAAGTATTGATTATTTGAAAAAATTAAGCTATTGTTATTTGTAATATCTATACATCTAAGTCACGTAAATACAAAACATGTTGCATTACAAATGCTATAGGTGTCACATTCGCGAAAGTTATAACTGTTGGCATTGTAAATGACAAAGCTATCAATTTAGCTATTTTAAAAACCAACACATAAATAAAAAAATTGTCATTTACAAGACCAATAGCTCTAACTTTTCTAATGCGAGACCTATTGCATTTCCAATGCTTGTTATTTTTTCATTTCGAATTATGGATGCTGGAACACTTTATATATAGGTGGTTATTTCGAACTTTGGGGGAGGTTTACTGGTTGTTAGCCAATTCTCTCTGTCTCCCTTTCTGGCACTGCTAGCATATCCAGGGGTTTGCTATTAACGTTGTCTAGTGAACTCCTTTTTATTTTTGTGTCTTTTGTGGGGGGGGGGGGGCGGGGGAGTGTGGGGAGGTTTTTGGGGGTTACAGTTTCTGAAACCCATTCTGTGAGTGGAAAATCTATCCATTTGTTTTGATTGAATACGTTTTCTGGGCCTAACCAATTATCATTGGTTGTAGTTAAAGGTGCTGTGGCTCAGTTGTTGGCTTCGTAATCCTGTGTCTGTTTTATCTCTGGCATTGAATCTTTGTTCTGTGGTGTCCTTTTTTTACTAAATATTGAAAAGAATTTGCTCTGATGCGATGTGTGCACTTATGAGGCCTTGCTCTTGGTTGTTAATGTTGGCTTATTTCTGCCTTTCCAAAGTCTTTTGCATTGGTGCTTTGTTGCCGTTCAAGCTTGGATCCTCTTGAGCTTTTTCCAACGACCTTTCACCGTTAGTAATTGTCAATTTAATTGCTATAACTATTTGCCAATGGCCTGACGGTTCACCATTATGTGTTGATGTGGGCGATTTAACCAAGTTGACCACTGAGTCTACAAATATGTTTTCATTAAGCATCTCTTTAGTTGATTTGTTGGTATTCCATGATGTTGATGTTTTTAGGAGAGTTGGCAAATCTTTTTCACAATGACTGACTGCGGAGCATATCATTTGTTGTTTATCTTTTGGCATGGAATGTGCTTTTGTGCATCTTTCTGCTAATTTCAACTGATTTTGATTCTGAGTGCTAGCTGGTGTGGCAGCCGACACTGGTGAGATGATCTGCGCAGATACAGTGGAAGCAAAATTTGAGATTTTTTGAATGGCTGTTTCCCCTTTCAAACTTTGGAGAGGCTATACTTCATTTTGTCCAGTAAATAGTAGGCGGTCACTTCAAGCTTTTGTTCTCCTGTTTTACTTTGGTACATTGAAGATGGGCCATTAATGGTTGCTCGGGTTTTTACGGTGACCTATTATATGAACCCCCATCCCTGTCAAAAGTCACTGATGCTTTGATGGTTTTATTCTTCTCCCCCTTTTTTTCCTAGTCCTTGAAACACTGTCTGCTAGGAGTCAACAAGGGACCACAGCTTTGTATAAAGTAGGAGTTGACTAAGCACTCTCGACTCTTTCTCCTTCCCAAATCGCTGTCTCTTGCTGCAATTCCGTGTGCGACTTTGTGCAGCTTGCCGTAACTTGTGCAGTTGGTAATAAGCCCTTTATTACGGAAGGGAGGAAGACCAGGGCTGGGCATGGTAGAGGTTCTGGGAAGGATCAAGCATATACCCCCTTGGGTCTTGGAGCCAGTGGGTTTGATTATGACTGTGCCAGAGCCCCAGACTTTAACCTAGCCTTCTTCCCAAGCTGGGAAGCTTTTACTCCGCTCGCGGATGGCCACCGTTCACCCTCCTATCGTCTGAGTCTCATCTTCTCTCGCCAGTACCATCCACCAAAGCACCTGCTTCCCGACAGCAAAGTGGCTGGCATTGGTGATGTTTGGTCAGGAAGGTTGATGTCTGTGGACCTAGATCTATTAATTGAAGTATGGGTTTCCCATAGTCAGGCTGCTGGCATCCTGGGTGGGCGGACAGGTGCAGAGGCAACCAGCAGATTCCGCATCTCACACCATACATGCATCTGCTCATCGCTCACTGCAGGTGCTGCTCAGGCACTCTGCTTCTCTGGATTTGACGCCTGCTGGGGAGCATTGAGGTGATGCTGTGGATGTATGATGCGTTCAGTGCGTATGATAGAGGGGCTGTAAGTATCGAAGGCACAAGCTGGATCAGCTCCTGGGTTGACTGCTTTTGTCCTCCAGGCGGCAACACCTTCTGTGCTTTGCCTCTTGTGGCCCTAACACCGCCTCAGGTGAGTCTACCTGCGAGCTTCCAGCTCTGAATCACCCGGTGCATGTGGCATGCTGTACGTCACCATCCCTCTAATACTTTGGCCATTTATATTAATATCCTTCTCCTTGGGAGCTTAAATCCCTTTCTGACTTTCAGTTCGTTCTCTAAAATGGAAACAATAATTTGTATGTCATAGAGAGAAGAAAAAAGTTTGAAACCAAATATATGGACTAGGGCTGCTGATAGGTAGGTATATATGGAGTCTGAATCAGCGAAGACCTGGAGGGACTCTTTGGTATAAGCAAAAGAGGAGGACGGGATAAAATAAAATGAATTGTGTTCAGAGTCCTGAGATGCAATTATCTTTGGATTCACTACAGTGTGGTGGAGCACTGTAAGCTTGACAAATTTGATAATCATAGGGATTAGAGTAGGACTAGCTGACTAGGTGAAGGCAGTGACCTTCTGCTTAGTAGTTGCTGACATTCTTTTTAAGACCATGGGAGGGGATCGTTCTTAAAGTTTCCAATAATGTGAAGGCACCGGAAAGTTAAGGCAGAATAACATAACCATAAGGAGAGTTGAGATGGTAATTGTATATGTGAAGTAAGATGAATAGATAGTTGCACGTTCTGCGAGTCCTGTCAGTGTATAATAGAGAAACCCTCAGGGATGGCAATATAGATATCCAGACAAAGTCAAATGTAACCATGTTTTAGTAGGATATGTTGCATCAGGCTTATTACAGTTAAAGAAGTCCCTGAAATTTAGACTGCGCTTTGGGAGCAATCTAACATTTATCAGAAATTAGTGGGTGTGCCCTTCAGAACAGCCACCTTTATGGTGTCACAGGAATAATGTATATTAACATGTCTTTCTGATTGCACCTGTTGAACTGGTCCACATTATCAGTAATAATAGATTTGGGGCAAGGATACGAATGGCCCTACACAAGCTCACCTCCTAGACTGGTGCTCAGCCAAGTTGATACATAGAAAATACATAAGGTTTTTGTAGGGTGTTAATTTTAACAATAGTTGTCAAATAGTGCATGCGTATAAATTGCATAGCTTTTCAATCAAATTTATTTAAGGCATACCACCACATCAAAAACCATGGTTACGGCAATAACACAACATTTCCTTCAAGTTTCATAACACCATGAGAATATACACATGCAAAAGGTTTAAATCCCCTCATGCATAACGCCCTCAAATCTGAATCCCTTTTGATTGCCCCAAATCTTTCGACCCCCGTAGAAGATTAGATCAAACAACAAACTGCTCTCAGCTGCCTCCCCCCCTATTATTGAACCTACTCGATCTTTAGGCATTATTCTCAACAACGATCTTAATATGCAAGATCCTATCCGTGCAGCCATCAGAGGAGCCAATCGCCAAATAAATATATCTTAAGAAAGATCAAACTCTTCTTGCCCCCAGTGGATTTTCAATTAGCTCTACAATATTTGAACATGTCCAGATTAGATTACAGGAGTGCCACTCTTGCTGAACTTCCCAATGTGACCCAGTTAACCCCTTCCATGCTGGTGACGAACCCCAGCCGTCATGCACTACAGTGCTCGTGTGCTGATGACGGCTGGGGTTCGTCATGGCCCGCCCGTGTTCGGCCGGCGGCCGCACACGGGAAAAATCGCGGCCGCACGGAAGGGGTTAAAGGCCACATTGAACTCAGCGGCCAGTTTTATAACCGGTTCCAGGAGAATTTATCACATTACTCCAGACTCAATTGGCTTCCATGTGAAGCTAGAATCCAGTTAAAGATAGCTTGCATGACGCACAAGGCCCTCCACCACAATACTCCTGTATACTTCGCCAAAAAAAATTGAGTTATCCAGGGGCAGGCGTTTCCTAAGGAGCACTGAGTCCCTTCTATGGAAACCACAGCAGTAAAAAAATAATAATAATAAATAAATTATTGCACCTCCTCTGGCCTTGTCCCTAGAATTTCGAACACCCTATCTCTGGAAATAAGGACAAACCCCTTATCTCTCCACTTAAAAAAAAAAAGCAAAAAAGCTCTTTATCTATAGATTCCTTCTCCAGGAGTGATGATCCTTCTTCAGCGTGGCTATCATTGGGTGGGCTCCAAAGGTTCTTAGAACTGATGATTTACATCCTACTGTATATATGTACTTCATGATAATTTGTTCTCTAATTGTCACTTGTTGTTCTCTTTTACTGCTGTTATATGACTTGATGGCTATATGTATAGCACTCGGGTCATGTTTGCACTATATAAAACGTAAAAAATAAATACAAAATAAAATAAATATTGATGAATGGGTTATTCTTGAATATAGGATATTTTCAGCAAGCGTGTTTCCTAGTGTTTAGTTGCAGATTCTTCAGTGCTGAAAGTGCAAAAACAGAGAATGCAACACTTTTTAGTCAATCTACACATTCTCAAATGAACCATAACTTTCCAAACAGTTTCAGTTTTCAACAGAAACCTCCATGGTGTCTCCCAATAAATGGGTTCGCATTTGTGTTCCAGACATCAATTTTCTAATACTTTAGCAGCATGTTAACTCATTAGCCTCCAATCATAGTCCACATAGGAATGAGCTCCTTGCATTGCATATCTCCTACACAATACTCTTTTTTTGGTTACAATTCCTCTTACTATACACATTTCTAGAGTGCAAAGCAAATTCTAGATATTAAATAATTATATTAGAGTTGACACTGAGTATAACATTTCCTAGCTATCGTGAAAGAAAGTTTCATCTGTATTAAGGACGCAGAAGTGAGGATTATGCTTTTCTCTTCCTTATTTTACTGCTCAGCAGCCTTAAGGAAACATGTAACTACAAAAGACTTCATATCCCACGAGTCTTTGTATAGTTCAGAAAACAACCATAGAGGTAGTCCCATATAAACATCAAGGAACAGCACTTCTCTTTCTTAGGGCGAAACACCTGATTCCGCTTTTCCATTAATAATCTGGTTTCTGTTCCGACCCTGAAAAGACAAGGAGTCAGCGTCTGAAAATTGATAAACATCTGGTATCCCTGTAACCCTGTTTTAAAGAAACCGGTTAATCAGCAATCATAAATTCACAAAACATAAGTTGCCTTACATAGGCATTATCCGGTAACCCTCCAGAGTTATGATACTTAGCCAACGTGTAGATTGCGACTTCGAGGAAGGGTAAGAATAACTAATCCACTGGGTGGGATAATCCTTACCTCCACTTCCTTAATAGAATTGAAACTTTTCTTCACAATAGCTAGGAAATTTCATATTCTATGTCAGGACTGGAGGCTCAGATTATGCTAGATCAAAGCTGATCGACCACCAGATAAGCCATGCCCAAAATAGGTATAAAGTAGAAGACCTTAAAGGTGGAGTCCGAGGACCAATCCGCTGCTCTGAGGATGTCCTGTAGGCATCCCCAAGGGCAAAGGCTTTGTAATCCATGGCTCCCCCTGCTGAATGGGCTCTGAAGGCTGCTGTATCAATGCCCGCTCAAATCCAGCTTCCTGGAGCACCCATCTCACCCAACGGGCAAATGTGGCGACTGTCTCTGCTTTTAAAGGCTTGAGCGAGAGAAAAAGTTGTGACATCCCAAAAGACCTGTATTCTTCCATAATAATCTCGTATGCGCTTAGACAACGTACAACACTCAACTCTGGGTGACCCAGGAAGGCTGGATAGTGAACCACTCTAGTGTTAGACTTTGTACATTGAGCAACTGTGAAGGACATTTTATTCGGTGTGAACACCTGTGCCGTAACCTCCAAGGCCCGGATAACTGATACCTGTTTACACGAGATGAGATAAAGGAGCATCGCTAGGTTACCTGTCAACTCCTTGTGGAAAAGGTAAGAGTTATCCTGCTAAGATTGCAGCAGACATAGCACTGTATTACCCTCCCACAAGGAGGAATTCCTTGGTTAAGGCAGAAGCGACAGGCGTATGCCTCTCAACAATCTACATACCAGAGGATGCCCCCCCACAGCAACCTCCTGAATGTGCATGTGGCCTGCAGATATTGCCGACCTACTTACATTAATCAAACGATAGGCCAAACCTTTGTCTACCAATTCCGACAAGTAGTTGACTACATGGACCACATCGACCCCCAACGGGATCCAAAGCCCGTTGTATACACCAGTGTAACCCTTTTATCCAAGAAGACCTATACCGCTTGACTGTAGATTCTGCCCATGCCTTCCCTAGAAGGGTGGAAGCCTTCACTGAAAGGCTCAGGACTTGCCAAAGTCCCCTGTAATCCTCCAACCCCTTACGTTTAAGGCTGTCCTCCTGAACCAGAGTGTAAGTTGCCCCGGGAATCAGTCAGCAGAAGAGGGGTCTAGGGAAGTTGGAGGGGAAAATCCATAGAAAGTTCCAGAAGAACTGGATACCAGACTTAGAACTCCAATGCGGCGTCACCAGTATGACTTCTGCCTCCGAACCAGTGCAGTGAGCCTGGGTATCATGCCAAACTGAGGAAACGCATAGCCCCTTAACAGTCTCCAGTCTTGCAGGAAGGCATCCTTTGTCTCCGCCAGAGGGTCCGAATGCTAGCTGACAAATCGGGAAATCTAGCAAATGAGACGCAAGGCGAAGAGGTCCACCTGACATGGACTCCACTGAGTCATCAGGCTCTCAAAGATAGCCGGATCCAGCTTCCAGGCACTTGATCCCTTCAAATTTCTGGAGTGCCAGTCCAGCGTCCTGTTGAGTGATCCTGGAAGGCAGTCTGCTGTGACCGATAATTTGTTTTTCAGGCAGTAATGCCAGAGTTCCTTGGCCAAATCTGCCAGGAGCTTGGACCGCGTGCCTCCTAACCGGTTGATATATCTCACAGCAGAGATAATTGTCCATATGTAGTAAGATGGCACAGGAGACCTTGTCGGCCGCCAGACTCCGAATTGCGAAGGATCCGGCCAGAAGCTCAAAGCAGTCGATAGTGTAGCGATTGCTCTTGCGCGGACCAAAGCCCACCTGTAGTAACGCCTCAACAGCGGGCGCCCCAACCCTGACAACTGGCGACTGATTTGATCACCAGATCTGGGACCGATCCGAAAATGGCTCTTTCATTCCAGGCTTGCATATGATCGAGCCACCAATGAAGCGCAATACATGCTTCCTGTGAGAGGGATATCTCCTGTGTATACGTGAGACCACGATGTAAGTGCTACATCTTTAGACACTGTAGGGCCAGGTAATGCAGTGGCCCCGGAAAGATCGCCTGTATCGAAGATGACAACAGACCGACAATCCGAGCTAAGTGGAGTAGAGAGAACTTCTCTTTCGCCAGGGTTCACCGCAGTTCCCTCTGGATGAGACGAATCTTCTGCTTGGGCAATCGGAGGCACTGCTGTACTGTGTCAAACTCGAGGCCCAAGAAGCTCATTTGTTGTGCTGGCACATAATCCGATTTCTGGTCGTTCAGGATGAACCCAGATTCTGTAGAAATTTCTGATTGAGTTTGAGCTGAGAGATCAAGGTGAGCTCCACCTGGTGCATCAAAAGAATGTCATCCAGGTACACTATGCGGTGCCCACCTCAAAGCAGGAGCCATTCCATGGCTGGCCTCAGCACCTCATTGAAGCACCAAGGAGCTGACGACGGCCAAAGTGGCAGACAAGTGAAATTGTATATGACCTTGCCCCATTGAAACTGTAGAAACCCTCTGTAGGGTGGTAAAATTGGGACCGTAAGGTAGGCATCTGTTAGGTTGAGCCGAACCAACCAATCGTTTGGCAGCAAAACATCTTCTGAGAAGGTGAATGCCTTCCATTTTGAAGTGGCGATACACCACCCATTGGTTGAAGTCTCGGAGGTTGATCAACGGCCTGTACCCCTTGTCATTCTTGTCGACAATGAAGATGTTGCTCAGGACCCTTGTCCTTCTCATCGACAATGAAGATGTTGCTCAGGAAACCCTCGGGGTGGAGGGTTGTGCGCATGATGGCCCCTTTGCTTAGGAGATCTTGTATTTCCCGGTCTACCACCTGCACACATGTGAGAAAACTAAAGGTCTGGGGCTAGGGAATTGATGGGGAATCCTATGTAACTCGATATTGAAGCCCATCACAGTCTGCAAAAACCAAGCATCCTCTGTAATTGCTGCCCAGTTGTGTCGGAACCACTGCAATCTTCTCCCCACCTCTGGTATGAAAAAAGGGTCAGTCCTTACTGGTGGGTCCAACAGGTGCGTTGTTGGCTCCTTGGGGGTTGCCTCTTCCCCGGGGCCCTCTACTGTGGCCTCTCGAGGGAAAAAACCCTCCGAATTTCCATTGGTCCTGCCATTGCATGGATCGCTCAGTCTGGAGATTGTGGGGGTTAGAGTTGGAAGGACGGCCGAAGGCGCGCCCCTACCTCTTCCGACCCCCCCCCCCCCAAACAAATTGCTGGCTGAACACTTCCTTTATTGACTGGTGTGCCTTGTCCAGGGAGGAGAAGGTGTTAACAGTTCTTTAATATTATCATAGCTAAGGATTCCCCCAATTATTATTTCTTTTAGGTCTAGAGGAGGGGGAAAGAACAAAATATACACTGTAAAGAAACCTCTGGACTGACCTAACTGGTTTCAACAAATTGGTATAACTCTAAATAAACGTTTTTCTACACGGACACAGCAAAACTTTATCGCACCCCCGCTGCAGTTACCGATATTGCCGAATTTGCATAATTGCTTTGTATCTCGATAGCGCACCCCCGCTGCTCTCACTGTTATTGGACATTTGTACTGCTGGCTTGCATTATAATAATAGTCGTTCTGCACTGTGTCATTGCTTAACTATAGTACAACTCCGTGTAGGGCCGCCGGCCATTTTGTTGTTTGTTGTTATTATCTCGCCCTGCCCGGGTCTCCACCCCGCTCCCGCCTTCCCTGCTGACCCTCCCTCGCCCCTCCCCTATCCACTATCCACTTATGACAGATGCACATCCGCGCAGCGGTCGCGCCGAGACCGCGCCTAGCGCCCGAACCCCTGGTCCACGCAATGCCCAGCCCTCCCGCATCACATACGAAGCCTCCACCCTCATAGCCCTTAACCCCGGCCGCCACCCCAACTGCGCCCAAGCCGCTCCTGGACTCACCCATGGACCCTTCTCCTGCTACTCCTGCAAGTTCGACGGCACCAAGAACAACTCCTCATCCACTAACACCAAACCGAGATCTGACCCCAACCACCTAAAATGCATCCTGCTCAACACCCGCTCAGTCCACAGACACGCCATCGACCTCTGGAACCTACTAGACACCATCTCTCCCGACGTCGCCTTCCTAACAGAAACATGGATGAACGCCTCATCAGCCCCAGACATCACCATTGCCATCCCGGAAGGATACAAGATCATCCGTAAGGACCGCACCGACCAAACTGGAGGAGGCATCGCCATCGTCCATAAGAACTCCATCCGCATCTCTACCAGCTCAGACGTCAACCTTGCCAGCACCGAACACCTTCACTTCCAGATCCACACCGACCCCAAGACCACACTCAGAGGCACCCTCCTCTACCGACCTCCAGGATCCCGCGCACAATTCATTGACGACATCACCGACTTTATCACCCCACATGCCCTCCCCTCCAAGGAATACATTCTACTGGGGGACCTCAACTTTCACCTGGAAAATTGCAATGACAGCAACGCCACCACCCTTTTGGACAATCTCGCCAACCTCGGACTCAAACAACTTGTTAATACCCCCACCCACATCGCAGGTCACACACTCGACCCTATCTTCTCCTCCAGCAAACATATCTCCTTCAGTCACACCACAACTCTACATTGGACGGACCACAGCTGCGTTCACTTTACCTACAATAAGACCACAACTCACAACCTCCCTCATCCTGAAACTGGAACAAAATCACCATCGACCAGATCTCCTCATCGCTGCTTCAAAACCCCCTTGTCCACTCCTCAAACCCCGACCAAGCAGCCATTAACCTCACCCAATGGCTATCCAACAGCGCCGACATCCTAGCACCGTTGAAAAAACGTCAAACCAAAGTAGGCAGCAAAAACGCCTCCTGGTTCAACGATGATCTTAAGAAATCGAAGAAACTCTGTCGCTCCCTCGAGAAGGCCTGGAAAAAGACCCAAACACCAGCACCAGGGACGCCTTCAAAAACGCCACCCGCATACACCACCAACTGATCCGGACTGCCAAGAAAGCCGCATTCAAAGACCGACTAGATAACAACGCCCACAACAGCAAGGAATTATTCAACATCGTCAAAGAATTTACCAACCCCTCAGCCAACTCCAACGACATCACCCCCTCTCAAGCCCTCTGCGTCTCCCTAGCTTCCTTCTTCCACAACAAAATCGCAGAAATACACAACAGCTTCGACAACCGACCCGGAGACCAACCCACCCAACCCTCCGCCGTACCTTCACCCCCCTTGAACATCCTTAATGACTGGAACCCTATCTCCACTGAGGACACCATCTCCACTGAGGACACCATCCGCCTGATGAACTCCATCCACTCAGGATCCCCCACAGACCCATGCCCTCACCACATCTTCAACAAAGCTGATTCCATCATAGCACCACACCTCCGAGACGTCATCAACTGCTCCCTCAACTCCGCCACCTTCCCAGAAAGCTGGAAACACGCCGAACTCAGCACCCTTCTGAAAAAACCCACAGCGGACCCCACCGAACTCAAAAAACTACCGACCCATCTCGCTCCTACCATTCCCGGCCAAAGTCATCGAGAAAGCCATCAACAACCAGCTCGCCGCCTTCCTCGAAACCAACAAATCCCTCGACCCCTCACAGTCCGGCTTCAGAGCCAAACACAGCACGGAGACCGCCCTCATCGCCGCAACAGACGATATTCGAACTCTACTGGACAATGGAGACACAGTCGCCCTCATCCTCCTCGACCTCTCCGCAGCCTTCGACACAGTCTGCCATAACACCCTTCTACAGCGCCTCAGAAACATCGGAATCCAAGGAAAAGCACTGGAATGGATCACCTCGTTCCTCACCGGAAGAACCCAGAGAGTCCGCCTCCCACCATTCAAGTCAGAGGCCACTGAAGTCATCTGCGGCGTACCACAAGGATCCTCTCTCAGCCCCACCCTCTTCAACGTATACATGAGCCCCCTCGCAGCCATCGCACGCCAACACAACCTCAACATCATCTCCTACGCTGATGACACCTAACTGATCCTCTCACTCACCAAAGACCCTAATACCGCCAAAACCAACCTACATGAAGGAATGAAAGAAGTAGCCGAATGGATGAAGCATAGCCGTCTAAAACTTAACTCAGATAAAACAGAAGTCCTTATCTTAGGAACCTCCCCCTCCGCCTGGGATGACTCCTGGTGGCCAGAGGCTCTTGGAAATGCACCCATCCCGACGGATCACGCACGGAACCTGGGCGTCATCTTAGACTCCTCACTCTCGATGTCCAGACAGGTCAGCGCCGTCTCATCATCTTGCTTCAACATTCTTCGCATGCTCAAAAAAACATTTCGCTGGATCCCCACCGAAACCAGAAAAACGGTCACCCATGCACTGGTTACAAGCCACCTGGACTACGGAAACACCCTATACGCCGGTACCACCGCAAAACTCCAGAAAAAACTCCAACGCATCAGCCAGACTCATACTAGACATCCCGCGTAAAGACCACATCTCCAGTCACCTGAAAAAACTCCACTGGCTCCCCGTCAATAAGAGGATTACTTTCCGCCTCCTAACCCACGCACACAAAGCACTTTACGAACTCGGACCCGATTGCCTCAACACACGACTTTCCTTCTACACCCCCCCCCCCCCGCCAGCTACGATCCTCCAACCAAGCCCTTGCTACCGTACCTCGCATCAATAAAACCACCATGGGAGGTAGATCATTCTCCTACCTGGCTGCTAAAACCTGGAACTCACTCCCCACTCACCTTCGTCTCACTCAGAACCATTTAGCATTCAGAAAGCAACTTAAAACTTGGATATTTGACAAGTAATTATCCACCCTTCCTCAAGCGCCTTGAGACCCTCTGGGTATGTAGCGCGCTATATAAATCCATTTGACTTGACTTGACTTGACATGTAGCACCCCCACCTAAACATTCCATAATAAAAGTAAAGCTAAAAAAGGCAGCTTTATTCATTCATCCATGTCTGTCTCACCAATCAAACTACTCAGGTTTCAGGTTTTAGAGTCTTTATTTCGATATCAAAATCCTAAAAGATAACATTTAAAACCTATGTAAGAATTTTAAACAGCTTAACAATATTCCTTTCCTTTATAACAGCATTTTACAGTAACAGCAACATTGTCATAATTCATTATAATTAGACTAAAAACACTTTTGAGGTTAAAAATGTTATTAGACATCCAAGAAATACAAAGACAAACCTGACCAAAAGATATGAAAAAAGAATTTTAAAAAATACAAAATAAGTAAAACCATTCCTAATACAATGTACATTATCCTGCATTTTGGGAAAACGGTTATACTTTTAGTGAACAAATTGGGAAGCCCTATTAATGGTTTTGTCTGCTTCTTGCCCTAATGGCCCAAGCCCACCCTAAAAATGTGGCTATGCTCACCACGAACACCTCTGAGGTGTTAGTTTTTAAAACCCAAATAGCCTCAGAGGACCTTCTGAAAGGGAGGCGCTGAAACAGAGGTTTTATCCATTTTGTTCGTGGCGCTGAGTAGGTCGGGCAGACAAACAAGAAATGACCCTCAGTTTCCTTATGACCTGGACACCAACTGCAAAGTTCTGTTGCTCCATTAACCCAATTTTTTGTGAAAGAATTCAGTGGCAGAGCTCCTACCCGAAACTGATGGTAAAGTTTCTTATCCAGCGGTCTGGTGATAATATCCCAATAAGTCTCACGGGAGGGATCCAACTTAATGGTCAGAAACCTTCCCGTTAGACTAGCAGAGCTGGAAGCAGTCACCAACGATTGACGGACCGAGGCCCAGTACAATGCCTTGAATTCCTGTTTGGAGGGAAAGGGATTAGTACTCAGAGATACCCACAGCTGTTCCAGTCCCATTTCGACCAGAATGGTTTTTACCGTTTGTAGCCAGGGAATTCTCCCGGAACCCCCAATTGACCTAACTTCAGCCAGTTCCTTCGCAAAGAGGGTAAGGTCAGGGGAGGTCCATATACGCCTCCAAAAGGCCACCAATCTAAATCTTGCCATCTCGTTAATTAGGTTGCACCCCAGATCCTGGCAGAGGGGTATAGAAGGGGAGGATTGAGGTAACCCTACCAAGCTCCGTAAGAACTTACACTGAATTTTGAATAGGCTAGAGAGATCCATGTATCCCCAGAGATCTGCGCCATATAGGATTGCAGCATTAATCTTAGTGTCATAAATCTTTAATGCTGGAGTGACCCGTTTTGTAATCGATCTCTTTTGCTCGCTCAAAAGGCAGCCAGTTAGTCGGGCAAGTAAAAGCTGTTGAGCACCTACTTGCTCTTTCCATCGCAAGCGACGGTCCAGGGTAACCCCCAAGTCATGGTCTCAACTTGATCCAAGTTGACTCCACTCATACTTACAGAGCTCCGAACAGAATGACTCCTAGTGAGGACCATAAACTTGGTATTACCCACATTTACCTTAAGGTCATTGATGACAAAGAACTCCTCAAAGCGGTCCAGAGCCCGCTGTAAACCACTACGTGTTTTAGAGAGGAGTAAAGTGTCGTCGGCAAAGATAAGCATTGGGTACCTTGTCCCTGCCAGCGAAGGGGCATCAGTGGGAGTGTCTGCGAAGAATTTGACTACTTGATCGATAAATAACAGGAAGAGTGTTGGCGCCAGGACACACCCCTGACGGACTCCTCGAGTCACGGGGAAGGATTCCGTCACTTGTCCCTGGCCTCCCCACCTCACCCTTGCATAGTTGTCCTCATGCATTTTACCTATTAGATCAAGTAGTTCCATTGGTAATCCTAAATGCCTCAAAACACACCACAATTTATCCCTCGGCACTAGATCGAAAGCGGACTTCAGATCAATAAACGCGGCAAAGATGGTTCCACCGCCGAGCAAAACCACCTTCCAGTAGATTAGACCGAATCTAAACACCGGGTCGATGGTGCTCGTACCCGATCTGAAGCCCGCTTGCATAGGAGATAGGATATCCTCTAGTTTAATCCAACCTTGAACTCTGCCCAAAACCATACGTGCAACTACTTTTTGGAGTGAGTCAATGAGACTGATCGGGCGATAGTTGCCCGGGTTGGACTTGCCGCCTTTTTTGTAGATTGGGAGAATCTCCGCCCCCTTCCACGACTTGGGGATTCTAGCCCCTTTAGCTATTGCATTTGCGATCTTGGTTATGTACGGCACCCAAAGGGCGGGCTGGCTTTAAACAAGTCAGCAGGGATTAAATCCATCCCTGGTGCTTTCCCCCGCTGGGTCAAGCCCAGAGCTAGTTCTACCTCAATTTTTGAAAATATCAGTTTCTCCCCACAAATAGGTGTCAAGGGCACCTCACCCAATCTAAAGGGGGTTCAGAGTTCTCAACACTGAATTGGGCCGAGTAATGGTTCACCCAAGCTTCAGGGGGCACATGGTTTGTAGGAGTACGGGAGTCTGAGTCCTTGTCCCATTTTACTAGTTCCCAAAACTTAGTCTGGTTATTCGAAGTGGAGGCATCCAAAAGATCTGACCAGTACATATCCTCCCACTCCCGTTTGGCTTCCCACTGAATTTTCTTATATTGCACCCTAGCTGCCTTAACAACACACATGTTCCGGGACTTAACCGCTTTGACAAGATGACTATGGGCCTCCCTGCACTTTTTATTGTACCATTTCTGGCGGGGGCGTATAATTTAGCGGTTCTCTTCTGACATGGTAGAGAAAGGAGAAGCTTAAGCTGATCAAAACAACACTCATGGAGGTCAATAATAGTGTTCTCAGAGCTACCCCCCACTGAATCATCAGGCAGTATTTCGTTTAACATGTTGGAAACCACAGTCTCAATGCTCTCCTGTAGGGTCTCATCCCCCGCTAGCCTAGACCATTTTAGCCTCCTTCGGTCATTAGTCAAGACGACATCCCCTGTCCGGGAGATGTCTGGTTCCTTCAATCTTTTCATTCCCGGCAACCTTAACTTGAGTATCAAGGGGTTATGATCGCTTTCTGGGCGGGGTACCACTTCCATGTCTACCAACAGAGGCCAAAATTCCAACTTTAACAAGAAATAATCTATCCGACTTTTCCTTAGTCCATTGTCGAAGGTATAATTGGCACCTAGATCAGATGAAGAGCGGCCATTTACAGCCCTTAGCCCCCAGGTTAAACATAGAGCCATCCAGTTCAAGGCAGCCTCAGTCGCATTAACAATTTTATTGGTCATCAAATCCGGAATATTCCAAGCTGCGTCCTCTGCGGACCCCCAGCTATCCCCGGCAACATAAAGCGGCTCAAAAGTACAATTCAAGTCTCCTGCTAAAAGGATAAAATTTTCTCTACTCAGTCCAGCAAGGTATTTGTCCAATACATCCAGAATACCAGGGCAGCGGCCGCCAGGTAAGCCTCGTGCGTATATTTTTTAAATAATCAAGTCCCGATGGCCATCCTTACTCAATTTAATGGCTAGAAGGTCCGGGTTCTCTACAAATATCTCAGTTGGATGATAACCCGATGACTGCTTCACCCAAATCACCAACCTCCCTGATGCTCGCCCTTTACTACCCCTAATAGCTGGTTTGAAAAAATTTACAAGACCTGCCCTATGAATTGGATCTGGTGCCCAAGTTTCCTGTAATAAAACAACATCAAATTTGTCAACAAACTCCAACCAGTCTTCAGAGTACATGCGTCCCTTAACCCCTGCAACATTCCAGGATACTATATTAAATGTTTCAGATGGGGGAACTGCGATGGGATCTGGGTGATGAACCATAGATGCTGATACAGCCAGGATCGCCAATTCACTCCCTTTTCCTGCCCTACTCTCCTTGTTGTCAACATTATCCAAACTTTCCCCCACCAACATGACCTCTATTGAATCCTCAGCAGCTGCTGCAGCATATTCCTCGGTTGCTTGTACCCCCAGACTTGCCTCTTCATAATTTACAAGAGGTGGGACCCCCCGGCTTGGCATCGCTGCCACATTCCCACAGTCCTCAACAGACTTAATCTTCCTAGTCTGTTTATGAAGTTAGTCTATAGCCTCAAGGTCGGAAAGGGGCCCAAAATGGTTAAAAAGTAGAGGATATTGCTGGGGGTGTGGTGTTCTTGCTATAGGGTACCTCCTAGCTGGTGGTCTCATGTGAGTGGGGCCTAATGGAAGATTACTATGTCTTTGAGGGTAGAAATAAGCAAGCCCCAAAGTTTGTACGTCCCCCTGTCTAGCAAACCTGGCTTCCCTTCGAATGGTATCCACCACCCAAGGATCCTTGAACAAAATTAATATACAGTCGCCCTCCAAGTCTTTGGTGCCATATCCCACCCAATCAACTCTCCTTAAGAGAATTTCAGTGGGAGATGAAAGTGGTAAGGGGCGGTTTTTATTCAACCAGAATATCACCTTGTTGCGTAGATCCCCATATGACTCCTTAGTACCAACTTTTAACGGGGCAACACCTGTTAGTACTATTGTGTATTGGGTTGCCTCCGGGGGTAAGTCTGCGCGGGGAATAGTATACTTATTTTGTCTCCCCACAATTGGGGTTTTGATGGTCTGGTGATTAACTATTTGCCCTGGGGGTGGCTGTAAAAAAATACTAGGGTTAGGTTTTGCCCGATCATCCGACCGGGATACTTGGGACCTATCTGGATTGGGTTTAGCAATGACCTTCTTAAGAGCCTGTGACAAAGTGCCTACAGCTGCGGTGCTGGGATTATCTCTAGGCCTTCCCCCCGCTGTCGGTTTGCTAATAACTACCCCTGTTGGTACTGGGTTAGTGGCTTTACTAGTGGATGCATTGTTTATACATCTTGTTTTAATTACTAACTGTGTAGGAACCCCTCCCACTGGACTGGGGATAGTTAACTTTTGTAGCAAGCCCAGATTTGTGCTCACTACAGTCTCCAGAGCATCTATTTTGGAGGTCATCAACCTAGTTCGTTCCAAAACAGGGAGCAGGAGGGTTTTAATCATAGCCTCCATTTTTACCAATAGGACTTCGTCACTATTAAGGCATGTTGGGCAGGGATTAGATGACCCCAAGGGAATAAAGGAAGGGCATAGCACGTTAGGGAATACAGAAGGTATTTGTGGATCTGGGGGATGCTCAAGGGCGGAAGCATCAGTACAAGATGGATCATTTAGTTTGGGCATCTTATGGTCTCTCCCCCCCTGGTGACTCAAATCTTGCTTTCTCTTGCGGGATATTGATCCTGATCCAGAGGGGTCAACCTCTACTGGAAGATTCGAGACAGCATTATTAGATAAATGTAGAATTTCTAAACTAAAGTCGTTTTCCCCGCTATTCTGAGTTTCATCCCCCCCGCATGACTGAGTATCATCCAAGTTCTGGTCAACATTAACCGGAAGAACTGAAGGACCCACCCCCTCTCCTTCTATGTGAACTAGTGCCTCAGTAGTAACAAAGTGTACACAATTTGATGATGCATGGGCAGCAGGACTGGTAATTGTTGCCATCCCACCCAACGAGGAGCGCTTACCGCTAACTAGATCTAAGGAAAGTCTTTTTTCCACCATCGCTATTTCCTTTTCCAATATCCCTGTTGCTCGGGTGATGAAAGCATCAAGTGGCCCCGAAACAACTCCCTTAGTTGTTTGTATTTGGACTGTACGATCTTTGCCTGATCTTAAAGGCATGTTACAATCTACTTGGGCCAGCTGTGCCTATATTGTATCTCCCACGCTAATAATATCAGAAGTACATGTAACTCTATGGAACCCACACAATGAAAGTGATATACCTTCTACCTAAACACAATTTGTAAGGGGTTTCGTTTGCTTCGTTCCTTGAATAGAATGAACGGGCAGGGGGGGTGGGCCCCGGCCCGGTCTCTTCCGTAATCGAACGGCCTCAAACGGCCCGCTCTTTGCCCCGTCTTCTGCCCGAACTTCGTCCCGCGCGCGTCCCGCTGCGCGAGACGGATAGACTGGTTTTATCCTCCCAGGCGAGGGGGCGTAGCCGCTGCGGGAAGAGGCTGCAGGTGTGGGAGATCGCCTCCCAGTCCCGCAGCGGTGTAGGCGGTGTGGGCGGGTCCGGGGTCCAGCAGCAGCCGAGGAGCGGGAGCCGCGACCAGGGAACAAGAGTGCAAAATCCAGCAACGTTCCAGGAGAAGGAAAGCAGCCCCCAGTCAGGTCAGCCCCAAACACTCATACATACTATCTCTTACATACTACGCACAAAGGATCTAGGAAAACAGACAACCAACCAAGTTTGCAAAAGCCCCCAAGGGGGATGTTGTTTAGATGTTGTATACAGATGCCTGCCCCAAAATTATCATATGCTATCCTTCTTTTGGGGATCCTTCTTAGTTGGATTTTCGGTTGTCTGTGAGTCCAAAGGTTTCTTTACAGTGTAACAGTTCTTTTATAAACAGGTCTCCAAAGAGATCTCCGTTTGCCACGGGCCCGGCTTTTGTAGAGGCCAGCTCGCCAAGTCTGGGCTTAATCTTGATCAATAGAGAGTGTCTACGCTCTGTTGATAATGTGCGATTCGCATTGCCAAGGAAACATAAGGCTCTCTGCGCCCATCCCGAGAGGATTGCAGGATCTATCAAGTGGCCTGTCTCTTTGCCATCCTCCGCCATGTCTCTTATTACGACCCCTGCACATCCAAAACCTTGTCTTGGCAGGGCTGCCAGGAATGGTCGAGACCCTTCTAAGGACCTTTGATGAACTTGCTGATAAAGGTGGCTATTCTGGCTTAAGTTTCCGGGTACTCGCCACTTTATTCAGCAGCGATGGTCGTGGGCATTCCGCCTTTAGAAGGCCGTGGACCTCCTGGTCCATCTGCTTCCAAATCCGGCTAGCCACATAGGACGCCATGATGGACGCCGTTACCCAGTCCGGAGAGCTGGGATGATTATATGGCCTCCCGGTTAAGCATACCCGAGATATCTGCAGAGTCCTGGGTTTGAGGTACATCCATCCGGGGTTTTTTGGCGCCTCCTTACGGTCGCCAGGGTCTACTCTGACCAGGCTCTTTGTCTGAGTCCCTGTCTAGGACGTCCGTGTCTTCCCCGGTACTGTCATCTGCCCCTCCTTGAGGGCAGAATTCCTCTTCGGGGGTCCCCTCCAGCTGGGAATCCTCTTGCACCTTGAGATTATCCAGGCGTCTCTTAAGAAAGGCCTGGCGCAGCCTCTCATAGGTATCTGGAGAGGCTGCAGTCGTAGGAGCCTTGGCATTGCCTTTGCCCGTTGAGGGCCCTTTTGCACCAGCCATGGTCTCCCTTCAGTCTTCCTCAGTAGAGGTGACCACCGTGCCCTGGACCGTGAGTTCAATAATGTGGCGACGCAAGGGTTCTAGGGCCAAGGATACCGCTTTCTCCAGGGATACATTAATCTCATCCACCAGTCCCATGTGAATGGGGAGGAGTGAGGGCTCCTCTTCTGCGTGCTCCCAAAAATTGAATTCACCTGCCATAGTACGGAGGACCGAGATGAGCCCCTTATAAACTTAATAGCACAGGTGCAATGCCCCCAAATAGTCACAGAACCGGTTAATAATACAGGCCCAGAGAGGCAGTTGGATGAGCCATGGCTTGTCTCTAAACCCACAATATTCCGAGTTGAAAGTGACTTGTCGCTCCGCGGAACAACCGCTGCACTGGAGCCCCTAAAGGATGCAAGGCAGTGAAATAGAACCTTTGACTCCCGCCAGGCGTGCAAAAAACTGACAGCCTTCTTCTGAAAGGAAACTGTTATACGCGCGGTACGACGGGAGTCGAGGAATGTCAAGAATGCAGAGGGGCTATCCTTTAACGCGATCTAAGCGCTCCTCCGAGGGAGAGCGACGCGAGTGAACTAAGAGGAACTGCTGTTCCTTTATGTTTATATGATTCTGCCCTATCCCTATCCTACTTCCAAATAGATTCTTCAACACACTCAAATCACATCTCATCAAGCTTGCGTGGGGTGAAAAGAGACCTAGAGTACGCTGGGACACTATGACACCCCCATACGAGAGGGGTGGTTTTGGCGCCCCAGACTTCATGCTTTATTATCTAGTCACACAATGCAGATTCGCTCACAGTTTTTATCACCCGGACGCTCAAATTCCCTATAATAAACCAAAGACTGACCTGGTGCTTCCAACCCCCCTACATGCTTTCCTGCCCCAGGGGTTTCCCCGGGACCCCGTGACATCCAGACAGTGTCAATGAGTTGGGCATGGCGTAAATTGTTGAGAATCACGGGGGTCCAACCCTCTTCTCCTCTGAAATTCCAATTGCAAATAAACTGTGCCTTCCCGTTCTGGAGGACAAATTAGTTCTGCGCACATTGTCATCCCGTTCTATCACCAAGTTCAGGGACTTGTTCCTGGACGGACATGTATTTACTAACGCGCGGGGGGTTTGGTGAGGCGTCCTTTATGGAGCGATTTGTTTTTACTAGAGTTCGTAGTGCACTCCGCGCCAAAATCATGGAGTTTCCGCTGGAGCCTGAGTCCTTTGCTCCTCTGGTGCTTTTAATGTCTAGCACAAGTGGGGACCAACTAAACTCAAAGCTGTATAAAACAAGGTGGCCCTTGTCCTGACTCGCAACACTAATATTCTTGAGGCATGGGAACGAGATCTAGGACATCTAATTTTAGATGACCAGTGGTCATTCTGCTGTACTCAGACCAGAGAGGTATCACTCAACAATAGGCATTAATTCATTCATTTTAAATATTTTTGGAGAGTTTATATGTCGCCTGTGAGACTCCACGCCATTGATCCCAGTCGCCACCACAGGTGCTTAACCCCTTCACTGCGGCGGCTATTCCACCGCAGTGCTAAGGGGGCGGAGGGGCGCGCGGCGGGCGCATGCTGGTGACAGAACCGCTCCGTCACCAGCCGCGGTTGCGCTGTGCTCATGACGGAGCGGTTCCGTCACGGCCCCACCCGCTCAATGGAAGGTTCAGCGCAGGTGCGGAATCCGCGCAGGCGCGGAATCCGTGCCGCGCAGGCGTTCCGAGCTTGCCGTGACGGAACCGCTCCGTCATGAGCACAGCGCAACCGCGGCTGATGACGGAGTGGTTCCGTCACCAGCAGGGAAGGGGTTAAAATATGGCAGCCCACATGCTGACTTTGCCCACCTAACGTCGAACTGTCCTAAGATCGGGGACTTTTGGGAAGGCAATATTTAGGTTAATTACTCAGAAGACACACTTGGAGATTGATCCCACTCCAGAGGTTGCGCTGCTAGGCTATGTATTAAACATGCCAAAGAACTGACGCAAGTTCATCGCCCTGGAGCTATTACTTGCTAATCATGAGAATGCTCTTAAGTGGGGCAGCAGGCTACCACCTACTACTAACGCTTAGCTATTGAGCCTTACTTTCAGCAACACTAATTGTGAACTCTATGCCACAATGCAGCCCCCATCATTGAATAGACTTCCGGAAATCCATTGGGACTACAGACAGGTTCGATATGGCTGGGGGTGAGGGAATAATTATAATGCAAATGGAAATGTGAATGATACAAAACTATCTGTCTTTTTTATTTCTTGACTGTATATGTGCACAATGTCTTGATACAGATATGTTGATTTGTGATTGAATTGTTTTGCAGTGAATTACTACAGCCAGATGATGTATATGTCAGAAAATGATAAACTAAAAGTTTTAAAATATATATATCTATATCTAGCAGTTTTGTTCTATGCCATGGACTTCTGTGGCAATGTGTGCTTTTGGAGACCCACCAATATTATTGCTTTATGCCATTGTTTGTTTTATTGGTGAGGGCCTGGCAACTCCCACAACGTTTGCAAAAACCATATCAAAACTAGACACGCTGTGACATAACCAAAAGTCTGACCATCAATATCAGTCCAGTTGGCTTTGCCAATGCTTGTTTATTTTTGTTTCCCATTATCATGTTGAAACTGGTTGCACTGATTTTCCATTTTGAATATTGTTTGGGAAATTGTAGCATGCACCAACCCATTTTAATAAATGATGCTTCAAAGATATGATTCCTTCAATTTCAGTCGTTAAGCAAAACCTTTTTTTCCTAGTTGCTTATTTTTGTGAACATTTTATTTTGAAAGTAAAGGATCATCAATCTTGCTTTCAGGCTTCTCAACATTCTTGCATCTAATTAGAGAGCATTTTATGTAACCTCATATTGTTAAACTTTGCAAATTTGCAAACGTGTGTACACATTTTCACTGGAACCACTGTCAGTAGTGCAGTCCGAGCTAACATTTCTCTAGAGCGCTCACCCATATAAGAAAGGCTTTGAATTTATGAACCATAAATACAAGTTGGAACGGCATGAACATATGGACACAAGTATTACCTTACTGCTGACCATGCCCTTCTTGATCAATACTGGTACTGTAAACTGGCAGCAAAAGGGTTTGTGCTGCAGGGTGTTAGACCTACTTGTTCCAAGGACAAAGTAAACATGAAATCTTGGGTACATAGCAATGTCCTTGACCCCAATGTCCAAGTCTAAGTCTGGAGGTCATCAACGTCCAGACGACTCAAACCCGGTGTTCATCGACGCCGGAGCCAATGCCCACGCTTCCCCAACACGTTGCTGCCGTGCCCCCCCCCCCCCCCCCTCCCTCCCGGACTCCTCTGACGTCGCTGCGACCTCCACACGGTGTCGATCGGTGCCAGCCACAACAACTCCTCCTTGTCAAGAGGTTGACGTTTCTCTGAATTGCACGGGTCGGGGGCCGATGGTGCAAGTGCCTTGTGTTGCCTGGCCTTCGGGTCAGTCTCAGAATCCTCAACTTTTGTTGTCAAGTGGACGGCTTAGTCTCCAACCGTCTCCTACGGACGGTTTATTATCACCTAACCGGATGGCAACTGAAACTAGTGCTGCTTACGCACGTGCTATTCGCAGAGCGGCTGCTATTTTTTTATTTCAACCTCTTGTGGTCCCCCTGCTTTCTGATTCTTTAATGGATCTGCTCTATATGGAGCCTATTGAGGTGGAGCCTTTGCTGCCATTTGGCGGCTGTTTATTTGACATTTTGCGTGACACATGGGCAAGGACCTCTTCTCGTGACCCTGTTGATCGGGCTATTGCTTGTAGGCACCATTCTGCTCCAGAAGATCCACTCTGCCTGTCCAGTCACTCTTCGGCTCAGGGACTCATTGTTCAGGCGGTCTTCGACTTAATCTTCATCCGCCATGCCATTATTGCCTCCCATTAGTGAGTCTAGGTGGCTGGACATGTGTGCTCGACAACATTTTGCCCCTACCAGTGCTAGCATCCGCACATTGAATACTGCGTGTGTGTTCGCACTTGCATCCTCGACCATTTGGGACTTGGTTGAGAACCATCTCCCTTCTGTTCCAGAGGAGCTGCGGCCACAGTTGCTTTGGCTTCTGCTTGATGGCAGGGGTATGGCGCACATTTCACTCTTTTCTTCCCTTGATGCCACTGACTCTGTGGGATGAGCTCTTGCTCGATCTGTGGCTTTGCGCTGCCATGCATGGCTGTGCGACAGTAGTTTCCCGGATAATGTTCGGGATGCCCTCCGAGATCTACCGTTCAATGGTGTGGACCTTTTTGATCGCCACGCGGATTCGGCAGTCTCCCTGATTGCAATAAATCTTGCACCTTTCTCTGCCTTATTTTACTAAACCTATATAACACACTGGTATAGTAGGTCACCCGGTTTATGTTGCGGCTGTTAGGCCATCTCTTATTTGTTAACATTCAGCCATAAGGGTGGTTTGATCTTCTTTTCAGACTGTGTTTTGTGCCCAAGAGGATCCCCTTATCAAGGGTGGACACTTACCCTATGTGGGGTATATGCTGGTACTGGACGACTGCCTTTGCCTTGGTACACTCCTATGGAGTATTCCTCGCGGACATCCTTCGGGGAGTTCTTCTCGGTCTTTTATCCTGCGATCCTACTGTTAGCATCGCTCTATTGCACTTCGGGTGCCTTTTGGTCCCGCTTGTCTACAGTGCTTCTGACCCTGCTTTTACAGCTCACACCTTCTACGCTGCTATGCGGCAATGCTTAGTACTATTAGTACAGCCATGGGCACGCAGTCCTACTAGATTACCATTTATATCTCCTACAGCAGTTTTTCCACATGAACCGGTGCACTTACATTGATCCTAACTGTTTCCGCTGTCTTGCCTGGTTGTCTCCCACCTAGCTTGCAGGGAACCGTGGTTCCTCCTGGGCAAGGGGAGGATGTTGCTCATTACCTTATCCAGTTTCTTTCTTTCTTTTCTGAATCTGCTCTGTCTTGCACAGAGAATGCATGCAGGCTCTTTCCTTCAAGGGGTGTCCGTGGTCACTAACCCAGTCTGCTTATGCCACCACCTATGTGGTGGGCGTTGCCCTCTTGATATCATGCGCTTCGGAGCTGTTCACGCTGCCCTGCAGGAGGTCTTCCTTTTCTGCGTGTGGCTCCGACGTCCACATGTTTTACTTAGGTGCCTTCCGGTATGCTTAGATATCTTCCAGTGTCGCTCCTACTTTGCCGCTAGGATGTGTGCCATTATCCCTTTCGCCGGTTGTAACAGACCGCCTATGTCTTGGCGAGTCTTCTATTTTGCTACCGGCCTTCTGGCCATGGATTGGTTGTCTGGCAATGTTGTCACATGTATCTATCTGGTGTAGCTTGACCAGTGGTTCTTCCACTATTCTACATACTGGCCCGGTATGCACTATCTGTCATACCGGTTGCCATCTCTCTGGGGTTTGCTTACAAGCGACACATTGCATCTGGTGGATCTCTCAAACCCTAGGCCCAGTTCTACTTTTGGCGGTGTCATGAGATTCCTTTTAATTCCAGCATATCTAGTATGCATTTTCTTGTTCCATACCGGCACTTGCTAGGCAGGAGTCATCCTCTTGCCTCCGGTACCCCATGTATCTTTGCAGGTTCAACAGTGTTTTTTCCACTGTTTTGCCTGGTCCACAGATAATTGCTTTTTGTTTTCTGTCGACACCTCGGATCCCTCAGGCCCTAGGCTTGGTTCTTTTTCCCTTTTTGAAGTTGTGGACTCTTGCTCCAGCACTGGCATTCTGGCTCTGGGCTTTCCCTCTCTCAACCCGATTTACACAAAAAGGGTTTTCATGATGTTCTTATCGGCTTATGGAACCTTTGCCTTCCGTTGTTCTCCACTCTCTTCAGAGCTTCATTGTCTAGGGGTTAGCTGCGCTGACATTACTGTCACCACTGTGCTTCGTCAGGTAATTAACGGCACTGTTTTAGTCACATTGTTGATGGTTAGGTTCTCTCTGGGACTTGATGGGGTTCAGTCGCAGACCCACCTCCTCTACGCGTACTTACCTTTTGGTAACGATGTATCTGGTAGAGACAGTCTAGCCGCAGACTCCTTAACACCCCCCGTCCTCCCCGTTCTGGGAGGACCTTGTCAGGTTTGGCTTTCTATACTCGCCTCCCTTTGGGTGGCTTGACCTTCGGCAGGGTGACCTTTTCTTTTCATTCTGACACAGAATGCTTCATCTATCTTCATTGCTGCTCTGCCCATTCTCGGGATTGGAAGGTATGCTAATACGTCATGTGTCTTTTCCAGCCCTCGGCCTGGATTGTGCGGTGTTAAATCTTTCATGTTTTTCCCTCCGCCCGCTCTCCCCTTTCCCATCGCCTTGGGGTCATTTACCACCCCAGCGACCCATTGGTTCAAGTCTATTGGCTCTGCCACATTCTATATGTTCTCTTATTAGGGTTACTACATCGGTCTCTGGTGACGTCTTGTGGTGCGTTATCCTTAACCCTTTGTTCCGGACTTGTTGTCCTTCATGATTCTACATTATGGGTGTGGACTTTGTTGTCTGCCAGACAGTTTTTTTTTTACATCCTCATCTCCCTCCACAGGTGATTTGGTCTTCGCTTAGTGGGGTTGTTTTTCAGAGCAGTGCTCTGCTCTTCCTTTTTCTACTTTTCAACATCCAGTGCCTGGCACTGTCCTTTCTGGGGCTGTTTTTTCACCTTTCAATTCCTTTTTTCATCATTTTTGCACACTTTTCCCATATTCTCACAGTTTTTGGTGATGGCTCCCCTCTGTGACGTGGAAAAGTTTCTCCGAAGAAAACTCACGTCCGTGCGCCTGGAGGGGCATATATGGCTCCGCTGACGTCATGTCCGTGGACGTCGTCAGGGCGGAGTCGTGCGGGGCTGCCCCCTGGCGCGCAGAGGTGCTGCTGTGGAATATTTTCCGGATCCAGTCTGACGCCTGGGGATATTCGAAGATAAGAAATCTGCGGCTAAACTATGTCTCTACCAGATACATTGTTACCGAAGGTAAGTAACTCGTTTGTTGTGGCTATATACATGTTGGATTAAATGATGTGTTCCCTCTTAAAGAGGTCATGGCCTAGCAGTTCAGGCTGCACTGTTCTGTTGGAGCAGAACCAAGACCGATTCTAATATGGTGGGTCTTGGTCTAGAGTGGCATAATGGATAAAAACAGATTGTAGCCCGAGTGATTTCATTACAAGATCGGAGGCTACCATTATGTTATAAGCTTTTATTGCTGCCCCAACATGCAACCCTCGACAAGATAAGTGTTTCTTATGCCTTTAATGCTTTATTGATATCTTCTAGCCTATAGCTTTTGTGCTTGTGTGTATAGGTTTCTCTTTTGTCAATTCAATTTATGGTTGGGCTGGGTGAGTATTAAGTGTAGGTTTATGTTATCCTTTTGTTTTTCTCTCTCTTTATTATTTTTAGATTAAAAGTTTTCGTCCCTTACCTAATCAGCCTTTAGTCCTTTAGTCAATCTGGCCTTTTCATTATCTTCGGCCCCTTCGCGGCAGTCATTGCTCCGTTGGAGAATGTGCTTTTGAAAATATTTCTGGAGACATGGCGCGGAAGCTTTTGCTCCCCTATCAGACCCTCCGTCTCTCCAAATTAAAGGGATTGTCTCCCTTAATCTTCCTTTTCTGTGAAAGTGGCGGCCTAGCAACCTCCTCGTTGCTGACTGGGGCAGCTGTCCTCCCTGTCTCTCTTATCCAGGTGATGCGCAAGTTATACTTATTTCCCGGATACCGCTGCCAGCCAGTTACATACTCTGTTATGTTTTGAAGGTCGGGGTTCAGCAGCTTCCTTTCGACTGAGGGCAGTTAAGAAATCATTATACTTGAGCTCTCCCTTCTGACTTCAGTTGGAATTTATTCATTTATTTATGAACTGTTGACAACAGGCTGACGGCGGTATTAGTTACCGGTCCAACGTTTTTGTTGCACCTACGTTACGTTCACAGAGTGCAAGGTCATGGTTAATGTGGGCCTTTGCTACTCTGTTTTCTCTGCCTTGTGGTGCACATGGTGTTTTTTTTTTCCTGCCTGATTCTATTGATATCCTGATCTTCCTTGGCAAATCAGGAATGGAGGGCTAGAACTCCCAGTCCCATCCGGTGGCTGATTTCATGGCACAATCCATAAAAATGTTTTTGGAAGAGGAACGCGGGTCATCTGTGAGAGAGGTGGTGGACGTCTCACCGGCTAAGAGAAAGAGGGCGTTGAACTATTTTTCCTTCTTTGATGGGGACTCCCCTTCTATCTCTGAACTTAGTGGAGGGGGAAAAGGTTTCCCACAAGAGGAAGCCTACTGAGAATGTATTAAGTCACGCCTACGGCAGAGGTAGCCTTTGCAGTACATTAGAAAGTGGTGTTCCTAGCAGCACAAAAGGAAGGGGCCACCTTGACTGGGCACAGCTAAGGTTTTTCTTAGCTGCATGCTTGGAAAAAGTGACCTTCATGGCAAAATGTTGCCGACAGGTTAAAATCCACTACAGATAATACAGACTATGATGACATGGAATGGGACGAATATGTTTGATTCGCAAGACAGCTGTGAACTGTTAAGACACCTGGATGATGACCTTGAACGGGCTTCTACTTCTAATGAGGTAATGGAACCCCTATGGGGAGAGGTGTTTAACTCCACAAGGTTAGAACCTCAACGCAGTGCGGAGTGGTGGCCAATGGACTACATTGCTAAATACCTAAAACATTGGATCAGAAAGTCCTTGAACAAGGAGATCCGCAATTTGCCGTTGGCTGAATGCCATAGACCGTCTACTGATAACAAGACCTGAAATACTCCTAACCTAGACCCGGAACTTATGACATTGTTGTTTAAGTTCGATAAGGACCCTAGAAAGGGACTTGAGAAGTGCCTGAAACGGTGTCCGGCCAATGTCCTCGACATCCTGGGTCCTCTCACCCGCATCTTTGATATGGCCGAAGAGGTCCGGGACAAGAATGGCAGAGTTAATTTAGATCTGTTGAGGAGTAATACCAATGCGAGCATCATAACAGAAAGGCATAAAGCAGTCCTTATGAGGATGACTCCCAAGATCGCGGACCTGTCCACTAGAGAGGACACAGGGAACCCCAAATGGGGGAAACCTTTGTGAAGTCCTTAGGGAAATACATTGTGCTTTACTGAAGGCAGTAGAGGTGGCAATCAGATATGTGAAGGGTCTTTGGATCCTGGGCTGTTTTTAGACTGGCTGACAGTAGGTGGCTTACTTTCAGCCAGGGGGTTTACAAGTCGGAATTTTACGCACTAGATTCAAGGAACTATGGTATCTATGGCAGGGGCTACTGCCCCAATTAAATCTTCTATCCCTAGAGAAGGAGAAGCTCAAGATCCTGTTGTGGAAGATCTAGGCCTTCAGGCTCCTGGCCACAAGGAGAGGAGTGCTGGTTCTTCCCAGGTAAAGGTAGGGGTAAATTTGAATACTTACCCACAATTGGGAGAGAATTGCAGGAGATGCTTGGGTTTTAGAAAACGTTTTTGGTTTCAGGATAGAGTCCTTGGATTTACCTCTTCAGGTCATGCAGCCCAAGGAGTTGGCATTGGATGCAGAAAAGATGTCTCCGATAGATTCAGATAGTCCCAGATGTTAGAAAAAGGGGCTTTGATTTGTGTCGCAGATCAAGAAAGATCACAAGGTTTGCAAGTAGAGTTTTTCTACTAAAGAAAAGGGACAGATTGTGACGTCCTGTGATACATTTTGTGGGAGCTGAGCACATTTCTGATCAACATTTTTGCTCTATAGGCACTTGAAGATGGAGGGTGGCCATCTCTTAGGAAACATTTTGTAGTTGATTGATTGGTTGATGAAGTTTAATCTGAAGGACGCTTACTTCACAATACCCTTGGATGGGGACAGCCAGAAGGACCTGCGATTCAGCTGGAGGAGAGTTCTTTAACAGTTCCTCAGTCTCCCTTTCAGGCTGTCCTAAGCTCCGGTGTGTTTCACCGAAGTGTTGCATACAGTGGTTGCTTCGTCAGACAGAGGGGCTTCTGGTTAATAATTTACTTGGATGACATTTTGTTAATGTCCCAGGACAGACTAGAACGTCTAGAATATTTGGCTAGGACGATCGATCTCTCGGAGAGTCTGTGTTTCATACTGAATACAGAAAAGCCTGTCATGGTCCCCACTCAGTATCTAGAATTCTTGGGTTTCTAGGTAGATACTCTGTTGTCCCAATTGGTTCTCCGACAGAAGAAGGTGACAAAATTTAAAGGAGGTGAGAGAGTGTTGTCAAAGACTATGCGAGAATTTGTTTAGGTTTATGGTATGGGGACTTCCCCTTTTAGTGGACCCTCAAGAGGATTTAGAATGGTGATTGAGGAATATTGAGAATTGGAACGGCAAAGCCATCTTCAGGAATGTCCCCGACCTAGTCAGGGAATCAGATGCCAGAAATTTGGGCTGGGGAGCACGTTTGAACGATTTACAAACAGGCCAAAAGTGGTGCAAGGAGGAACAGTTACATCACATAAATTGTTTAGAAATATTAGCTGGGCTGAATGCTTTGATGAGCTTCAGGGAGTTGTTTGTAAACTCTGTCACACTGAATCGGCTAGACAAAGTTAACAGCAGTATCTTGTATAAACCACTTGGGCAGTTCGAGGTCAAAGACTCTGGTGGATATGGTATGACTAATTTGGTGTTTCTGTTGGGATCACAAGATTGTGTTAAGAGCAGTACTTATCCCAGTCCTTCAGAATGTAAGGGCAGATTGGAATTTCAGATATGTCTGAGACTCCAGCGACTAGAAGTTAAATCCAGAGGTTTCTGGGATTATGTGGTCTGGTTCAAGTAGATTTGTTTGCAAGCAGGTTTACCAGTGGGCGCCATTCTGCAGGACTGGGGAGAGACCGGAGGTAATGCCCCCCCCCCCCCCACACCTTCTCCATGAATCAGAAAGTGTGAGCAAAGTATGGTTGAAAGCTTTCAACAATATTTTGGTGACTCCTTTTTGGAGGTCACTAGTTAGGTACCCAAGGGATGATGGATCTCGCAGTCGCCATACCTCCGGTTGTCTTGGTATCTTTGGGCTTTCTGGTGGATTCAAACGGAGAAGAGCATTCTTTGGTTTTAGAGGAGAAAGTGAAACTTCTTGTCTACAAGATTTCCAGGTTTCAAGCGGATATTCAGACCTTTTAAGGAGAATCTAAGAGTCTACTGGATAAGTCTCGATTCCCAGGAACAAGGAAAAGATACAGAGTTGTTTGGAAGAAATGGTGTAGTTGGTGCCAGGAAAGGGGTTCCGATCCTGTGAAGGCTCATGTACCCGAGGTAGCCAACTACCTAGCGGTCATGTTTATCTATGTTTACATATAGGACAAGTTATTGTTAAAGATCTGTCATTTTCGCTGGTCATGCTATGCTTAATAATTTCGCCATACGGAGTAATCCTCTAATAAGAAGATTGATGAAGGGTGTTAGATTATGGCAACATACCAAGGCTCTTTATGAATTTCTTTGGATGGACATGTTTACATTGCTGTTATAATAATCTGCTTGTCTTTGGTTCCATATCACACAAGGGTTACGACAACAAAAAATGTTTTAATGTCATTTTTATTCTGTATCTGAATTATGACGTTTTCATCATGGTGGTACGTTCCACTCTTTTAATGATTTCAACAGATCAAATAAAAGTATTTTTATCATTATCTTATAGTTGGATGTCAAATTAATTTTTAAGTTATTTACTTCATAGCCAGGTAATGATTACCTTTCTTTTAAACAAATCTCCTGCAAGCTTTTTTTCTGTTTGATTTCCTTCAAAAGGGTTTTGGCTTTTAAAACTTTAGAAATCTCGAATAGATTTTATTCTCCAGTATGGGTGCACCTTGACATTTGAAAGAGAATAAAGACCATGTCTAATTCAGTTTTCTACCCTTTTTTCATGGTAAAGAACAACTGCTAATGTCTTATGGTAAACCCAAAAGGGCAGTGTTTACGGCTACATTAGCTAGGTGGGTGTGTATGCTTATGAGTTCAGCAGGTTTAGATCTTTCCAGGTTTGGTGCCCACTCTTCCAGAGGCACCATGGCTAGTAAAGTTTTCTGGGCAGGAGGGTTATTACCAAATATCTTAAAAGCAGCAGATTGGTTGAATGCAAATACTTTCGCAAAAACATACTTATCTTGTTGCGGAGCAGCGGATAAAAAAAGGATGACTGCATGCACTTGATGTATTATATGTTCTGCACATTCTATTGCTTTATGATGTGTTACTGTTCTTTAACGGGCTGCATGTTGAGGCATCAATAAAAGATTATTGCATAATGTTAGCCTCCGTTATCTTTATTGAAATCAAGATTCTTTTTGCATGTTAATTGGAGGATCACCATTGCAAGTGAGACAATCATTTCCTCAGTCGTGTTTGTTGGATTGATTGATTTGTTGGACATTTAAGAGGGACTAAGGAGTTTTACTGTTCACCTGCCTAGTCTGATGAAGAAGTCTATTTCCTAAGATGTGGAGCGTTCTTCAGCTCAGATACCATTGCACAATTGAATGAAATTGATTTTTTTAGGAGAATATAAGGGACTAGTTACGTTTTTTTTTATTCTATGTTACTGCTAAAATGTGTAGTTGAAAGACTAGCCGGGTCTTCTTGATCCTCCTCCCATTTATTAGTTTTGATCTTTCCGAATAAGTATGAGCAGATGTGTCACATGCGAGAGCTGGTGTAAGCACTTCAAAAATGTGTGTGTCATATAACTACATACCTTGGGAAATAATCTGCAAGAGAGTATGTTTCTATTTTGTTGGCCACAGCTCTTTGTGTAAAATCAGTTATTTTATTGGTTCATAAATCAGTCTTGAAAGCATCTCTTCAGACTTCTGTAGAGTGTATCTTTCTTTGTGATAATGCACCAGTGAACTCTCATTATGCCTTGATGTAGAACTATCATAAAATGGGCAATAGGATTTATCTTTTGTTCGCTAATTACTAGGAACTTGTGAGATTGTGAAGTTGATATTTGGAAAATTTGTGAAATGATAATACTCTGTTGATAAATAAAGAATTTGTGAACTATTAATAATTGAAGAAAACTAATGGAGGCTGTTTCATTTAACAAAAAGGAAGGACAGTTTGAACAACAAGAAATAGCTAAAACATTGAAAATATGGAAAATTAAATTGAAGCTTCTTGTAAATGATGATGCCTTGGAAAGGAGGCCATTAAATATCAGGACTCGTAATATGTGCTTCTCAGTCAAAAAGCTAAAAGCTCTGTACAAAAATGCAGTTCTTGGGAGGTGGGCAAGCTCTGGTATACAGATTAATAAGAATGGAAAATAGTCTGAAAATTAGATTAAATATCAATTGACCAAAGTGACTCCGTATTGTTCAATAAGGTTTTTCAATTGTTTTGTAGTGATCCAAATAAGAAGGGATGTGCGGATCATGCCATGATTTTGTCATTACATTTCGAAGACAGTGGCTTCGGAACGTTCCTGTCTCTACTCAGTATATGTTCTCCACCATACCCTAAACACAGAAGGTTTAAACATTTGTGATGGATGGCTTTATTAAGTAGATTTTATAAATGTTTTAAAGGTGCCTTCTGGTGACTGATGTCCCAATAGATCTAAATATGCTTTGGTAAATGCAGGAGGTTTCGCCTGTGTGATTAATAAGCTGTTTTTTGTTGTAATTTGTAGCTTGGTTAGCAGATGTGAAATGAAAGTTACTGAAAGGTAAAAACAGTTTAATGATATTTATTGACTGTGACATTTTGTACGTGATGTGCATCTATGATTACATTTTAAAATAAAGAATTGTAGAGGAAGGCGAGCGAGTTAAATGAGGTGGTGATGGACGGAGCATCTGAACCAATCAAACACTCACTCCCAGTCAACAGATCTGGGTTTAATCCATCACCGTTCTTTAGCCCACTCTACCACCCCAGTTCAGACATGGCCATATGCAAATCAGTCTGACTCTGTGCCTCATGGGAACAGTCCAGCCCGAACTGCCACGCCATGCCTTCCCTGGACCGGAAACAAGCTTCCGAGGACCGGTTTCTGGCATTTCAGTCGTCTTCAGCCCGACTTGCTTGAACCCAGTGGCAAAGTGAGCAAGGGACTCACGTCTGAGCATACCATGCCAATTTATGGCGATCAAAGCGGTACAAAAGGGGGTGGTGATGGACGGAGCATCTGAACCAATTCACTCACTGATCGAACACACAGAGCAATGGTATTAGGCCATCTTGCATTATGTGAAACAAAGAAAATTTTTAAGGAGCAGTAGTGAGCTTTTGAAAAACTGCAGTATTCACCAACTTCTTCGTGCTCGCAGTCCGATTGGAAAACATAACAATGTATTTATTTTATTTTTAGTAGCCTCAACCGGAGGCCGTTCCAGACCTGAATGTGTAGGGGAAGAGCGGAAGGCGGGGATCGAAAGATTGCAAGCATGGCCGCACTGTGGGGACCAGACTAGTTTTACCAAGGCATTTGTACAGTACACTTCCTAAAATCGAAAAAGCCGCTGCAATCCTATATTGTGAACATGGGCTTAGAAATCATCATACAATAAACCATTGTTTCCTGTTACATGTGCGAGCAAGTTACAAACCATGCAGACTCACTGAAATGTAAACCTTTCTTGTTAATCGGAGCACCACTGACATGAAAAACAAAAACGTAATGTATAAGTGCACCCTGCTCCGGGCTCTGCTAAGGCATACCAGAGGCCCATGGCAAGACTAACCTGTAAATCGTACCTGCGCCGTAATCCCACCACTCTAAACGTCAAACAAAAGACCATACCTTTCATAGCGCTCACATTTAAAGGCCTTGGCTGGTGCCTCGGTGTAGAGGCAATGTTCGGTTTTCAGTCTTCGGCGCTCTTTCCATATTGGGCCTAGACTGAAAAGTTTTTGCCCCTTTAATGCCGAAGGCTAGAAGGAGCATTTTCGTCGGCTTTTGGAGTTTAAACAACACCACCCCGATGAGATAATAGGAAAATGCAGGGACAAAGGGTCGATTTGTCGTTTTAAGGTTAAATTAAATATGCCCCTTTTTCTTGCTTTCAAAGCGGGGCTTTCAGATGCAAAGGTTCTGCTAAGTGAAGTGTCGGAGGCATTGCCCAGGTGTTTGATTTCGAAAGGAAATGGGCATTAATTCGCGGTGCGAAAGACCAGTTTAAGACTCCCTACACTGGAAAAGTGCTGTTGTGTAATTTTTTTTCCTCTTTCGACCCATGCTATGACAAAAGTATCACTGATTTTATTACGCGACGAGCCAATCAAGTCTGTAAAAGAACGGAAGTAGGCGAAAATTAGATTTAATTAGCAAGTGTATAGTTTGCTTAACAGAATGAATGCACAGTGCTAAATCGTTTGCACCCACTCAGACTATTCTGATGGGCCTATCGGGACGAAAATGCGCCTCAACTCGAGGACAATTGCTACTGATTTGCCTGCTGTTCAGACAAGAGCCAACATCCTCTGTAGCAAGTGTGTTAAGGCGGACTGAACATTAATTCAGAGGCCATAGTAGGTTCCTGTCGATCAAAACTCTTAATGAAGACCTATAATAAACCACATCTCCGGTCAAACTGCAAGGCAACGCAACAACAAAGCAGCAACAAAAAACAGACCAAACATGAACCAGCAGATTAATTTCAGTTATTCAAAATTCTTACACAGTTTTCCCTTCAGGCCCTCTGTTTGCACTTTCTTTACTGCTGCTATGCAAATATGTGCCGGCCTCTGATGCAGTGCTCTGGATTGCAACCAAAAGGGAGCACTAGAATCAGCGCCACTGGTGAGTGCACTGCTTGGTTTCCAAACAAAAGGGAGCACCATAAGGTAGCCCTGCTTCGGCCCAGAGGAGACTGGTTGAATGTGCATTACGATCAGAGCATTGGCTTTCCACAGAGGTGATGATATGCTTAAAAGAAGTTCCAGCTCTTATGAAAACAGTACTTGGGCCACAGGAGACTGATAAGAGAAACACGAGAAACAACAGGAAGCATTATGCTACAGTCAATAGAAACAGAGGAGAAGTAAGTGGCAAGCATGCAAACCAATGAAAAGCAAGGGCCAGATGTAAGCACATTTTAAGATTCATATTAAATACAATCTTTCTAATACTGAACGTTTACAGTTTTTGGTGCGACTCGCTTTTGCAATGACCATAAACAAAGCACAAGGACAATCGCTGCAAGTGTGTGGACTAGATTTGGAGAATCAGTGCTTCTCACATGGACAACTGTATGTGGCCAGCTCACGCGTCTGAAAACCTTCTGATGTATTTGTGTACGCACCAGACGGAAAAACAAAAAATACCATGTATCTACAAGCACTCGAATAAATAAACAGAATTAAAACAACACTTTAAAATGTTTTCCATATTAAAATGAATATGTTTCAATAAAAATTACACAATGTAAATTGAATGTTATTGTGAGAAGTTGGCCTGGTATATAATGCTCACTAATTCTTAGTGATCACTTTGTACCATGCCAAGCAACCCTTATGGTGATGGTTGTAATTCAACCTTGTAGACCAGTTATCCTAGTGGTAACGTGGACAAAGCAGTCTTAGGCTAAACTCTGAAAGGCATGTGAAGCCAGCTGTTATACCATACACAACCCCCTTGAATACCAAATGAAAGGGACACCACACAGATATATATTGAAAATATATATTGATTTATTAACTATAAAATCCCCTGGACTCTTTATGAGCACAGAAGCACAAGCGTTAAATCACAAGACAGTTTAAAATACACAAAAGTTGCACAATATGGATGAGCCCTAGGGGCCACCTAAACCATATACTAAGAAAGTGGTATAAGAGATACCAATAGGAAAGGGAACAGGCCTAGGGCCTTGGGAATCGCTGGAGCTATTCGAGACTAGCAGTGACTAAGTCGGGAAAGGCCCGCGGGACTCGGGTGCAGTGTTCAAAGTGCACGCACTTTCCAATGCAAAGTCTATGGTGCGTAAAAAGTACAAAGTTAGAAAGTTAGGAACCTTCCGAGTGACCTATGGAGCTGAAACTTAAGACACAGGCCCTTGAGATGTGTACCAGTGTAGGAGCACTGGCGGAGCTGAGTTACTTCACCCACAGGAAGCGGGTGCACAGGGTCGAAGTAGTGTCGGGTTTCGTCACGCTGGTCGATGGTGCTTGGAGCTGAAGATGCTGCAGGCGGCTCGATGTGAAGAGTTCCGGTGGATCCAAGGGTGGATCTGAAGATGTGAAGACCTGAAAGCAGAGGGGACAATGTTCAAAGTCACTAGCCAGTGACTACCGTGGAACCAGATTGGAACCAGGCGATGTCGGGTGCAAACAGGCATTGTCGGGTAGCTTCTCTCTGCAGCCACGTGGACACCGGGGGTCGAGGACGTCCAGGAGTCGGTTACGAGCTGTCCCACGCAGGCTTCTCGCTGTTGGCGGTGTCGGCGACCTGATCGGAGCAAACAGGCCTTGGCTAATGCAAGCCACGCAGGAGTCAAAATATGCTTAACACTCGGACCAGCAAGGTCAGAGCGAGTGCTCCTTTTCACAGGAGCTTGGGTAGGTCTGGAGCAACCAGACCTGCTGTGTAAATCGTCGGTTTCGTCGCCAAGATGGCCGCTGACCACGTGGCTAGTGGCCGGGATGGCGCGTCGAGTGGCACAATGCAAAAGGGCCCCACGCAGATCGTGGAGATGCTGGAGGGCTGATCTTCGGTGCAAGGGCTGCTCGGTGGTGGGGGTTCTCAGTCCCCAAAGCACAATGTCGAGGATACCTCAGAAGCTGCGCAGTCAGCTTTTCGAGTGTCTTCCAAGAGGTCCGGTCCCACGTCACTCGGTGCCTCCACGGGTCCCTTCTTTGCAGGGACTGTGGATCGGGCTCTGAGAGGTCTGGGAGTCTGGTTCTTGTCGGGCTCTGGGCTCGGGCTCCGGCGGGAGGCGGCGGCAAAGCAGACGTCGAGTTGCTGATTGGTGCCTGTGTTCACAGGGTGGCCACTCCTAGGCCACAAGGGAGATTCTCTTCAGTCTTCTGAGCAGCAGAATGTCGAAGTCCAGTCTTCTTCTTTGTTTAAAGTTGATTCAGGATGATCTGCTGTGCAATGGCACTGCTCCCACTCTTATTCCCAATCTGAGGGGTGGATCACCTACTAGGTCCCTCCTCTGGGAGGAACCAGGAAGGGGGCGGTTACACCCCCTTTCCTTTGTCCAGCTCCTCGCCAGGCCTGGGTCTGGAAAGTCCCAGGACCGGTTTGGACTGGCCTATGCACGGGGACACCTTGTGTGCCCCGGGCATGTCTGATTCTATTCAGCCCTGTCCTACCCAATACACAAAACCCTGTCTGGGGTGGTGCTCGCACCTCCCAAGGCAGGAAACCCTTTGTCCAGGCCACCATCTGCCGAGTTTCGGTCAGCAGCAGGAGGCCAGACTCGTGTCTGTGGTGGCAGCATCCATTTTGTGATGCTGAGGCTCTGGTTAACTTTAACTGGGGTTAAGGCTACACACATGTCGTGTCCCTCTAGAAGGGTGGAATGCTATCCCCGTCGACAGAACTGTCGAGGGGATAGTATTCCAATTCGTATGACACCTTACTCGACATGTTTTGATAAAGCCAAACCAAAGATAGCATTTAACCGCGAGGATTATAATGCACTTAAGAGTATATAGTATGGCAATATCCCGGAACAGCTTAGGGAGTGGTTCCCGACAGCTACAGACAGGCTCAGCTCATGCTAGAGCACCATCTCACATATTTCCAAGCACTCTGCCTCCAGGATTGATGAGGCCTTCCATAGGAGTGGCTGATAGGAACATATGTGTCCAGTTTAGGGTTAGATATAGGGATACTATATCTAAGCAAGAGGTGATTACACCAACTTACCCCAGCTGAGTGACAGGCCAGTTGTGTCAAATCTGGAGGCCAGGCCAGGAGTGGCACAATCCATGCTGCAGCCCCTGGTAGGCCTTGGAAACACCTATGCCCTTGGTACCTAGGGTACACTGTTACAGGGGCCAACAAGGTGAACCAATCCCAATTGTGTTATGCACCTAAGGTACATGGAGTCCATTTTAAGGAGAGAGCATTCAGCCTGGGGCCCTGAATAGCAGGATCCCAGGCCAACTAAGTCAAAAACCAGCTAAACACCAGGCAAAAAGTTTGGGGGTAACCATAGTCAGATATCCACCTTCCTACAGTTATCATAACAAGTTTCCTTAAATTTCCTTTCTTCTGAGATCGCAGCAATGCGTACGCTAGTTAAATATAAAAATGATGGCTGTGTATTCATTGTTCAGAGTGTGTGTACTGTTAGGTCAGCATAATATAAACATTCTTGCAAAGTCATCCGAAGAAAGCAACAGTCAATAACCTGCTATTGCTACTCCTTGTAAGCACTTCTTTTAGGACGTTTAAAACTGCACAAATACCCCTGAACACCAACGTCATTTGATGCAGGATTATTTTGACAGGAGTACAACACCCAGTGGCAATGGCAGTATATTCGAACCATTGTCACAATGAAAGTTAAGCTTTAGAGTACTCACCCTACCTGCAAATGTCTTGCATTAATGGCTGACTCGCTCTCACTGACTATCACACTCACTGACACTCTCACAGACTCCAACACTCTCACTGACACTCTCACAGACTCGCTCTCTCACGAACACTCACAATGACTCTCTCTGACTCTCACTCACACGGACTCTCACTCACACGGACTCTCACTCACACGGACTCTCACTCACACGGACTCTCACTCACACGGACTCTCACTCACACGGACTCTCACTCACACGGACTCTCACTCACACGGACTCTCACTCACACGGACTCTCACTCACACGGACTCTCACTCACACGGACTCTCACTCACACGGACTCTCACTGACACGGACTCTCACTGACACGGACTCTCACTGACACGGACTCTCACTGACACGGACTCTCACTGACACGGACTCTCACTGACACGGACTCTCACTCACACGGACTCTCACTCACACGGACTCTCACTCACACGGACTCTCACTCACTGACTCTCACTCACTGACTCTCACTCACTGACTCTCACTCACTCACTGACTCTCAGTCACTCACTGACTCTCAGTCACTCACTGACTCTCAGTCACTCACTGACTCTCAGTCACTCACTGACTCTCAGTCACTCACTGACTCTCAGTCACTCACTGACTCTCAGTCACTCACTGACTCTCACTCACTGACTCACTCTCACTGACTCACTGACTCACTCTCACTGACTCACTCTCACTGACTCACTGACTCACTCTCACTGACTCACTGACTCACTCTCACTGACTCACTGACTCACTCTCACTGACTCACTCTCACTGACTCACTCTCACTGACTCACTCTCACTGACTCACTCTCACTGACTCTCTGACTCACTCTCACTGACTCTCTGACTCACTCTCACTGACTCTCTGACTCACTCTCACTGACTCTCTGACTCACTCTCACTGACTCTCTGACTCACTCTCACTGACTCTCTGACTCACTCTCACTGACTCTCTGACTCACTCTCACTGACTCACTGACTCACTCTCACTGACTCACTCTCACTGACTCACTCTCACTGACTCACTCTCACTGACTCACTCTCACTGACTCACTGACTCACTGACTCACTCACTCACTCTCACTGACTCACTCTCACTGACTCACTCTCACTGACTCACTCTCACTGACTCACTCTCACTGACTCACTCTCACTGACTCACTCTCACTGACTCACTCTCACTGACTCACTCTCACTGACTCACTCTCACTGACTCACTCTCTCACTGTCACTAACAGACTCTCACTGAATCACTCACTGTCACTAACATACTCTCACTGACCGACTCACTCACTGTCACTAACAGACTCTCACTGAATCACTCACTGTCACTAACATACTCTCACTGAATCACTCACTGTCACTAACATACTCTCACTGACCGACTCACCCACTCTCTCTCACTCAGTAACTGACTCTCCCACTCACTCACTGACTCTTCCACTCATTCTCACTCACTCACTCTCAACACATATTGCATAACAAATGCAATAGGTGTCACATTTCCGAACGTTTAAGCTATTGGCATTGTAAATGACAATGCTATTAATGTATCTATTTTCAAAACCAACACATAAATAATGTCATTTACAATGCCAATAGCTCAAACTTCCCTAATGCGAGACCTATTGCATTGCAAATGCTTGTTATTCAAGGTAGTAGTAGAACTGAAAGTAGTTATTTACAGTGGAAGTACAGCCTTACGAGCACACACCTTGTTTGTTCCTTTGTTTTTTTTCCAGTTAATTGCAAGTTAGTTTTGAATGACGGCCTGCACCTATACAGAATGCGGAAGCATGAACTGTGAAGGCTACTATGGAGTATGAGACCTATGTTATGTAATTTGAAATGTTAGGTGGTTTTAAACATACTTTGCTGGGTTCAAGAAATGGTTTAGGTGGTCCCTATACACATTCAGTTTTTTAAATCCAGAGATTATCTGGTAATGTTTACGATCATTATGGCTCATTTCTTGCCACTGTACTTCTAATTCTCTGAATGTGCATCATTTTATAACGTATATTTTTAATTCCCATTTAACCTGCTGTATGCTGAGCATTTGTAGAACTATAATAACCTGCCACCATAATTGTTTTGACAGGTTTTTGTGATTTTCTGAATTGTGTTGTGGATATGTAGTAATGTACTCATATCAGTGTTTATTACTCTTACTGTAGACCAGGTTTGTTTAGTGTAGTGTTATAGTGAGGAAGGTGATCTGGGGCCGAACGCTGCAGGGACTCGAAGTTCCAGGAGTCCCTGCTTCCACCTGGACACGCGTTCGCCCGCAGGCCCCGCCCACCGGACATTCCACACCTGGTAAGCCTTCCGTTGTCCTAGCTCCACGGGTGCTGCTATTGAACTAAGGAGCGTGGAGGAATTACCTGCTGTTACCTTCTGCTCTCTGAGGACGCACTGGAGAAGAGGAGGCTGACCGCAGTTACATCTCGCCTCACCCGCTTCGCGGGTTACGCTTCGCTGTCAGGAGCGGGGGCTAAGCTGTTGTAGTTGGGCCAGGTCTGCTGCCTGTGTCTTGGTGGCACAGTGAGGAAGGTGATCTGGGGCCGAACGCTGCAGGTGATCTGAGTCCCTGCTTCCTCCTGGACACGCGTTCGCCCGCAAGCCCCGCCCACCGGACATTCCACGTGCTATAAATTAGGATCTGGCACCCGCGTCGCGGGAGCGTCCCGGGAGAAGCCCGGGACAAGTGCTGGACCGTCTGTGGCCATCAGGGGCCAGAAGAGGCCGGGCTGGGCCCCCCCTTTTTCATCTATGGCTGAACTTTGCCAGAGACATCCATAAGTGAGGTGCGAGACATTCTTTGATCTGGTTATTCATTTCGATTGCTAATATTATTTCTGTCCGGGATCTGCCTAACTTTATTAAGCCTTAGTTCATCGATATGGCTAAAGCCAACTCTAAAATGTGCCCTGGGGACGGGGACTTTGGATTATTTTTTGAAACGGGCAGAATCTGTTGTGGCTAAGGAAATCGAACTAGTAGTAAGGAGTTTATCCTTGGATCCATCTTGCCAAACCGTTCTCCCGATATTAACTACAGAGACTTCTGTATGCACCGTCTCTCCCCCTGATCCTATGGATTCCTCTCAGGCTTCAAATGGGTCAGCGTAAGATGTTAGTTTATCAATCTCCTCTGGCTCTTCTCCTGCACCTAGTCTACCTCCCTCACCCCCAGCTACACGTACTAGGCAGCTACGGGCTATGTCGGCCATTAGTAGCAAAGTTTTATCAGTGAAAAGAAAGGCTAGTAACACCCCTAAAGGAAGCCGTCAACAAGCAAAACAGCCTAGGAGCAAAAATTCTGCATTTGGGTTGGGTAGACAGGAAGAAATTGTCACAAACCAGGTTATTGAGGGCAGGGCTCAAGGAGGAAATGAGCATAACGCGCAAGATGTAGCAAACACTATGGGGCGTAAGATGTCTGAGTTCATGAGGCTTATGAACGAACGGTTGAGGGTACTTATCTCTCCAGTAATGGATAAACTTGAGCAAATAGACGGTAGACTTAATGTTATTGAAAAATACTTTTCACATCAGAAAGTTCCAACAACCGGGATTAATTTACCTGAAGTGCATTCTTTGAGTGCACTTACAACTACAGTCACTGATCTGGTGGATTCTATGATTACCCCAGTACCCCAAGCCATAGCACCTAATATTCCATCTACAGCTATAGGAGCTAAACAAGGAGCAAAGTTTGGTCCTAGGGGCCCAGTGGGGAGATTAAGTCCTTTAGCACAGGCCCCTACAAGGGAGTCTTCGCTGCATCTCCCTCCGGAGGCATGCCCGTAGTCTATAATCTTGGCAAATGTCCGGAAAACTCAGGGTGGTGGAGAGGAACACTGGACCACACAACAAAATAAAGCCATCCATTTCTTAACTAATAAAACGGTGTTAGGGGAACACTTGTTTAATAATTTCAAAATGGTGAGAAGGGTACCATGGGTGGGTAAGACTAAGAAGATCATGAAGGGTGACTGTGTTGTTGTGAGTTTTGGCTGCCCCGAATTGGTTGACAATATACTGAGGCAGACCGGATCAGCTAGGATTTACCATGACTATGTTAACGTACTCCCATTGGTTTTTTTACCCACCTCATAAACCTGGAGCTAATAGTAAGGGAGAGCACAGCACCCAGATAGTTCCCTCCACTAGTTCTGTTGCATTGAGCAACAGATATGAGGCCCTAAGTTCACTGGATGCTAATGACTGACTCTGTGGCGGAAAAACTTTGGACCAGGGAATAGCCTGTCCAGTTGACTATCACAGAGTGTGCTCGCCTTCTGAACTTGGGTTGCAGGGTTCTATTTTTTCCGCAGTGATAGACAGCACCGCATCCACTGGTCCAGGAGATACTAATATTGCCCCCAGAGAAGTAGGCCAATTGGGAGCTAGAGAAGTAAGTAAGTAGGTAAAAGTTTTATTTGCACAATTAATTAAAATCATTGCAAAGTGCACTCGCAGAAATGACCATTACATAGTAAAAAAGGGGAGGAGCTACACAGATCAATTACAAACACAGAAGAATTGTAAATTAAAAGGACATATGATAATGTCACTAGGGAAGAAACAAACTCAAACTGGGTCAGAAGACAAAGTTAGGGGAATTAATTTCTGAGATAAGCTAGAGAAGACTGGGACCCCGTGGCAGGGGGATCCCCAGACTTTCCTAAGAGAGCCGCTGACCACACCTTAACATCATTGGTCTCATGGAATGTGGCAGGCTTCAAGAGTAAGGTCACATCTACAGATTGGCTGACATTTCTTGATGGGAGGGATTTAGTGCTCCTCCAGGAAACCTTGTTGCATGCTCCAGAGTACAGACCTGGATTCCTTAGTTTTAGTATCCTTGCGATCCCAAGCCAGCATGGAAGAGCAAAAGGTGGCCTTTTAACGTGGGTCAGACAAGACAGTAGATATAATGTGACCCAATTAGACTCCAAAAGTAGTGATATATTGTTAATCCAAATTTGTTGCCCCGATCGCAAAGATCTTTTTGTCTTTAATGTTTACTCAAGGGGCATGCAGGGGGGGGGGAAATCGTCCAAAACTGTTGAAGAATTAGAAACCCTCCTTGAGTTTTATTCCATTAAAGGTAATACTATAGTAGCTGGAGATTTCAATTGTTGTTTTGAACCGCTGGATAGCAATGATGTGGACCTCACTCAAGAAGATAGCATATGGAACATCCTTCAGTTGACACTTTCGCCAATCAAAAAATGGACAGAGGCTGCTTTACAGCTTAAGGTCCTGTGTGTTGGACTAGGACTGAGAGCAATTAATGGCAGATCAGCTTCTGACAAACATGGGGCTTTTACTTTTAACAATGGCTTACGTAAGAGCCGTATTGACTACATATTCACCAATAAAGAGAATTGGTCCAACTTAGAGGACATGGTGGTTTTAGAAAGGGTTTAAAGCGATCATGATCCGCTTTGCCTTACATTTATTTTATGGGAACCCTTAAGGGAGGAAAGTCCTCCTGATAGGGTTGACATCGTTCTAACAAACGATGCCAGGCGCATTAGATGGGCGAATTGTTCAACGAATGAGGCCAAGTTAGCAGCAATGAGAGAGCTGACCATCCAGGCGACAAATGATCATCCAAAAATGTATAAATCAGGAGGGGGTCGTGGCAGATCTAAATCTGATCCGATTTAATAAACTCAGGGCTTTTTTCATAAAAAAGGGCCCTTTAAAGTCAAATAGGCCTGTTAAGAAGGAAGATCAGTGGTACGGGAAGTCGTGCAGGACGGCGTACAAAGCTCTGGCCGTGGCAATAAAAACTAAAGATAGAGCCAGAGTTAAAAGTGCTTGTGCACTTTACAAAAAAGCTCAATATGATGCTAAACGTGCTTGGGATGAGGAGTACTGGAGGGAGCTGTATTGCGCAAGTAGGGAATGTTCAATGTGTACCTTTTGGGATATGGTCAAGTGGGGTAGGGGGATCCAAAGGGGCGAACCAACCAATTATGTTTCGCCTGACCTTTGGGTCTCCCATTATGCCAGTCAGTTTGCATCTCAAGAAACTACCATGGAAGTAACTGAGGGTCCCGTGCTCTCTAACTTGGGCATAGCTCCCTTACACTTCGAGATAATAGAGGTGAGAAAGGTTTTGAATTGCATCCCCAAGGGCAGTGCACCTGGACTGGATTCTATTCCAGCCGACCTTTTTATGCACGGCAAAGAGCTTTGGGAACCATATATCCAACCCCTAGCAAATGGTATAGCCAATGGCTCGCCTATACCAATTACCTGGAAGGGTGCGGAGATAATACCGATTTACAACAAGCATTGGAAATGCAATAGGTCTCGCAATAGAAAAGTTGGAGCTATTGGTTTTGTAATTGACAATTTATTTTTAATGTGTGGGTCTTTAAAATTGCAAAAGTAATAGCTTTGTGATTGACAATGCCAATACTTTAAGCTTTTTTAAATGTGACACCTATAGCATTTGTAATGCTAAATGTTTTGTATGTACGTGACTTAGATGTATTCATTTACCAAATACAAATGGTTTTTTATTTTTTAAATAATTAAGACTGAAATAAAAGCAATTGTGAACATCTCTAAAGTAAAAGCATATCTCCACCACAATAAGTGACACGCAACAGATATTCACAAACATTCTTGTCTCACGTTGCTACATCCAGAAATCTGCTTTTCTAATATGATGGTAAAAGGGGGCTGCATCCACCACTGCGCCTTTGCTTAATTACTACCATACATTTCAACATTTTAGATTTGAAAAGTGAGAGGTTGACAAAAAATCAGGGGAATTAATTCCCTATTGACTTTTATTGAAGCAGAGGCAATTTCATGCGGGAGACGGGTAAAATAAAGATGTTTGAGTGTTCAGAAATCTGGGTTCTCCCGGCGCAATCGGGTGTGTTGGCATGTGTGTTTACTACAAAGACATGGAACGGCGCCAGACAAAAATGTATCGTGATTCAACCACAGCGCTCACATTATGCGACATGGCCCCTGTTCTCGTTGTGCCCGTCAATTGCTTATTCGCACTGCTGCAGCTGTGTATTATTTTCTAGATGCGTAAAGGTTAAAATCAAAGTACATTTCAGCATCAGTTTTTCTAATACACAGCAGAGGTATTCATATATTTATTTCTGGTCAGCATAAGAGAGTTGTGTGAAAAAAAATCAAAGAAAGAAAAAGAGTGCATTTGCGTGAACTATTCTGTGTGTGTGTGTATGTGTGTGTGTGTGTGTGTGGGTGTGTGTGTGTGTGTGTGTGTGTGTGTATATATATATATATATTCACTGAAAAAACCATAGGTTTCACACCAGTTATAGTTAGGAATTAGCATTTTAAAAACCTATGAAATTCACTGAAAAAACCATAGGTTTCACACCAGTTATAGTTAGCTGGAAATTTTACTGATATAAAACCATTGAAATTCCCACGTTATAGTTAGTCGGACTCACTATAACTTGCGCGTACAATGCACTGCTGATGACATCACTCATGACATCACTGATGAGACCATCCAGTGAATGTGTGTCTTTCTGAAAAATAAATTTGTATTATATATGTATTTGTAAAGGTCGATGGAAGAATAAATGTTTAAATAAGTGTGTAAATGGATGTTTTTTTAAAAAAAATTGGTTGGGTAACTGGCATATTATGTGTATCTTAGTGAATACATATATTAGCGAGTATTGTTTAAATATTTAAATGTTTGTATCAGTGTTTCTCTTTGTGTATAAGTGGCTGCATGGGGTTGGTGACTGACTCACTGTTTGTATGTGTTTTGAAGACAGCATATGTGCAGGACTGTATGGGTGGATGAGTGTATATATGTGTGTGTTAGTGAGTGAATGACTGTCTCACTAGTGTCTTCATTAGTAACGACATATGTTTTAATCTAGTATATGTGAGTATTGATGTATATAAGTGAGTATAGTATATATAGTGCGAGATTGTCGGAGTTCCTGTGTAAATAAGTATGTGTTTCTATAAGTGATTGTTTAAGAGAGTAAGTATGGGTAAGTTTCCTTAGAAGTAAGGTGGCAGTGTGTGTATAAATGTATATGCAAATAAATGGATGTTTAATAGTTTATTTGCATGTGTGAGTATGTGTGTGAGTAACTTTTGGATGATTGCTGATGTGTAACAGGATGTGTAGGTGTATCACTACATATGATGAGTGAGTATATATGAGTGACTATATAGAACTGTTGGTGAATGAGTGGATGTGTATATAGATGGTGGAATTACTGAATTGGTTGTTGTTACTGGTTTGGGTATCTCCATTTTTTTGAAAATGTTTGTTTCTATTTTTGAATATGTGTTTCAAGCGTTACATTACACTGAAATTAGGTCTGTCACTCTGTCACAAGGATGGTGTCATCAGTGATGTCATGAGTGATGTCATCAGCAGTGCATTGTACGCGCAAGTTATAGTGAGTCCGACTAACTATAACGTGGGAATTTCAATGGTTTTATATCAGTAAAATTTCCAGCTAACTATAACTGGTGTGAAACCTATGGTTTTTTCAGTGAATTTCATAGGTTTTTAAAATGCTAATTCCTAACTATAACTGGTGTGAAACCTATGGTTTTTTCAGTGAATTTCATAGGTTTTTTAAATGCTAATTCCTAACTATAACTGGTGTGAAACCTATGGTTTTTTCAGTGAATTTCATAGGTTTTTTTAATGCTAATTCCTTTGTATATCGAGTTTCTAACCTTTTTTTTTTTACAATTTGCTGTTTTTTTTAAGTATTCATTTTTTTTAATATTTTTTTCTTTTGCGCTCTGGGTGCGCGCTCCTGGAAGCTTTCAGCTAAGCTCTCCTGTAAGCTTCTCCGAGAGCTCATCTGAAAGCGCACCCAGAGCGCAACTGTCGTTCGTGAAAAAAAAATATGAATGAAAAGTTAATAATAATGCAAAACATTTCGTACCATACAAATAAAATTTGTTTTTTTTAATATTGAAAATGATTATGCATTTCTATTAAAGATTGATGACGTCACTTCGGCGCGCAACGTACGTGCCCTCGGAAGCGCCTACGTGCGCGGCTCCTAAACGCACGCAAAAGCGCCTACGATCGCGCCACGTGTGCGCCCCGGAAGCGCCTACGATCGCGGCACGTTTGCGCCCCGGAAGCGCCTACGATCGCGCCACGTGTGCGCCCCGGAAGCGCCTACAATCGCGCAGCGTAAACGCACCCGGAAGTGCACCCGAGCGCGCAGCGTAAGCGCGTCGGGTCATGTGACCCTAAAATAACACTTTTCATTGGTTGCTAACAGTTTTTTTTTACAATGAATGAAATCCCCACCCATTTCCTTCACTTCTTCTTTCACTTTTGTGACTGAAAGACCTACCTTTTTTGCTGCTCCTTTTTTCTTGGTTCATCATGGCTGCCAGATCATCCAGCAGTGAAGATGACTTCATTGATGAAGAGCCACCTACCCCAAAGGTGAAGGGACATTTCATTTGGAAATTTTTTAAGTTTCCAGAAGGCCAGAAGAAGGTGAATGCACCAAAAGTAGAGTGCAGGATCTGCAAAAAGGTCCTGTCACGGGGTAACCCCCTAAAGAAATACTCTTTTGGCAACTTCACTATGATTCGCCATGTGGAGACCAGGCACCCCCAGAATTTTGCCCGAGAAAGTGTCAGGGCTCTGGCACAGGAGGTTCCCAGAGGTGGGGCCTCTACATCAACAGGAGGAACAACTTCTTCTGGAAGAGACCAATCTCAGGGGCAGGTGCCAAACATCCAACCTGCATTCAACCATGGGGTCGTCAGATGCAGATACTGCAATCAACTCCTCACCTATGGGGAGCAAAGTGTCCTGCTCATGGTTCGGGCATTAGAGAACCATCACTGCCCTTCCCACCCCTAATTTTTTTCTTTTCTTTTTGCTCCTGTTGAGCAGTTTCTATTCCCTGTTTTTGTTCCTCTTCAGTTAAAAGAAGAAAACCAAAAGTTCTTTTCAGAACTACCTCCAATTCTCATCAAAGAGCTATAATCTTTAAAAATGAAGAGTAAGTGAAATATAGTGCATTGATAATTGAAAGGAGAATGAGTAAGAAAGAACAGAAAGGTATGAGAGGTGAAAGGAAGTGAAGTAGGAGGACTGAAAGAAGGTGAGTGTTAGAAAAGAAATTTATGACACAGTGAATAAACTGGAGGCCTCATTTCTGAAAAGTGACGCATCGCTACGTGAAAATAGCGATGCGTCACTTATCTGGACGCACTCCTTATGACATTCCACATATGTCATATTTAATATATGACTAATCAATTCGCAAGGAGTTACAGATATGTCAGTATTTCTGACATATCTCTAAACACAAAAGTAACGCATTGCAGGAGTGCGTCACAAAAGTGACGCAACTCCAGTAATGTGTCCTTTCACATGGAAAAAGCACCATGTGAAAGGTTTGCTGAGAAGCAGGCGCAAGATTTTGGCGCAACTGCATCCTAAAAGTGACGCACTGCGTCATTATTAGCAAGCTTTTTGCAAGGAACACCCCCTCTGCATGCATTATACCTGACACTATTTTTTAAAAAGTGACGCATCTAGGTACATGGGTCACTTTTTAAAACTCTGCGCCATATTGTATCTGCATCAGGTATAATGTATGCAGAGGGGGCAATCCCTCGCAAAAAGCTTGGTAATAACAACGTACTGAAATCTATGAGATTTCCCTGCGTCATTTTTTGGATGCTATTGCGTCAAAATTTTGCGCCGGCCTCGCATCACTTTTATGTTTACACATATGTCAGAAATACTGACGTATCTGTAACTCCTTGCAACATGATTCGTCATACATTAAATATGACACATCTGGAATGTCATAAGGACTGTGTACAGAAAAGTGACGCATCACACCAGCAGTGTAATAAAATGTGCCTCGTTGCACTATATTTAAAGGATGCAACAGCATCCTAAAAGTGACGCAGTGAAATCTCAAACATTTCACTGCGTCGCTATTACAAAGCTTTTTGTGGGGGAACACCCCCTCTGCATACATTATACCTGACGCTATTTTTAAAAAGTGACGCATCTAGGTACATGGGTCACTTTTTAAAACTCTGCGCCATATTGTATCTGCAACATGATTCGTCATACATTAAATATGACACATCTGGAACGTCATAAGGAGTGCGCACAGAAAAGTGACGCATAACACCAGCAGTGTAATAAAATGTACCTCGTTGCACTATATTTAAAAAGTGACGCATCTAGATAGATGCGTCACTTTTTGAATATTGCATAACAATGCGCATTTTTTTACACCGCTGGTGCGTCACAAAAATTGACGCACAGGAAGCGCAAAACTAACAGCGCAAGGCCTTCATAAATATAGTCCTGGATTTAGGGGGTCAGAGGGGGTCTACTCTTCCCCCTTATGATCCAATCAGCTTCCTGCGCGCAAGTCGCTCGTCGCGCCTGGAGCGCTCTCCCGTGCGCGCACGGGAGAGCGCATATGCCCGCGCAAAACGAAAAAAAAATTTTAATGCCCTGCAGGACCCTATTTTAGTCCCTACATCAAACCTAGGGGGTCAGAGGGGGTCTACTCTTCCCCCTTATGGTCATTTGCCCCTTTTTTTTTCAAACCCCTTCTGTCTCGATTTTACCGAGACACAAGATGGCGGCCGCTCCGCACTGTTTAGAATGTTTACAGACAACTGAGATCCAATCAGCTTCCTGCGCGCAAGTCGCGTGTCGCGCCTGGAGCGCACTCCCGTGCGCGCACGGGAGCGCGGCTATAGATATATATATTTTTTTGAACCTTAATTACTTAAAATCCACTGGAGCACATATCTTGAGACATAGCAAAGGCACATCGGGCTACCAGTCCCTACAATTTTGCCAAGTTTGGTGGAAATCCATTCAGCCGTTCGGGCTAAAAGTGAAATCGACCGCCCTATGGAAATTAACATGGGGAAAACGCGTTTTGGGACCCCCCTTTTATCTCGGCCCCCGCTTGACGAATCCCCCCCAAACTTTCAGGGAAGGACCGGACCGCCATGAGACCATTTTCCTGAAAATTTCAGGCAGATTCGTCAACCGGCGCCAAAGTTATTCAAAATAGAATGTTGAGATTTAACATTGAAAATTATCCTAACTATAACTACCTACTGGCGACCGCCAGTAGGTAATATATATATATATATATATATATATATATATATATATATATATATATTATACATTTCTGCAAAAAGAAGAGAGGAATGCCTAACTATTAACGGTGCATTTGCTCTGCAGCATCTGGAGGGTTGAGGGCTGGGTGCAGAGGGGGAGAGCTTGCAAAGAGCTGCACGCGCCCTTAGGCCGAAATCTCAGCATTGTGTTGAGTCTTGCTGCAGATAAGAAAGCGGCTCGGCATGAAGTTGTCTGGCAAAGCTCAACTCTCCAGGGGCCGCCAAGAGATTCACATTTTATAAGGACTCTGGTCGTGCATGCTGTTTGGTTTGTTTTCCTGACGGGAGATATTTGCTTCCTGCAGCAATAGTTCTAATAGTGGGAGTTGTGTGAGGAGGAAACGGGGGTCACATCGTGTTATAGAGCGCCCAGCTGCTCCTAATCACTGGGACACATTATTTTCCAAGGAAGTAAACATGGAATGTAACTTGAAAAGAAGTTATGTAAGATTTTGCGTTTCAATCATTTTGTCTGTTAAGGGATCCGGTCGAGATGAAAGTCCAGTGGTCAGTATTCTGGAAAATTTACAAACACATCGATTAGAAAATATTTGCTGGAATAATGACTGTTAAAAAAGTACTTTTATCTCTATGATCCCGATAGATGTCTAATGTTAAGGTATTTACGCGTGAATCTCGGAGGGTTAGCTTGTGCCGAGAGAGCAGAGAAGGGGAGGGGGGAGGAGAAATGCGACACGGCGGGCAGGGGAGGGGGCCGAGCGGGGAGAGCGGCGATGAGGGTGTGAAGCAGCAGGGGCCTTTGAAGTGAAGCTAAGCTTCACTTCATAGGTGTGGGAGGCGTGCTGCTGTGGAACAGATGGCGATTTGATGATGTGCACGCGCAGTGTAGGTCAATGCGCTTGCGCATTGACCTAAAAGCGCACGGGCACAGCACCAAATCGCCAGTTGGGATACTAGTTGGGTAAAGTCTGTTTTAAGTCGCTATAGTCTTGCTCTGCTCAATGCGAATGCGCATTTAGAGGCAAGACCTAAAAAGGAGGAGCGCTCTGATCCAGGAAATTACAGGCCTATCAGTTTGATAGATAGTATCCAGAAGGTGGTAGCAAGGCTTGTTCTGCAGAGAATCCTAGGTTGGATTGAGGAGGAAGAAGTACTGTCACCTCTCCAGGCAGGATTCCGTAGTCACACAAGTACTATAGACCAAGTTTTTAGATTTCTTTTAATTTATTCGCGGGTGGTAGTCCTTGGGGGTGGTATGCTCTTTGCGGCGTTCGTCGACCTTAAATCGACGTTTGATTTGGTGCCTCGAGAAAAAATGTGGGCAGCTTTTGCAGAGCAGGGCATGCCACTTAGCATCTTGTCCTTCCTTAAGAAATTACATGAGGACAATTTTTCCCAAATCCGATGGAACCAACAGTGTAATGTTACAGATAAATTCCCTATAGAGAGGGGAGTACGCCAAGGGTGCGTACTAGCCCCGACCCTCTTCTCATTATACATCAACAGGGTGATCAGCTACTTTATGCACCGACGACGTCCCAAAGTTGGATGGTGAGCTGATCTCCCTGTTGATGTTTGCAGATGACACACTTTTGATTTCTAAAACGCAGCAGGGCCTTCAACAAGCCATTGATGTGTTTGAGGTCTTTTGCAAGGGCCATAGACTTGCAGTAAATGTTAGCAAGACCAAGTTTATGGTGCTTCACAAGTCCAAATATGTTAGAGGTAATGTGACAATGAATGGGGTAAGATTAGAACAGACTCAGGTTTTTTCGTACCTGGGCATCACCCTCGCATCCAAATTAGATTGGAAACCACACGTCACTCAGTTGGTTACTAAGCACGCTCAGCTAACAGGAGCTTTAACTAAGGAATCATTCCTTCCCAACACAAGGCCAATATCGCCCGTATTGAAAATTTATGATGCTAAAATAGCCACAGCAGTTTTATATGGGGCGGAATTGTGGGGTTTCAGCAATCTTGCTCACTTTACTAGGTCCCAAAATAAGTTCTTATGTGGGGTCACTGGCCTTCCAGTGTCAACCCCATTGACTCCCCTTTTCTATGATTTGGGCACCCAGCACCTGGAGGATAAGGCCCTCTATAGACCAGTGGCGTACTGGAGGAGATTGTGGGTAACCCCACAACTCTCCCAGTATGCGAGGGCCTTCCTAGATGTTAAAAATGCCGATAAGGCTCACAAAATCCAATGGCTGCGGGAGGTAAAGTCCATCTATTCTGCCATGGGCTTGGTTAGCTTATGGGAGGATCCTACAATCAATATCTTCCCCCCAGAAAAATCTTAAGAGATCTCTATTGGAGCCTGGTCACCATGAAGAGATTTGGTTCCACCATTGGTCCGTCATTGACTGCGGATTTCTTGGAACTTAAAAACTCGCCTGCGTATAAGGATTATTGGGATTATATTACTGTCCCAGAGGCTAGAAAGAGATACCATCAATTTAGGGTAGGAACACTACCAACTAATTCCTTCGCTTCTAAATGGAGAGAAGGACTTATTCCCACCTGTCCTTTCTGCCCCACTCAAAAGGACACCATTGGGCACAACTTATTCATTTGCACTGAGTATAAAGTTCCTAGACGGATCTGGTTAAAACCTATCTGTTTACAGCTTAGTCTCCAAACAGGCTGTGAGGCATTAAGAATTCTTAAAACTGACACTACACAGTCCGTGGTTATTGCAGTGGCTAAGTTTTTACATTGGACATGGAGAATCCGTATAAGTAAAACATGTCCAAGATGATTATTTTTAGCCTTCTACTGTGTACATATTCTATCTGTAGTCCTTTTTTTTAAAATAAAAATTATTTTAACTTTAGTCTAATGTGTATAATGGAAGCTCGAATATATAACACACTAAACTTAACTGAATTTAAATTATATTTTTAACTTTGTGGGTCGGATTGTTGTTTTGCTACAAAGCCCTGGGATGTTTTACCCAAATTGGAGTTTTGTAATTAATTATTATATATGCTGGATTATACGGTTTCTGTTTTAATCTTCCTGAAATTTTGCATTAGTACTGTTGTCTTTTATGATTCATCATCGAAATAAAGACTTTTTGATTGATTGATTGACTCTCCCACTCTCTGACTGACTCTTCCACTCATTCTCACACACTGACTCACTCACTCTCAACACATATTGCATAACAAATGCAATAGGTGTCACATTTACGACGGTTTAAGCTATTGGCATTGTAAATGACAATGCTATTAATGTATCTATTTTCAAAACCAACACACAAATAAAAAATGTCATTTACAATGCCAATAGCTCAAACTTCCCTAATGCGAGACCTATTGCATTGCAAATGCTTGTTATTCAAGGTAGTAGTAGAACTGAAAGTAGTTATTTACAGTGGAAGTACAGCCTTACGAGCACACACCTTGTTTGTACCTTTGTTTTTTTCCAGTTAATTGCAAGTTAATTTTGAATGACAGCCTGCACGTATACAGAATGCGGAAGCAGGAACTGTGAAGGCTACTATGGAGTATGAGACCTATGTTATGTAATTTGAAATGTTAGGTGGTTTTAAACATACTTTGCTGGGTTCAAGAAATGGTTTAGGTGGTCCCTATACACATTCAGTTTTTTAAATCCAGAGATTATCTGGTAATGTTTACGATCATTATGGCTCATTTCTTGCCACTGTACTTCTAATTCTCTGAATGTGCATCGTTTTATAACGTATATTTTTAATTCCCATTTAACCTGCTGTATGCTGAGCATTTGTAGAACTATAACCTGCCACCATAATTGTTTTGACAGGTTTTTGTGATTTTCTGAATTGTGCTGTGGATATGTAGTAATGTACTCATATCAGGGTTTAATACTCTTACTGTAGACCAGGTTTGTTTAGTGTAGTGGTATAGTTTGTTCAGCTTTAGTTCTATTTTTGTGGCTAAAGAAACAATATTGTGGGGGATTTTTGTGAGCTCTCAATTCTTCTTCCTATTTTAATTTATAGAGTTTGTATTTACATATCTTTGCAATATCTACTTAAACTCTTATTTACTGTAAACTGGTCTCTACGGATCATATTGTGTACAGTGCATTTTGGGGTTTCCTTAACTTTTTTATGTATAACATTATGTGAGATTAAAAAGAAAAAGCAATGAGAAGGTAAAGGTGTATATGGAGGGCAAAAAGAAAAGTGGGGGTTTACAAATACGTTGTTCATGTTTTATTTCCTGGAACTTAAATGGCCTTAACAATCCATTCAAGACCAATAATATTCTGTATCTGCAATATAATGCAATCCACTGTATTGTGCCACCATGGGTGCTAGTAATCGCCATTCCAGCCCTGCACGAGCAGCCTGTCTGCTCAAGAGTGACTCTGCACACATGTGCTGCAGGGCCACACCACAGCCATAATATAATTAAGTCATTCTTAAGGATGTCCTCCTAGGCCTAGAAGTTAGAGTGCATTATATTAAAGGAGAAGATGTATAAGTTTATACATATGTATCCTTACAGCAATCCTGTAAAGTAAGGTATTACTGTAATGACCGGTGGTCCATTGAGTAATATGGGCTGGCTACCGAGATAACATGAGGTAGCCAGCTCCATTATTATACATCCGAATTGTGTTCTGTTTGGTGTCAAACACAGTCTGTTTTCTCGTCATAAATGGAGCGCACGTCGCTAGCCCCTCCTCCGGATCGCCCCTCGGGACTCTAGTACTTGCAGTTCTTCAGTGGATCACCCAGGTGGGTGCAAGTCGGTACTTGTAGGACTGATGAATCTCTAGACCCGATACATGTCCCGGGTAAGGATATCGCCCGAGACATGTCTCGGGTTTCGGGAATACTTCCCTCATCAGTAGAGAAAGATTGTTTAGGGGTGGAAGAGAAGGCCGCCACACAACAGTCAAAGGCCTCGATGCCAGAACCGGCACGCAGGTGCGTCTTCCAAGAGCCCGTCGGCTCAAAGCTCAAGGGAGCCGTATTGTGTTTTGTCATAAATGGAGCGCACACCGCTAGCCCCTCCTCCGGATCGCCCCTCGGGACTCTGGTACTTGCAGTTCTTCAGTGGATCACCCAGGTGGGTGCAAGTCGGTATTTGTAGGACTGATGAATCTCTAGACCCGATACATGTCCCTAAACAATCTTTCTCTACTGATGAGGGAAGTCATCCCGAAACCCGAGACATGTCTCGGGCAATATCCTAAAACCCGGGACATGTATCGGGTCTAGAGATTCATCAGTCCTACAAGTACCGACTTGCACCCACCTGGGTGACCCACTGAAGAACTGCAAGTACCAGAGTCCCGAGGGGCGATCCGGAGGAGGGGCTAGCAGTGTGCGCTCCATTTATGACGAAACAGTCTGTTTTCTCCCCAACACAATTCTCGTGTCTAGGCTGAACTTGCATGTACAGGGGTCCCCCTTGAGTGGGTGCCCCCCTAGGATACAGTGACCCAGTGCTTTGGCGGACTCCCTGAGCCGGTTGCTGCCAAGACAAGAGTCTGCCCTCCTGCTGGTCATTCGAGCTCATCCACAGGATGGGCGACATCAGACCTTTGCAGGGCGCAGGTTACACCTCCACCCTCCCGCAATGGCTAGTGAAAAAGCTATAAAAGTGGTGAGTCTCAAAGGCATCAACACTGTTGCTGTGTAATGAACTTCCCACCCTGTTCAGCCCGGCAGGCTGTATAGTCAAGTAGTCTGGAGCTGTACTACCTAAAAGTGTAGCCACACCTTTAGGATGGGTTAGGAGGTCTGTACACAGCCAAGGAAGGACTCTGTCATGTTGGCAGACCCTAAAATGGAGAACTATGGGTAGAAAGGTGATTTACACCCACCGGGTGTTGTCACCTCGGGAGCAGATTAGCTGCGAGGACCAGTAGCCCATTGGCTACTGGCCCTCACACCCTTAAAGCCCCCTAAGCTAGGATTTATCGGGCTCCCTTGGCACCAGAACTTCAGTTCTGATTTAGAATCTGAGAAGGGGCACAAAGACAATGCAGTCCCCGACAACAGGACTGTGAACTCGTTCTCCATGTGAAGATAGGACTCTTAGGTGCCCTGAAGAGACCATATGCTAGAACCGTGTGCTCGACGTGTGTCCATGGAGAAAGCTTGTTACTTCCAGGAAGAGGGGCTACAGTGGACACCAGAAACCGAAGCAGACTCCCTTGGATTGGTGGACCAGTCCTCTGCAAACTGCAGGCAAATCGAAGTGTTGCGTGACAAGAATTGCGATGGCTGGGCCTGTTGAAAGTGAGCCCAAAGAGAAGTGGTGTCCTGCAAGCCCAGAGTTGTAGCTAACCTTTCTCCCAGTTTCAAGCCACTTCTCCACTCCTGTCGACCTCTAGCCAAGGCTTGGTGATCGGCAGTCGGGTAATCGACCCCGGGAGTGACATCTTCAGACTCATCGCAGTTCACAGCAACTGACCTTATCAACTACCCCGCTACTATGTTCTGCATCCTGAAGTTGAAGTTGTCAAGTGTGTGTCAAGACATCTTTGGCGCGGCCTGCCCCAATGATTGACAGCTTCCAACTACCTATGCATCTGGCGCTGCTGAGCAAGGTACAAGAAATCCAGCTGTTGATCCCTTGTCCCAGGACTCCAAAGGCTTCTACTCCCCATGGGTAGAGTGGAACTCCATCTCCAAGTGTGTCTTTGTCCGGTGCTGCAAGTTTGACCGCTTTTGCATATCCCGTTCAGTACCAAGGACAGCCAAGTCACCTCTGCACTTGGACTCCCTGGGCCAGTTAACAAAGTAATGACTTGGAATTTGGTCAAGGGACCTTCATGGCCTTATCCACAAGAGGGTTCTTTATTTTTGAACACTTCAAAAACCCACAACTCCGGTTGTATGTATAATTCAAAGTTCATTTTGTTGCCTATATTGATATAAAATACACTTTATTTCTATAAATTGGCGTCAAGGTTTCTTTCAAGTTGTGTCACTTACTTATTGTCAATGTTGGTACTGTGAAATGCTTAACACATGTTCCTCTAAGTACGCCTGACTGCCCTGTGGCACAATACCAAGACTGAGCTAAGGCAGCGATCCACTTTTGTGTATTGTGTTAGTATTACATAAGGCCCACTGACCTTATTACATAATGCTTCCACTTTACAACAGTTGCCCTTTGCGCTACAGTTCTAGAACAGTAGAATATTTCAGCCACTTTTCAAGCCTAGTTTTCCTGCATCTTTGGCTTAGGAGACGCTAGCCGCCAATGTGGCACAGGTTTTCGAGGGTGTCTCTGAACCTTGCAGCCAACTTGTAAGTGCATGAACTCCTAGAGTGCCTCAAAAAGGTGTTGGTGTTGATAATTGCACTTGCTCATGTGGCCATCATCTAGTAAGAGGCTATTTCGATTGTTGCGAGTGGTTAGTAGATTGTAAGTTTGTTGTGTGGCCTCCATAGGATGTGTTGGTGGTCATGCATGAGGCCTTCAACTATGTTGTAGTGAACTTGTGGTTGCTCTAAATCATCTTCTGGTTGATGCTCACATTTCTGTTCCAGTGAAGATGTCTGGTTGATTGTGGTGTGTACTTGTTCTCTGGGCAAAGTGGGGAGGTTACAATGTCTTCGGTGAGGGACTTCAATCTTGAACTACAGTTTTGTGGCTACGTCTAAGCCTTGTGTGCAACAGAAGAATGTGGGATAGATAGAGTAAGATGGCTTCTGTAGTCTCCTGCAGTGACCTGGGCAAATGACAACAAGATCACCAAGAACCACCAACGTGTAGCGATAGGGGACCAGTGTGGAACAGTTTTTCCTTCTCTGGCTTTGTTTCTAAAGTCTTAGGTGGAACATTATTGTTGATTCTCTGTGGTGGGTCTGAAGTTCTTGGCAGCACTAAATAGAAAATAAATCCTTTCATCAAAGAAAAACTTTAGTTTCAGTAGTAGTAGCCTATGTACAGATTGACAGCAGTATCTTTCAACTGGGTGATGGTAACAACATTCATTTAGAACAGAGGTCTTCAAACTTTTTGATGCCGAGACCCCCTTGTAAAACCTTTTTAGGCTTAAGGACCCCCTACCGACAAAAGTTTCTAGAAACTGGTACTCCTCATCATCAACTTTTGACAACCATAAATGCGCCTGTTAGACCTCATCACATCCCTCCATCATTCATCCACCCACACTTTCACACATCCATCCATCCACCCTTTCATCCTCCCATCCATACATCCATCCTTCATCCATCCACCCTTTCATCCTTCCATCCATACATCCATCATTCATCCATCCACCCTTTCATCCATCCATTCATCCATCCATTCACCCATCATTCATCCACCCATCTTTTTACACATCCATCCACCCTTTCATTCATCCATCCACCCTTTCATTCATCCATCCATCCTTCATCCGTCCACCCTTTCATTCTTCCATCCATACATCTATCCTTCACCAATCTATCCTTCACCAATCTATCCTTCATCCATCCACCCTTTCATCCTTCCATCCATACATCCATCATTCATTCATCCATCCACCCTTTCATCCATCCATTCACCCTTCATTCATCCATCTTTTTACACATCCATCCATCATCCATCCGTCCACCCTTTCATCCATCCGCCCACCCTTTCATTCATCCGCCCACCCTTTCATTCTTCCATCCATACATCTATCCTTTATCAATCTATCCTTCATCCATCCACCCTTTCATCCTTCCACCCTTCCATCCATACATCCATCATTCATCCATCCACCCTTTCATTCATCCATCCACTCATCATTCATCCACCCACCTTTCACACATCCATCCATCCTTCAGCCTTTCATCCATCCATCCACTCATCATTCATCCACCCACCTTTTCTGTGCCTCTCTCATGGGGGGGATCAGTCTCTCTCTGCGTCGTCTTCCTTCTTTCCCGCTCATGGGAGGACATCTCTGTGCCTCCCTGCTGGGGGCGTGGGACGTGTCACGGGACCCACAGCTCCAGGTGCGCAACATCCATTGAACTCAAAGGGCTACACTACAGCCACTCCCCCATCCCCCTCCCCCTCAGCCCCACCCCCCCTCCAGCTCCCCCTAGCTCGTGTATGTGAGCCCGGCTGTAACAGCTTCAGGGACACACACACAGTCACACCCAAGTACTTGACAGGTCTTTAAAAGACCTTTTACTTGTTAATGAGGCGTTGATGTTTTTCACACGTCGGTGTGAATTAGGCCTCCGCCGTGAGCACCCTCGATCAGCCCAATGCCAGGAACTGCACTCTGCAGAATCTGCGACTCCCTTCCCAGGACTCCACGACCCCCCTGGGGGTCGCGCCCCACAGATTGAAGACCGCTGCTTTAGAAGAATATGAGACTGCAAAGTAGAGCCATGTTTCTAAAACTCATTTACACATTCATATTTTGAATTGAATTCTGTTGCTAGGTATTAAGGAATGGAGTACATTTTCTTTGAATATGACAAGTCCATGAAATAAATTATGAGAACTCTTATAAGTGCATTGAAGTAATTATTGACTTCTGAATTGTTTTGATGTTGTATTCGCTTGCAATGCAGCTAATAAAATAGACCTATCTATCTGAAAATTGTTACTTAAACGTTTATTCAGTAAAAATGTAAGATGCATTCCATCAATTCATTGTTCTTCAAAGTGAATATTTCAATAAAGAGTCAATTCATGTCTCTTTCAATAAAGAGACATGAATTGACCTTGAAAACTTAGCATGAAAAGTACTCATTTGTAAACGACCGGCAACTGTTCTCCATTTCTTATAATATGTATTTTTCGTATCAATTAATGTGTTCTAAAGACTTCTGACTGCATGTACTTCTTTTGTACTGAAATAGGTCCGGGGTCTTTTGTGTCCCGCCGCCTTTGCTGCCGAAGCAAGATGATCCTCCTCCTAGCAGTGAAGTTAATGGGATTCATGAAGAAGGAGACCTTGAACAGCCACAGCTCGAAATTCCATATCCTTCAAGTGGTACCTTCCAGAAGAGAATCTGTGATTCAGATCCTCCATCAGTACCACCACCAGGAACACCTTCGACTTATCCTCCCTATTTTGAAGGAGCCCCTTTTCCTCCTCCAATATGGCTAAGGCATTCCTACAACCAGTGGGTACCTCAGCCCCCTCCAAGGGCTATAAAAAGAACAAAGAGGCGGTTGTCCCGAAATAGAGATTCTGGGAGACTAATAATGAGCACAATTAGGCTGCGACCACGACAGGTACTTTGTGAAAAGTGTAAAAATACTTTAAATCCTGAAAATGATGACCAGGGTAGTCCTAGCATGCACACAGTTGGAACGCTTGACATTCAGGGCAAAGATCAGAAAAGGGATGAAGAATTGGAATTTGATGACAGAAAAGGTAAAAAAGAAATGAAAGAAGTTGAGCATGTTTCTCAAGAATTAGTGCCAAGAAGTCCAGTAATAAAGATATCTTTCAGTACACCACAAGGGAAAGGGGAAGTGGTGGAAATTCCTTCACGGGCCATTGGGTCCGTTGAGCCATTTTGCCCAAGACGTATACTTCAGAATGGAGGAGGTGACCAACCCAAAAAAATTGACTTTGAACGGATTCAAGAAACCAGCAGTTGTGTGGAGAAGTGTGAAAGTAGTGAGCTAATTTCCATTCCAAAACTGAAACTGACAAGGCCTATGCATTCCAGCACCGATGCACCCCCTCCTAAAATCAGACTAAAACCCCATCGTTTGGCAAATGGAGGAGGTGTTTCAGTGTATAAAGCAGAACTCATCAATGAACTAAATATTTTTCAGTGCAGTAAAGAGTCTGAGTCGGCACCATTTTCCACAAACATGTCATTGGATAAAAATGCTTTTGCTGAAGTGTCTTCAGGAAGCTCTGGTGAAGATGATGACTTTAAGGGATTCCCTCACTGTAGAAATGGACACAGCAATTTAAACTTACTTATGAACTATCACAAAAGAAACTTGGATTCCTCAAGCATTTCAGTATGTAGCAATGACAGTTTAGATGATTCCTCAAAGTCTTCGAGTTCAGAACTCACATCGCCTGTGTCTGACTTTTTAACCTGCGATGATGTGTCTTCATCTTCGAAAGATGGACATAAGACTGTGCCACCGTTAACAGTAAGGTTGCACACTAAATGTGTTTCTATGTGTGTCAGTGATGAAGGAAAAACATTTACGATAGGAGATATTGTGTGGGGTAAGAACCATGGTTTTCCCTGGTGGCCTGCAAGCATTCTCAGCATTATCACCAGCCAGAGGGAATGTGGAGAGCCCCCCTGGCAAGAAGCAAAGGTTTCCTGGTTTGGTTCCCCAACAACATCATTTATATCTGTTTCAAAACTGTGTTCTTTCAGTGAGTTTTTCAAACTGCGGTTTAATCGAAAGAAAAAAGGGTTGTATCGAAAAGCTATTATAGAAGCTGCTAATGCTGTGGAACATCTTAGTCCAGAAATAAGGGAACTCCTACTGCAGTGTGATACGTAGCAGTTTAACTGTGAGGAAAGGTGAGTATTTTGTGGACTTTGTCTAATTGCCTGCAGTGGATCACATCAATTAAGTATATTCTGAAAAACGTTAGGTGCAAATTACTGTTATCCATTGTTCAGCATTACATATTTCAAACATTGTAATGTGGTATAAACATCAGGAGGGCAGATTATGTGATTGAGCGAGAAAATTCCAGTTATGTTTTCTTTGTTCATTTAGTATTAATGTTGTAAAGAATCCAATAGTAAAATGTGGATTCCCTTTGTACGATAATCCGCATGAAGTTTAATTGAAACTTGGATCCTGCTGCAGTCCTACACAGACAATCCAACTGTTTAATTTAGTTAAATCTGTTTTTGACTAGATAATGACTCTTCTGTTTCACCTTGGGCCATAATCTGTTGAGTTGGCAATCTCAGCTATTGTGAACACTGGAACAGTTCTTCAGTAGAAATGCATTCTCTTGAAGTATTATGCATCTCCTACACTCTACGCTTATCACAGTAAAATGTGTTTTTCCTATGCGACTGTAGTTCTGGCAATGATAGCTGGACTAAGAGACCAATATGACAATCTGTTTTCCAGCCACAAATTTGGAAAATCTACTTTAAGTTGTTTCTTAACCCCTTTAATTGTTTGGCTCCACCCAGTGCTGAACCTTTTATTTTGTGGCTGTGGTAGTTCACACTTAGGGCACCATAAAGTTTTTTTCACATAAGGTATCCACCCCAAATGTGTGTCCTTTTTCCCCAGCATCCTGGGAATTCTAAAGGTTCACAAAATTCCAAATTCAGCAAGAGCTCATATGTTTAGATCCCTCAATGTTTTCCCAAAGAAATTGACAGTTGAAATAAAGACATTTTGAAAATGAGAATGAAAAAGTGGCCATTTGTGACTTTTTCATCTGTAAACTTTTTGTCACAATAGCTGATTTTTGAAAGCAATATAACATTACGTCTACTAGACCCTTCTGGTTGTGGAGGTTTTAGGTTCTCCCTTAACCCACAGTACCCACAGCCAACAACTGAGCTGCATGCACTCTTCAATGGTTTTCATTGTGTACCAAGTATAAACCAATTCATTTGGTAGAGAAAAATATTAGTAGGAAACCTATGTATTTCTGAAATGTGCACAAGATATGTTTTTAAGAGCTATGGTTATTTGTCCCTCTCCAGATTTGTGAGTACCCATACCAGCATATGATTAAGAAGGTATTTTTCAAAATGTCTTCGTTCTTGCGTAGTGGCTTACATTTGGAATGCACATTTGTAGCAAAATCCAATTGGTAATAACCTACTATTCTATGCTCCCACATGCCTTCTGATAAAAATGGTACCTCACTTGTATGAGTACGCCTAGTGCCTGTGGGAGAAAAGGGCCCAAAACGCAACATGACACATCACATTTTTCCTCAGAAAAATTGCACTTTTTTGCAAGATCGGGATTTCTGGATTTTTGGACTTTCTGCCCTGGAGTCAATTCCGCAGTGGTAGAAGTTTGGTCATACCACTGCTTCACGACATCCTGGCTGGTTTCTAAGTTGTAGGAAGCTTGCTTCCACAACTTAGCTACTTGGCTTCTGAAGGCCACCTTGTAGCTCACTTCATTTTGGAGAATCTTCTTCGGACCTTGCTCCCACCCCTCCACCAAAATCAGAGGTCCTCTGACAGGTTTCCCATACAAAAGGTCAAAGGGGCTGAAGCCTACTCCCTTCTTTTGTACCTCCCTGTAACCAAACGTGCATGGCAAGTACTGATGCAGTGAAAGTAAAAAGGCCCAATCAGCTTGTTTTACTTTCAATTTAGTGTAATGTCAATACACTAAGGGCTAAAAAAAGACTCTGGAAGCTCTTCGAGAGTTTAAAATATAATAAAGGAATCCCTCTGGTGGACTGCATCAGAGGCCTCTAGATGCCGGTTCAGTGGCCGACATGCACTGAGGAGATAGTGTGGATGTCAGTCTGTCTGACACTCGCATTGAAGGGGTTAAGAAAAAAATGTGAAATATTAATTTTGATGTCCGTCTCTTCAAAAAGTTAAATATTTTCTGCAAATAACCAATTGAGCTCCTCAATGTTAAGCCATGTATGTTTCAAGATGCAAGGCAGCTCCTCATCAGGGGTTTACTGGAGCACATGTCAACATTTTCTGGCTTGGTGGCTGAAAATGCAATGCTGATTATGAGATTGGCAAACAGGAAAATCTGTTTCCCCAGTGGTATACGAAATACACAGTTATTTTAGTCTGGCGTTATTCAGTTAGAACTTAGTGACTGATTGGCCCTATTCTATATGTGTTGAACCTGTTTTGGGGCGCATGTGAGGGGTAGATAGACCAGGTATGCTATTTATTTAAGGGTATTCACCCCTGTAGAGAGATCATACTGCTGTACGGATGTTGCATGAATTTGTTTCTCTTCTGCTTTTGAATCAACAGTTTCTTAATTCTATATCCACCCTCTTCTTTTTCATCCTTCTACCCCTGCATTGTTATATCTGAAGAACAAGTAATATTCTGTTACTGAATGTTGAAGACGCACATGCCTGTGATGTTAATATTGAAAAGTTATATTTTCTGTGGTTAAGTTGTGATTTACAGGTAAATCTTTGTTTTAATATAATACATTTACAACCCTCTTGGGATGTAAAAAGCATACCTGCTTCTCAGTTGCTTTGGATCATGATAGAAACCCATAAAAGGTCAAGTCTGGATTGAATAGAAGATGTGGCATTAGTCTGAGCTGTTTTTGTTATCAAACTGCTTTTAAAAATATATTGCAAACATTTACTTCAATATGCAGTATCCTCTACAATTGAGTACCTATTTGGTGTCTGATTTTTGCAGTCGCCCAAGAGATGTTGTGTGGTTTCTAGGTAATTTAATCCTCCAAAGTAACATGGTACTTGAGTTTAAATCTAAAGATTGATATTTTCTGCGTTAAACCAAGAAACAAATCTATGTATGGACTGGGAATAATGTTGCCTGGAAATGGTCACAAAGGCTTAAGAATGCCACTCTCACTTTTATTGATCTTTAGTTGGCATGAGAGCACATTTTCAGAAGATATGGGGCCCTTTGAAATGTTGTTCCACCTATCACGAAAGTACAGTGTTATTACACCTTTGTGATATTGAATCCCTATATAATTAATGTGTATGAGATTTAGATACATAAAAAATAAACATTGAACATAAACACCATGGATTTAGAACACTGGGAATGAGAATGAAATGTCCTTGAGAGGTGAAGGGTACTTTTTTATTTAAAACAGATGGGGGAATCTTATCACATAGTGATGACTAATGTCATTTGTTTATCATTAACATTTTAAGACATTTTGAGTACCCTTCACCAGGAAATTAGAAATGCTGTCAGATAAACAATGATCAGATAGTCCACACCATAAATATTATGCTTTGTGAAGGTTGTAGTAAGGTCCTTATAGGTATTAGGGTCTACAAATGTAGGAAATGGCACACCCAGCGAAAGAGCTTGTGATTCTGGGCCACTTACAGAGTGTGGGTTTCCTAAATTATAATTATATGGGTGTTATTTGCTTCAGTGATAAAGAATTCCAGAAAAGAGTGGCTGCTCTAGAGAGTGACTGTTGTGGAATGTTGTGCGGTAGTGCTTTGACCTTTTTCCTCAACTGAATTGTCAAGTAAACTGATTTGACATACTCTCGGAACTTGTTCAAAGCATACAGGCCTGGAACCTTTGAGACCCAGATGTCCGTAACTTGATTCTGATCTTTTCAGTGTTTGTTTCTCACATGCTGAGAAGGAATCCAATCCTTCCCTTCATCAAGCATGAAATGTGATGCTAAAAAAAGATCATGGATGCTATAGGAATCTAACACTGCAGGTAGTTGGAATTTTTTTGTTGGCCAGATGTTTTCAAACATTTGCCCACCCGGAGTTGTGCAAGGAAGGCCCTTGTATTGCTGGCCTCCTGGGTATCTATGACCAAATGGACGTCTTGCTGGTCGGTTTGTAAATGTTCTCGTGTATAGGGTGCAATGGTTATGTCCTTTGTCTAATCAAGGTCTCCACAAACTGCTGTGATTCCTGATTCTGAGCTCTGGTACTGCTGTTTAATTGCACCGTTGGATACACAAGCCAGGTCTTGCGTTGGAGTTCTTACTGGACGGCTGGGGACAAGAGCACACTTTCTTTCCCATTTATCAGATAGGTTTCCAAGCGAACTGTGGAACACAGGTAAAACCTTTGTTCTTTTGTTTTACAGTTCATCCCTCTGTCTACACTAGAGTTTCACATTTACATGGATCTTTATTGATTTTAGAGCAACAAACGCATTTTAATGTGTTGTATCCAAGCTTTATATTCTGGACCACTGAGTTCAGGTTAAGAGAGGGATGCTGCAGTTTCTGCCAGGTTCAGCACTCGCCAGGGGTTATCATAGGAATGCTTTTATGTATCTGTTTGCCATGTATCTTAGGAACAGACTGGCAAATGGAACTTTCCTGCTAAAGTTATGTGGCTTGTCTCTTACTATATTTAAGTATGCAGACTACATTGCCACACCAAAAATACATGTAGGGTTACAGCCCATATTGTTTGCCATCGAAGCATAATGTAATGAAAGACATTTGGCTGAGAGTATCACAACTAATATTCGAAAATTTGACTCAAAACCTTTGAATTTGGGAAGATGAGTGACCGCTGTAAATGCTTTTGTCTGCGCATTGAGAAAAGAGGCGGCTATCTTCTGTATTTCTCCTTCCGAAAGTTAAAGGGAACATACAAATTTTGCTTTATATCCAAGGAACTATCTGGTCCACCCTAGTGCCAATTTTGAGTATTACCGAAGCTAAAAATACGTTGGCTTTGACTTAGTGAAATAAGGTCTATTGAGGCAAGCTATGAAGATGGACGGCCCGGTCCCAATGAAATTCATGTTCAGTTACCCATTGTGCTGGCTCAAGCCAAAATTATGCTTAAACTTGACCTTTCGAAACCAGCATGTGCAACTAAATCTAGTTTTCCAACTAGTTTTATGTAGAATCTGGGGTATGCCTTAGTGCATGCTAAAACTCATGTTGTGGACTTGGATTGTATTGTTAAATGAGTCCCCAGATATCCTTGGTGAGTGAACATGGACTACACATTGAAGTTACTTGCTAATCAGCAGAAATGGGATGGAGGCCACTGAGTTTGTTGCCTTTAAAAAAAAATAGTGGATTGAATTAGATTGATGTCTCTTAAAAATGGGAAAGAATATTACTGGGGTCCAATAGATCAGGTCATTGAAAGGTCCACATACACCATTTTATTTCTATATTTTGGAACGGAGATCCAGCTGGTGTAAATCTTTGACCCCCAAGAAATGTCCCTCATGTGGTTCTTGACCCTTGGTGTGACCTCAGTGGAACTCAATTAAAGTTTTTTGGCTCTTTGCAATTGCGAAAGGGCCCATTGGTGCCAAAACCTTGTTACTCGCATAGCCCACCAACACAAAGTTCCGTCAATCCGACTCTTGCCGCTGCAGCATCACCGGCTTACTGGGGGTGCCACTGTAAAGCTCTGGCCTGACTGTTGGTGACACCAGGCCTGCTATCCTCACTATATCAACCGTCTGCGACACTTCCCTGAATCTCGCGGCCCGCTCCACCTCTTTGCGCTGGTCTGATAGGTAGCTTTTCAACAGGATTAACCTGGTCCCTGTATTTGGCTTGCGCTCCCTCGTAGTCCGCTTGAACTTGTGACTTTCTCTCGGTCTCACACGACCAGAAGGCTGTGTGGGGCACTGCCAGGGTTTTTGGCTCTATTTTCACTCAAATATTTAAACATGTATATCTTCAGTTCTACTTATTGGATTTTTGTCCTTTTGGTCTTGATTTTTTTTACTATAGATTGCTGTATTTTTTTAAGTTGGTGTGAGAGTTTCCTTTTGTTAGGTTTACATTTTATTACTGTTTGAAGCACTGCATAAATACTTTACACATTGCCTCTGTTAAAGCCTGACTGCTCTGTCCAGCTACCAGAGAGCTGAGCACAGGCTAATTTGGGGGTTACCTGTGCCTCACCATAAAAAAGGATTGCGGTGGCTGCTTGTGTAGTATATTACCCCCCTCAACCAATCTCCCAATTTCTCACTAGTGTTCAGCTTTGAGGATTCGCAATTTTGTGCAGTGCCATACAGTAATTTTATGTTGCACTATCAACCTATATAAATAGTTTGAGACCATTTTGAGTTCTCTAAATTCTCTTTGATTGGCTTCTGTTGCTTTTTTCCAATCTACTCTCATTGCTACTAGATGACTGTCTCTGATCATACTTGCAGCAATAGAATTTGTGCTGGCCAACTTGGAAAATTACACTGTGACTGAGCTTAAACAGCAATGCGAGGAGAAGGAACTCCCCGCCAAGAAGGGTATCAAGAAGTTGAAGCTGCAGGAAGCTTTGTGGGACTGGTGGGAGGTTCACCAGTTGGTGTGTGATTTGACTTGTGTTTTCACTTTTTTACTGTTTGGGGTGCTGCTCAAATACTTTACACATTGTTAAGCCTGACTGTTCGTGTACTGAGTACTAATAAGATAAGCAAGGAGTGACTTTGTTTGATTAACTTCTAAAAGTGGCTGGTTTTACCATACTCCCCCCCCCCCCCCCCCCCCAACCCCTGTACCGGTCACTGCTCTATAGCGTATTCCTGATGTATAAAACACAATAGTCATAAAACGAAGACAATTGATAGGGAAGTACTGTGTAGGTGGCCTCGGCATATCAAAAGACCTAGTGCTCTTTTTCGGTGGTCATTTGTGAATTTCCATGTGAAAGAACGTCATAAGAAATGATATGTCCTGAAGCATAGATTCTGCTTCATCACCATAGAAGAAAATCTATTATATAGGACCTTCAATTTTGGCAGAGCCTGGAAGAAATGAAGGAAGGCAAATCCTCCTTACATTTTAGTATATAATTGCTGAACCTGCTGTCTTGTTTTAGAAGATCTGTATAAATATGTGGATCAAAGCCTATTCTCTTGAAAGATGTTCCCCTCTAGGGAAAGTGGGCCTTTGCTTGGAAAACCTATGGGTTGTTAAGATGGGAAATTAGTAAGATTTCTTCTGGGAAAGGCTAGGTTTAATGCACAAAGATGCCATCTTCAAGAAGACCTCAATGTTTGAATCAGTTTGGGATTTTTTGAGGTGCAGGCCTACTTCAAGAAAATAGCCTTGTTTATGATCCTCCGGCCCAGAACATTTGATTGGAGCTTTGTACTGGAATTATTGCATCATTTGAGCTCTAAGAAATTATCTTTCACTGTATCTTTTGCAATATTATACCAAAGGTTACTGATTCTGTTAACTCTTTGACCTGGGTCTTCTGTTGATTCAACTGAGTGAAGATTTTAAATTCTTTCTCTTAATTTTGAGTTACTTTTATCTTCTCCTTAATTCTGTTTTGAGACGTTCATGGGCTTGTACTGCATCTCTGCAATATCTGAGCTTGAGAGAGATTAGTGCCCTTGCCTTGAGCTGGAGTTTAAAATGGCTGTGACATACATCATACAGGATAAAGGTTTATTCAATCTGAATGCTCTATTTCTGCCTTTAGTACCTTCTCCTGGCAAGGTATAATGAATACCTTTAATATTAACTCGCACCATGTCTTTCTAAGCATATTTCTTTTCTTGAATAGAGGAGTTTGTTGCCAGTTTAGAGTATTTTGCTGCTGTTTGATGTCGGACTCCGATTACCCCTTCCAAAGTGAGGTTTTTTCAGTAAATCTCTTCTCTATGAAGCAAGTAGAATATCTACTACTGATTCATAAGGATGGGTTTTTACTGGTAATGTGGTGTAAAGAAAATAGTTGCATGGTACACCCTGTATGGTCTGGCATTCAGCTATTATTGCTTGTAACCGAGTATTCCCTCTTACCTCCATTCTGTTATTTGCTATGGACAGGGCCTGTTGTTGGCCGGAATCTCTGTCAACAGAAGATCCCTTCATATAGAGAATGTTTTTGAGGCTTGGTTGTTTAGCATTGTGGTACCCTTCTGAAACTGTTAGATGAAATTATCATTTAAGCATTTTTCACTTAACTCTTTACTGTAGTTGGTACGATTTACAGAAGCAACAGCCTTGCCAATAGGTAAACGTTCAAGAAAGTACATGTGTTATATTAAAAAATTATTTTTTCTGTAAAATATGCTTGATATTTATTTCAAGAATCTAAATGGAAAGGATTTACATAGTTTGTAGTTTGGATTAGCAGAACATTTTCTCAATCAACTAAACATAAATGTGATTAGAAGATTTTCATTTCCAGATCAGAAGCTAGAAGGTTGAGTTGCATGCCAGTGTTGTCTTCAAAAACATCTAAAACATCCATTAACGCCTATCTCATTTTCAAAGTTAATATTCATACACATTAAATTTTGTATCTCCAGAATATTTGATTTATTTGTGTTAATAGTCTCTATCATTGCATCTTCATTAACACTGAAATTCACTACCCAGTCCATTATTTAGAAGCACTTATTCCATTTTATTACTTACTACAACAAAGCTAGAAAATAAATATAGCATTTATTGGACATTACAAATCTGCGTGAAACAGACAGAATTGTGGACCCTAATGCTTTTTTAATTTACTGGCTTTTTAAAAGCGAACAAAAAGAAAATAATTTTGATTAGCAAGAGTCCTCACGTGAGGCTTTGCTGTCAGTTTAAGCATCCAAAAACGTTCTCAAATCCAGAATGCAGCACTATAACAACCATTCATTTTTAGTTTTTTCCTGTTGTCAGTAGTACCTCAGAACACAGGGCTCTGACATTTCATCTACTATTCTCACATTAGCTCACTGTGACATGGCGATTTTATGGTTTTTTTTTTCTTTCATGCTGTATTTTAATACTGTTTTGCATCTGGTTATAACTGAGTCCGCATTTATACTCATTGTTCTTTGCTTAGTCAATGGAGACTAATTTTTAGGTCTCAGCTACAGACCTCTTCAGCGGTCAGACCTATTGTTTGCTGTATGGAGTGGAATGTGGCACAGCTCTTTGGTCCGGAGTGGCTGACTTTGTTATGTGTCTCAATTGTCTGTCTAGATTCAGTCGCCTTCCTCCATATTCATGTTTTTGTTTCACACAGGAGCGTTTCTGACTTGGGTATCTTGTTGGTTGACGTTTAACGTTTCACTACTGACCTCTTTTCAGAAAATAACATTTTCATTTACTTAAAGCACTCCATGGCAGGGCATATGTTTCCTTGCTTTCTCCCACCATGTGCTACTTCCCCATTCGGCTTCACTTTTCATCCGTGCTCTTCAAATTGATCTTCCGAACTCGTCCTTTGTTACCTGCCTCTCCCGTTCTGGCTCCTTTTTAGGTCACGCCTGATCCAGCGCATGCTCTGCTCTGGCGAGACTTATAGTAAGGCTTCAGAAAATGCTACCACTGTGGCGATGAGCTTGCGGTTAGGCGAGCTCTTCCTTCATGGCTCATTAGGTGCATCGCTCCGTGATAACTTTCACTTTGACGGGCGCAGCTGAAGGCAGGATTTGCTGTTTCTCCGAGCTGCGACTCCATCACCATGGCAACACTGGGTCGGCTAACAGTGCTGCACTGTCACCTACTTGGTAGCAAAGGTACATAATGGCATCTCTTTCAGGCTCTTTCCAGTCCGTGAAATCATCCAGATCTGAAGGGCCATAAATCTACAGACGACAACAGCGCGCGATGGCGATCTTGATCAGTTTCACTTTCACGGCTGCGCCCGTTTCACGGCTGCGCGGCCGTGAAAGTGCAACTGATCAACATCGCGATTGGGCCCTCCACCCCCCTTACCACAGTAATCAAAATAATTGTACATAAAAATACGTGCACTGTAGCAGAGCGCGTCTTTAATTTTACTTTTGGGCCGTCCGCGCTTCTACTTCTTCCACCCCCCTCTCCACAGTGATTCACGGAAAGCACCCTCACCTAGCCAGGGGAGTCTCCGAGCTCTAGGCCACCCCTTTTTCAGGCCGTTGAAGTGCGCCTTCTGTAGTATTCATTGCGGGGGATTTCTTCCGCTGAGCACCCACTGTCATTCGGACCTGCATGGCTGCTTCGGGGTCACACCCCCTCACTGCTCCGGTGCTTGATGCATTCGCCAGAGTACACTCCTCTCTTTTCGGTCGCGAAGAGCAGCCCCCTACCTCTGCTGGTCTCGCTGCATTCTCGTCAGAACAGGCCTCCACCCGCCAGAGCAAGCCTCTCGGCCCGCCCGTCAGCACTCCACCAATACGGGGGAAGCAGGGACCCACTGCATCATTGACGTTGGCGCTGGAGTTGAATGCAGCTTTCACCCGCTCCATTCTGCGTTTCACCAGCGGTCCGCCCTAGACTCCAGCTGATCCAAGCCGGTTCACTCTGCTAACTTTGTCTGCAGGAGCATGCAGTTAGGCAGGCCATGCCTCGCGGTCTAGGCCGCCGTGCTTTGTCTAGTTCAGGAGGCCCGCTCCACTCTCGACGGACCCCTACCGATTGTACCGGCGGGCAATGTCAGGTCATCACCCACTGGATAACCGTGCAGCGAAAGGATGGTGTAACGGATGATAGGGGGATTGGCACGGCTGGCTGCTGGAACCCCTTCAAGATGCAGCCCTCCGAGTTGGCTGCTGGCGTTGCCCAAACAAATCCAACTCCTGATGGTACTGAAATTATGAGAGCTGACTAATGCAGTTTGGTAATGCTGGTGAATCCGTGGCAGAAGTGTGGTTGCTGAAATTAAACTGCTGATTAGACTGATGGTCGTGGTATTTGCTGTTGTGCCAGTTGTGTGCCAATGTGCTATGCAGATAAACAGGGCACTTCTAATAACGGTTGTCTTTGAAGCTGCCTCTTTTCAATTTCATTTGAAAACGCTGTGTTCATGATCTCCCTCCAGTACTTATTGACATCCCTTATTAAAAGGTAGGAAAATCAGATATTGCAGATATGTAACCGAGCTCGAGATTAGAAGAACACTTTGGAGACACCTATCTCTGTGTTTGTCCTGGGATATGTCTTAAAATGCAGTATTATGCTGCAGACAAGACCGATAGAACTTAGAGAATGAAAAACAATAAACCCCAATAAATTGATGGGGGGCAATGATACCCGTCCTACTTAGTGTGACATTATAAGTGTTTTGCCATGCAACAGTTGATGTTGTTGCACCAAGGATATTGTGCTGCATAACTAAGTACTTATAAGGTCCCAAAAGCGAGACCTATTGGCTATGCCAATGCTGGTTATTTTTTTTTACTCCTTTTTATCTTTCTCCAATGCTCCCTACCACTTGCTGCCTGACACCCTCTGACCTCATCGCCCTCGCTTAATATTTTATTTTTCTACTTGGTGGCATCTGTCGTGCTATTGACAGTTCCACAACTGTTTGACCATTTCAAGATAGCTGCTTAGGAATGTGCTTGCACATGTATGCATGTTAGGCACCTAGGAATGGGTTTGTATCATCTAACCAAAATAATCAGGAGATGGCCACCTATGCCATATGCTCTCATCCACTGTGGCTGTCTTTGAACTGGATTTATTAAAATACAACATGCACCGTCAAAGGTTGCCGATGTGAATGCAAGCCTGTCAATGATGACCATTTTTAAACAACATTTTTCAAAAACCTTACGGATATATTCAAAGAGATTCTTTTTAGGTTGGATAGCTACTAATGTCATTAGTACCCCTGAAGTCTACAAGAAAACACACTGTTACCAAACCAAAAAAAAACATGGGTGTAGAATTGCCATCATCTAAAAGGACATCACCCACTGCACGACCTCTCAGACGACTCAACCGCTATAATAGAGCATCTCAACTTCCAACTCAACACAGACGGAAAAGGTACCATCAGGGGCACCCTCCTCTACAGACCATCAGGACCTCGCCCCAGCTTCTGCAGCCCCATCCCTGACCTCATCACCCTAGTTGCCATTAATTCTGAGCACTATATCTTCCTTAAGGGATCTTAACTTTCACCTCAACAACCCCACGGACACCAATACAACCAACTTCCTGGAAAGCATGAGCAACATCAGCCTCAAGCAACTCTTCATCGACCCTACCCACATCGCAGGACACATGCTTAACCAAATTTTTATGTCTAGTGACAGTCAAGTGCACTGATGTCTCGCAGCTCACCTGGACCGGCCACTACAGCATCCACCTCACCATTTTGGAACCTACCAGCACTGACACCATGCCCCCAGCTCTGCGTACAGAAACTGGAAAAAGACACAGAAGACCAGTGGAACAACACGCTCCACTCCCATCTCCCAGGCACAACATCCAGCCAAGAACAGGCTGCAAATAACTTCTTCCAGTGGATCACAGAATGTACCAACACAATCACCCCTGCCAAACCAGACACATCCAGCGGATATGCCAGAAGAGACAGCTGGCTTACAGCGGAGCTGAAATCCACCAAATGCATCTGACGGCAACTAGAAAGGAAGTGGCAAAGCAGTATAGAGACAGGAGGCCACACCACCATCAAGACAGCACTCCACCAGTACTACCGCCTCCTGAAAGAAACAGAAAAGAAAGCCCTAGTAGACCACATAGAAGCCATCACAAATCACAGCGTGGGGCTCTTTTCTATCGTGAAGGAGTTCTCCAACCCCCCAGCTGCCGGAAACCACATTACCCCCTTTCAAAATGTGTGTGTCACCCTGACTGACTTCTTCCACAACAAGATCTCTGCATCTATGAAAACTTAAAACCGCAAGCCTCCATCGCCGACAGCCTCAGCCTGCTCACACCCGAACACAAAACCCAAACACCTGCTCACCCATTGTGACCATCTCATGACTAAAGGCACAATTTTCATCATGAACGCCATGCACTCGGGAGCACCCAGAAACCACTGTCCCCACCACATCTTCAACCTCGGGAGCAAGACAATTGTTACGAGCTCAAGAAAGTCCTGAAGACTTCGCTTACCTCGGTCTCCTTCCCTAAGGGCTGGAAACATGCTGAAGTGAGGCCCCTCCTGAAGAAACCATCCGCTGACCCTGCCGAATCGAAGAACTACAGGCCCATCTCCCTGCTCCTGTTTGCAGCAAAAGTTCTTAAGAAGGCAATCAGCCAGCAACTTACAGAACACCTAGAACACATCAACCTAGTGGACCCCTCTCAATCCGGATTCTGAGCCAACCACTGCACTGAGACAGCCCTGATTGCAGCCACTGATGACATCAGAGCCCTCCTGGACTGCGGCGAAATGGCAGCTCCCATCCTCCTGGACCAGTCAGCTGTCTGCAACACCATCTCCCATCACAATCTGTTCAAAAAGACTACACTAAATCAGAATCCAGGGGTACGCCCTCAAATGGGTCGACTCATAACTTACAGGAAGACCCCAAAGAATGTGTCTTCCGGTGTTCACCTCGGAACCCAAGGTGATCAGTGGCATCCCCCAAGGATCGTCCCTCAGTCACACCCTCTTCAACACGTACATGACCCCTCTGTCCAACACAGTCAGATCAGCCAGACTTAACATTCTCCTACGCCGACAACACCCTGCTCATCCTCTCGCTGTCAGCAATTCTAGAAGGGCCTCAAGACTTGGCTGTTCGAATGAACAGACCACCACGAAACAGCAACTCCAGCGCCTTGAGACTCATAGAGGTTATTTGCTGTGCTTTAAAACTCCTTCCATGATTGATTGAATGTCATGCATCCATGGCAGCCCGCTTTGAATTCATTTGGAATATTTTATTAATCTCATACCATGGTGGCCACTTTAGATGCTTGTGTAATCATAACTATTTATCTCCCATAAAAGCATTGACAAAGCCAGTAGGTTTTGCTGCTGTGACCTATTGGCTTGTCTGTTATGGACTGTCTCAAGCAGCAATCAGATGTCAGGAGACCTGTTTTCGGCTATTGCAATGTGCCAGCTATAAATCTGCTTGGTTGCCATCTTATTTCTTGAACAGAAGAAGTAATATGTTGCTCTATTTCTTACATTGCATACATGCATTGCATGTACTGCATACATTGCCTGATTCATATTATACGACTTCAGTGACAGATACAACGAAACAATTAAGCTTTTAACATCAAATGTGTTTTGTACATTTTCTTGCAAACTAAGTGCCGTTTTTGCCTCATGGTCCTACATATGAACTGCATAGAATCTTGTTAGTCAACACCCCTCCTATCCCTCACTTACCACATTTCCTCTACTATCTGATCTTTCCCCCTTCTTCCCTTTGTCCCGTCTCATTGATCCTCACTCTGCCCCTTCTCTCATGCACCCTCTCATGCACCCATCAGCAGATCCAGATTACATTGTTAAATAGTTGTTCTCCCATAATATAGAAAAATGTTTACACGTTTGCCATTATTCTTAGCCTGTGCATCCACTCTGCTCATGGCCAGTGTGCATTTTATTTTTTCCAATCATTCGATATATGCGGTCCATTATATAACCTATAAGTGAATGTCTTTAAAGGTCATATCAATGTTCTCTTTTTTTTGGTATTCACAAGCAAATCATTTAATAGTAACTTAATGACTGCACATACTCCGACATCGGGGCAGAGTACTCCTAAAAAAAAATATATACTTGTGCTGAAAAGATGTCCTGTAATAGATGGAGCCCCTTCATCATGAAACTGCGGTAAACAGCCATTTATTGAAGCCGCTTAGGTTTATCACTGGACTCAGACTTGTCTTTTTTTTCTACCTTGAAAAGATTTCTCAAGAACCCTCATGTGTGTAAAAAAGTAGGGGACAATTAGTCCCTTGTCCAGGAGAGCTGTTACCTCTTGGGTAATAAGGTTTTAGTTTGTTTCATAATAGATGGGTTTTTGGTTCTGGTGTGAATTGGAATTCCATATGACTTTCTCTGAAACCTGGAGACCGTTTGCAGAACCGAAGCAACCTGGTATTTCCCTCCATCTGTGAATGAACAGCCTCAACAAACTTCCCACATGTGGTAGGCAAGAAGGGGTACGCCTTGCCTGTAGTTCCTTCTGGGGCGTTAGCTACATCTCAGAATCTTTCTCTGCGTTCCAGACCAGCTCCTCTTTTCGGAAAAAAACTCCAAATTTTTTCCTCGTCCTAGAGTTACCTTGCTCTTATCTTGATGTTTGATATCTCTGAGAGGCTGAAAAGAAAGTAAGGCTGAGCACCTGATTTTCTCTACCGGCCCTACCAAAAACCTTCTTCATGGTTTGTTGAGCCTTATCCAAAAAAAAAGTGGTCACAGATGTAAACAGTTCTTATATGAAGGGATTTCTGAAAAGACACTCTAATGGCACCAGACCTGCCTCGGAAATTGCGAGATCACCCAACTTGGGATTTATTTTATATCTGGAGAGAAAGAGCACAGTTTGCATTCCCAGAAAGCATATAGACCTCTGTGCCTATCCCGACAAGATGACTGAGGATATCAAGTTGCCAGTATTCTAGGCCTCCTCTGCTTTGTTTAAAAGTTGTGTTAGTGGCCCCCAGATAATTTAGAAGCTTGACTTGGTAGACGTTCCAGGAATGAGCTATCCCTTATTTGGGGCCCTTTAGGAACTTGGATATGAAGGTCTCCATATTACCATCTATTTCGAGAGTCTGACCACTTTATCTTCAAAGATTGGTCTTCCCAATTTCGCCTTCAGCGGCCCTAACCTCCTTGGCCATGGGCTTTCTTATTCTGCTGCTCATGTACTGGGACACTTTTGCCACCAGTGCCCATTTGTCTGAGGGTAGATGGTAAATGTCTTCCGGATCCAGCATGCTAACCTGCCCTTGGACCTCTACTGCTCCCGCTGTAGGAGAACTCTCCAACCTGGAATGTGTGGGACCCTCCGGTCTCCATGGTCTTCTAGGATCTGTTCATCTTCCGAGTCCTCATCACGGTCAGCCGATTCTTCCCCAATGTCGAAACCATCTTCAAGCAGAATACCTGTTTTCTGTTGGGGTAGTACAAGGAAATTTGTGATTAGAAGGGTACACAAGTGTGCTATTTTAAACATTCCTATTTAAAAACGCCTGTCTGAGGCTTTCAGAGTTGTATGAACGAGGGAAGGACCGTGCCTTGGCCTTGCAGTGAGTTCTTGGAGCTCTCTGAGGTTCAAGCAGCCCAAAGGGAATAGTGCCATCACCCAGTGAGGGGGATCATGCTGCGCTTGGCCGTCGGCAGTAGGATTTTCCTGCTCTAGAGCATGAGACCTTGCTCTTTGGTATGACGCATCAGTAGAGTCGACCATATTCATCTTGAATGAAGGAGAAATTGCTCCTCCTAAATGTCTTTATTAGGACTGCCCTTCCTTATTCCTGCCATGTTTATCAGGAGTGTATATCATTTTAAACTGGTGAGGAAAGAATGTATGGCCCACAAACTTCTTTGTTAATGTAGGAAAAGAAACGGGCTTTTGCCTGGTATTACCCGTTTGATATATTGGGCTCATGTGAAAAAATAGGCCTTGCAAGACAAGTTCAGCCTCTGCGGAAAAAGAAGGGGAAATCGGCACACTAGCGTTCATGTCTGCTGCTAATACATGCAGGCAATAGTATTGACAAAGCTCTGGACTCAAGTGTAGTGAAAGAATGCACATTTCGGCCCCAAGACACCAAATTATGGTGTGGAATCTGTCTCCTCTCTGATACCTTAAGAGGAAAGCAGCAGGGCTCCTGACCGATCGAGCCTTCGCTCACAGTGCCCCTAGAAGTGTCAACATGTAACCATGCTTCTGTGATTCCGGACTTCTGCGAAGCTCTCTGTACAGCGGGGTGGGGACCTGAAATACACTGCCTTAGTTCGCTGAAATTAAATTTACTAAGGGCTCACAAAAGAGGTATGCGCCACAGCTGAAAGCACACATTTAAATGTTACAATATTTGGAAATAAATTGGGTACAGCATTAAGCTTGCATTATTACTTGAAACCAGTACCATATGACATAGGCAGTTGATAGATTTTCTTGTATAGAGTTGCATTTCATACGGAAAGTCTCACAAACCTGCAGTACCGCTGAGGACAAATCACCATCCCTTCCCTGCAGCCCAGGTGAATACCAGACAGAAGGGTCGGCCAGGCTACACTTCTTGGCCTTGCATTCTGGGATCTACAGTGTTGAAGCGAAAGGTCGTTCTTCCTCTGAAGACTGGTGTATATAAATGCTCCATATTGAATGGGACTTCAGCTAAAGCTTTTCTTAAACTAGCAATCAGCAAATCCAACCAGTCTTACCTGTGAAATGCTTTTGTCAACCTATTGACTTTCCTAGTGCTTGTTGCTGATAATAAAGAGTCTGCAAAACCAAAAAACAAGCTGTTGCAAAGCAATAGGTCTCGCATTTACAAGAGTTTGAGCTATTGGCATTGTAAATGATAATGCCTTTTAGTTAAATGTTGTTTTTAAAACGGATAAATAAAAGGCATTGTCATTTACAATGACAATAGCTTAAACTCTCGATAATGCAAGATCTATTGCATTACAAATGCCTTCGGCGCTCGTGCTATAATTTTCTTTAAAGTGTCCGAAGGGAGCGTTTTTCAGGCAGTACAAAGCTATTTGAAAATATAGTGCTGGAAGGCTGTAATGAAGGCCTACGATTAACAACACCCGTAACAGGCGGTGTTGCCATGGGAGGTTACAAAATAAGACCAGGCAGAACTAGGGAGAGACTTGAAGTATTCTCAATAATTCCAGGAGAGAATATGGTTCTTTAAATGAAGTTTTAATCCAGGAATAAAGGATCCCATCCACATACAATGCCAGCAGACATCAACTGACAACAATGGAACATCTCTGACACTAGCATTGACATAGCTAGTGATGTACATGAGATTCTATTAAAGCTGTAGAGCTAAATATCACACATCCTCCTCCCTTAAAACAAATGAGAATGTAAAAATAAATAACTAAATAAGATATAATAATTACACAACATAACAAGATGTACATATTATACAAAATCAGTAAGATAACCAGGCCTTTTAGACACACGTGTAGAAGACCTAATGTTACCAGAAACATTTGCTCTACCTTTCTCCAAATTCTCATCCTTGGAATCAAAAGTCGGTCCATCTTGCAATTTCCTTCTAACAACAACAATTCTATTTAGATTCCATATACGATGATCTTGGGTTTGCACTGCATTGTTGAAAATTTTGATAACTTTAATAGGCTTCATAAACTTTGTTTCAGAAGAACCCACCATGCCAGGTCGTCTCACCATGACCATATCTCCAACACAAACAACAGTTTTTTTTACATTCTTTTTAACATCAAAATATGCTTTTCTACGTTCTGCCTTATCCTTCTCATTTTCAAGAATTTCATCATTGTTGCACACACATTCTTTACCCTTGGACACTTCGTACTTATTAACCCAGAAAGGTTCAACCTGCGTGTTCGGAATTCTCCCACGAAACAACAAAAATGGAGTCTTACCAGTTGTGGCATGAGGAGTATAACGGTATTCCTCTACCTTTTCTAAAACACATTTCTTCCAGTCAGCGGACAAATTTTTAGCTAGACTAATAGTGTCCTTAATTACTTTATTAAATCTCTCAACCATACCGTTGGCCTCGGGGTGGTAAAGAGAACAGGTCTTGTGAGTAATACCCTTAGAGGATAAGTAACGCTCCATTTCTTTGGAAACAAACTGCACACCGTTATCTGACAAGATGGTTACCGGAAGACCTTCTCTGCAGAATAATTCACTCAAGCATTGAATAATTCTACTCGAATCGATTCCTGACAAAAAAAACACCTCTGGCCATCTTGAGTACATGTCTATAACCACTAGAATGAAAACTTGGGAATCTCTATGTTGTATAGGACCCACAAGATCTAGAGCTATGTCCTGCCAAGGACCATTAGGCCTTCTTCTTAAAAACATCGGTTGTGTGTGTGCACTGTAAGACTTGTCACTGACATTACAATGAATACAATCCCTAATTACTCTTTCAACCATTTTGTCCATACCCGGCCACCAATAGGACATGCGAAGCCTCTCCTTACTTTTGGATAGACCTGAATGAGCAACATGGACCAAATCAATCAAGTCCTTTCTAAGACTAGATGGAGGGATCAACCTCGTCCCACGAAACAGTAGGTCATTGTCAACAGATAATTCACTACGTACCGTCCAAAAAGGTTTAGTCAGAACAGAACCAACTTTGCAGCTGACCCAACCAGTTCTCAATAAAGATATAATCTCACATAGAGTAAGATCTTTTGCTAACTCCTCAGACCATTTTTTCTCAGATAGAAATTCATAATCCACAGCACACACCAACTCATCATCTAGATCCAAACAATCGTTTTCCAATTCTCCACTAGGAACCAAACGAGAGAGAACATCTGCTATTCCATTGTCAACACCTGGGATGTATTGAATACCAAAACTATACTCCTGTAGACCAATAACCCACTTTGATATCCTCCCAGAAACCAGATCCAAACCTTTCTTGCTAAAAATCTCTACTAAGGGTTTATGATCAGTATAAACATCGAAGACCAAACCCCAAAGAAATTTCTTTAGCTTCCTTATTGCCCAAAACACAGCTAATGCTTCCCTCTCTACAACAGAATAACGAGTCTCAGCATCCCTCAAACTCCTAGACAGAAACATTATGGTTTGCATGCCTTCTGGACCATTCTGCTTCAAAACGGCACCCAATCCTTTTTCACTCGCATCAGTGACTAGAATAGACTTGAGTTTAGGGTTAAAGCTTTTCAACGCAGGGGCACTATTTAATCTTTGTTTGATTTTAACAAACTCGTTCTGACATTCCTCAGACCACTCAAATTCCACACCTTTCCTCAACAAACACCTCATGTTTACTGTTAATTCAGCAAATCCTTTGACGAATTTTGCATAATATTCTATCATGCCTAACAGCTTCATGAGTTCCGATTTATTTTCTGGTGCCACCATTTTGTCTATAGTGTCTACCAATTCGGATTTGGGTTTTACGCCATCACGTGAAATGTTATGTCCTAAGTAATTAATGGAATCAGACCTAAACTTACATTTACTTGCTTTTACAGTGAGATTGTGTTTACTGAATCTTTCTAATACCACATTCAATGTTGCATCATGGTCAGAAATATTATCTGCAAAGATTAACACGTCATCTTGATATATACAAACGCCTGAAACATCTTTTAACACCTTTTCCATAACACGTTGAAACACAGAAGAAGCAGAGACTAAGCCAAATGGCATCCTTTTGAATCTATAGGTGCCAAAAGGCGTAATGAAAGAAGTAAGATCTCTGCAAGACTCCTCTAATTCAATCTGGTGATAGGCAGAGGTAAGATCTATTGTGCTAAAGACTTTAGCATTTCCTAATAAAACTAATAACTCTGCAATGTTAGGTAAAGGATATCTATCAACAATTACACATTTGTTTAATTGCCTGAGGTCAATGCATAAACGCAAATCTCCATTCGGTTTTCGCGCTGCGACAACTGGGGCCATCCATTCACAGCCTTCTATTTCTTCAATTATGCCATTTTCCATGAGTTTTCCAATTTCTACTTTCATATCTTCTTTTACAGCTAAAGGTACACTCCGGACTTTACAGCTTACCGGAACAGAGTCATCTCTAACTCTTATCTTATGTTGATAACCTTTAAGACAACCTAGAGTTTCTTTAAAAACATTAGGAAATTTCTTTTTTAATCCACATGTGAATTTATCTTCTAATGACTTCTCTTCAATTGATTTCTTGTCATCAATTACTTTTTCTTCACCATTTATAACATGTTTTTCCTCCTCATTAGTCACATTGAGAACTCTATCTCTTAATTGTATGCAAGGAGTGGCATTAGGATCTAAATATACACCCATATCACCTAAATGAAACCAGCTGATTAAACTGTCACCTTTCTTTGAGACATACACTTTACCGGCTACATACCTAGACTTATACTCTATGAGACCCATAAAATAACCATGTAGTTTTATAGGTTTTTTGTCATATCCCAATGGAATAATGTCAGGTTTCATAAGGGAAACCTTACCTTTCAACTTCTTGGTGAAAAATTCATCAGAAACGATGGTAATTTTGGCACCAGAATCGAATAAAACTTTAGTTTTTTCACCCTCAACTAATATTTCATCAATAGGATCAGGTTTTTTACGTGAGACCCCACCATCGCCAATGGCATTAACCACTTCAATATCACAATCAGATCCTGAAGAAGTTCTTTCAAAAATATCTACCTCCTTTACCTTAGATCTAATTTTTGTTTTGCACAGAGAAGAAACATGACCCTTTAACTTACATTTGGAACATGTTTGTTTTAGAGCAGGACATTTCTTGTCATTTGCTAGATGACCTGGTTTCCCGCATCTGAAACATTTGAAATCAGAACCAGATTTTTTGAACTCTGGTCTAGAGGCATCTTTAACATATTTATCATTTTTAGTTCTTACCACCTGGACTTTATTTTCTTTTTCAGCATTCTTTTTGATTATAGCCACACATTTAAGAGAATGCTCAATACGCTTGGCAATAGTTAATACTTCATCAAGGGATGGCTCATCCTTTAGCCATAATTCATCTCGAACTTTTTCTATCCCACAACCAAACATAAATTGATCACGAATACGTTCATCAATTAATGCTCCAAATTTGCATGAAGATGCAAGCTTTCTTAAACGGGTTACATAGGATTCAATAGTTTCTTCATCATTTTGCATACATTTAGTGAATTGATATCTTTCAAGAATAGTACTAACTTTGGGCAAAAAGTGTATATCTAATTTCTTTATACTAATCTCATATTCATTTAAATTATTTGCGTCTGCAGGAGAAAGATCAGGCAAATCATCAAAAATATCTTGGCCTTCAGATCCTAGACAATGAAGCAATAAAGAACATTTTCTCTCAGCACTGAGAGAAGTCCCACAGACCTTGGCATAACGTTCAAAAACCACTTTCCATTTTTTCCATTTAATTGGAGGTTCACCAGGGCTAGACAAAAAGAATGGAGCAGCTGTAACATTTTGCATAGTGTTAAATTCAGTAAAACAACAAAAAAAAAATATTATGACTTGTTTTTGCGAACTATTGCCCTTGTTTGACAAAATATACAGGAAATGCAATACCCAATCAAAATGCACAAACCAAAAATGTATGAGCCAATCAAATGCTTCGTATTGAAATTTTTCAGAATAGCTGCAGATGGCTGAAGATAGCAAAGAAGAGAAGGTAATATTTAAAATCCTTCAAACAATAGGTATTACTTTGTAAATACTGGTTATAGTTTAAATGTGCCAATAGCGTAGAAAAGGCTATTTGTTTTCTTCAGTGATAATCCCTTTCTTTAAGCTTGGTTGCACGTAGTAGTAATTCTCTTCAAGTTTGGCTGCACACGTTTTAGTCACACGCTAAATTGTTAAGAAGCTACAAATTCAGCTGCACACGTTTTCACAATGAGATCTCTATATACTGAGAAGCGGCAGTCTTTAACGCTCTGGTGATCGCGTTTTAATCACTGTCAATTGGCAAGCACGCCGCCTTCACGAAGAGTTTGTTTATTCAGAGACGATGTGATGACAGCCTTTTACAACTCAGCCGCTTGTGCTTGTGTTTGAAGTTCAATAGAAGTCAATTACCAAGCACGCGAGCGAAAATGCCATGACGCCGCTTGTGTTAAATTACGTGTTTGAATTCAATTAAAGGCTGAGCTCGTTTTCGGTCATTTCATTTCTTTTGCGCAGATGCGGAAGAGGCTGCTCGCGCTTGTTTATTTTTAATTGAGGGTCGCGCTGGCAGGAATAACAGCTGAAAGAATATTACGAGCCTTTTAACGTTTGAGTAATCACTTGGTTGCTCGCGCTTGGCTCGGGGTACTTTCAGAGACGGCAGAAGGCTGCTCGCGCTTGTTTACTTTTGATTGAAGATCGCGCTGGCAGGAATAACAGCTGAAAAGTCTACGAGCCTCTCGCGCACGGCACCAATAATTAAACACTAATGGATTCCACGTTACAAAGATTAAAACGATGTCAAATAGTCGGGAATCAATTGTTAAAAAAAATGAGACAAGGCTTAAACAGGAATAAAGGCTGAAAATGCAAATCCAAGCAAGTTTAAGCAATCAATAACATTGGCAGCTCGCAGATCAGAAGATAAATAAGGGCTTGAGTAGAGCAGAGAGTTAATTCAAAGTTTAACAGGACACAACATCTACTCACGAAGTTTACAGTCAAGATTATTGATGTTGGAAGTTGATATGATTGATGCTGGTTGCCAGTTAATGAAGGTTGATTTGTTCATACTCCTCAGAAAAACTGTTGTTAGGATCCATGTATTCCTTTAGAAAGTTTCCAATGCCGACTACGCCAGTGAAGTATTCTCAATAATTCCAGGAGAGAATATGGTTCTTTAAATGAAGTTTTAATCCAGGAATAAAGGATCCCATCCACATACAATGCCAGCAGACATCAACTGACAACAATGGAACATCTCTATGACACTAGCATTGACATAGCTAGTGATGTACATGAGATTCTATTAAAGCTGCAGAGCTAAATATCACAAGACTACTAAGCCTATTGACCAATGAACAGTCACAGTTTACAGTGGATAATGACGCAAGCAATTAAAAAATATGGGCAGAGTGGGCGGAGCTTCAAGTCCCTACATACAGCATGCGTAGCAAGCTGGTGGACAATTTTTCTGTTTGTTAATTTATTGTGCCAAGATGTTGTACACTGGCCATTGTAAGCTAAGCTAAAAAATGTGCTGAAGCACATTCTGATGAAAGATAAGAGCAACCAGTTAGCAGCTGCCGTGCCCATGTAAAAAGAAAAATATAACCGTTAACAAAACAAAACTAACAGAGCTATCACTTGGGAATCACGATCGGGAGAAGTGGAGGAGCAGGGCATTGGGGTAGTGTTGAAGTAACTAAATGCTGCCAAGCAAAATTGGGAAGAATCAGTGTTGTGGTCGACCTCCCAATTCTGAGCACACCCAGATAGATTCCCTTCGCCCCAAGAGAATAATGCATATTGCACCCCTTTCGAGAAAAGGAAAATGGACAGGTCTCTCACTGTTCTCTGACGAGTTAGTCAGATTCTTGCCAGATAAACTTATCTGCAGGGTTCCATGTATATACTTGAAACCACACTTCGGCCCCTGGAAACAGTAGACGAATGGTTGTTTGGTGTTTCATAATAAAAAGTTATTTAATATGTACATAAGGCACTGTGCAGATTTTGTGAAAAGTTTCATTTATATTGGTTCCATTTGAAACAATTGTTTAGTTTGAAGCCTATTACCTCAGTATGAGTGGGGTAGTAGGCTGCCCTTTCTTTTTTAAATTATAATATAGGTCAGCATCAAATGATGATCATCATCTTGTTGCAACGTATGTCTATTTTATGAGCTCTTGTCCTATCAAATACTTTAATTGAGGAGCTATAGCCATTGGGAAATGCTCCAATAAAATTAAGCCTAATGTAATCCATGAAATGACTTGAAATGGTGGATTCTTTCCCATGTTTGGGAGTCATTTTTGATACATTGCTCAATTGGATGCCCCTTTTTCGTGTGTTTATTTGTAAGTATCAAAGAGTGAATCTTGTAGGGTACTAAAGTACACGAGACATGGGAGCATGTATTTTTAAAGTATATTAGGCCAAAAGCCCTGGCACTGTCCAATATAGTGCAAGCAGATTAGGTCAGATCCGCTTTTATAGATGATTTTGAAATTCTATTTTGAAATTGAATATTAGATCTCCCTTCTGCTGTTTATATTTTTTTATTGCCACCAGTAGACGGGGCTGTGAGACTGTAAAGATCAGATCAAATGTGCTCAAATTTCACTCTAGTTCTCTCCATAGGTTAACCCTCAGGCAGCACAGTCGAGAGATTCTTATATACATGATCTGGGAGTTGGTGGAGAGGCAGTCATTGCATCTTCTCTCCTTGTTGAGTTATTTTGGTAAGGTTACTTGTTGCTTAGTGCTCTTTGTGAAAGGACCATTCATGCCAACTTGCCACAGCTGCTGATCAGTGAATTGCTAACATATACTTGGATCATGTCATGTGGGAAAAGGAAAAATTTGGCGTTTGGAAATCTTCAGAGAGGATATATGTGAGAAATTAGGTTATATGCGGAGAGGGGTGGAAGCTCCACTGTATAAAAACGGTCCTGGTCAGGGTAAACCATAAAAGTCATAAAATAAGCCTCTGCTTAAACCTCCGGTAGCATGGCACAAACCTGTCCGGCTTATCTTAGTGGGAATGTGTAAAATATTTACTCTTCCCTTTTACCATAAAAAAGGGATAAGGCAACCCAAGAAAAATCCAAAACTTATTAAAATGGAGGAAAAATGGAAAAGATAGCAAAACGAGAAAAAACCAGTCAGTCGAACCGGAGCTATGAGTTTTGAATGTTTTAGCTGAGAACAGCACCAAAAATCACAAAGCGCCACTCACGTGTATCTGGTTGTGCTGGACTGGAGGAAAAATCCCAAGTTCAGGCTTATCGTGATTGAGTGTGAAAATGATATAGGGACCAGGAATACTTACTCTCCTAAGTCCGTGGAGGAGTGCCGTTTACAACGGCTGAGGCGGTGAGAAGGCTGTCAGCACGAGAAGCAGAGCAGGCATTGCGGTTGATGCAGCGTGAAGAGCTTGTCTCACTGGAGCTTCACGTTGGTGGTTTTGCTGTTGGTATGAAGAGGAGGTCCTGCTGGAACCTCTTGTTGAGTGTAGTCAAGTGCCATGGATTCTCAGCACTGAGAGGTCACTTGGTGGTCGCCAGGGTCCCAAAACATTTGTGTCTTCACCTTTTCTTCAGAAAGTGTACACTCTGAATGCCAGTGAAGGACCCAGGAGGCACCTCAAGGCTTCTCTTGTGTAAAAGGACTTGTGCCAGCTGCACAGCCTTACCAGGTCCAGGTAAATCCAGTTGGTGCAGGTCAGTTGCAGGTAGGCGTCTGGAAGCATGTCTTGTCCCAGTAGCGCGAACAGGAGGTAAGCCAACTGACCCTTACAGTCACTTCTGGGGAGCCTGGGTTCATGGGCTCAGGCAAGCAGGTCCAGTCTACTTTCAGACAGCAGGACAGTCCTTCTGAATCTTCACTGGTCAATGTGTGTTCTGATGAGAGGCTCTGAAGGTTCCTTTTATTCCTGGTGCCTTTGTGTGGGGAATTCCCTAGCTTACCCCAAAACTGATCCTGGTCAGTTCTTCCCCCTCTGCTGTTCCTGGGTCCAAACTGTCTGGGGATACCAGGCAGGCCTGGTGTCGGGTTCTTTTGTGGGTTCTGCTGGCGGTTCCCTTTAATGTGTAATGAAGGCAGGGCACAACTCCTCATGTAAATTCTCACCCTCCACATCTAGGCTTCTTTTGTCTCCGTGTCTAAAAGCAATACACTAAACACGGGCGTGCCATGCACATTCAAGTGACCCACATTCATGTGACCCTGTACACAGACAGAAGGCACAATTGTTTTAGAGCCGAAAAATGTCAATCTTCTAAAAGTGGCACTTTCAGAATAGTAATGTAAAATTAGACTTTACCATCAAAGAAGATTTGAACTCGAATTAATTATTTGAGTATAAGCAGCATTTCTCTATCTGTTCTAAACCTCAGTTATGACTTGTTAGTATGATGAGGGATCCCAGTGTTTGGTTATAGGAAAGATTGCCTTACAGCAGTGAAAAACGACTGTGTTTAAAAGCAAGCTTACTTTTTAAATCCACGGCACCCTGCCCTCTGCACCTTTTTATGGCCTATTGTAGGAGTAAATTAAAAAGGAATGTTTAAGCTTGGCAAAAGGTGTAATTTGCCTGGTCAAAATATCAGGTTTCAATTGCACTATACCCTAAGACATGTTTTAAAAGGATGCTTTAGTGGGTAGCACAATGAGCACTGTAGCCCATTAGTAGCATTTGATTTACTGGACCGAAGTGCATGTGGTGCCATACACTAGGGATTTACAAGTAATAGTATACCAATCAGATGTAGGTCAGTGCTACCATATTTAAAATGACATCACAAGCACTTTACCCCTGATTAACAGGAGTAAATGGCTCAGACCCTAAAAGCCAACAAATACAAAGGAGGGCAGAGGAAGTTAAAAGTCTGGGGTGACCCTGCAGAAGGGAACAGGCTTAACAGTGTACATCATAAAGTACTGTACTGGTCAAGAATGCTACCTGAACCGGATTCTGATAACAGATTAGCTTTGTTTGGTGACTCGTTTTAATAAGGTCCGATTAGCAGGCATGGTCAGCTTTCCTAAAACGAGAACGTCAAAGTTCTTGGCTCATGGACACCTATGGGATTTCTCTCTCTGCTCAATCCTATGAGCGCTTTTTTTCCCTTACGCCTTTTTTATCCTGGCTAACCTCAAATATCTAAAACTTCATTCAAGATCTGTAGTGCAGCGGCATTTGTCAATGTATGAACATTAAACTTTACTCTATTGTGCTGTGCTGTTTTTAAATGTCTTGAGGCAGTCATCAAGATTAGAGAGAGCCTTATTGCAAAGTACAGATATGGTAGAAATGGGATTTAGACGTGCCTTGATTTTTTTTTTTTTTTTTTTTTTTTACATTTTTGTGATGAGAATTATTCTTTCTCATGATGTAAATTAACTGTTTATATTGCATTTATTGTGTTTTTATAACTTTTTGTTGAAATAAACTAAACTGATTGATTACCCTTCCAAGTTACTTTAATAGTCTCTTTTACCAGAAGTTGGAATAAATTCTATAGAGAGAATGTCCTCAAAATTAATTTCCAAGGAAGCTATTTCTGATTATAGCAGTTTAATTATTTTGCTGTGACTTCAGATATCATACCTTCTACGCGATAGAGAGTGGTCTGTAAAATAAGTCACCACAGTTCGGTTTTCCTTTGCAAATGCTCCATGCAGAGTTTTTTGGGCCTTTTTTAGGTTTTCATTTTAGATCGAGCCTTTGGAAAATACCTATTGCAAGCTTACAGAGAAGATAGGGGGCATGTAGTCCACCCATTGGTTACCAGTGGTTAGCTTTCATGTCAATCTCAATTGCTTCTTCTTTCATTACTTTTTTTTATCAGCCCTGTGTTTGTCCCTCCGATACGGCATAGCGTCCTTACCATCTCATTGATTGGCTGGCTTCTATGCATCTTCCGTTTGCCTTTACTTTTTTTTCTTTTTGTTTAAACACTCCGTTCGAGTGCATGGGTTGCCCAGCTGCCTCCTTTGTGTTTTCATCCCCCACTCACTCTTGAAATTTGTTTCTGTTCCCCCCCACCTGCACTCGTGTTGCTCTCTGGCTTGTGCACTTCTGGTGCTTACGCCACAACTCCATGTTGTTAATTCACCCATGTTCCCACACTCTTGTTTCTTATCCTTCGCACTCTGTGTTGCTGCACCCCTGTCACATCCCATTTTCGCAATCCCCTTATCTTACAAAAATTATTTTCTGAAGGCTTTCGCAGTGCTTTTCTTTTTTGTGGATCCATCTCGTATCGCTAAGTAAGCATGTGTGTTGAACGTGTGTTCATTCCTACAAAGTGAGGTGGTGGTGGAATCACTTTTTTTTGTTTTTTTCGTCAGCCATGCTGCACAGCAGTCATGATGCTGTGCAGCGTGGCTAAAAATATTAGCAAAGCCAAAAGATCTTGTAGGCAAGACCCCTTTGCCAGTTTACTCAGTCTGTCTACCTCATTACACTTGTATAGGTTCCAATCACGTGTAATTGACACTTCTTTGGTGATTTTAATATCCGTATGCTGGGGCTGCATGGTTTATTGGTTTATGTGCAGCAACATAGAACTTGCAGAAGTTACTCAAAATATCTGATTTTTCCAGTTGCAGTTTGGCTTGATTTAAAAAAAAAATTGACTGGACCGGTCGAGGCTCTGGAGGGCTCACTAAAGAATGAATTGGGGTGGAGTGAACAAGAAGGAAAATTCTGTCTTGAGCGGTTGTTCACTCTGTTGTCATCACACGGCCTGTGACAAGTTCAGGTGGTTCCTCTGTAAACAGTAGTTTTGTAGGGAGAAAGTTATCAACACATTGGATTGATAAGTTCAGGTGACTCCTTGAAGAGCTTTGGTTTTGTAGGAAGAAACGAAACTGCTTTATTGTAAGTACACTTTCCTTTCAAAGGTTTTTTCTTTTGTTTGAATTATTTTTGCGTTCTTTTGACTGAGATGTTTAAAAAGCCAACCATTGGAAAGTTTCAGTGTGTTTATGCACGTACATATTAATAGTTGAAACGAGGAGTGTATTGGCAACACGCTTATTTGTCATCTTCTTAAATGATGTAATCCATGTATTTTTCGTTCCTTAAAGGTAACGAATACCCAAGCACAGCTGTTCTACTTAAGTTTCACTGTGTCTGCACACATCGAGGCGTGTCCTCAACAAGTTTCTGGAGGTTGCCGTGAGGACGCCGCAGGACGAGTTGTTTTTCCCCAGACTGTACCGACAACTTTGAAGTACGAAAGTCACATCACCAGAGCGAAGAGGCCTTTGGATGGTTCTGAGAAAAACCTCGATGGCATGTTAAAATAAATAGACTGAGTGTATTGTTCAAATGATGAAAACAAGGCAAAACACGCACACAGTCCTGCAACGTCTAATGTGTTTGTTACTTTTCTCCACATTGCAATACGTCTGTTGCTGCTGTTTCTTTAATTAAAATATTTCACTAAATCTTGACATTGACATTAACTTGTAAAGAACGAAATGGGCGACGTTGCCTTATGTAAAGGAGTTATGTGCCAATGATGGAAATCTAGAAACAAACGATTGCTGTCTTTGCACTAAATAAAGCTTTTTTTTGCGAAACACAATCCTAGTCATTACATTTTAACACCATATAATCTGTTTGTTAGTCATTGTTCACTTCATGACCAATGTTTCTGATAAATGGTAAGTGCCGTTTTTTTTACTACTGCTTTCACTGTTCATTCACCAGTTATAAGTTCTTTGAACCTTTTGCACTTCTTTCAATAAAACCACTCTCCAAAAAACATCTACCTCATTAGGTTCAAGTCTCAAATAGTATTCTGTACAGGCATGAAGTGAAGAACAACTCATATTTTTGTGATGTATTTTCATCTTTGCACTATGATTAAGCTTGTTCGTTCATGAGGTCTGGTTGCAGGCAACTTTATATTTTTAAGAGTTAATGTCAGTACAACAAACAATATGCAGTTTTGGGTCAGACCTCTTCATTCATTGATTGCTTTTGGTCAGCGATTATCTATGTGTTGAGTCTTTTATATTTTGGAAGTGCTCACTGCATTTTTTTATTTTTATTTGCAGTTTTCAATTTACATTGGTGATTGGCGCTAAAATAATCTGACCCCTGACCTGACGGTGTGCTTCCTGTCTTCGATTTCTGGGCTTCTCAGTTGGGCCGGCAGGGATCTGCACAGAGCCTAGTTTTTTTAACAGTAATTTTTATTGATCTTTTCAACTAGGCCATAACATACAGCACAGAGCGACATCATAAGCAATACCAAAGCGTACTATAGTCCCCATTTAACAGACATGTTAATGATGCATAAACACATACGTTTACTATAAAGTGATTAAAAACCATCTTAAAACAAGAAAAAAACACCCACCCAATGAGCCCTTCGATGACTCCGTCCTAGGCTGAAGTCAGGGGGTTACGGGTGTCAGCAGTTTTGTTGTGCGACTGTGGGCCCTAAGTTATGACATCTGATCGAAAGGGGATCTGAATTGCGTGGATCACGCTAGATTGTGACCTAAATGATGATACTGTGCCTTTCTCCATAAAGTATAGATGGTCTATATCGAGAGGCTTCATCATGGTCCCAACTAAGGGCGCTTAGTATAGTCTGTCCTCACCTGACAGTGCTCCCATCCGGGCCTCCCAGTCACAGAAGGGGGACTCCACCACGTCCGACCCAGTCCAGCCACCAGCCCACGCAAGCTGCCCAGCCTCTGCGTGGCAGCGGACGTCGGGCCCAGCCACGCGGGTCTGGGAACCAGCGAGCGAATCTCTCTCCCCCCCCCCCCACCCCCCCCCCCTGCCCGCAGCAACTTCCAAACCCTCCTAGTCTGACCCTTCATGCCCATCAGCAGCCAGTAGGTTGTAGGTTTTGCCATCACCTCCCCCACTGGCAATCCATCCCGTCAGACAGGTGGGTTTTGCTACTCCCCTTTGAGACTACCCCTCCCTCCATGCCACCTTCTTTCGATCACTTGGCGTTTCTCTGCCCGTAAGTTTCAGCTCTCTTGGCCTAGGGTCCCGCCACCAGAAGTAGAAGTAGGAGAAGGAGAAGTTCAAAATGCTAGCCTTGGCTCAGGTCCTCTCTGCCTTTGACCCTGGAGACTAGATGGTTGCGTTGTACTTGCAGGACGCTTATTTTCATATCCCCATCCTGCCAGCCCGCATACGTTACCTAAAGTTGCACCTGACTCTCATTCGCTTCCTTTCATCGGAGCTGTGCTGGACACAGTGCAGTTTCGGACGTATCCTTCCGAGCAGCGTGTCCGGGATATTTGGCTATGATGCCAATGTTTCAGCCTCTATCCTGGATTTCAGTGAGAATGTATTAATATTTGTCATATTAATACATATCAGGGAACTCAAATCTAGGAGACTAATCCAGGACATGTTTTACGTGTAATGTCTATGGAAATAGCTCTATCCCTTGATTATGTGATTCCAGGCGTCGACGCGTTTCAGGGCATTAGCCTGGTGGTTCAACACCTGGCAGGTTCTCTGAACCCCAGGGCGGATGAACTCGGCCGCCGGTGCCCGGTGGATTACAAATGGCGTCTTCACTCAGAGGCGGTGCAAGGTCTCTTTCAGCAGTGGGGAGAGCCGTGGTTAGACCTGTTCGCCACCAAAGAGAATGCGCAATGTCAGCAGTTTTGCACGTTGGAGTTTTCAAGGCGGCACTTGCTCGGCGACGCTTTTTAGTGCAGGTGGAGTTGTGGCCTCCTGTACGCCTTTCCGCCTGTACCACTTCTGCCCCGAGTGCTGAAGAAGATCAAGCGTGACCGGCCTAATTATTTTTGTGGCACTGGACTCTGCACAAAGCATCTGGTACCCCGAGCTCCTAAACATGGCCATCGATCCTCAGATCATACTGCCCCTTCGGGAGGATCTACTGTCTGAGGAACAGGGAATGGTTCTCCTTCCGAACCTGGCCAGTCTCCACCACCTTGCATGGAGATTGAGCAGTGACAATTGACTGCATTTGACCGTATTTCTGAAGTTTGCAGTGCACAGCAAATGCTGTGGATCTCCTTTCTTCCCCTCTTCTGAGGTTATTTTGTTCCTTCTTTCTTTGGTCCAGCAGGGCACTGCTCTGGGCATTCTTAAAGGCTACCTGGCAGCCATTTCTGCTTTTCTTCGGCTACCCGATCAGCCATCTTTTTTCAAGTCCCCTATTGTGAGTAGGTTCTTTAAAGGCATTAGTCTTCTCTTTCCTCCATCTCCTTTCATAGTGCCTCAGTGGGACTTGAACCTTTTTTTGACTTATCTTATGTGCTCTGCCTTTGAGCCTCTTCCAACTGTCCTCTTAGGCTTCTCACTCTTACGACTGCTTTTCTTTTTGCCAGCTCCTCTGCTTGCAGAGTGAGTGAGCTTCAGGCTCTTTCTTCTAAGCTCCCTTTCTTCTCGGTTTATCCGGACAAAGTGGTGCTTCAAACGCGGCCGGCCCTCGTTCCTGCCTAAAGTTGTTACTCCTTTTCACATCGGACAGACTATTACTCTGCCCACCTTTTTCCTGCCTCCACTCCCTTCCAAGGAGGAGGAAAGACTCCACCGTCTGGACCTTAAACGTGTGCTGTCATTCTACCTTGGCCACGTAAAGGATTTCCGGGTAGACAATCAACTCTTCGTTGGCTATGTGGGTTCCAAGAAACGTTTGGCTGTGCAAAAGGGTACCATCTCTTGATGGGTTGTCCTTTGTATCCAGAATTGTTACGCTTTAGCTGAAAAGAAGCCTCTAGTCCTTCCATTAGAGCTACGGCAACAACTACTGCTTTGTCGCATGTTGTCCCACTCCTCGACATCTGCCAGGCGGCTGCGTGGGCTTCTATGCACACATTCCCCAGACATTACTGCCTGGATAGTCATGCCCGGAGGGACGGCTACTTTGCCCGTTCTGTCCTCCAGGACTTTCTGGTGTGAACTTGATCAGCAGTACCTCCTCCGGGGTTGATATTGCTAGGGTAACTATTCTAAGGTAAGTAATCTATAAGTAATAGGCTATTCCAGATGAACAAGTTACTTAACTTCGGTAACGATGTATCTGTAAGAGACATATGTTAGTTATAGATTCCTTACCGCCCAACCCATCCTCCCTGCTCTGCTAACTGGCTTCTAGGGATAGGGATTCCCTTGCAGGGCCCTAGTGTGGCGCACCAGTTGTCAGTGTCTTTCATGGCTCTGCACTTTTTGTGTGGAAAGTAGTGTCAGAACTGATGTCAGCGTGCAGGGGCAGCGTTTAAGTAGGCACCACGACGTCATCCGGGCAACCACGGCACCGCCAACAGACGCAGAGTCGACCGACACCACCTACCGACGCGCAGACGTATTGCTGAAGAAAACTTCTCCGGATCAAGTCTGATGCCTGGGGGTAATTCTAAGATAAGAAATCTATAACTAATATAGGTCTCTTACACATACATCATTACCGAAGGAAGGAAAGCAACTTGTTTATTTGGTATAATTTATCGTGATTTAGACCTAGTGAAAGCGGGAAAACAATTTGTTAGTCAAGCTTGTACATCTAGCCCAAATGCTTATGAGGAGACATGTCCACCGATACATATTCCCAGATGGCTCTTAGGGCTCCCAGTTTCGCAAGCAGTGTTCAAGGGCCAATGCAAAAAAGATTGACAATTGGCAAACCTGCCTGATGCCCCTGGCGATAGCATACTCCTTCGAGGTGCGTCTCCGTGATATTTTTTTGGGTGCTGCCTATCAGGGTAGGTCCAAAGACCTAACGGTTTGATGTAGAGTAAATTTACTCCAAACATATGGTATTGAAGGCTTGTTCTAAGTCTATAGCAATAAAGGTCAAGGGGAAACATGGCTGCAGCAGGCTGAGCTGCCGTAGTGCTCCGGTTTCAGGTGCTCGCAGTGTTTAGTCTTCTATCCATGAAGGTTCGAGATGCTGAATGAGGAGATAAGGAGCCATACATTTTCATTACTTGCCTCTTTTCTTCGCTGTTTGCTGTTTATTGTTTTGCCTCATGGTCCATCGGCTCTGCAGGGTTGGTGCTCGCGGTCAGGCCGGGGCCGGGTTGGAGCTGAGCGGAGTGGCGGATTAGTTTGGAGCTCGCCCTTGCCCTTGCGGCTGTTTGTTGCTGCTCCGTGGTCCATCGGCTCCAAGTGTTGGTGCTTCACCGGTCGCCCGGGGCGGAGCAGCGGATTCGCTTTGAGCTCACCTTTGCCCTTGCAGCTGTTTTTCTTTCTTTCCCCGTGGCCCATCCGTTCTGCAGGGTCAGCGTTTGCCGGCCGGATCGGAGCAGAGTGGAGCAGCGGCTTAAATTGGACCCACCCTTGTCTGCGCTCTTGTTGGGCGGTCTCCAGTGTTGGTGCTAGCTGCCCCGATCCTCTATGTGTTTCGAGGAGGCAGCTTCAACAGGTTTGCTGCCCATACAGCAGCAAGGTTTGCTGCATTGGGGTTTGGCCGCCCTGGAGCTCCGTAAGGGGAGACTGATTCGGAGCCTTCTGCAGATTACCTGGGGTTTCGTTGAGGGAGCTGGTGACACCAGTTATACGGAGTCTCAAGGGCAGCAGACTGAGTAAGACTGTACTGTTGAGGTGAGCCCTGAGCAGGGGGAAGAGCATGATGTACTGGTTCATTTAGTTCCATCGAAAACGGGTCCAGTAACACGGAGGAAAGGAAAACGAGGGTCAACAGCGAAAGTCTACCCTAAGGTACAATAAGTACATGCCGAGTGTGTGAGTGACCTACCTTCAACAGCTAAAAATGTAAGGCCAGGCTCTGCTAGTGGCATAAAGGGGATTGGCTCTGTGCCGAATTTGCGGGCTAAATCTCAGTCTTGGTTACAAAAAGGATCTGAAGAGAGTTTCTCCACTAGTAACAACTAAGGGCGTAACTTAGTGTGTAAATAGCTGGTTACAAGGCTTGAGTCACAGTTCTGCTGAGGTTGAAAGTAACAAGAGCAAGCCCTCCTCTTTTTTAAATGCTGAAGTTAAAGCTAAGCGTGCAAAGGGGGGCAAGTTGGCAAAAGTCACCAAAGCTGCTTTCTTGAGCTCAAGCACAAGTGTAGAAATTACGTCTTCTTTAAGGTCTTACTTTAAGGTGGTCCCTCAAGTCCTTGATCTAACGAAGGAGCTACCTTTATCTGACCTTAATATTCCCCTTTTGCCTGCCTCGGTCTCAGCCCTTTTCTCTTTCTTTATCTGTCTCAGAGGGCAACATACTTGGTCAGGGCAATATGTCTTCTAACAGCATGACCTCGGAAGTTACACATGAGTGAGATAATGGTATAGAAGCTGAGAGCAGGCCAGTGGACCAAGTCGATCAGGAGGAAATACAGCAACAGCTGTAGCAGTCTCCAGAGATTCTGGCTGACTTAGATCAACCAGATCCAAGGGTGGCTTTACATGATGACTTGGCTCCATTGGCAAGTGGCCCACAGGGAGAGTCTAGCTCCATTTCGGCTGAGATCTCATTAAAATCTATGTTTGCCTCTCTATCTTTGGATATGAAAAAGGGGTTCAAGGTTTCTGTAGCCAATCAGTCAGAGATAAGGAATTTTTGCGAATCTCTGGACAACAAAATTGACGGTCTCAACTCTAGGACTACAGCTTTAGAGGAAACTGTGGCGGGACTTTCCTTACATTTAGACCAAGCCAAGACAGATATTGCGAACCTCAAAAAAGAAGATCTCGCCCTCTGAGAGAATGGAGACGCTGGAGAATAACGCGAGGCGTAACAATCTACGAATTCTTAACGTCCCTGAAGAGAGTGAGGGTTCCGATGTAAAACAGTACATTATCACGCTCTTAAGGGATTCGCTACATCTTGAACAGTCAGTGGAAAATCTGAGTTTGGATATCCAAAGAATCCACAGGGAGCCTTTTAGGAAAAATCTGCAAAGATCTAAACCTAGGAAAATCCTACTCCACTTTCACACCTACTTCCCTTAAAGAGATGATCCTTAGTCAGGACCTTAAACAAAAGTCTTTGAGTGGTCAGGGCTTTACCTTCCAGGTAAGTTCAGATCTTTCTAGGGCAACTCTGCATAAACAATGGGAGTTGGGGAGGAGACTGGGCGCCTTTAAGTAGTTTGGTGGCTCCGCTCAGCTTAAGATCCCGGCCGCATTAAAGATCATGTACAATTATAAAATGCATTTCACTTTCAACCTCCCTGGGTCGACAGATCACAATAAATCCTGCACTGGTAATCTTTGTAGTTATGGATGGGGTGATGGGTTCTCACAAATATCTCCTCTTCTGCTCTATGCTTCTGGCCAGAAGAGAAATTTGTAAAAAATGGAAGGACTCCATACCACCATCTCTTTCCGATTGGCAGGCATCGACGTTACAGATCTCAAAACTTGATCTATTGAGATCAGGGAACTTAAATAAGAGAGCCTTTTGGCATCTTCTGAAGTGGAACCAACTAGGAATCATATGGGTTTCCCCCCCCCCCGTTTGGTCCAATGACTGCTGCCTTCGGAATCCTTTGGTTCTTTCTCTACTGGCATACCCTGGCCTGTTGATCTCTAACTAAGGGCAGGTATACCTGTGCAGCAAAACAGTGCCTTAATGTTTGCGGACTGTGGGTCCTTGATCGCGATTTCACGGATTAGGTGACTCTGTAATAATACTGGTCTACCTATCCAGCTTTCTGAGGCAGTGTGTCGCTCTCTACTTGACTTTGTCGGTGCAACCAGGGCAGACAATGAGGTTTTATAGTTTTTTTATTTTTTGTTCTGTTAGTGGCGGGGAAAAATCTCTGTTCTGTTCAGGAGATATGAAAAGGAGTGTGTCTAATTCCTTCACGCCTGATTACTGGGAGGGTGGGGGAGAATAATAGCTCATGATGTTCTTTGAAGGTTAAATGTTTTTTTTGCATCTGAACCCAATGCCATCTCCGATTAATTAAGGTCATAAGTGGAGGATCTAAAAGTAGATGTTTAACTAGCTAGGTAACCGCCTCCCTGCTCTCACCCTTCTGTGTGATGTGGGATTTGAGAGTTTTATATAGCGTTGGCTATACCCGGAGGTATCAGAGCGCTTTTACATAAGGTTCGACGGGAATTACAAAATGACATCATTTACACGTTACATCATTTACTAGAAAAAACATTTCAAGAGCGTAGAAGACGAAATAAGTGGCGCTTAGAAGGGTAAGGGGTGGGGTAAAGGAGTAGGAGGTAGATAGGATGGAGAGACGAAGGAGAGTCTGCCCAAAGTCCGGCTGGGTAGGTGACAGCCAAGGAGGAAGTCCACAGCCCATCTCCTCTTTAGTTATTGGGTAGCTCCACCGGGCATCCGCCAAACAGCTACGTCTCAACGAGAAAACAATTAAAGAGACAAAGAGGAGGGAAAATAACAGATCAGGGAGAGTTGGAAGTCCAAAGGAAGGAGATAGCAGCGTAGGAGAAGACGAGACAAATGCCAGAAGACCGGCTGGGTAGGTGACTGCCAAAGCTGTGTGCCAGAGCCAGTCCCCCCTATAGCTGTCGGAGCAGCTCCAACGGGGATCCGCCATGCGGTTTGGACTCCGCCGGCAAATGGTGAGGAACAGGAGTAGGTCTTTGTTGATCACTGTGGCTCTGAGGCTGGGGTTTTTCAACCACAAGGCTTGTCCATGTGAGATCAGTGGCCGCCATTGTAGGGTCAGGCGCTGAGTGTTGTTCAAGTCCCTTGTTGTTTAAAGACAGACCAGTTCCCTGGATAGAGATTATGGTCAAACCGGGCGACTACAAGATGATCCAGGGAAGAGGTCACCAGTTGAAGAAAGCCGAAAGGTCCTGCCCTAGGAAAAAGCAGCCTGGGCGCCTTGTTGTGGTCAGGCTCGGCCGGGAATCAATGATTGTTTCGAGCAAGCCCTATGGTAACCAGGGCAGGTCCAGTCCCCCTCCAGCGATAGTTATGGGCCGATTGGGTAAATACACAAAATCCCCACACACCGTCGGCTCTAAGGAGTCATCGGAAACCCGAGGCGCCATCTAGTCCAGCGTGTCCACTCCCTGGGGCTAGGTCTGGGATACTCTATTTCCCGTCCAGAGTGAAGGCTCAATGCAGTCTCCGCACTCCGCTCCTTTAGGGGCACTCCCCACGCTATCAGGCTAGCGCAATCTCAAGAAGTCAACAGGGAGCCCTGTCCTGGCTTAATATGCGTGGGGGGTGCAGGAAGCAATCCACAGGTCAGGGGAGCACTTCAGTATTTGCACCTCCCTTCACCACTGCTGCATACTCCTGCTCCCTGGTCTAAATGCGCCCATGCTCCTGTACTGGGCACCACAGTCCACCCGTGTCATTAGCTGGAGGGGTGTTAAAACAAATCCCCAGGTCTCCACCCCGCTCTCATGCTCGACAAAAAGCTGATGTCTTCTTGGCTTCGTCATATGTTGGGGGTGAGCGCTGTAATTAAAATCCTCTCCCGGTCCTGTAACCTGTCTCACCCATCTGCTGTGGCCACGGCCCACCATCCACACACTGCGGTCGGGCCACACAGGCAGATGGAGGCTGCAGATCCGGCGATCACGGGCTGCACCTTCGGTGTAACCGACTCTCCTGAGCTGCGGGCGCCTGCCGGGGAAGATGAAAGGCCAGCAGGGGGCCCGCTCCTGATGTCGTGGCCCCGCACTATTACCTCATAACGTGGGTCCGTTTCACATCGGGCTCCTGATGTTGCGGTCCCCGCACTTCTACTGTTTCACCTCGGGCGCCATCTTGAGGCGCTATCGCCATCGGAGGATATTGCCGATATCAAGGCAGAGCAGCTGCTGGAAGTATCGGCGGCCACAGTGGCAGACGCTCCAGATCGTCCGATGTTGGCATTTGGTCCTTTCTGGTAATTTAGTGAGGCTTGAAGGGCTGCGTTAGGGGCTTACATGGAGCTGAAGCTCTGTGGAAGCTCTGTGTGTCCGTTTAGCAAACTTCACATTGTCAGTGCACTGAATATGTTCTAGATTTTAGAAGGTCTGCATGAGCTTTATGCTCCACCGACCGTTCACCCTCCTTAGCAGCGTCAGTGCTATACTCTTTTATCAGCATCCGTAACTGGTAATCTGCTGTTTGGAGGTCTAGTGTTTTACGCACTCCTATAGTGGAGTGCATACAGTTTCATCTAATAACCACTTTAAACGCCTCCTATTCAGTGAGATTAGAAGAGGCGCAGGCCTCTTTTTTGAAATAGTCTATTGCATGCTGCAGTTAATCACAAAATATTGGATCCTCCAGCTATGCTGGCTTTAGTCTCCAGGTAGGAATTGTTGTAAATACTGTTTCAGCTCCAGGTCCATTGTTTATTGATTTCTGTTTATATTTGATGATCTGATACAAACTTCTAGCTGCAGCTTCCTTACCTTTGAATTTCCCAAGTGTCAGACTGGATCCAGGAATTATTGCTTGAGCAGTACCCCAGCACGCTGTTGGGTGGCTCTGTTCGGTCCTACGTGACGTTGCAGGCATCGGAAGTGATGTCACGTCCCCATAAGAGATGCCACACAGGCGTTGGTTCTTTTCTTTACGCTCCAGTTAGTTCTGTTCCAGAGAAGAGATACCCCTATGTTTCTTTTTGACAGGCTTTATCCTCTAGACTGGTAGGTTTCAAGCAGTGTGGCACCTGTCACCACACCATTTCAGTTACCGACCCTCATCTTGTTTACTCATGGTGTCTCGAGCACAACTGTGACTTGATGTTGTGCTTGGGCTGGCGGGCCATGGCACAGAAGGCTCTGAGGGAGCAATCATGAAGCTCCTTGACGCCTGCCAGTGGATGCCATTGAGCGTGACTACTCGGAGGTCCTGGTCACGATCGAGGAAGAAAATGTGGCGTGAACGCTCCAGGACCCAAAGTCCTCTTCGTCGCATTTGAGGTCGTCCGTACACCCTGGGAATAGACCGAAGAAAAAGAATCCAAATGGATTTTGACTTCACCTAGTCTGTCTACGAGACCGGTGGGGAGCATCAACGCTCCTGAAGAATCGTTACAGGTCCGACTCCACGCCCCCTCCCATTTCCACAAGTCCAGGTGCCGTGTTTTTGAGCGGGCCGACTCCTCTGGTGCGCCTTCAGGCACCAAGCTGATGGCTCCGGCCTTGACAACTGTGGGGTCTCATGGATCCGATTCCGGGTTGGCACCGGTCGTGCCAATGCGACCTTCTTCATCGCCGATCCCAAAGTCGATGATCCTGGCGCCGCCAGCCTCAGTCTGATACCCGACTACTCCGAATTGGGTCAACGTCGACTCCGGCACCGACGGAGGCCAGAAGTTCTGCATCATTGCCTGTCCATTTGGAAGAGGTTTCAGTTATGGGAGAAGAATCTGAGGGTTCTCTGGACCCTTTAGAACACCAGTTGGACGCTCCTTGTGAATAATTAGACTGATATGAGGAGCTTGGAGAGGTCAATGGACTGGACACATCTCCAGATACTGGTATGCTCTCACCTAATTTGGCTACGGAAGAGGGCGCATTTTATGCTATTCTGGTGAAGAGGGCAGTGGAGGTCCTTGGCCCGCCCTTAGTGCAGACTGACTCGCTGGGTTGTGTAGTTTCCTCAACAGTGGCATTACGGTGCCACTCCTAGCTGAGAACATCTGGCTTTTTCGGGGATGTCCAGGCCAACCTTATGGACATGCCTTTTGATGTGACTCTTCTCTTTGGACAGAAAGCAGATTCAGCACTGGAGCGTTTCAAGGAATCACGGGCTGCGGGCAGGTTCTTGGACTTCTAAGTAACACCTCGCTTCCAGTCTGCCTCTCACTCCTTTCATGGCAAGGGAAGGGGTTTTCAACCACATCAGCCATACCTCAGCCCTGCACAGCCTCCTCAAGTTGTGCATGGACGCGGTGCATTCTTACCTCGTGGGTATGGAAGTCTGAAGTCATCCACTTGTCACTCCTCTGCAGATGTTGCCTCCAAGCTTTCCTAGTTTGAAGGAGAATTCAACATCATCTCCCCGCTGGTGGTCCATAACATCGGACAAATCTGTCTTGGAAATCATTCAGGATAGCAACACTCTTTCTTTTCCCTCCTCCTTTACGCCCGACTCAAGTACATGTGGCAGAGGATCATGTGTTATTTCTCCAAGAGGAAGTTACAGCTCTCCTAGCCAAGGGGACTAGAGAGAAGGTTCTAATTTCAGAAGTAGGCAGTGAATGTTACTCCCGCTACTTTCTGATGCCAAAAAAGGAACAAAGGTTTGCGTCCTATTCTAGGCCTCCGGACCGTCCATCTCTTCCTCAAAAAGAAATTCAAGATGCTCAAAGCTGGCTCAGGTCTTGTCTGCTGTAGACCGCGGGGATTAGCTCTGGTGATCGTAAACCGAGATTTTCATTGAAACAGAATCCCCGCTCCATCAAATTTTTAGCAGATGGATGGTTTGTTATGAGAAGAGGTGTAATAGATACCAGAAGTTAGTGTAATGCCCTAGTCCCAAGTTTGAAGATTGACTTGATGCTGTGTAGAAGGCGGTTGCTCTATTGAATGTATGAGTATCAATAGGGTTATGCGTTGCAGTAGTTGACTTTTTTTCTCCATATGTTGAAGAATAGTGTTGCATGAATTGGAGATGTTTATGTGCTTAAGAAGAAGTTGAAGAGGTTTCGGACTCTGAAAAAGTCCAAGATCCCAGGATAGATAATTTAGTTGATTTATGGTTTTCTTGTCTGCTAAAGACATTTGGTGTAGATCATGAGGTACTGTTGACTGCTCGATTCAAGATAGGGATTATAACACTTAGTTGTGAATGTAGGAATATCGATTGATGTTGGCAGAACCCATAAATACTTGGCTGGCATACATTTGTGCCTCCATGTCACTAAAATTGCCAGTTGCTTTTCCTTTGGTGTTGAGGAGTTTCTTAAGTGTTCCTGACAGGAAGACAATATTATCTCCACATGATGTAATGATGGGACATGCAATGATACTCCCTGCTGTACCTGTTAATGCACTTTTGGTCAACACAGGTGACATGATACTCTGTTACTGAAGGGATTTGCTGATGTGGTGCATTTTGCCTGTCACCAGATTGAAGTGCTACCTTGAATCTGCAACAAGAACAGTGCCATGACATGTGTCCAGGTGACTGTGTGTTGACCCAGATCACTTGCAAAGGTGTTTCTTGGAACCGAGATGGAAAGGCTAGGTGATTCTCATCACAAACACTGCTGTTAAGTGTGCCGAAGTTCCACCTGGGTACTTGCAATGCACACTTGGAGAGTAGGAAATCCATATGAAGAAATAGTCTCTTTGAGCCAGAACGACGAGCACTGGTGTCTGAATCACCGCAAGCTGGTCAATTGCAAGGAGCAATACAAAAAAAGGAGAAAGGGGTGAAGACCCGCAGACAGTCTTACCAATTCCGGTTTGTGTGCTTTCACAAAGTAGTAATAAAGTCTCTGAAGAAGAGACAAGAACTTAACCTGATGAAACAGTTGAGACTGCACCACAACAAATAGACAATCCGGGTGAAGGAAAAAGTTCTGGATCAAGATGAGTCACCCATAATGCTAAATGGCCACAAAATGATGGTCAAAGGAGACTGAGAACAAGTGCAACAGTTGAACGCATACCAGCGACTATTGAGAGGAAACAGTCAAGTGGTGTAAGTGACAAAGAAGATGATCAGCAGACAAGAAGATCAAATAGAACACTAGTGGCTTGTAGAAGGTGTTCTGCACCTAAATGGACATACTGCACGAGTGAAGTGAGGATTTGATTAACCTGTAATCTGAACTGTTTGAGTCCCCATTACCTCGCAATAAAAACAAATTTGGATAAAGGTGTTTGAAAAAGATTTCTGAAAAGAAGCCAGAGTTGGAGAGACATTATTAAATAAAAGTGCAAAAGACTGAAATAAAAAATATTTTAAAAGAATTAAGATGATTCCCTAGGTCCAAGGCTTCTGTGGAAAAGTATGGAGAACACATTTAGAGAAGACTGAGAAGAGTTGAGGTTGACTATATGAAGATTGCTGTAAATGAAAAGCTAAAAGAACTAAATGCAAAAAGAAACTGCTTACAACAATACTCAAGAAGCTGCCTGAAGAAAAAAAAATCTGAACTGAACTATTGCTACTATATTTTTGCTTAATGATCTGACTGCAGACAAACATGTGGTTCCTCAACGGGGCTAGTGCAAGATTATGTGTATTACATTTTTAATAGCAGTGTTCATGATTATAACAATATTAATAGTATTTTATATCACACCATAGAAGGAGAAAATTACTTCGAAACTTGCTCCTATCACATCGGCACACTCACCAGATGAGGAAAAATGTAGGCAGAATTTGTCAATTAAAAGAAAGGCAATTACTCAACATGTTTATTCTAGATCAGTTCAAGAATACAAACGGGAACTAGGCACAATGGACTGCTATGTCTGCGCACACTGGACCTCCATCAGCTGCAGGAGTTGCATATCTCCACATGTCTTTCAAACGCAATCACTTGTAGTATTTTGCTTAGCTTAGTGTATAGGCGAGAACACTCAGTATTGCTACTCAAAAATGACTTGATTCTTTTGAAAATTTTCCATTACAGTAAAGCATGAATCTATACCCACAGGCAAAAGAAATGTGCACAGCTTCCTATTATTTCAGACCATCATTGCCTATAGATGGCCATCTTGCCACAGATTCCTTACCTTTGAATTTCCTAGACTAGTCAGACTGGATCTGGAAGATTTTTGTGTGAGCAGTACCCCTGCACACCGGTAGGTATTGTTGATCGGCTTGGTGAGGTGTTGCCTGCACCGGAAGTGATATCCGCATCATCTGTATAGGAGCCACATGGTACATCATCTATATAGATGCCTAATGGCGAGCTGGCGTCAGTTCTTTTCTTTCTGCACCAGTTGGCACTGATCCGGAGAAAGAGCTACCCGTCTTGGAAAATTCTTTTTGGAGGAATTTTTTCTTCTGGTGTGTCTAGTTGATTTCTTCGAGGAAGACAGGTTTTAAATCTTCTGGCTCCTGTCATCACGCCAAATCCATTACTAACCCACATCCGATGTGTCTGTGGTGTCTTGAGCGCAACCACAACTCCAAGTCAAGCTCGGACTGCCAGGCAATGGCACCAACGGCTTTGAGGGAGTGGTCCCTGTATCTGCTAGAGGCCTAGCAGGTGATACCTTTGAGTTCTTTTCCCCAATCGAGAGGGAGTTGCAAACCCACTTCAAGAGCCAAACTCCTCTTCTGCCCATTTCAGGTCATCGGGACATTCAGGCAAGAATGATAACCAGGACAAGAAATCGAAGCTTTCTTCCACTTCTCCTTGTCTGTCGACAGACATGACAAAGGAGCATCAACGTTCGAGGCACTGTCCTTCGGAATCATTGCCAGGACCAACTCCGTGCCTCCCAACCTTTGTGGGAGCTAGAGTGACCCCACCTCCCCTAAAAAAAATTTGAGGCCTTGTGCCACATTCTTGAGTGGACCGAACCCTCCTTCCCGCCTTTGGACACTGAGGGGGCCTTATCGGGTTTTGTGCCAGCGGCTTAAGCCCCAGCATGTGTATCTGATCCCAAATTCAGACTGGTGCCTGTCATGCCACAGCAACCTCCCCCAACGCTGGTCCCAACACTGAAGATTCTGATGCCAGCGGCGCAGGCTCCATTTAAATCCATGAGTCTGACATGGAGCTGGAACGGCATTAATCAATGCTGATTCTGGTAACCCGTGGGTCCTAGGTCGGTGCCTGAGCCTATTTTGAATGGCTAGGCTTTCAGGAAGATTGGAAGGGGTCACTGGACTCCTTAGAATACCGGTTAGAAGGCAGGAAATGAACTGGTGTGAGGAACTCAGGATGCCAGTGATCTAGACACATCCCCAGATAATAGTATGCTTTCTTCTTTACCATGTCTACAGAGGAGGAAGGTCCAGGTTCTCAAGTTGCCCTCGGTGGCAGTCAAGACTAACACCTTGAAAGAAGTGCTACAGCTGGGAGTTTCTTATTCCGAATCCTTGCTTTTTAATGAAGCATTTATAGATGTTCTACTGGGATCCTGGTCCATGCCCAGCACAGGAGATCCTCAGTGGGACACAGTTGAGCAAGTGCTGCCACAGGTCCTGGAGGAGACCCAGGCATTGCTCTCCTAAGTGGTCAAGGAAGGGAGAGATGCAGCAAAGTACACCATTTGGTGTGATTTGGATATGACCGACTCACTTGGCAGGACAGTTGCGACTGCTGTGGCACTTAGATATCATACCTGGCTCAGAACATCTGGCTTTTCAGGGGATGGCTAACTTCCCTCATGGACATGCCTTTTGATGGCAACCGTCTTCCCGGAAGACCAGGCATACTGCGCTGGAGCGCTTTTAGGACTTGAGGGCTACTACTAAGTCCATAGGCCTCTCCGTGGCTCTGCGTCAACACCAGTCTGTCTATCGCCCCTATTGTGGCAATGGAAGAGGTTTTCAATCACTCCAACCATAATCCAGCCACCCCCCCACGTGAGGTTCCCAGACTGTGTAGGGGCGGGGACGCGGTTCTTATGGACCCGTAGTTCAGGTAGCCAGAGGTCTGCCACATCCACTAATCCGCCTGCATTGCAGGCTGTAAGTCCTCCTAATCTTTCTCTACAAGATTACGGGCATCCAATTGTTAGCATAATAGCGTATAATCTCCACCACTGGCAGACTATAACAGATAGGTGGGTCTTCCATATCATTTGGAACCCTTCCCTTCAAATCCTCCCTTTCCCTCTTTGCCTCCAACTCATGAACGGCTGACTGAGGATCATTTGTCCTTGCTTCACAAGAAAGTCACAGCTCTCTTGGCCAAAGAAGCTGTGGAGAAGTTTCTGGTGTCAGAAGTAGGCAGTTGTTGCTATTCCCACTACTTTCTGATTTCCAAGAAGAACAAAGGGCTTTGCCCAAATTATAGATTTGAGGACTCTTAACGTCTTCCTCAAGAAGATGTTCCAGATGCTTACATTGTCTTAGGTATTGTCTAATCATATACACAAAAAAGAGGGGATAGAGGTACTTCTTTTCTGTCCTCCCTTATTAGTAACCATACACACAAAAGGGAAAAAGGAGGAAGTGAAATATCCTATCAAATCAAGAATCTCACATGATGAAAAAAACATGGTTCTTTAAAAATGCCCTCACTAGTAGTGGCATGCTTAAGCATTGAGCGTGCTACGACATTCCTGCACAGATCAATGCCAGGGATGGAACAAAGGGATTTAGGAAAGACAATACACACATATAGAGAGATCTACACTGCAGAGCTGAATAGTGAATAGATCTTCCTCAGGGACGTACCGGATTCTCTTTAATATTGGGCTCCTGGATATGATTGAAAAGTTATTAAGTGGGGGTATTAGTGCCCCTTCATCCCTGCTATCTTGTCGACCTGTTTTGGCCGCTCTCCGTCTGCCAACTGGGTTGTTTGGACTTCCTCAGGGTGAGAGATCCCACATGCTTTTCCACCTGTTACTTTTAGTATTTGTTTGTGAAATGGGTATACATGTATCCAATATGCAATGACCTTACTTGTCACTCCTATGTAACCACACTATGAGTGATCCAAGTTTCTATGAGAATTTCTTTGAAACTGGAGGGCGAACTGGAGCTTTCTCCATGTAGTCACACAGTTATCAAGGAGTAGACGCCGATTCTCTACGTGAACGCGGGGAAGTGGCGTCCATCCCTTGATAACTGTGTGACTACAGGAAGACACAGCAGTTTGCACTCCAGTTTCAGAGAAATTCTCAATTTGAAACATTGGATCATCCGTGGTGTGGTTACATAGGTGTGACAGGTAAGGTCATCGCACAAAATATTAATTTTCTTCCTTTTTCCCTTTTGTGTGTATGCATCAGGTTTTGTTTAACCTGAACCCAGGAAACTAGAAGGTAGCATTAGACTTGCAGGATGCCTATTTTTGTTTTCCCGCCCTGTCTGCCCATCAGCATTACCTACTGTTTACGGTAGGCCACAAGCATTTTTAATTCATTGTGCTCCCTTTTGGCCTTATCAGTGCCTCTCTGGTGTTCACCAAGGTGATGTTGATGGTACAGCTCATGTGCGCAGATCAGGGGTGCCAATCTTTTCCTGTCTCAGAGACTGGCTTCTTAAGGCGGGATCGCCCCAGGCTGTCGTCTCCCACCTCCAGACTATGGCGAACCTTTTGCCTTCACTGTGGGTCACTATCATTGTGCCAAAGTCACAGCTGACTCCCTCTCAGATGCTCCCTTTTATCTGAGCAGTTTCAGGAAAGCCCAGGATATTCATGCTATGACCGATGTGTCCGCCTCTATCCTGGATTTTCGTGAGATTGACTCTGTGGCTGCTTGGACTCTTGGCCTCCTGCATCCTGCTAGTGACGAATGGCATATGTGAGCTCTGCAGTGGAACTTAAAAGTTTCAGTGGGCGCAGCACCAGGGAAATCTCTCTGATAGGGTCCAGATCTTGGAGGGAACTGCAAAAGACCTGTAGTGTTGGTTAACAAACTGCTATTGGATCAGAGGCAGAACTCTCTCCCTTCCCCCAACAGATCTCATAGTAGTGACGGATGCGTCACTCCTGGGATGGGGCAGCCGTCTTGGAGGGGTGGAAATCAAAGTTCTCTGGTCTCCGGCAGAATCCAGATTTCAAATAAATATGCTGGAACTCTGAGGGATCTGACTGGTATTGAAATCCTTTCTACCCTCCAACAAGGGATTGCTGGTACAAGTGTTCATGTACAACACAACCGCCATGTGGCGCTGCAACAAATAGGGCAGGGTCGGGCCATGACCATTTGCCAAGAGGCCCTGTATCACTAGAAATGGCTGGACCAGCAGGGCATATCCCTTGTGGGTCACCACGTGGAAGGTTCTCTGAAAGCCAGTGCAGAAGAACTCTGCCGTCGATGCATAGCGGATTATGAATGACGTCTCCATCTGGAGATGGTACAAGGTATCTTTCTGCAGTGAGGAAGCCTTGGTTAGATCTGTTCCCCTCTACTGAGAACGTGCAATGTCAGCAGATTTGCACACTGGAGTTTCTAAGGTGGCTCTTACTCAGACACTTTTCGTCTCAAGTATAGCTCTGACCTCCTGTACGTCTTTCTGCTCCTAACACTTCTGCCCAGAGTTCTCAAGAAGATTAGTAACAACCAGGACCAAGTCATTCCTGTGGCTCCAGACTGGGCACAGAGAGTCTTGTATTACCAAGCTTCTCAGCATGAGAATGGATCCTCTGATCAGCTGCCCCTTTGGGAGGATCTTCTTTCGCAGCAGGGGGAGTTCTCCACCCAAGCCTGTCTATGTGGACATGGAGCGGCGACAGTTGACAGCTTTCAACCTTCCTCCTGAACCTCCTCCACTGTTATACTGGCAGGCAGACGTACCTCCATCAAGATGGTATAAGCCTGCAGGTGAAACAAATTTGTATTGTACTGAAAAGTCTATTGAGCCTCTTTCGGCTTCTCTTTCTGATGTCCTTTTTATTCTTACCCGAGCCCAGCAGGGCTCTGTTTTGGGCACTCTAAAGGGCTACCTTTCTGCTCTGTCTGCCTTCTTGAGGCTGCCCGCCCAGCCCTCTATGAGTGAGTCCCCTATTGTGACTCTGTTTCTTAAAGGTCTTGTAAATATGTTTCCCCCTCTCCTTTCACTGTGCCACAAAGGGACCTTGAATTGGTTCTCACTTTTTTAATGTGTGCTCCATCTGAGCCTCTTCATAATTGTCCCTTCCGGCCACTCACCATCAAGATAGCCTTTCTAGTGGCAATAACATCAGTCCAGAGGGTACAGAACCGGACCATTACGTGCTGGGTCGTTCTGTATTAAAATCTGCTACTTTTTGGCCAAGAAGCAGCCCCTAACGGCTTTAGGGCTTGTACGAGGCTGGCTTAGTTTGTGGTGCACACTTAAAGGAGTGATGCACCTTGCACTAATCCAGGCAACCCTTATGGTGATTTTAGTGGTCTTTGGTAAACTGAAAAGGTCTCAAATAGGTAGCTGTGGAAAGCAGCCTTCAGGCTGATCTTGAAGGAATGTAAAGCAGCTTGTTTTACCACATTTAATCAAGCGTGTAGATTACATGAGAAAGAACCACACAATATTTGTCAAAAATATGTATTTATTATTACAATCACTATCACTTGTAATATCTCCTAACGAGAAATGTCAACAATACAGATAAGAATACTTCAAAGAAATCAGGTATCTAGCACAAATATACATAGGGCTCCAGGGGGAGACCAAACCATATACTAAACAAGTGGAATGCGAACTGCAAAGGACAACGGAACATGGACCAAAGGACTTAGAAGAGCTTGGAGAACATGGAACCACCCAAAATTAGTACCCAGGTACCCCAAGGAGGCAGTGTGAAGAGTGGAAACAGTTTGTTCAATGAAAGCCAATGGAGAAGTCACAGTTGCAGTTTTAAAGACAGAGGACCCTTCCCAGAGGACCCTGAAAAAAACCCTTTGGAGGACAGAATGTTGGAGAGCCATGGATGCCCCGGTAAACTGATTACCTGCACCGTGTGAAGTGACATCGGAACCTCTTCTAGATGACAGTGAAAGACTCTGGAAGAAAGGTCTCTGTGAACGTCTGTGAAGATGTCTATTAGAATTCAAGAGTGGATTCTGGAAGAGGAGAACCTGCAACCAGAGGCGACCGAGTCTAAGCCACCAGGTGGTGACCCGGAGGCACGGAAGCACAATGCCCATCCTTGGCAGGAAGTTCAGAAGAGTTCACAAGGACCTTGTCACTGCAGCTGTGGGGACCGGGCGACACTGTGGAAGACCAAGAGCCTACACAAGCTATCCCATGTCGGATGTCAGTGTCCAAGTGGTCAGTGTCCGGCGGGAGCACTAACAAGTCTTGGTAGCCACAAATGGTGTGCAAGACGAAAAGATACAAATGTTGGGACCAACAAGGTCCAAGAGGCTCACCACATGCAGGTGAGTCAGATCAGGCCCTTAGCAAGCAGGGGATCCCACTATAGCGGAAGACTACCTTTGAGAGGCCCCACAGTCTGAGGACACAGGAGTCGTAAGAGGACCTAAGGTAGCTCACCAAATATGGCGGCCTACGATCCAAAGGATGTTGACCTTCGAGGGATTAGGTGCTGGAGGCTAGATCTTCTTGTAGCCTGAAGATCTCTGGAGTGCAGAGCCAACAAGCCTTTGCAACAGCAAGTCAACGCAGTGCACAGGGTTTTCGACCCAGCGTCTCTGTTGAGGGATAAAGTCCTCCAAATTGCAAGGAAGACAGGTCAAGCCTCTGAGGAGCCACAGATCTGCCACCAGTGCTTCTGAGCCTCAGGAAGTTCATAGGACGACAGAAGCAGCAGACTGATCAGCTTCGATGATGTGCCTGCAGAAAGTGACTCCTTCAGTCCAAGGGACATTACTTCATATTTCCTTGATGCCCACAGGTCCCTGGAGAGCCTGAGAGAAGCACAGACACAGACGAGACCGAATACTTGCAGAACAGCGAGACCAGAAGCAGCAAGTCTTCCTTGATGTAGTCTCTGTTCCAGGTGAAGTCCAAGTGTCCAGACGATCGAAGAGTATCTTGGTTTCAGAGGTGAATTTTGTTCCTTGGTGAATCTGAGGACCCACCCAAGGGGGAGCCCTTAAATAACCAAGCAAAGGTTTGGAACGACTCTGGGATCCCTCCCAGAGGAGGGGTTAGACAGAGGGGCGGATACTCCCCTTTCCTTTGTCCAGTTTTGTGCCTAAGCGGGAACCAAGGGTTCCTGAACGGGCTCAAACCGGTGTATGGGAGGACCTCACCAAATGCCTTTCAATGTAGTTTGGTGGTGCTGTAATGCGTTACACCGTAGCCCAATACACTAAGCCCTGTCTGTGAGGTGGCTCCCTGTGACAGGAAACCTATTGGTCTACCGTCCTCTGCTTGGCTCAGCAGCAGGAGGGCAGAACAGTGTCTTTTTTCGGCAGCAGCAAACTAGCTTGCTGGCAGACCTTGAAAGGCTGTAACCGGGAGTTCAGGGGACTCCTTTAAGGAGTTCCCCAATCATGGGATCATACCTCCCAACACCGGACTCTGTGTTGGGGTATGATTTCAACATGTTTTATACCAAACATTACCAGGTATGCGCAGCCATTATATAGTTAGACGTCTCGTAATGACTGATATCCACTATAAGTCTTAAAATATCTGACTGCACTTAAGAAGCCTGGATAATCAACTCAGGGGTTTGTAGGGGTGTCCTGCTCTTAAGGGGGTATCCTCACACTTATAACCCAGCACCCTGCCCTCAGGACTGAAGGGCCTACCATTGGCGTAACTTATAGGCTTTAAGTGCATTGACCTCAGATATAAAGAAACATATCTGTCATGAGAAGTGCAAGCACCATCTTACAGAGGCTACAATGGCAGGGCCGTAGTCAGACTTTGAGTACTCCCATGGGTGGCACAATACATGCTGCAGCCCATGGGAGACCCCTGGTGTGCCTATGCCCTGGATACCATATACTAGGGACTTATCAGGGTACACCAGTAGCCAATTGTGGAGGTACCAAAGCCATTTTGAGGGATAGAGCACATGTGCTGGGGTCCTGCTTAGCAGGATCCTAGCAAACTATAGTCAAAACATACTGACACCTGGCAAAAAGTGTGGTGTCCCTTAAAAGAACAGTCCTACTTTCCTACAGGGCTCATTCTAACAGGGCTAAAGCTGCTACCACTGCTTTAGCACGTAGAGTCTGAGTCCACGGCATCTCCCAGGCAGCAATGTGGGCTCCCATGCACATGTTTACCAAACACTACTACCTGGACAGTCTGGTCCAAAGGGATGGACACTCCACCAGTTCGGTCCTGCAGAACATTTTAGCTTAGAATTTGTCCTCAGCCTAACACCGGGGATGGTTTTGCTTGGGAATCTATTCAAAGATAAGTAATCTGTGGCTAAATATCTCTATCAGATGAGCAAGTTGCTTACCTTCAGTGACACATTATCTGGTAGAGACAAGCTCTAGACGCAGCATCCTTATTGACCAACCCATCCTCCCCTCTCGGCAGTACTATTTTTAGGGTCCGAACTGATCCCAAACTCGGACCCTAGTTTGGACGCACTAGTTTCAGTATAATTCCTGGCTCCATGCTCCTGTCGTGGAAAGTCGTGAAAAGTGCCTGACGTTTGCGCGGAGAGGTGGCATCTATATAGGTGGCACGGACATTACTTCCAGTGCGGATACTGCCGCGTGGATCTGATCAACGCCACCAAGCGGCGTGCAGGGGTATTGCTCACGCAAAAATCTTCTGGATTCAGTCTGACGCCTGGGAAGTTCAAAGGTAAGGAATCTGCGGCTAGATCTGGTCTCCACCAGATAATGCGTTACCAAAGGTAAGTAACTTGTTCAACTTTCATGATGAGTCCCTTAGAGAAAATATTCATTAGAGGGAAGACTAACAAATATTTCACGTAGTAAAAACAGGGAGAAAGACATTTTGAAAAACGTTTGGAAGAAAGAAGATGAATTTAGAAATAGAATGGTATACCCAAAACTAAAATTAGTCGGGAATCAAAAGGGTAACAATTGTGTTTACAGCAGAAGAAACTAAATTAGCAATAGACCTGTCAGTGACAAGTAGAGTAGACGTGAGTAAGAGTCAACCCCATGCGTGATACAGGCCGTTTACGCAAGGTGAGTTGTCATTGGAGATAATTATTATGCTCTGGGGAAACGGGAGTGCATGTTACATTGCTCTCTCATTCACACTCAACAACTAATTTTTATAGATGATTGGCTTATGCACTAGTGTGCTATTATCGAGTGCACGCAATTAGGTTTACACATCAATATATTATTTGGCGCTCCTCGAGTAAGGCATCCTGGCTATAGTGAGAGGTGGATATAAGGTTTTCGTCACAGTAGACTTGGATCACAAGCATATTTCAATGAGAAATATATCCACAGGGATTTCGTTTATTTTCCACAGAGCGTGCCCATACATCGGTGTTGTGTACACATGTTAGTTTAGAAGACCCATTAATCCTCGCCTGCATTGTTGCAGCTCCTGAGTTGACTGTATTTACAGTGAGAGTACGGATTAATCACACAGTTGCCATTTATCACAGTAAGTATATTGACGTAGTTTCAGTCATTCAGGTTTACTCCATGAGTAGTTGGTACTTTTCTGAACAAGCTGATAGGTTTTCCTATTTTTTCCATCAGGGCCATCGCGTCAGGTTTTCTTTTCATCACGTTCAGTGATCTTCAATTTTATTTTTCAGTACACGTGAGTCCTGTCGAAGACAGGGACCTCGTTTCCTGTTCTTTCACTAAGTGATGTCTTTCAGATTTCGCAATTAATCACGTGACCGTCTCTTTTGGAGTAAGGATGTTTTATCTAAAGAGGTGGCAGGGGTTTGTATATTTCACATAGACATGGTGTTCTCTTGGTGGCGTAGCTACTATTCAAATCGCTTTTCAATCCTCCTTGTCACTTTTGACCTCTATAATAAGCTCATACAGTGCTATCTAGTGTTGCTGGCTCTGTCCACTTTGTTTGTAAATAGAACTGCCTGCTTACACTGATTATAAACGAGTATTTTGAGCCATTTAGCTTGTACTCTTGAAATATATTGCTACAATGAGTTGATATAATCTTTTGTTTCTTACAGTGCCCCTGAAGAAGGGAACCCCCCGAAATGCATTGGGCTTTTTATTTTAAATTGTGTTTTTTCATCATCTGCTTGTCTTTTGAGTCTTGTTTTAATTGACATGATTGATTGTACCTTTATGTCTTTATAATCACCACACAATTACGTTGATGTATTTGTTTTATTCACTACCATATACAAATTTATCAGTTTCTTGGATCTGTAATATAAATGTACAGCTTGAAGAAATATAAGATTACTTTTTGAAAAGACTCTCATGAGTGATTACTAGGTTAAGTAACAATGGATTAATTGTTTCTAATGGTAATACTTTAACCACGTATTGCGTTTGGAATACTAGTGGAGTTTCCACCAGAGGTTGATCATAAAAGTAAAGTGCACCATACTGCGATTGCTACAATAGTTAATTGTGGATGCGTTAACAATTGATGTGTGCACTGATGGCTGGTGGTGTGTGTGCCTGGTGGAAGCATGCACTGCTGGCTGGAGGTGTGTGTGCTTGGTGGAAACGTGCACTGATGGCTGGTGGTGTGTGTGCCTGGTAAAAGCGTGCACAGACGGCTGGTGGTGTGTGTGCCTGGTAAAAGCGTGCACTGACGGCTGGTGGTGTTTGTGCCCAGTGAAAGCGTGCACTGACGGCTGGTGGCGTTTGTGCTCGGTGAAAGTGCGCACTGATGGTTGGTGGGGTGGTGAGTGTATGGTGGTGAGAGTGTGGTGTGAGTGTGTGTGGTGTGTGTGTGGTCTTATGTGTGTGTGTGTGTGTGGTGGACTTAGTTCAGGTTTTCGGACCCTGCACACTCTCACACTTCCCCTACACACTCACACCCTGCTCACCCTGCACACTCACACACTGCTCACCCTGCACACTTACACAATGTTCACCCTGCACACTCACACACTGCTCACCCTACACACACACACACACACACACACTGCTCACCCTACACACTCTCACACTGCTCACCCTGCATACTCACACACTGTTCACCCTGCATGCTCACACACTGCTCACCCTGCATGCTCACACACTGCTCACCCTGTACGCTCACACACTGCTCACCCTGTACGCTCACACACTGCTCACCCTACACATTCACACACTGCTCACCCTACGTAATGTGAAAAGACCTAGCTCTGCCCTTTGTCCTGTGTTGTAATCGTACAGTAGGTTGTGAGTAGTTGCGCTTGATTGGTTGGGGCGTCCCCTCCTTGCTGCTCCCTTCACAGAGGGCTGCCTCCATGAAGCTCCCAAGACACGTGTTCAGCTGTTCTTTGTTTTAGCTCCTGTGTGTCAGTGCACCGTGTGAGCGCACAAGCATACCCTGCTCTCTCTGGAACACTCACTCTGCTGTCACTCTCACTCTGCAGTCACACATGCTGTCACTCTCACTCTGCAGTCACTCATGCTGTCACTCTCACTCTGCTGTCACTCTCACTCTGCTGTCACTCTACAGTCACTCATGCTGTCACTCTCACTCATGCAGTCACTCACACTCATGCAGTCACTCACACTCTGCAATCACCCTCACTCTGCAGTCACTCACACTCTGCAGTCACTCTCACTCTGCAGTCACTCCCACTCTGCTGTCACTCTCACTCTGCAGTCACTCCCACTCTGCTGTCACTCTCACTCTGCTGTCACTCTCACTCTGCAGTCACTCTCACTCTGCAGTCACTCACACTCTGCAGTCACTCACACTCTGCAGTCACTCACACTCTGCAGTCACTCATACTCTGCAGTCACTCATACTCTGCAGTCACTCATACTCTGCAGTCACTCATACTCTGCAGTCACTCATACTCTGCAGTCACTCATACTCTGCAGTCACGCATACTCTGCAGTCACTCATACTCTGCAGTCACTCATACTCTGCAGTCACTCATACTCTGCAGTCACTCATACTCTGCAGTCACTCTCACTCATGCAGTCACTCAAGGAGAAAATAAAAAATTGGTGAAAAAGGCGCGAAAGAAAGAGGTAAAACACGAAAGGGGGTTAAAAAATAAAAGGTCAAAGGATGAAATGAACATGGAAAAGGCATGCGGTTTGGGAAAAAGTCATCATGAAGTAAGTGCAAGGAAAAGTGGTAGAAAGGAAGGAGCCAGAGCTGTGGCAGAGGGAGGGGACAGGAACGAACTGAGCCAAACAGGAGCAGAGGGACTGGCGACGGGAAGAAAGCCAGGCAGATAGAGCCCGTGGAATGGGAGATGGTTGCAAAGCAAGACAGTCAGTGATAGAGGCAGGAGATTTAATGAGGAACGAGTAAACAAGAGGGAGAGAGCACAAGGCAACTGCAGAAATGTGCCTGCCCGAGGCCACCCGGTGGCCATCAGGAGGGCGGGCCTTTAGTCGCGGAGGGCTGCCCCGTCCCGAAATGTGGTCAGCCACTCCTCCCCAGGGTAGGCGTTGCCCAGTTGGAGGTGGGCGGGTCAGGTGACGCGCGTCCTGGGCGGCAGGCAGGGAGAGGGGGTATATCTCTCCCCCTCGCCATTGCTCAGGCCTCTTTGCTGCTCCGGACGTCGCGCGCACTACGTCGGGGGACACTCTTTTTTCTCGTCTTTTCCGGCCTAGGTGGTCGCGCCGAGGAGCTGCTGCGTTTGTCAGGCGTCTTGTTCCCGGTCCTTCTCTTTTACGTGGTGAGTGGTTTAGGGACACTCTTGTCGTCCTCGTTTAGCTGGCTTAGTGGGATCGTGCCGAGGAGCGGCTGCAGTTGTCTTTCTAGACGTCGTGTCCCTGATCTGCCCTGCTTTTGGTAAGTGGCGGGGCATTCCCAGCCTCCTCCAGTCGTCCCCTTACCATGGGTGACATGGGCTTAGTGGCCCGGTTTGCATGGCCTGGCTGGATTACACGTGGGCCAGGTTTGTCTGCCTTGGCGATGGGGGCAGTGGTTTTCCGGCCGGGTCCACCGTGCTGTGTGCAATAAGAGTATTGTGGAGGGTTCCGAGTGGTGAAGATAGTTCTGAGAAACGATTTGTGTCCTCATATGGCAAAGCTGGTGCTATGTGAAGCGCGCTGATGCACTATTTGTGTTGGAATTAGCCGCGTTAGGGTAATCTAAAGGGTGGCAGAAGTTCTTCTTTGAGTGTGTCGGGGCATGAGAGCGCTTGTTGGTTGCAGCCAGGCGGGCATACTAATTTGGTTGTATCGGCCTTTCAGTCGGTAGTTGCGGAGTGTGCACTTTCGGTGTTCGACGGTTTAAAACATTACAGGTGTGCTTAGGCGCCAGCACTTCATTCAGTGTTCAGAGCAGATTGCGTGTTTTATTTGCTATATTAAGACTGTTCATTATGCGGATGCGGAGCGCCCGTGCAGCCTAGTGTTGGCCGGTGAGCATGATCAGATGATCGTTGCGAGGTACCCGGCTATTATTTGATTCATCGTAGGGTTGTGCAGCGAAGCAGTGTACAGCGGATCAGTGGGCACTGCTTTTGCTTTGAGTTTTGACCGCTTTTCTTTAAGCTCAAAAAGCGGACCTCTGAGGCTTACACGTGTCCAGTTCGTAGGTGTAAGGTTCTTGGGGCGATCACGTTAGCTATGCCCCGGTATGAAGCTGTTGTGCACCAAGTGTACGCCTTTTTAAATGTGTCATTGTTCAAGTTGGAATTAAAATGTTTTATGGGGACCACTGGCCAAGTGGGGTGTAGAGCACCCGTAGAGGCCTTTTCACGTCGTAGAGCGATGAACTTCCAGGCGCTTTCAGCCAGTGCCGCGAAACAGATCCCCACAGTTATAATTTTAGGTGGGAAGAATTGGCAATTTTCCACATGGCCACAAGTGTTTTGTTTTATGCTTGTGTCCCAATATCGAGCACGGTGGTGGACCCAGCACGTGTGAGCCTCTTGCCAAGAGGCCTTTATGTGATAACTGTGTATGGGATGAGAAGTGTATTTTGGCAAATGCTCTTTGGCCACGAAATGGGTGTCTTTTCAATTTCAACATGTGGCATGGAATTTCAGCAGGATGGATAAGCCTATTCTGTGTGCTAAGTTGTGGAGGGTGTCCGTATTTACTAATGGTGTATAGTATCTTCGGGCCATAGTACATCTGCCCATTTGTGTCACTTATTCATTTAAACACGTGGCATTGCAGTTTTGTGTGCAATGTGGTGGATGGTGTTCGTATTTACGAAGGGGTATAGTATCCTTCGGCCATAGCATCTCTAGACCCATTCGAGTGACTTGTTCATTTTACACGTGGCGTCGCTTTTGTCAGCGCGATGGGTAATCTTTTCGTGCGCAAATGTTCGAAGGTGTCCGTATTTGCAAAAAGTGGAAAGTTTCAGTAGGCCATAGTACCTCGAGGCACTATCGGGTGACTTAATCAGGTTTACACGTGGCATTGCAATTTAGGTGCGAGGGGTAAGCCTATTCCGTGCGCAATCTGGTTAATGGTGTACATGTTTACAAATGGTGTATAGTATCTTTGGGCCATAGTATCTCGAGGCCCAATCGAGTGACTTATGTCTGCTAACACGTGACACCGCATATTAGCGCGATGGTTATGCTTCTACGTGCGCAATATTTGTTCATGGTGTCCGTATTTTCATATGGGGTATGGTATCATGTGGCCATGGTATATAGAGGCCCAATCGAGTGATCTATTCAGGTTGCAAGTGGCTCGGCAGATTTCAGCGCGAGAGGTAAGCCATTTACGCGCGTAATTTGTTACCAGTGTCCTTATTAAATGGGGTGAGGAGTAACATTATGCCATAGTATCTGAGGCCCGTGGCGCGGTTTGCTTGGGCAACTACGCAATCACGTTCAGGTCCTCGGGCTGCTCTTTTGGGGTGCGTGCTGCGTAAAAGATTGATCCTGGATATTTCAGCAGGCCTGTTGTAGACGTTGTGCTAGGCAGCGAGACATGAGCAATCCTTGTAACAACAACTATAATGAGATGCGTTTGCGTGTATGGAGGGATGTATTGTTAAGGGAGGATTGCTTACGGCTCAGACCGGTAAAGACTAACAGATGTTGACATTTGCGAAAACGTATCACTTGTCCGGTTTTATGAGGGCCAAGTTACGTGTTAGGAGTCATAGCTCTTTCATTTCAGGTTGCCTCGGTTGCCGTAATGCAGGGTTCATCTGCGCAGTTACATGTAGCATGGACAGGAGTCCGTAATACGAGGTTCTTCTGCGCATTTTCAGGTTCTTTGGACACGAGTACTTCCAAGTTGTGGCGTTCCATATCCTCTGGCAACTTTTCTCTGTGGCACTTCGTGGGTGATGTCTCCTTGGCGTCTGCCCCTCCTTACAGGCGGGATACAAGGCCTTCTTGTACAGGTGTTGCCTGGCGTTGGCTCAGTCTAATTGCAGTTGTTGGGGTGGGGGCGGGAAGTGAGACATTCCCCGTTTTCCGCCCCCCCTTTTTCGGGTCCGTCTTTGGCCACACGGTTCCCGTGTTAGCCCAACGAGAGGCCCCCGCCCACGCTGATCTATAGGCTGTCCTACCTTTGGAGTTCTTTGCACGGCCAGTTTCTTTTATTTCTATGCTAATTCATGCGCCGTCTGACCCAGGGTCTCAGAGCGCTTCACTACGGGTACAGTATTGACACTCATGGCGGGGAAATAAGTGAAGTGAGCAAGTTCAGAGCAAGCTCAAAGGACATGCGGCAAAGTGTCAGTAGATAGAGTCCGAGTGACATAGTTAGCAAACGTACTTTACAGAGGGTATCAGTGAGACGTGTCCAGGCTTCAAAAGCATAGGGTTAGCATTCCCATTTGCCCTATTGTCTCCTGGTAGCTTCGGCCAGTACAACAGGGCGTCCCCCGATAGTTAGTGCGGGTCAGTAATTTAGACTACATCGGGTGCAACGCAAGTCGAGGCATGCGCGAGGTCATCGGGGTGCTTCCTACACCCTGCTGTTGGCTACCGTTGGTCACAGAGGCCGTTTTTTTTGGCGTCTTTTCAATTTTGTCTCCAATATTATCCAGCCTCTCATCTTTGCCGATGAACGGGTAACGTTCCTGGGAGCTTTTTGCCCTGCCGCATCGTCTGGGGTATAGGGCCATGCCTCTCAGCAGGCATGATGCGTTGTGATTTACAGTAATGCAAAGGCGATCATTCCAGTGCTGTAGGAGGCGATGGAGACCGGGTGGTAGGATTGGTAGTAACTCCAGTGCGCCTTCTGCCCCCGCACTGCGCTCCTGAAGGCGGCAGAGCGCTTCACCTAGGAACAGTAATGTCACAGGAGGAGATATTTACAAATGTACAGATTACAAAGCTGTATTTCAGGAGATAAGAGGCGTGTGGATGTTAAACAATCGAACCTAGATCTGGCGCAAACTTTTTCTAGGTCTGAGTGCCGCATATAAGAACCGATTTTCATTATACTAGCCATGGCTATGCTTCCATCAGGCTGCGGGGCAGGAGCTGTATTCGTTTAGTCAAGGGTGTTGTTTATAGCGCGATCTTTGCACATAGGTGTCAGAGCGCATCACTGAGAGTCAGTTGCATCACATTTACGCTGGGCGAATAATCTTATATTAGACAGAATCATTCACAGATGCCTAGGAAAGGTGGTGAGCGGTAGCTTTTCAATGTTACACAAGCTATGAGGTGCCAGTGGGGATTGTGTACACCTGTATGAAGTTCATGTGTGAGTGTGAGGCAACCAGGCTAGCAGCAAGCCGACTCTGCATGTATACTCAGTAAGTACATACCTTTGAGTGCCTGCATTAGTTTAGAAGATATACTGAGTTTGTATACGGTTTGTGTACCTGCAGTTGGGGTGCGGTACATCAACGAGTGTACTCTGCGTAAGGCCGCTAGAGGTACTTGTGACTGGGTGCCCCTGTGCAAGAGGTGTGATACATCAGGCAAGCAGCAAGCTAGAACTGTATGATGGGATTAATGTGTACGTGTAACTGAGGACCCATGTTAAGAATTTGGGTTCTTCCAGACAAACAGTGAGCCTGCTATGCATGAGGTGACCAGTATGTGCAGGTGCCCGGTATCCAGTTCTAGGACATATGCGAGACTCCAGCCAAGCAAATGCTACTGCATAGTGTGGACAATATTTACACACAACTGTTTGCTGGGGTATAGGAGATGTGCAGTACTTAGGCCACCAGCGTACAGACACGGGAAGATGTGGCTAAACTATTCTGGGTTTGTGTGCCCATCTTTAGGGGACGTTGACAGAGCAAGCCGTCCACTGTGTGATAAATGTATACATGTGACTGTGTGCAGGTTTGTAGGAGAGGTGGTCGCACCAAACCCTGCATGCTGTGGTCTGATGGCACGTAAATGTGTGGCCATACAGAGGAGTTGCATGGAACAAGACACTGTGTGAGGTGTGCCTGTCACCCACAGGTGAGGTGCCGAGCAACGGGTCATGTGTGCACAGCAGACTTTTGTATGACTGCTCGGTCCGGGAGAGGTGCGTAATTGTGCGCTCAGGGTACATATATGTGTTGGACACCTGCTCTTGGGCTTTGGTAGGGTCATTGGGAGCGTTATGAATGGAATACTTCGAACATTACCTTCAAAACAGGATAGTGCTGCTACTGTCGGTTCAGTATGTACGTAGGCCACAACAGTGTAGCATCTGTGTACCATAGATTTCAGTCACGTGTTCAGTACTTAGCGTCCTGGGGGTCTGTTCACATACAGTGTAGAGCAGACACTTCCTAGAATTATATGTCTAAGTGGGGCGTTGTCTCCAGGGCCATTTCCTGCGTGTGCTTGGCGCACGCCCTCCCCCCTGCAGTCCGGGGAAGGTGATAGGCCACTCTATCACCGAACAAGTGGCATTGCCAGCATTTCAGCTTCCCTCAACCCAGCGGCCAGATGTCTTTGCTCTACACCCCTTCACGCTGTCTCCCCCCGGTAGCATGCTATGGTTCCTTGTATCAAACATATCTCCGTTTTGCTGCCGGGTCTACCGTGGTGCATTTGGGAGGGGCCCTCATTTCTTTCCCCGCTTAGCGTGCGGGGGCTCATATGATCTATCTGGTATTCCACCACCCATTGGCTCGTTTCACTATATGGGTGGTGACTTGGCCATTGGGTCCCTATCAGGATTTGGTCACACAGCTTCTTTATCATGTTTAGTGTGGTGGGACCCCCCCTGGCTGATGTGTACAGCCTCGTGTATAACCCTGAGTAACCATTAGATTCCATTGGAGCCCCTCCCACGGTAGAGAAGTTGGCCGAGGTACTGATGTCCCCATTTCTGGGGGCACCCTGGTTCAGTCGCATAAACCTCTTTTCGGGGGGGGGTTGTAAGTCAACATTATAGACAAGCTTCCTTGAGGTAGCATGGACTAAGCAGCCGCCAGGCCGAACTAGGGGGCATTTCATGTCAGCTGTTTCACCTTTGCTTCCTGTGTATCATAGGTAAGGCCACCACGCAAGTGACATACTATAAATCTATGTATTTCACTTTTGAAGATCTCTCTGTACTCTTCTGGAGCATAGTGGCACAAGCGTTTAAACACAGCTCAGTTTTCAGTTGAATTTTGGAGTACCGCGTTCGGCAGAAGTTGTACATTCTGGATGTTGCCTGCTGATGCTTGATGTGTAGGTGTGTTGAGGATCTCAGTGGCATGCTCTGGTTCTGCTATTGCATAGATATAGGAAGCATTACCAGCAGGGGAGGCCCCCGCATCACCTGGTCTTTTACCTAGGGGTATGACCTCACGATCCTGGGATAGTCTTCACCATTGCGGTGGAGGTATTAGTACCCGGGGGTACTATGCTGATTGTGTCAGATGTGCATGGGTTTCAGCAGGTATGTCACTGCAGGTCTGTATCTTAAAGGGGCACTTGATCCTGTCACAGCAATCCCTTGGTGGTGGTCGTAAGTCTCCCTTACAGACAAGCTCTCCGAGGTAGCATGGCCTAGCTGCTTTGAGATTAAAACCCAAGAGGCCAGGTGTAGCCAGTGGTTTTCCCATGGCATTCATTCAAGCATATGTAGGGACATCGCCCAAGTATTATAGTATTATATGTACGGATCCCTTCGAGGCCCCTGTGATCTTGTGAGTTAGCGGCACAAGCGTTCTATGTAACACACTTCCTCTATGATATGCGGAGGACGGCGTTAAAGCAGTGTGTAACTCACCGGGGTGGGTCTGCTGACGCTTTGTGTAAGGTGTGTGGTGGAGTTTCAGTGGCATGTGCTGAAGCGCCGTCGCACGATACGAATAGTCTTCAGCAGTGGGGCCCCTCCTCTCCTTTGTCATTTGCTGGTAGTATGACCTTACGTATCGGGGTTGGTTACTCTAATGTGGTAAAGGAATAAGGACTCGGGGGTATCTGCAGATTAGTGGCAGAGGGGCCTGGGTTTCTTCAGACAGGCAATGTTCATGTCTGGAGCTAAGGTCGGTTGGAGGTGGAAAGGGTCCACCGCTCCCCTGTCATTTTGGTATTTTCCGTGGGACTGGCGAGAAGCTCTATATAACTAGGGTTGCAAGTTCCCTAAGAAGCAAAGTGGTGGGGGGCCCGGACGGCGACGGTGGCCGCCGGCCGGGCTGTGGCGGAGTTACAGGGCGATCCAGAAGCAGAGAGGTACAACACTGTACTTCAGCGGGGACATAAGGGTGCCAGAGCCTAACCTAGAGCCTCATGGGAGGTCCAGGAATCCGTGTCGGCGCCCCAGTAGTCCTTCGGGCGGTTGTGGGCCTGTGCAACCGGGGGTTTACCTAGATACGCCCCGCAAGGGGCGTGAGTAGTTTTATTACCATAATGGTGCAGCAGTTGGGTTGTTCGTCACTGTGCTGATTGGCTCAACAGGCGGGCAGGTGGCGAGAATGCGGCCTGCCCTTGGATCGCCCGTAAGATAACCCACCGTGATTACATAATGTTGTATGTAATAATAAACCTGCAGCAACTTTTCCCAACCTTAACACTTGTGTCTGTGTGTTATTGGCGGTATGTTGGATATGTTGGGGCGGGGGGTCCTGTGGCCCTGAAGTGACTATGTGCCTGCCCGAGGTCACCCGGTGGCCATCAGAAGGGCGGGCCTTTAGTCGCGGAGGGCTGCCCCGGTCCCGTAATGTGGTCAGCCACTCCTCCCCAGGGTAGGCGTTGCCCGGTTGGAGGTGGGCGGGTCAGGTGACGCGCATCCAGGGCGACAGGCAGGGAGAGGGGGTATATCTCTCCCCCTCGCCATTGCTCAGGCCTCTTTGCTGCTCCGGACCTCGCGCGCACTACGTCAGGGACACTCTTTTCCCTTCCTACCTCTAACCCAGAGTGTCAGCTAGGGGGGGGGGGCTCCTAAGGGAGTTTTTAATGTGTTCCTTTTTCGTTACAGGCGGAGTTACAGGGCGATCCGGAAGCAACACTGTATTTCAGCGGGCACATAGGGGTGCCAGAGCCTAACCTAGAACCTCATGGGAGGTCCAGGAATCAGTGTCGGCGCCCCAGTAGTCCTTCGGGCGGTTGTGGGCCTGTGCAACCGGGGGTTTGCCTAGATACAACCCGCAGGGGCGTGAGTAGTTTTATTACCATAATGGTGCAGCAGTTGGGTGGTTCGCCACTGTGCTGATTGGCTCAACAGGTGGGCAGGTGGCGAGAATGCGGCCTGCCCTTGGATCGCCCGTAAGATAACCCACTGTGATTACATAATGTTGTATGGAATAATAAACCTGCAGCAACTTTCCCCAACCTTAACACTTGTGTCTGTGTATTATTTGCGGGATGTTGTATATGTTGGGGCGGGGGGTCCTGTGGCCCTGAAGTGACTGAAGTGACTAAAAGAAAGGCGCGCCTCCATAATACAAGATACAGCTCACTATGCTGGGCTGCAATAATTGTAAACAAGCAGATTCAGAATCATTGCAGAGGACTTCGACTTGCATACAACGGCAGGCCAGGCTATTGTTTCTGAAAGGAGCTCTGACTAGCACGGCAGCAGCACCTTCTCTCTAGCAGGCCCAAACAGCCTTTAGAAGCTTCCGATAGTAGCACCATTAATGCAAAGAAAAACATCTGCATTGCATTAATAACACACCGAAGAGGTGTTCACTGTCTGACTTTCCCATACACAAGTACATTATACTCAAATTAAAAAGGTGAAAACCTCATTAATTGTTGGGGCAAGGGCAGACTTCATGAAGCTGTATGATTTGAGTACCGGGGCAGTGGTTGTGGGGGCTTCAACTATCATCTTCTGCCCACGTGTATTTGTTGTTACACGGGATTGAAGGTCTCTGTGAGAACCCTTCTGCAAACAGTTCTTTGCACCTGTGAGGAAGGCTGTAAATTACTGTACTTTTAATAGAGACATGGTTACACGGTGTTCTGCACAAATAATGTAGAACACGACGCAAAAGAGCAATAAGCGTGATATATTGCCCGTAAGAGCGTGCAGCAGGCATAAGAAAAACACAGAGAAAAGGAAAGTACAATGGAATTAAACTCGTAATTTGTTGCAAATATGCGGCACACCTGCAGAACCTGTAAATCAGTCAACCAAACACTAGGAGAAATTAACGCCGCCTCTCAAATATTGGTCCAAAATCTGCGCCAAGGTAACTCCAACGGGATCCGGCAGGATATTTAGAGGAACCAATCTAAAGTGATTTATTGTCCCTCTGCTCGATTTCACTTAGAATGGCTCGTCGGGCTTTATGGGGGAGAAACAACAGTTATAATGAACAATGAGAAGGAGGAATCCTAAATTTGTAGATTTTGACAATAAAAAAGTAGGTGTGTGTATTGGCGGGATTAGCAAAGCCTCTTTTTGGACTAAATATTTACCGTTAACATAACACCCACTTTCAAGGGTATAATTACTAACTAATTGCCAGGATGGGGTAGACATGACAAATTGTCCCTTTCCTGTCTTCTGAGTTTGGGGGTGGGGGTACTGGAAAATTGAAAACTATGACCTGCTTATGTTGTAAAGCATGTTTATCCGCTTTAAGACAAATAATGATGTATGTTTCAAGGTAAAAGTTACAATGCTAAAACTTAAAAGCCTTTACGATGGCCATTTGATTTTCTCAGCGTCGGCACAGAATGATACCCGATGAAGACCAGTGTGATGTCAACCCTGCATCGGCTATAGAAGAAAAAAAATGCTGTGGGATAGCAAAAATGCTCATCATCATGGAACATACTTACGTATTTATCACATGCACGATGTATGATTATGCAGTTTTGTCCACAAGTTGCATACAACAGATTGTGACTTGCCTTCCACACCCCCTATTTTGTCCAAAACAATTCACTGTTATACAAACAAACCAATGCATTAAAATACGTATCCATTTGTTAATTAAATATTCGATCCATAAATAGGCCAAACTCGATTTGGTAATGAGAAGCAGCATTACCATTTTTTTGTTTTTTTAACCTAACACGAAACAATTTGTGGTAAAATACGCCATTTAAAATGTGAAATAGTAGTGAAAAACGCTTCCTAATGAAGACAGTAGCGAAGAAAAATATTATTTCTGATCTTTAAATTAGTCTGTAATTCGCAAAAAAAATCCCTCACCTCTCTACACATAAGCAATTAGGTATATATAATTGTGTGTTTATCAGTATGCTTTCATGTAGACCACATTATATTTGGTTGCAATTACAGTAAAAAGAACAGTAATTAATACATATGGAGTAGGAGACTTTACATTCCTGGTCCGAGGAGAGGGGAAGGAAGAATCTTTGATGGGTCTGTGCTGCACGAAACAACTAAAAAATAGATCGAAAGCGATCGCCACTGTGAGCAACAGCCGCGATACTTCAAAACATATGGGCTCTGGTGCGCGTAACAGACACCAATAGGCCATGGGCGGAGCTACACGACCGCCCATGGCCTATTGCGTGTTCTTTTCAAAAACAGCACGCACGCGAAAGCCAATGAAAATGGACCTTGGAAATAACATGCACAAACTGCGTGGAATTTCCAGGTCCATTTTCAAATCCCCGGGAAAAGGACTCTCGCTGCGCGACACTGTATGCACAGTGTACGGCAGGCCCGAGTACTAAAAAAGGGTAATTTTATAAAACACATACATTAACCGTAGTCAGGTGACATAAAAAATTCATTCTAATATAGATAAAGACGTATTTAAAGTAAAACAGTCACCCATAAAATACATTTGAACTCTTAGGTGAGATTAGATAGGATGGCAGCCACGGTAAGAGGATCCATTAATTCAGCAAGACCTAGACTAATGGTACCACCTCCACAAGTACAGTAAGAAGAAGAAAGGGGTGAAGAATTGTGAGTCAAAAAATAGATTCAAAAGGGAAAAGATGGCGGGCTGCTAACGGGCAGGTCGCGGATATACTTGAGTGCGTCTCAGAAGGCAATGAATTGTCCGTAGAAAGACTGTAGGAAACCAAAACACAATCTGAATTTGGGAATTGGAAAAATACCTTGGGCAGTGTGGCGGTTGATCGGCTGATCAGGTGTCCACGGGAGAACCGGGCTTTCCTACAGTGTTCTGTGGCTATCGCTGGAAACACGGCAGAGCAGTCGTGGGGGAGGGCGACGCGGGAGCTGCGGAGGGGTCGGCGCGCTGCTGCAAGGTTTCTCTTACTGGGCAGAGGAGGAGGAATCAGAGACAGCGGTGTTGGGTTTGGTGCCTGAGCCGAAATTGCAGTTGAGGGGCGTTGCAACAGTGAAGAGCGGGTGGAGTGTGAGGAGAGCAGGGAGAGCGGTGAGGTTTGGACGTCAGATAAGGAGAGAACCCCCGCAAGAGACGGTAAGTGTAGGGAGAAAAGTAAAAGCGTAAAAAAGAAGTGAGGAGGGTGCAGGCATTTCAGGTTCCAAGGGAATATCAAGATAAACTCTTAGGAGCGCATGGAAAGCGAGTGGTGGAGGAGCCCTGGAGTTGTTTAGTCCGGTCTTGGTAGACGAGGAAGGTGAAACAGTGAGGCATAAAGAGGTTAAAACCAAAGACGTAAGCAGGTCTGGGTCTACTATTGCTCACAATGAGATTCTAAAGACACCCATCCCTGACCATAAGATTAAGGTCACTCCCTCGCTCAGGACATATTTTAAGGGCTTCCCGAAAAATCTAATTTTGGGCAAAGCAAGGTCTTGAAGAGTTAAATAAAAATCCAGAAGGAGTAAGTGAAAGGATGGAGTAGACAAATATGGGCGACTGGTCTAGACGTTGGAGTCCAAACCGTTATGAGGTTTTGGCGCTGGCCGCAAATATTAGGACTATATCAACAGATTAGGTAGACTCAGGCACTAGTGAAAAAGAGGCCGGGGGAGTCAGGGTAATGCGGAGAGGGGAGACCAATCTGTCCAGTCGGTCAGTGCACTTCTTACTACTCTCATGCTTGAAATAAAGAGCAGATTTGAAACCTCAGAGTCCAACCAGAAAGAGATCAGAGCTGCTTGTGAAATTTTGGAAAAGAAAATTGATGATTAAAGTAACAGAACCTCGATGTTAGAAGGTGAGGTCAAAGGTCTTAAAGAGATAGTTAAAGCTAATACAGTTGAAATTGAGAGTCTCAAAACAAGGGAGAAAGAACAGCAGGAGAGGGTCGCAAAGCTAGAGAGCTTTCAAAGGAGGAATAACTTGAAGATCTCAAAAATCCTGGAGGGCAAAGGAGAAGATATTAAAACCTTTATAGTAAAGTTAATTAAGAGAGAAATGCAGGTGGAGGAAATCGAATAAGAGATCGCAAGAGACATTCAAAGGATTCATATGGACCCTTACAGACTTAACATGAATTGGGCTAAACCAAGGAGAATCCTACCTAATTTTCTAACCTACACACTTAAGGAGAAGATCCTGGCCAAGGCATTGAGGAAAAAAACGATGTATGTGGACAGGGCTAGGTTTGAAATTAGATCTGACTTGTCTAGTCTCACCTACAATAGGCAGTGGGAGCTGGGAAAAAAATCGAGCCTTTAAAAAAGTTGGGGGCTTCGATTCAGCTGAAATTCCCCTCTTTTCTGAAAGTGATGTTCGACAATAGAATGCACACTTTTCGATTTGTTGAGGAGGTGGATAAGTTTATCGAATCAATTCAGCCTTGGGGCTAGAAAGTCAATATGGCATAAAGGGGCTCTGTAGGGTTTTTGTAGTGTTAATATAGGTAATTAACGTGTTAAAATTAAAGATAATTGAGTCCTACATAGTATATGTATAAGTTTTATTTATTTTAGGTTTGCTTTACGAGACGCACTTTGGGGGATGCCCATAGGGCTTAGGCCATGAAGAATCGGGTAGGGTTTTCCATGGGGAGGGGGGAAGGTGTAGGGTGCACAGGGTGGGGAGCATAAGGGAAAAAATTAAAAAAAAGTCCTCAGAAGCGTTGTTGGTATTACACTATACCAGTGTGTGGAGCCTGCTCTTGATTAATATGGGTGAGAAAAGAATAAGGGAGATAAAAATTATTTCATGGAACGTGAATGGACTTCGGGTGAAAGGTAGGCTAGAGAGAATTCTGCAATATCTAAGGGATTGTCCTGCACAAATTGTTATTTTACAAGAGACACACCTAACGGAATAAGAATGTAGAGAGCTATTCAAAGCTAGAAGATGGTTTTCTCTGTTTCTTCATACAGAACAGACAGTAGTTACAAAAGGAGTGGCTATCTTGGGTAAACAAGGGATGAACATTTCTGTTGAGAGTAAAATCTCAAGTATAGCAGGCAGATGGTTGGTGGGTAAAGTAAATATTTTGGACAGAAATGTACACTAGTTGGGTATTATGGTCCAAATCTGGATGATACTGGCCCGCTGGAGGATTTATCTACTGAACTTAAAAAATGTCCAGATCCAATCTTTATGGCAGGTTATTTTAATGCGGTTTTAGGTCATAAAATAGATAGGTCCCTGAACAGGAGAGCAGTAGTTAACCCCAAGATGTAGAAATTGTTAAGATTAATTATGGCCCAAATGGGACTTAGCTACATTTAGCGTATTAAGGCAGGAATTCAGAAAGGCTTTACGTTTTACAATAAAAAATATAGACATTTCTTATGTATCGACTACTTTCTGGTAGATGATAAATTAAAAGATCAAGTTATAGATGTGAATAGGAGTGCACCTCAGCAATTCTATCACATTTGAAGGTGGTCGAGAGGTCTGTTCAATGTAGGTGCACATTAGATTGCTCGATATTATTAGAAGAAGGGTTTTAGATATTCTGAAGGAAGAGACAAAGGATTTTCTTTTTAATAATCTGGGTTCATCTATGTTAGGAATAGTATGGGATTCATACAAGGCCTTTCTAAGAGTTAGATTGGGTTCTCTTGTGGCAGGAAAAATGCAGGCATACCATAAAAAGGGGCTTGGAAAAGATCCTTGGTGAAATAAATAAGATAAAAATAAATCTAACTGGAATTTTGCAGGACAGGGTCAGAAAGAAATGGGAGTCCAGTTGATTAGCTCATTTCGAGTATGAGGTAGCTCATTTTGAGTATGGGGAAGGTTGTGGCAAATTGTTAGCCTGGAAGGCTAAGAATGACCAAGTCAGGAATACGATTAAAGGAATTAGGTGTGGACAATCGGGTAACCTTATTGAAGAGAGTCAGGGTATCGGATCGGTTTTCTTCAGTCATTTTCAGAAAGTATATCAAGAGGATCTGAATGTGACGGAAGTAGAAGCACTGAAGTGGCTAGGTCAAGAGCATTTTGACCCCTTACCAGTTGAACAGAGGGAACTGCTGAACGATAAGATAAAATGCAGAGAGGTGGAAGAGGCAATTGGTGAGGGCAAGAAAGTGAAGGCACCTGGACCAGATGGTCTTCCTCATTAAGTTTATAAAGCCCTTGCTAGTGTATTAAGCCCCGTATTATGCGATCTGCTTAACGCAATATTCCTGACAAATGTGGTAATGCCGAATTTCTGGAAAGAGGCCATTATAACCTTAATACCCAAAACAGGAAAATGCCCTAAAAAGTGTTACTATTAAAATTGTGACTGAGCTTTTTGCTAAGCTTTTTGCAAACGTTTTAGCTAAAAGATTGAATGAGGTTGTCACAATTGGTACATGAGAATCAAAAGGGGTTCATTAGAGGCAGACTGTTAAAAGAGCTTACATACGCTCTTGTAGGGTCTATTGATTTGGCCTCTACTTATGAGCTTCCCTTGGCAGTCATGACCCTGGATGCTGTCAAGGCATTTGATCAGGTGAATTGGGTTTATTTACAGGCAGTGGTCAAATCTCTTAATCTGGGCCCTAATGTTGGTAACATTTTGAGGGGAATATATTCTGGTCAATGTGGGACTGACAAAAGCTGTCCAGATTACAAGGGGTACAAGGCAGGGTTGCCTTTGTTGTTTTATTTGTACATTGAAGCATTGGCCAGGAAAATTAGGAAGAATACGAACATCTCTCCTTTTGATTTTAATGACTGGAGCAAGAAAGTAGGATTCTATGCAGACAATATTTTAATTTTCACGACCACCTTAAAAGAATCCCTGAGTTCAGTTTTAACTTTAACAGCAGATTTTGGCAAAGTCTCAGGATATGATATAATCAAGGAGAAAACGAAGGTCATGGCCTGGCATACAGAGGTTGGAGAGATAAAAGTGTAAGAAGGAAATGAGATACCTTAGTAGTAAAATTACCCATGATATTACAATACTGACCAAAGGAAACTTTGAAAAAGTGAGGAAAGAAGTGACAGGCTAGCTAAAGAGTTGTGCACATTTTCCGTTAAAATTGTTTGGTCGAGTTAATCTCGTAAAATTATAATTCTGCCAAAGTTTACTTTCTTGTTCGACTGGTTTATTAAGATACAAAAGCAAACTAACACTTTTATTCGGGAATCCAAAGGAGCACAGATATCTTGGAAGAAACTTAGAAGGAGGCTGTTGAAAAGGGGCCAGCTTTGCCAGATCATCTTCTTTATTCCTATACTTTCTTATTGAATAATGGCAGAATGTTACTGAATAGTCCTACAAATACGAAGATTGGTAAAATGTTTGCAGTTATGTTAAAGAAAGAGAAAGGAGCAGACTGTGGCTACGTGTATAAATATGCAGATCCTAAAGATTTTTTAAAAGTCAGGTTGAGGATTTTAAGGAGTATGGCTGAGACATGGTATAGGATTAGAAAGGTCACAAAACTGCCATATTTTAGCCACTTAGCCCCTATATGGGAATCTCCGGGCTCTCGGGAATGGACAAAAGATGTTTTGGCACTGCTATTGAAAGAGGCTGGTATATTGAGATGGAACAATTACTCAAGGACGGCGACCTGATTACCTGGGAATGGTGTGTACAGGAAATGGCCCATGGCATTTCAAGATTTAAGTTTTTGCAAATACAAAGTTGGTATCAAGCGGAAAATATAGAAATAGGAGAACCCAATGAATTTGAGGAGAAATTGCTGTCGGGGTCGTACCATATAAAGAAACTGCGATGTGGTACTGGTTTATGGTAAAGATGGAGGATGGGGCTTTCACCCTACCACATGATCTCTGGGAAGGATGCTTGCCGGAGTCTACGCTGGACGACCAATGGCAAGTATCTATGTCTATGTTATACAAAGTAGTCAAACCTGCATACCTGAGAAGGAATCATCTCTTTACGATTCATAGGGCTTACTGGACCCCCCAAAGATTAAATTTAGGTCTCGGGTGATGTGGCGGGCCCAAAGTGTCGCAGTAAGAAGGAAGACGTCTTGCACATGTTTGTATACTGTCTGAGGATTCAACCATTCTGGGAGGCCGTGAGTAATGTGTTAACTAATGTTTTGAACTTGCAAGTCAAAGAAAGTGTCTTATTGGTTATTTTTGGGAGCTTGGATTCGCAAACTACAGCTAACAATGATTTTGCTAAACTGATGTTTTATGCCATGTTTTTGGCACGTAGAGAGATCTGCAAACAATGGGTATCACAGTCTCCTCCAAGCTGTGCTGATTGGCTAAAAGCTGTGAAAAATGTGGCCATGTTAGACATCTCAGAAAAGGGGAAGAAGAGGTATGAATTTTGGGGCTCCCTTCTTACGCTGGTGCGAGCAATAAGTAAGAATGAAGATCTAGGGTCCAATGATTAAGCCTCTCGCCACCTCGGCTGGCTCCATTCTGCTTCGAGCAGTGAAGCTTGTGTAGTTTGGTGTACATTGGAAATAAAGGAGGATGGATCTCGCTATCTAAGGGCGTTTTGGATGCAAATAAAAGAGCAAATCCCCTTCTCATTCCTTTTCTCAGTAAATGAGGCCTGAGACACCCAGTGGTGGAAACGTTGGTAGAAAGGTGTAAAGGAGGCAAATGAGGACAAACGTACTGAACGTCACATTTGATGATCTGTGTGATGTGAGATCTGAACTGTATGAACCTTCCTAATGTTATAGCTTTGAAAGAAAATTTGAAGAGTCAAAATTAATAACTGCAAACTATTAAAAAGCTGAAAGAAAACCAATAACTGATCAATGATAAGGAACTGTCCAGTTAGACGTTTATTATTTTAATTTCTTATTGTACAGAAGATCAACATAGACCAGAGGCTGTAGTTGAAGAGTAGGGATAACAATATAGAAGACCACAGAGTAGGCTTAAGGATTGTATATTTAGAAATCTGAACTTTCAAAACTAAGTTGTCTTAAAAAGCTACTAATGAAATCCTACATTGAACTGTTGAACTTTATTACACCTAGCCTGATTCAAGAGAAATGTGTTGCAATAGAAATTGGTTTTAATATATTATGTGCTCAATCTTCTTGATAACAGAAATAATGTTTACTATAGTATTTGTGGGATTTTATTTAACCCCAGAAGTAGATCATAGATCAAATAATACAACTAAGCCACATGCATACCTTAATGATGAAGACCAACTAAGAACTTCTTTTGGTGACTACAAGAAAGATGATTTTTCCACAAATGTTTACTCTAGATTGGTACAAGAATACACTCATACTTTAGACGTGTTAGAATAAAAAAAATATGCTTTTGCATTGTTTTATTTAAGTTAGCATTCACATGCTATTTTGTGTATGGGCGCCATTTTAAATCATGATCGTAATTATTCCTTTGCTATAAAAACGGTTATTTTAAGTTATGTTGCTTCTCTTTGATTTCGGCTACACTAATTAATGCACAGTTCTTATTAGTGCATATCTTTTCCCTTTAGATATAGTTCCTCTCCCACTAGTCTAGCGGTGGACACAGGCAGAGTGACCATGAATGGTAGATAATGTGTGCCCGGCCTCAGAATCAAAACTTACTCCTTTGTAATTTACTGTCCAGCTGCATCTGCTTGAAAAATTCCATGGTGGGCGTGCTCTGTTTGGTTTTGAAGTCCACATAATGTATCGTCTTGCTTGTTGATGTCAGTCCCTCTGCAGCACTCCTAACAGACTGGGCTCCACTGAGTGTATCTGAATAAAAAGATATTGGTTTGTATTCTCTACTGTTCAGACCGACTCTTCATTTGGTATGGAAGGCTGACAGGTGGTACTGAATGGCCCGGGTGATCCTATTTGGGCGATTTCCTGGCGAACAGGGACTCTTTCTGGTGAATGACCCATCCTCTTTTGCGGACAGGGGGTAGGTCGAGGACATCGTCTGGTCAGATGGGCGGATCAGGGATCCCTGTACGAAGAATTCCTGGTACTGGCAGCTGCCCCTTCTGTCCTGCCATACAGTGCCTCGCCAAGTGATCATCTTGACTGGAGTCCTGAACGGCGAAACCTTTGGATCCGACCGTTTGGTGTGAAGAGTCAGCAATGGAGAATCCATTTGTTTGACATGCATATATCAGGTGAGTTTCTTTTGGTTCTTTGTGGATATGGTACCATTTTGGTCTGTATTTGGTATGGTCTGAGGACAGTCTTTTGGATAAAAGCATTTGCAATTGTTTTGCCAGGCATAGAATAGTGAGTTTGTTCTCTTTGAGAATGCCTGGTGTTAGTAAACAGTTTTCTTGGTGTTGTCACTGTTGTTCTGCTGATGCTCGGTTGGAAGAAGCTCAGCCGGCGCTTCCAGAAGGTACTTCGAATTTTGATATGTATGTGAAGCATGGTCTTGGCCCTATTATGTTTAGTACATTATGGCACAAATATACAAGACACAATGCCGAGTTGCAGTGGAGGTTGACGAGCACTTTCGAGGAACAGAAAATTGAGTATGTACAAGAACAGTTGCTTAAGATACAAAGTAGGCAATCTATGTTTGATTCCTTTAGAACGTTTCAGAAAGCTGCTAGACAGCAGCGATTGAAGGTAGAGAAAGAAGCCCGTAACGGGAAAATGCAGACATTGACTCAGAAAGCTGTAGCATATGATCGGAAAAACAGGAGAAGGGAGTTGAAGGTGAAGATAGGAGGTTTCAATTGCATGTTGATAAATTGTATGTGGTACAGGAAGAAGATGACACTTTTGTGGAAGAATTGTTAGATACCCTACCCCTGCCTCCATATGCCCCACAAAGGAATTATCCTACTGCCCAGGTATCCTCGCAGCAGCCCATTACTGTTGCTTCTACTGTCTCTATACCTGCATCTACCACTATCCTTTCAACTAATGTAGCTTCGGCTCCTCCTCCTTCTATGTCTCTGCTGTCTGAGGCAACTGTGACTGTTAGTACCCCTGCCACACCTATTGTAAAAGCATCCCTCTCGCCAGCTATTCTTCCTGCGGTGCAATTATCAGCGACGATAGATCCTGTTACATCGATTGCTTCTCCCACTATGGTTTTTCATCTTTTGACATTAGTAAGTAGCGAAACACCAATACGTGGATTTGAAGTCAGGGATTGGATGAAAATTAAGGAGCGCATGGGACCATTAGTGTGATCTGATGTGGGAGATGATGAGAAACAGGCACTAGCTAATTAGGCTGTGTCAGATTTGGGTGTTCTCTAGTTGGCACAGGTGGGTACTTGTGAAAAATAGGGACCCTTGCGTCTAGTCAGGGTAAGGGGGATACGCTCCTAAAATAACCCCTGCTCACCCCCTTGGTAGCTTGGCACGAGCAGACAGGCTTATCGCAGAGACGGTGTGTAAAGCATTTGTGAACACATACAGTAACCCAGTGACAACACTACAAATGGACACCACACAGGTCTATATAAAAAATAAGTATTCTTTATATAGACTTAACACATTACCATTAAACGGCAGAAATCGACAAAACTATACTTAAAAATTGGAGTTTTAGCTTAGTTCAGTTCTTAAGATGCGACACTTTGCATCAATGTACCTTACAATGTGTTGCGCTTCCACAACAAATAATGTTGCAGCAATGGAAATGCGGCAAAGTTCTGGTGCAAAGAAATAAAGACGTGAAGATCTTCCAGATGCGGCACGCTTCTCTGATGATGTGAGAAGTCTCGATTTGATGCCTCAGCTGCAGCGGCGACACTCTTTTTCAGCAATGCAACGGCAACAGCTTCAGCTGCGACACTCTTCGACATTTGCGAGAAGCTTCCGCACAATGCGACAACTACAGCGGCAACATCCTTGTTTAGAAATGCGACGGCAACTGCTCCGACGGCTGCGTGCTTCTCCGGGGATGCGAGGCGCTTTCCTCGATGCAGTGCAATGCGACAGCGACAGCGGCGACACCCTTGTTTAGAGATGCGACAGCAGCCATAGCGACACGCTTCATCCTCGTTGCTCGTTGCGAGACACTTCTCTCGATGCTGTGCAATACGACAGCTCCAGCGGCGACACCCTTGTTCAGAAGTGCGACGGCAGCAGCAGCGATGGCGACACGCTTCCTCTTCTTTGCGAGATGCTTCTCTCTATGTGGTTCAATACGACAGCTCCAGCGGGGACACCCTTGTTCAGAAGTGAGACAGCAGCAGCAGCGACACGTTTCTTCCTCGTTGAGTCGCGCTTCCAGCTCCTTACGACACGCAGTCCCTCAGAAGGCCCAACACAGCAGCAGGCACTTCCAAAGAACTCTGGGGAGCTGGGGTTTGAAGTCTGTTGTCCCTGATACTTCAGCAGGAGGCAAGCTCCCTTTCCAAGCCCTTGGAGATCCTTCACAAGTTGAAAATAAAGTACACAAAGTTCCTTTCTCCTTCCTTTGGCAGTCAGGCAACGACTGCAGGCTTTCTTCAGGTTCCTCTCCTCAGCAAAGGTTACTAATTGTAGTCCAAAAGTGATCTAATTTCTTGGGAGAAGGGTCCAATTTTTTCTACCCCAAAATCCTTTGTCCTCTGAGGGCAGAGGGGCCTTTGCCCAGTCCAAACCAGTTCTGGAGCACTATGTTTACATGACTTCTTTCCTTTCACAGTGCAGGGCAGAAACATCACACGCCCCACAGGAGATGGAGCCAGCATTGTGGATGGAAAGCACAGCCCTGGAGCACTTTGTTGGCATGATTCCTTCTCTTCTTTCACTGTGCAGGGCAGAGACATCAGACACACCACAGGGGGTGGAGCCAGCACTGTGGGGAGCAGGCACTGTGCTATTCAGGTCCTAGGTGCAACTCCTCCCTCCCATCTAGATGCAGATCTCTCTATTCACCACTGGGCGGACTCACCCTGTCTCCTGGAATCCCCCAGCCCTGTCACTCAAAACTCCAGACAAGGAATACGCATCCTAGCAGAGGCAGGCTTGGAAGGTTAGACAAGAAAATACCTACTTTCTAAAAGTGGTATTTTCAAACACAGAATGTTAAAACCAACTTCACTAAAAGATGTATTTTATCATTCTGAGTTCACGCATACTAAACTCTTTTTCTTTTTTTTAAATAGTAAAAGTAATCTTTATTGTACAGTTAATTAAAACTCACAATTTAAAGCTCACCGTTTAAAAGTATAAAATAACTTTTAAGCTTTAAAATACATAAGTCAGCGTTATCTCGCATTATGTGTTAATAAGTGAAGTTCATGTTTTCAGTCTAGTTTTTCAGGTTTATTCTGTATGCCACAGTCCCAATGGCTATCTCTGTTAAATGCACTAGATGTAGTCTGTCTCCGCGTTTTGCTGATGTTTTAGTCTTCCAGCCACTATATCAAAATATTTTGAGAGACGGCAGTTTAACTGGGTCTCCTGCGGGTTAAAACACAGTTTGACTGCCTGCCTACAAGTCCTGATGCCCTTCTGGTTCCATTTGGCTCGTAGTAAAGCTCGCCTTTTGTCCGTTAAGCCTGGGCAAATACAAATTATATGTATTAGGTCCTCGGGTCCTGTTCTACAAAAACAACAGGTTTGCTCTTCTTGTCTCCTTTTCCAAGGTGCCAGGTGAGGGAGGATTGGTAGGATACCAAACCTTAGCCTTAAAAAAAAATCTTTTATCTTTTGTTTAATTCCCCTGTGTAAGTAAACTTGTGGTTTAAGTGCTTTATAGTCATTCAGCACTATCCAGCCGTGTGCCCTCTTTGCCAGAGTTTCCTTGTCTTCTGTTAAGGATATCATTTTCGTTACTTTGGTTACGACCTTTTTAAAGCTCTTGTGATATACTGGCGATTCCCAGAGATTGGTCAGTTCAAGTTTCTCTAGGGATTCCAACAGGTACTCTCTGGCTGATGATTGCGCTCGTTGTAGCAGCTCGATCCAAAGGTGGGCATTTAGAGTTCCTTGCTCTGCGTCTCGAACCTTGTGCCAACATTTTATGTAGATGCCCCTTCTTTCCACTGTCTGCTTCTGGAGGCCAAATTCGAGGTGTATTTGGGCAGGTGACACATAGTTGGGTAGCTGGAAAATTGCTCTATATGTTCTGCTAATCACTTTATCTAGAATCAATGCTTTTTTTTCGTGTGTTGGTTCGCTCCCATATGTCAACATGGGCTAAAATCGTGCTCTGATTACTTGTAGGAGGGGGTCAAGAGTGCAGTCTGGTAAAATGTTCTTCAGAGGCTTCATCGCAAGATAACTCATAGTTCCCTTTCGATGCAGGGTCTCTAATTGAGGTTTAAACGAGCCTCTGTTGTCGACTAGTACCCCAAGGTACTTATAGCTTGTTACCTGGTCCAGTTTATGCCCTTCCAGATGCCAAGTGATTTTCCTGGTCTTATTGTAGTTCACGGTCATGGTTTTTGTTTTTGTTAAGTTAATGCTTAGTCCCTTGCGTTGCGAAAATGTACTGGTAGTGTTCAGAAGGTGCTGAAGGCCAATTGGATTCCAGCATATTAGGACTCGGTCATCAGCGTAAAGGAGATTGGACAGTGAGATGTCTCCCAGTCTTGGGGCATGTGAGTTTGTGTTGTCCAATTCCACTAGAAGGTCTGCTAGGAAGACATTAAACATCATGGGGGCTAGGACGCACCCTTGTTTCAACCCTTTGGAGGTGTTAATCCACCTTGAGAGATGCGTCCCATCTCCCAGATTAATCTTGACCCAGGTGTTAGTATGAAGTAAGATCAGCTGTTTCATGAGATGACTTGGTATTCCCCATTTTTCCAACTTTTACCATAACTTGGCCCGATCCACGTGGTCAAATGCTGCACTGTAATCTATAAAACATAAAAATTGTGAAGTCTTTGCTGTTTTTGCTGCGTCTTCCAACAGGGTTAGCGCCATGATGTTAGTGGTGGTGCCCTGTCCTCTACAGAATCCTGTTTGATTTACCGGGATTATTTGTTTTGAAGATGCCCAAGATGTCAAATCCTCCAGTACTAGGCCGGCGTAGTACTTTGCCTCTATATCAATTAGGGCAATCAGCCGGTAATTGCAAGGGTTACTCCTGTCGCCCTGTTTATAGATTGGACTTCTGATCGTGCCTTTCCAGGATGCCGGGCTGGTTTCTAGCTCTTGAATGCCCTTGAAAACTGGTACCAGTATGTTACTCCAAAATTCAATGTCGTGCTTGAACATTATTGGAGGTATACCATTTGGTCCTGGTGCTCCTTCCGACTTGCCCTTCTTTATTTGTATTTTTATCCGAGCCGCTGCTATATTAGTATTGTTTTCTCTGCTATTTGATGTTATTTTTGGGCTTATATTTCCTGCTCCAACTTCGTCCTTTTGTTTTTGCCGTTTTACGTCCCATATGATGTCTTTCCTAGTTCCTTGTTTGGCCTTTCCTATGCTCATGACCTTCTGTTCTATCTCCATTTTCTGTGGTTTCTCTTCTATTGAGTTTCCCTCTTGCTTTTTGTCATTAAAGTGATTGTACAGGTAATTTGCCCACTCTATGAATGAGCTTATTCCATGGTGACCTGGCCGTTGGAGACTATGAATTGTCCGCCAGAACCTGGCACTGTTTTTCTGTTTCGAATCGTGCGCTATTTTTGCCCAGAAATCATCATTCACCTGTTTTTTCTTTTCCCAGATCAACTTTTTTAGCCTGGCTTTTAAATTGCGTAACTCCCTTTGCAGGGCTTCATTTTGTGGTTGTGCTCGAAGTCGTTTTAAAATTTTATTTATTCTACGTTTGAATCTTTTTGTCTCAGGCTAATTTATCTTTCCTGATGTGGGCCCATGAGAGTTTCCTTTGAAGGTCTTTGGTTTTGTGGCATGCTTAGTCCCAACGGCCTTCGTGTACTCCTCCCATGCTTCAATTGGGGTTGTAGTCAGGTTGACTTGATGAATTAATTCCTTCGCACTTGTGGATAGTTCTTCAATCTTGTCTGGTTTGTACCTTATTTGTGTAAACTCCGGGGTGTATTTGAGCCCAACGCTTACCCTTGTTTCCATATGGCTTCCTTCGGTTACGCTTAGCACAATTTTTTGCGGTAGATGGTCGCTTTGGTCGTTATCACCCAATCTGAATGACTTGATGATGTCAAACAGGGGGAGAGTTGCAAGGGTATAATCTAGATGAGAAGAGATGGTTGTTGAGTGAAAGGTTGATGTTGGTGGGGTGTCCTCTTTGAATCGACCGTTCAGTACCCTTAGGTTTAGTTGCTCTAAGTCCTTTAGTAATTGATTTGAGTACCTTGTTTGTTTATTTGGAAATGCTTGGGCTTGGTTTGGTATTCCCCATGCTATGTTGAGTTCCTGTGCCAGTTCGTCTTCTAATGCAGTTCCGAAGAGAAAAAGATTGAAGTCTCCTGCCAGGATCAAGTTTTCCACATCTCTCTCTTCTATGATTCTTGCTGTTTCCTTGACCAATTAATTTGCCCCTTCCTGTCTGTGCCTCGAGTGTAATTATGAGTTGACTATAACAAGTAGCTGATCCACCTTTCTGATTCTGATTGTTATGGCTATTGCCTGTATTGCACTTGGAGGTGGTTTTGATCTTTATCTCGTCTGTTGTTCCTTTAATAGGAATTGAGGAAAATATCATCGAACCGCCCGCACAATGACCAAAAGTTGAGGTCCTAGTGAGGTCCTAGTGGCTGGTACTATTTGTGACGTGTATCCTTCAAGGGCTATCCTGTGCTCTTCCCAGTTTTCTTGAAGTAATATCAAGTCGAATGTCCTTAAGTAATTTAATATTTCCGGATCCTCCAGCTTATTCATCAGACCGTTGGTATTCCAGATACATATTCTAAGATTAATCGGATCAATATGTAGTGATGTCTTGGCGGGTGACCCTTGTCATTACCCTCCCCCGTTTGTTATTGTTCGCTGTATGTTAGCCAATGTGGGGACTGGTGGTTGTGTTATTACAGTTTTAGTGTATAAGAGCTTTCCGTGGGGCCCTGGTGACTGGCTAAGAGCTCCTATTAGAGTTGATGTTACTGTATAAAATTGTTCTTTTTTTCTTTCCTCTAAAAAGGGTGTTGAATAGGCTAATCTTTTTACTAGTTCCAATTTTATTCCCCACTGAGAGAATTTGATAGTTTCTCCTAGAATCCGATCGGCCAGCTCATTTGATATCCATGTTGTCTTTGTAGTTTCTTGATTGAGGGGATTGCTTGTAGATTGGAATTCGATTGCAAGCAAGTCTGTTGAATTGATGTCTTCCAGTTCCTTAATTGAGTGGACAAGTTTTAATATGTTGCCTATATTTAAGGTGTCCACTCCTCCTCTGGATTTGTATTCTTGGTCAAATAATATTGTGTCTGTCTCCTTTGATGTGGTGGCCCTGGTTTCTTGGGCTGAGGATACCTCGTGATGTTTAACCCGGTCGGAGAGTTGGCTGTTATTTTTACTGTTTGATGTAGCAGTTTCAGCTCCGTTGAATTCTTCCCTGGTTTCTTGGGCTCAGGATATCTCATGATGTTTAACCCTGTCGGAGAGTTGGTTGTTATTTTTCCTGTTTGATGTGGCAGCTTCAGCTCTGTTGAGTTCTTCCGTTAGCTGCTCTAGAGCCAGCTGCTTCCCGCTTTGTATTCTTTCCCTTAATTGACTGTCCGTCTCCTTTCCCTACTACGTTCATCACTTTCTGACTCAGCTCTTTCCCATTGTTGCATACGTGTTGCCATTCTACCCTCCTTTTGCCCAGGCTGTTCACTTGTCATCTCTGATAGTTCTTTTGGCATTGGAACTTTTGCTTTATTTATAATTTTTGTGATTTTCAGCTTCTTTTTCAAAGGCGGAGTCTGCTCAACCTGGATGGATGTTGACACTTTCTTTACTGGTTCTACTGGTCCCTGCGTTTCTGCTTTCTGGTTCTCCTCTTGGTTGATTACTGTCGTCATTTTGCTGCTCCTGCCCTTCCTTTTTTATTTCCGGCGAGTTTGTGCGTTCATAAGTGCCTCAACGCTGTCTCTTCAGTAGTTTGAGTTACTTAAGATGGAGTTTTCTGGGGATTGTTTGGGATTGAGAGGGCAGTTTTCTTCTTTTTGCAGTCTAGTCTGCTTGTCTTTAATTCCTTTTACTTGTTTGTTTTGGGCTGTGTTTCCCGCTTTAACTTTAGCTGTTAAGTCTGACATTGTGTTTGGTTTCAAGTTTGCCAAGAGGTTCCCTAACATTGTCGGTAGCGTTGATAACTTGTCTATTATTGGGGCACAGACGCATTCTGTTCTTACTAGCTCAGAGAGTTGTGCTGCTTCCTGTCCCCTTTTTATGAGGCAATTTAAATCTCCTAGTTTCCTCCCTATCCCAGAGGTGAATTCTGCTAGTGTTTGAAGTACTGTTAACTGCATGTCTAGTTTGTCAAATTGATATTGCGGTAATGTTGCTGATAATTGAATCATATTTAATAAGGATGCCCAAAATGTATTTGACAGACTTTTGCTCCCTTCTCCATACATGCTGGTATTTCATCTGTGTTGATGTTTCTGACGGGTTTTAGACTATATGAGGCCACTAAATCTTCCCACTCTTAAAGGTCATATTGCTGCCTGCAGTGTGCGAATCCTCCTGTTGCTGATTCAGGGTTGAGTTGAATTGGACAATTTCCCTCTGTTCTTTAGCGGATGATAAAGTGCCTGTTTTTGTGTTCTTTAGCATTGGTGAGGGACTACTTTTTGACTGAGGTGTTATAGTCCTTACGTCCAGTTCGTTTTGAGTTTTTTGTTATGGGAGAGATGTTGACTGGTCACCTCAGTCGTTCGATCCCTGGTGTTCTGGAGTTCTTGCAGGTTCTGTTGCCCTGTCCATTTTAACCCCACTGGGTGATGTTTCCTTGCCTTGAGGGCTTTTTGATTGGTTATCTGTTGGGCTACTATCATTTGACAGCCAATGACAGACCTCTCTCACATCAATGCAAACCACTACATCTCTTGAACAACTTCAACAAACCCTTCACCCGGTTTGTGACTTTTCAGTGCCATGCAACGGAACAAGCTTTCCAGGGTTTGAAGATGGAGCCTTCTTACTTAAAACAAGCATTGGCATAGCCAATAGGTCTCGCCTTTGGGATATTATAAGTGTTTAGCCATGCAACAGTTGATGTTGCACCAAGGATATTGTGCTGCATAATTAAATACTTATAAGGTCCCAAAGGCGAGACCTATTGGCTATGCCAATGCTTGTTTAATATTAACTTATTGCTTTTATTCTTTTATTACGTGCATTTGTGTAGTGTTCCTCATGGTGGCACGTTTCACCCTGGATGATGTGGTTTATTTCATTGTGGTATGTTCCACCCTTTTATGATTTTAACAAATCAAATAAAAGTATCTTATTATTCATTCGCGTTCAAGGTTAGCATCAAATTCAGACCTGGATACCCTTAGTCGCTTCATCCTCTCTTGGCTAACAAAGTCCATAAAAAACCAGGAAGTAGCTCTCATTTAGTTAATGCAGTTTTTTATTTAATAAGCTTAATTGCAGAGTCAATGCGATTGGCAGACTTTCATACAAATTAAGCAAGAACCCTGGGTGCTATGCCTTCATTTAGAGTGAGTAATTTGCCTCATTGCTATGGTGTACACAGGATGCCACGAGGCAGTCATACTGCATGCCATCAGCACTGATGTGCTAACAACAAACTGCATCAGTCGCTCCCGGCACATGTTATAGTCAACATTATTGGAAACATTTCAAATGGCTGACGTCCATGTCTATTTTGACAGCGCTCCACGCTGTGCAGAGCGCTTTACTACTGGCAATCAAGTAACTGCTCTAAAAATGACAAATGCGCACACTGTTTCTTTTTAAAGCACTAAAATGGCTGAAAACGTCTACTATGCTCATCAACGAATTCCAATGAAGTCATTCTGTCGAAATAGAGAAAACAGACTTTGTAAAAGGAAAAATAGCCTAGAAAGAAGGAGTGAAGTCTCCTTTTAACCTGCCAGTGAAGCGTGAAGCTCCCAGCGAAGACAGATGAATGCCCACAGCTTCTTCATTGGATACTGATAGGGGTAACTCACAAGTGGGCACAAGACACAGTGGATGAGAATGAGTAGAAGAAATCACCATATAGTGTCACTTGCATCTGAGGCGTGAGTCAGTGCCAAGCAAAAAGTCGGTACATCTAATACAGTTTAACTGCATGCCAAACCCTAATTAACCCGCGCCCTGTGCCTCAGAGGTAGAAACTGTTCTCTTCTTAGGTGTATTGCAATAGTGCACCATAAATGAAGATGCACCATAAAGGACGAACTGCATGGCAGTAAATCATCCAAAACAAGACAGTAAGGTTGATCCTTGCTTGTCACTCCGGACAAATATTACCCATAAATCTCTTGCACTCTTCTGCTCACTGTGCAGGAAAGTCAAGCTCCAGAAGGCGATCAAAACCTTGACAGAAATTCAGTGACTGCTGAAGCTTCATCACACATGGCCGAAATGCAGAGAGCTTGGAATCTGGATATAGCTTGGCTGCAGCCACTCACATGGGTTACTTAAGAAACCAGCATTGGCAAAGTCAATAGGTCTCTCCTATGGGCGAGCTATTGGCTTCAGCAATCGGGAGGGGGTGGGTAACGGAATGCTTTTAAAAAGTGCTAGGAAGCATCCTGAAACAGAATTTGGGTTGGAGGAAGAAATAGGATGGGGGTTGGGGGGACAGGATGAGGGTGGGTGAAGGGTAAAAGAAATAGGATGGGGTGGAGGGAAAGAAACAGCGTCGGGGAGAGGAGAAGAAACAGGATGGGATGGGGTGGGGGTGGAGAGGAAATAGGATAGATTGGGGAGGGGAGAAGAAACAGGATGGGGAGGGGAAAAGAAACAAGGTGGCGCAGAGCGAGAGGAGAAGAAACAGGATGGGGTGGAGAGGGGAAGAAGAAACAGGATGGGGTGGGGGAGGGGGATAGGAGGGCAAAATTACAGGATGGGGTGGGGAGGGGATAACATCCAGGATGGATTGGGGAGAAGAAAGAGGGTGTGGAGGAGAAACAGGATGGAGTTGAGGTAGGGGAGAAGAAACAGGATGGTTTGGGTAAGGGGAGAGGAGAAGAAACAGGATTGATGTGGAGGAGGGAAGACGGAACAGGATGGGGTGGAGTGGAGGGGAAAGAAACAGGATGGGTGGCTGGAGAGGGGAAAAACAGAATTAGGTGGGTGAGAGAAGAGGAGAGAAGAAACAGGATGGAGTTGGAGAGGGAAAGATACAGGATAGTGGGCGTAGGGGAGAAGAAACAGGATGGGGTGGTGGAGGGCAAAAGAAACAGGATGGGGTGGGGAGATGGCAAAAAAGTGCAATCAAATAGCCCCTGAATCACAGCACAAGCAGTGGATTGCCAGCGGAGAGACAATAATCAAATTTTATTAATCTGTGCATTGCCAGTGTGCCCCAGAATGTAAAGGAAGTGATGCATAGCAAGCACTTTCAAATTAGAAGTCAGCAAAATAGAGGGACGATGAAAATGAATGGTAGGTAAGTAATGGGCCAGTGCCAAGCCCATTATTGAACACAAGAGTCTCACAAGCGAGCACACATAGCGCATGCTCACACAGGCTCGACTTAGTGGCACCAGACTACTGATGGATATTTCAACCTGCACAGTTTGACACGAAGCATGAGGGGGAAGCCTATCACTAAAAAGGGAAAACAAACAAAGGTACTAGTGCCACAATCCATTAATGATTTTAAATCTCCTTAAAATATAATTGATCTATTAGCCGCATTACACTGCATGATAGGGTCATTTTTGATGGTTTGCTGGAATTCTTATACTTGGCTAACCATTCTGAGGTCAGGCAGCAAGAGGATGGGTACTCCAAGACCGAAACACAGAAACCCACAATCAAGGGCGAGATCAGGAGAAAATCTGCAGCTATAAAATTTATGGGAGTGATAAATGTGGCTCTCCTTCCCCAGTCTCTTAGGACATTTATTATATAAATTTCACTTGAGATGGTAGCTGTCATCAAATGAGTTCTCAGATTACATCAACAAGTTCTAAGGAGGAACTGTACTTAAAAAATAAACACAAACACCATGGCTATTTGGCAGCACTTAATGTACCAAGAGATGAGAGAAGCTCCCAGGAGCAAGTACTGCCTTTTTATTTTGCTACATGATTACATTTTGAGCAGATCACTAAATTACTTTTTCTGGTCAGCAATTTTTCAATTCATTTGACAACTTTCCTTCAGTGTGGCTGGAACATTTGTTATGTTCTTCTCCCCTCCTCAGTGCATAACTTCTTATTTGAACGATGCTACAGAAATCATAGAGTAACTTTTTGTCCTGATGAGGATCTGCTGTTATCTGCTAAACAAGGGTTGAAACGTTTAATTCTGTGTGGTTAGGCTGCATTCTATTGGATACTTTGTGCCTCTTGAATGTAAGATACGTTGTAATAGGGTTTTTGCTCTTCTCCAATTAGATCTGATTGAACCAAACCAGATGTTTTTTTTTTCATATGCCACATTATTTTCCCTTTAATCGAAGTCACGTATTACTTTTAATATTTTGAGCAGATATCATTGAAGGGTGTGCCTTTTGTGATTTTTTTAAAATATGTTTAAGCATCGAAGTAGGTTATGCTATAACGAAAAATAAAGATGCCCTTAATTAGAGAACACAGGTCAGTTATACAGTGCCTATGATACACAGTTATAATATATTATTTATGTCTCAAATTTTTTTTCAATTATGGGGCATAGCACTTATGGTTATAAAACTGTATATCTATTGTACAAAATCTAGGATTCCTTGGGCAGCCTATTTTTTATACTGATGCATGTGCAGCCAGATTTAGACAGTCTTCCCCACACCACCAATCAGAACTAAGCCTTAACTGTTCAAGCTTTCTGTTGGGTACACTTCAATGCTTGTTGGAAATCTTAGGCTCAGACGCCCCTGAATTCTACTGACTCAGCCACGCCTTAGAACACCATGACGACTGTAAACCACAATTCAACAAGTGTTAATTTTATACGTCGGCATCAGAGCAGTTCTTTAAACAACATTTTCTGTGGTGGAAGGGGGATGTGGTTTTAGCTTGACAGCTTTAAATTAAGTCAATAAGAGGATGCAGACGACTGCAGACGTGCGGAGCACAGCTCAGGAATAAATCATTAGGGCACTAAAATGGGCACCATGGCAGAGTGCAATGAGGAAGTGATGAGTCATTGATATGGTGAATGAAACTGTCCTTATCTCAGTTAACGCATTACACTACTTGCTTGCGATCGTTAATTAAATGGCCTTCCTTACCTGAATACATCCAGGTTTCTTGGGCTAGGCTTCTTGAGCCAATGAATACCTAATTTGTATCAGATTTTCAGACCGACTAACACTTCCTCTAGTTTCATGAAGCTGTTCAACCACTGAAGAGCGCTCTATGTATTTCACTATGTAATAAGCTTACTGAGGACCAAGAATTTCTTGCCAAACACCTTCTGAAATATCTCTCTCCTACTAACTAAAATACTTGAGTCCGATGCCCAAATCTCTTCTGAACTCTAGGAAGTGACCAAAAAAATAGAATCCTATATATATATCCCAATACTGAGCAAGATTATGAGGCAGGCAAACAGGACAGTCATTTCGGAAATTCCACCTCATGAGGTAATACAGAAATTCTTACATTTCTTCATTCCATCTGTATATCCTTCTTTTTTTTAATCTTTCCCTCTCTCGTTTATCTTTCAGTTCCATATTTTTTTCCTTCCTTCTATTCTTTCATTCTGTACTTTTTCCATCCATCCATCCTTCTCTCTAGCCCACTTTAGTCCTAATTTTATCATCCGGACAATGTCACAGGATTTATCACTTTCTGACCCCCTCATCAATGTCTACATGCAGTAAGTTTTCACGACAATCTGGCATGCCGAGGGTCTGCTTCCTATACATAAAAATTCTTAAAAGTCACCAATTAACTGGGCATTCTTTAAAAAATCATGGCATGAATGTTAAGTGCACAGAAATGGATATATCAGAATTGGACCTGTCTTAATGACTCCAAGAATGAGGTATTATTCTCGGGCCTAGGCAATCCACCCTTGCTACCTTTCAAGTGGCCTTCATCCCTGTGCCCACCGCCCAAGCTCTCTCACATGTTCTCAACCTCGGTACCTTGATACAAAATTGTCATTCACTAAACAAGTGACAAATGTGAAAAATAATATATCCACCCTCAAGTCATCCTCAACAAAATCCTGCCTTTGATACTTGTGCTACTAAATATTGTTAAGGTCAACTGTGATGAAGTCCTCTCTCAATGATTTTAACACAATCGAAGTGGCCTGTATGTTAGGATAGTGGACAAAGTCCAAGAACTGGCAAAAAGCACACCTGTCTAAAGACTGAGCTGAAGACCATGTTACTAGTTTAAAAGCCCTTTGCAGTCATGCTTGTTCACACCTCACCAATTTGCTAATTCCTGCTTCAAGAAGTGACGTGACTGCTGAAATTCATCTCTCCTGATCAAACAGGGCAAGATGCCACCTGAGTAACACACTGTACCGTTCATCACTCCTCCTCTGCCTCGTTAGTTCAGAGCTCGGCTACCCTGACTCAGCCATGCAACAATGGTTTGGTGTCTTGACACAATTATCAAAAAGAGGAAGCCATCAATAGCATAGCTTCTGGAAATTCGGCTGCAGGAGAATTAAGTATTAGGCACTGATCGGCCTGGTTCTTGCGGCTGGTACAGTTTCTTGCCTGAATTGGATCCAGCTGCCGTGGATCCAGAGAGTCCCTTCCCTCAATGTCATGATGGGCCAGGGGGTGAAGAACACTAAGATGCAACCTGTGGCTCCATCAACTTCTGATGGTGCTGTGGCCGGGATGGTCTCCTTGGCGCTGCCGTCAGTGTGCTGCGGATCTGGCCAGGAAGACAAAACCGGGGAGTCTGCCAGAAAAGGAAAATGGTAGATCAGCTGGAAAAAGAAAGCACAACGGTCCACCAACAGAGTCTTGCATTTAGGAGGTGGGTGCTCGCAGCCTTCCATTGTTACCTTGTTTGCAGCTACTCATATTGTGGGCTCTAAATGAGCTGCCCAAGAGAAAGTGACATCAATTGGCATGATGGTTTCTCTTTCTGGAGCTCAGATACAGCCAGGCAACGGACGCATGAGAGATATTCCCAGAGAAAGCTCAGAGTCACTGGTGCCCTAGGTACAGGAGGGTTCACTGATACAAAGGCCTACATATGAGGCAAAGACAGGTGAAGGCTCTAAAAGCAATGTAGAGTCACACAAGGTGATAGCTCCTCCCTGGATTCCAATCAGCAGTAGCATAATGAAGTAAATACTTGTGCTAAAAACTCTGGTATTCCCTCAACTACTACTGGAAGTAATCCTGTGGATCAGAGGCAAGGAGTGGTTATGTCCCCCTAGATTTTTGGGCACAATTTTGTTTTCATTAACAGATGAATCTCATTCCTCGAATCAGGACATTATTTTGAAGAGCAATGAGTAGGTCTCAAATACAAGTAGCAGTAGCTCAATTGTGAATTCACTGTTAACGCAGAAAAAAAATCTTCACAAAAAAAAGAAATAAGAGGGGGAGCAGTCAACAACTAAAATGAGAATACTCCGCTATGCAGCTTACCTATCCTGATGAGAAAAAGCTTGGATAAAAAAATAGGTCAGGAAGGGTGTGTATATGGGGGAGCCTATGGATCCCTCTCATGCTACTAACTTTCACTCCATAAAACAGCTACAGGAGGAAGTCAGGAAAGATAGCCGGAGGGCAAGAGTAGCCTCTAAAAACCTGAATAGGGAAGTGGAATAAAACCTGTGTAGGTATTGCAGATTGGTCAAGAATTGTGGAAGGGCAGAATGAGAGCTATGAGATGGACGTTAGCTCACTGAAAATCCAAAGTACATCTCAAGTTGCCTTCATGTCTGATGTCATGTGGAAACTAGAAGACCAGGAAAATAGGCAATGGAGGAACAATCTACGATTTTTGGGGATACCAGAGGGGGTTTGAGGGGACTATTCATCATGAACCTCCTGAAGGTGGAAGGGACTATTTACCATGAACCTCCTGAAGGGCGCATTCTCTGATTTGATAAAATGGGACTGGGACATGGAATTTCAGCGCACACATCATTTTCCCTTAATGATGAGAAAGCGCCAATCAAATGAAGTTGAGAGGCCTCAATCAATGCTTGTATATTTTGGGAACTTCCAGCTATAGCAATATATTTACAACCAAGCTCACCCGAACACTAAAAAAAACATGAGGGGTTGTCTTTTTTTGTTAAGCCAGATTTCACACATGCCACTGTTTAGCATAGATGGTGCCTGCGACAACTGTTTCCCCCATTTCAGAAAATTTGTGCTGAAGTTTAGATACAAAACCCAGCAACATTGAAAGTTATGTTTAACGGGCAAACTTGCAGTTTTACTTCAGAAATCCAAGCTCAGGAATATTCTAAAGAGCTCAGCAGTGGCCAGATAACATTAGATATTTCCGAGTGGGGGTCTATGGATGCACTGACAAGGGATCTATATAATGGCAATAAGTGAGAAAAGGGTGTGTTAAAGTTGAATTTCTCAATTATCTTTTTTCTTCTGGCAGGGGAGAGTGGAGCTGTGGGTTTTTTGGGCAGGTGTACATCATTCAGGCATGGCCTGATTGCTTTCTCTTTCTTTGGTGGGGATAGGGGTGGGGTTGAAGTTCAGGGTGTGGTGGGCCATTGGGGTCGGGCCATTGGGGTGGGTGGGAAAAGGAGGCCTCACACATTAAAGGGTTTTTGAGATGGGGAAAGAGTTTGTTATTTCTTCTTTTTTAGAAGATAGATGTAGAGCTTTACATATAAGTTATAGGAGCGGCATGCAGTACGTGGAAGCCAGGATGACCTGATGGTGGGAAAGGGGAAATTGTGGATTGCTACCCTTAATATCTGCGACTTGAATGATGCCAGGAAGCAGCATAGAGTTTCTCAAGGGCTTCAATTGCTACAAGCGGACATAATTTGTTTGCAAGAAACCCATATAAATGGTGCACGGAAGGATGTGCTAAAATCTCTGGGTTACAGATAGATCGCAGGGACCTCACAAGGTACACGCACTTGTGGGATGGCAATTTTAGACCGCATAACATGATACAAGTCAAACAAACATGAGTGGTTTCGCATGCAAGATGAATTATTGCTGAATATTTTTCCTCAACATATATCCCTTTTACACTATGTTCAAAATATGGAAGCATAGCAGATGATACGAGCGTATTTGATTGGTTATCAAATGAGCTTGCACATTGGTCTTTGCCAATCATAATGTGTGAAGTTTATGGCGGGATCATGGGCTGATCGATGTATGGTACAGTAAAAGATCTGATTATTATGGGTATACATATCACTCTGCCCTGCATCAGTCTCGTGCCCTACTAGGCTATTTTTTTGTATCAACTGCTCTAATTCAGGATGGTCTGACTGAGCATTAACTGCGGTTTTCGTCAGACCATAACCCTCTAGTATTGGAGATCCAGGGGATTCCTGAGTTTCTGAAGAGGAAAATAGGTAGTGCATCAACAGAGGTTGTGTGGGACACTCTGAAGGAGTGCATCTGGGGGGAGACACTGCAGTTATATTTAAATTAGGGGAAATACGAAAAAAGACTTCTCAGGATGGCCGAATAATCTGGCTTTGGCTGAGAAAAAGCTGGTAGTAGCTGTGCAGCAGGCGAACAAGGTGGAGGAGGCCCAAATGGAGGTAGTATTGGCTAAGGCAGTGATAAGGGAAATATTTGTTAAAAAAGCAGCACATAAATTAGTCGTGTGTAGAGAAAAGTCCTATGAATGTAGTGAAAAAGTAGGACAACATCTAGCAATGAGAACAAGACAGGAAAATGTATACTATGAAGTACAAGTAATCAGGGATCCAATATACAGGATGGTTTCAGATCCGAGATGAATAAGAGCTATTAGAAGGGCCTCTGTCTTGGGAGGAGATCCTTTTTACAATGACAAGTTTACAAGCAGGGAACGAAGCTGGTACAGATGCTATACCCTCCAAATTTTATAATGTATTTTAAGGTCAAATTAAGGAATATATTATAACTCTTTTCAAGCAAATATATAAGGGTGTAGCCCCTTATAGCTATTGGTCTCTCTCTACAATTATTGTATTTCCAAAGAAGAATAAACCTACTCAGGAGCTTGGCTCTTACTGCCCGATTACTCTAATTAATGGGGACTGGAAAATCTACTCAAAAATCCTAGCTACACATTTGTCACAAGTGATTCATGAGATTGTTCTAAATGGCAGGACAGGTTTATTGCTGGGAGAGGTACAACAGATCACATTAGAAGAGTCATCTCTGTTATTGATGCAATGCAAGTGACAGGATATCCTATGGCTTTGATCCTGCTTGACATGGCAAAAGCCTTCAATAGGGTCTCCTGGTACTATCTTTGGGTTACCCGGCAGAGAATGGGTATAGGTCCAGACTTTATTCAGGCAGTAAAAGCTCTGTATGTTGAGCCATGTGTATTTATAAATGGGAAAATCTCAAGGGGAACGCAGCAAGCTGTCCCTGATCCCGGTTATTATTTGTGTTGTATATCGATCCTTTGATAATGAGACTGGAAAATAATAAAGCTATTCACTCGGTTCATATGCAAGGTTATAACACTACGACTATCAACGTTATCAAAGAAGAGGTTGTGAGGTTGTGAAGTTCGGGAACATCTCTGGGTACTCTTTAAATAAAGACAAGACACAAATTATCATCAATGAGAAGACTCACTTGGTGGATAACTGAGTTGTTAAAATCGCTGTGTATTTTGGTGTTAGCCTAACTACTAACACAGATGAAATTGTTGAAGAAAATTTGGCTCCTCTGCTTGGTAAGACCAAAACGTGCATTTTATGCCAAATAACTTGCATCTATCCCTGGTGTGTAGATGTATTGTAGTTAAGATTATATTTTTTCCAAACATTCAGTATTTATTTAGAGCTATACCATTAGAATGTTCTAATCAGTAGTTGAAAAAAGCTTGATGGTATATTCTCTCAATTTTTATGGGTCACTTCTAGACCTAAAAGATTGTTAAAATTTCTGTCACTTCCAAAAGAAAGGGGACGGGCCCTTCCTAACCTTGAGCTCTATTACTGGGCCACTACCATGCAGTACTGCTCTATTCTACGACAGGAGCGACCCAGCGGAGAAGTGCAGGATTATATTCCCTCTCCCTTTGAATTGTTAATCAGCGTAGAAGCCTGTGGTTGCCTCTGGCGACAGATGGAACTAGATTATTATAAAAAAAAGTGCTTTAAGACTCTTTTGGGCACTTTTAATGTATGGACGTTGGCTTGTAGATTGATGGGTATAGGCATATTTAATTTTTATACGCCCCTCAGGAATAACAAGAATATACCAGGGATCTTCAGGCACTATTATATGATTACCTGGATTAATGCCGGAGTTAACAAACCAGGGGTATTTTTCTCTTTGACCAACATTATGTTATTTAATTAACTTAACCTAACTGGTCATGATAAAGCTATTCACACAGGAGCACCCGTAGACATTTCACAACGCATGGGAAAAGTAGAGAGGAGGGAACAACACCAGCAGTTAACACAGGCAGCTTTCAGGATAACCTGAGGGGTTGGGCCCAACCTGCGAATTACTGGCATGTTTACTACAATGCAGCATTGACTGTGGCAGTAATCTCGACCGGAGGGCTGGAAAGTGCACACAGGACTGGATACTGTAGTGAATAGATGGGATCTACTTACTTGACAAGTGCATTGGCCCAGCGCTCAAGCAAGTAAAGGGGCACATAGGGTATATCTGCATGCCTTGACCCTAAATGCAGCTAAAAGGGCTACAGCATTTTGGAGTGGACAAAGGAGGACCCACCACAAGCACAAGAACGATTACTAGTAAGTCCACCTGCCATACTTCAACAAGAAATAACAATTGGGGAGTGAGGCACGAACCATCGGGCGACCAAAGGGGAAGCTGCCTCCTAGCAACAAGCAGTGGAACCAGAACACTCAATGCACACACCCTCGCTTGACTTCAAACCGCCCACTAATGCTTGCAAACCTCGGGACAAGCTGAATTTAATTCTACAAGACGTGAGGGAGTCTCATAAGGCCATAGAGCAACAGATTGCTTCGCTTATGATGGGCTTCTTGCTCCTCATGGCTACCACACCAAACTGGCACCTACACTGAAGACCATCAGTCTAACGTTGGAGGAGCTCTTACCCCAACATAAGGAGCATGAGTCGCAAATCCAATAGTTACAATGACAAATCAATGGACTACAAGACAGAGTCGACGATACCGAGGGAAGAACTAGGCGGAATAATGTACAGGTCATTGGGCTTCCAGAAAGCAGTGAGGGATCCACTGCTGCCAGGTTAATGGAGCAATGGTTCTGCAAATATGTAGCCCCGGAAGGTTTATCTGAATTGTTCTGTGTAGAAAGGGCCCACAGAATCCCCACTGGCAGACATAAGGTGAGAGCTCCGCCGAGGCCGTTGATATCCAGGATTCTGAATCGTAGAGATTGGGATGTCCTACTCCTAAAAGCTAGAGAGCGAGCACAGATACACTTCGAGAATCACTGCATGTCACTATAGCCGGATTATACCCTCATGGTCCAGCACCAACGGTCCTCCTATCAACCTGTCAAGAAGAAATTACTAGCTCTGAATCTCAAATTTGCATTCCTCTTTCCGTCTCGTTTGAAAACTATCCACGAGCAGAAGACATACTCTTTCGATAATCCGGATGAGGTAGCAGAATGGATAGAAGTTATGGATCCTACCTCCATGTTAAACAATACATCTCAAAGCCCACCAAATAGCCCCGGCAAATAACTGGGGAGGCGGTCACATCACACCATCAAAGCCGCCTGCAGGTCGCAAATGATCAGTCCTTCCCACGAACAGGCTCAACAGAGCAAAGAAGAGGCGCTGGCAGCAGCAAGCACGTTCAGAGAAGGTGTCCTCCACACCGTATTGGAATCCTCAGAGGGAAGTACTGTGCAATCAGACTCTGAGGGCAGCATCACCTTATTCCCCACTGTAACGCCTAAGACTGCGAATGACTTGCTGGACTAGTGTGGCCCACGGAAAATAACTTTGCAGGCTACCTAGACATGAAATGCAGCAGCGATGGCACATATCATTATCAAGTAAATCCTTTTTTAAGGCTAATTTGGAAAGTAATGACGCAAGTATGAGTCCCGGGCTCCTCAGGGCTCAAATACATGAGTGCTACACCATGGATGGCGAAAGTGACACCCCCCAACCAATTGCGAATGCACCATACAAATGTGGCAATGTTTGCACAGTTGCGTTTTTAGTTTGGACCAGCATAGTTCAATGACTGGACCTTGTATTTACAGTTAAGGGGAAGCATAGGGGTCCAGACACACAACTGATGCCACGTCCTGGGCTGCGGTGCTTTTTAACTACTTTGACTCTGCACATAACTGTTACCACCAACCACACATGTTTGGCTCTTACAACTCAGTTACCTGGAATGTGCGGGGCTAGGCTCAATACAAAAATGACATAGGCTACATGCACAACTGATTAGGCGAAAGGCGCAAATAGTATTCCTGCAGGAATCCCATCTCACAGAGACAGAAGTAGGGAAAATATGAAAGAAATGGAAGGGGCAGATATACTCTACCTCTACTAACTACTCCACCTTTGCTAGATGCGTGAAGATCTGGATTAGGTATGGGGTCCCAATCAAGGAACTAGAGAGGAGGGTAGACTCACATGGCAGGTACATATTCGTGCATTGGATACTTGATGGCATCTATGTAGTAATGGGTAACCTAGTCGCCCCAAATTTAGGTCAGGATAAATTCTTCATGAGCTTAAATACGATATTGGCGGATTGGGTTGGGCACCCATGGATTATAGGGGGAGACTGCAACGCGGTCATGGATACATTACTAGATCGATCACACCCCCTCTCCATGGAACAGGATCCATAAATCAGGCAGAGGCTCTCAGTCGGTAGGTAGATGGATGGGCACTGGGTGATGTGTGGAGAATGCAGAACTCGACAAGTAAGGAATATTCATTCTACTCCCAAGTTCACCAATTGCATACCGATTAGACAGACTACTATGCTCACTTACCATAGTCACGTAAGTGACATATGCCACTTACCTAGCAAAATCCTTCTCAGATCATAACCCATTAGAGATCTCCTTTAATTGGAGCAGAATCCCCACACCGGACCCCACATGGAAGCTATGGCCCCAAACGTTGGAAGACACAGTATTTTGCAACACTCTGTCCAATGGCATCAACAATTACTTCGAAGACAATAAGAACACTGCATCGCGATTTTAGTTGAGTGGGACGCACTCAAAGCACTCATAAGAGGTACAGCGATAAGTGCCACGGTGGGCTCAAGACAGGAATTACATAATAGCCTGAAAGATTTGGAGAATAAACTGAACACATTAGAACTGGAACCGGTGCATGAGCCTACGAAAAAAGCCACCCAAACTGGAGAAATTGTACAGTAGGTCACTGGAGAAATTGTACAGTAGGTCACTGGAGAGAGGCCACCTCCCCCTACCACCATGCAAGTATTAGTGATGTCCCTTCCCAAGCCAGGGAGTGACACGTCAGGCCTAGCAAGTTACCGTCCACTATCTAAACTGGCTACAGAATATAAAATATTATGCAAAATATTGGCAAATAGACTTCTCCCCTACCTAAATAAGCTTATCCACATGGATCAATGCACCTTTGTACCAGCTCGCATCACATCCTTGAGCACTAGGCGGCTGCATCACATCATAGCGGCTACCTATGAGAATTATGACAACGTGGGATGTCTTGCACTTGGCTTGAAACAGGCATTCGATACCCTTACATTGAAATATATGTTTAAGGCAATGGAGAAATTTGGCCTTCCCCAGTAGTATCTCCAATGGATAAAATTACCATATGTAGTCCCTACTGAAAGAGTTCGCACTAGCGGCCATATATCGGGTGTACCAAGTATGTCGGGGTACAAGGCAAGGATGCCCTCTGTCCCCACTACTATTCGTGCTAGTGCTAGAACCACTGGTCCTAAGGTTGCGCCAGGAGGCGGGGCAAATTGGGATTCAAATAGGCACATCTACACATTTGGTATCAGCCTAGGCGGACAATATCATTATATATGCGCATGACCTACTGGGCCTGTTAGAGACAATCCCTAGTATCTTCTCCCGGTTTGAGCACATATCAGGCTTAGCTATCAACGAGGCCAAATCGAACGTCTTCTTCTTCTGGAATAATGCCCACCCAGACACGATCAGCTTCGGGTCATATACCATACCGCTGGCACAGCACACGTTTTAATACATAGGCATAAATGTCTATAGAGCTCATGCAGACATGCTTGAAGGCAACTTTACTAGAGCGATTGGGGCAATATGGTACAAAGTGGCCTTCTGGACTGCTCTGCCATTATCGGCAATGGGCAGGGTACCTGTGTCTAAAATGGTGGTTATCCCCCGACTTCTATACTACTTCACCAATCTACCAATAATAATCCCCTCTTCTACCTTTCAAATCTTAGGCACTATACTCACAGACCTAATTTGGGGGCCTGGAAGACCAAGGGTGAGCCTAAAGAAAATGCAACTGGAGACGGCCAATGGGGGATTGGAAGGGGGCACCAGCTTTTAAGGCCTACTACCATGTGAGTCAGCTACGATGGTTGTCCTACTGGACAGTGGGCCACAACCTACAAGAGATAGGATACACTAGGCAAGATATCAATCAGGGGACTCTCCACACATTATTACTGCCAAAGAGTAAAATCCCCACAGATGCACCGCCTTTACTGAAGACAGCGTTACCATGCTGCAAAAAAGCACTGCAATACACGTACCAATGCCCTCCATATGCTTGTAACATTCCACTGTTGGAAATCTCGCTACCCAGCGGTATGCTCACGAGACGCAGGATCTCGGCATGGTCTAATGAAGGGGTCAACACGTTCGGGGCACTATTCAATAATAAAATACTCCTTGACCATCAAATGTTTGTACAGGACACTGGGGTGCCCAACCATTTATACATGGTGCATGCAGGTGTAATACAAATCCTGAAAAAACAGTTGGTCCTTCAGAGGGAGGAACCCTTATTAAAGGATTATATGTTGGCACCAGGGCACATGCAGGAGTACTTCTTACTGATTTGCGGGCTAAATGGTCTGAGGACATAGGACGGGAGGTTTCTGATAAGGAGTGGGCCAATATTCTGGAACACCCTAAAACAGTGACCAGTAATGTGAAATTTAAAATATCCAATACATGGTTCTCCATAGGGCATACCTTACACCAAGATGCCTGCAACGGATGTTTCCAGACACACAATATTGCTGCCCTCGGTGCAAATAGAAGAAGCAGATCCAGCCCATATGCTACGATCCTGTCCGTGTCTCGGAGTGTACTGGGGGGAGGTACGACAGGACATAGAAACAGCCACGCACCTTCACATTCTGGACACAGCAGCGGAATGTCTGCTAGGCCTTCGCAAACGCACAGCCCCACAGACGGTCCAACTCAGATTTCTAGATCTAGCCCTCATCATAGCCAAGCGGTCAAAAACCATGAAATGGAAATAATTAAAACCTCCTGAAATCTCACAGCAGATACATAGTGACCAGCTATAGTATCAAAAGTAGCAATCCAGAGCAGGCCTAACCAGGCCACATGCCCACCAGCGCTACACGTATAGAACAAGTTAGCCTAAGACATGGACTCATACCTGGACATGGATAACATAGGTCAGGACGGGAAGGGAGACATGAGTGGGGTGGGCGATTGTTATAAATCAAAAGCCAATCATTCCAAACATTACAGTGTGCACAACTACAGAAATGTACTATGTATACGATTGATATAATACTAACTGTACCAATCTAGCCACTGGATATGTGATGCATGTACTCCTATACTGTAAACATCGGAACAGAAGGAGATGTAATGTCTACATATAACATAATGTATGCACCGGATATAACATAGAAAATCAATAAAGTTGTGTTTAAAAAAATCATGGCTCTGTTTTATTCATTCATTATTACCTATGAGAGCACCTGATATTAAAGAATTCAGGATGTGTGCTGTACAAAAACCTCTTGTGCTTGATTTTAATGGGATACATATTGGGTGCGCATGACAACTGACTTTCCTCTTAGTTCACTAGAGTTGTTGTGGTCGGGGGAGGCCGTAAAGTTTATAAGTTCATGTGTAACAACTATCACTTTGAATAAATTCCTCTCAATGCAGTGATATAAACGATTTACTAAGGTGAAACCTTTACACACGTTAAAGAAATACACTTTTCCGAATTCGACCAGCCCCTTCCTTGTTAAGGTATTTCCTTGGCACTTTAGGTGTATGTCCACGTAGGGAAGGTACCCTTTGCTTACTGCACTCAGTTTCAGTTTATAACTTTATTCGAATGTTTTAAAAACATCATAAAAGTATACAGTTAAAACATTACATATACATGATAAACAAAGTGATGAACAGGGATAGCTTTGTCACATGGTGTGGGAGTTGCTGCACATGAATTTACGGGAAAACCATACTAAGTCTAGCTCTAATGGATTTCAAAAATGAAAGTAGCAGTAAAAAAACATATATCTGGACTTGAAAGTGAGAAAAGAAGCCTCATAGCGTTACCTGTAGTATACATGGAGTATTTAAGGAACATAGGCTTAAGATAACAAATACGCTGCGCTTTATACAAAGGACAGAGTAGTAAAAAGTGCGGTGTGCTTTGTTTGGTAAAACCGTCACATGGACAAGGAGTAACTGGGTGAGATTTCATTGTTGGGAAGGCAACCAGGTTATGGGCTATACCTAATCTCAATCTTGAGAGAACAAACTGATGAGACTGTCTGTGGATAACATTAAGGTACATGGGTATATCACGACTATCATCTTTCAGTGAGTAATGAAAAGTATGTGTGGAATATTCTCTGGTAGCATTACTTCGCACATCCGATTTCGCCCTAAGATAATCGTTTTTTAGTTCCTGCTTGCTCAGAGAATTCAAACAGGTGGGGTCGTTACATATGTCCATGTCAAACAGATCCTTAACAGTTGAGATCACATATTTTAACCATGGGATACTTAAAACTTTATCCAAGAGTAAACAGCCCTTGATAATGTCTTTAGTAAAGGCAGTTTCCGTCTTGGTAAAAATGGATTTCCATACCAACAATGGCCTTAATCCGGTTAGATCGGACAGGTAATCCAGGTCTAGTCCGAATGGTTTAAAACAGTAGATGCCGAGGAGGGAAGACAAAGCAGCCGTTTGAGGAACTTATTTTCTACAATTTGCAGGGCCCTTACGTTGCAGTGTCCCCACACCCCCGAACCATACAATGCTATCGAGGTACATCTGTGCTTGTATATAGTCAGCATGTCAACAATACGGCAGCTTCCTACTTTAGAGGCAAAGCGGAAGACGCCTAGGGATGCTTTCCCCATTCTGGCTTTGACATTTATCTCCTCTGGAGCCCACGATCCTCTGTCATTAAAAGTAACACCCAAATAACAAAAATTGGTAACAGTCTCAATATGGTTTTCCTTAAAACAAAAGGGTTTAAAAAGTTTCAGCTTTTTCCCACACACCATGACAAAGGTTTTGGAATTATTGATTTTAAGTTTCCTTCTCTGTATAAAATCATAAAACCCGTCCATCAGTTTTTGGAGGCCTATAGGAGTCCTAGATAGTAGGACAGTATCGTCGGCATAGAGTAATACCGGTATGGGAGTGCCTCCTACTTGGGGGGCATCAGCATGGATTTGCTTTAGTTCTTGCTTAACCGAGTTAATGAAGAGCGAGAAAAGCAACGGGGCCAATACACATCCCTGTCGGATACCAGATCTTACTCTAATCTTTCGTGTGCACTCCCCCACTGGACCATAGCGAATTTGGGCAGATAAATTAGAATAAAGTGTGGCTAAAAAATGAATAATGTCAGGGGGGGCTCCCATACCCAATAAAGTTGACCATAACAAGGCATGGTCAACCAGATCAAATGCGCTAGAAAGATCCGCGAAACACAAAAATAGAGATCCCGGTTTGGCCTTGGTATATTTCCCTATTAAAAGGTTCAAGTTGATACATTGTTCAATCGTACCAAGGCCCTTTCTAAAGCCATATTGGGATAGGGCAAGAATATGGTTATCTAAGGCCCAATCTTCCAAACATGCTAACAGGACCCTACTCAAGATTTTTAGTGAGGAATCCAGAAGGGAGATAGGGCGGTAGTTCTTAGCCTCTCCTCTATCCCCCTTCTTATAGATTGGAATAATAATGGATTCACCCCAGGTAGAGGGAGCCCTGTTATCCATAGCGGCGTTAAAAGCTATGGTCAATAATGGACTCCAGAGGGCTGGATCGAATTTATATAGGTCGATTGGTACCCCATCTGGGCCCGGAGCCTTTCCCCCTTTACTATTCATTATTGCCATATCCACCTCGTGGATCGTGATTCTCGGAGTTTCAACTGGGGTAATACAATTAATATAAGAATTATCATTGGGTTCTCCAGTTGGGTCAAAGATCCCTGAGAAGTGAGACACCCAGCCATCTTCGCTAACTTGGGCGGTAAGAACTGGGAATTCCTCTTTTTGTAGGAATGGGCTATTGATGGTACTCCAGAACAGTTTGCTGTCCCGGAGGGCTGCAGCTTTGCTCAGATCTTCCCAGGCTATTTCTCTTAGTTCTTGTTTCCTGAGTTTTAGCTCATTTTTGTAATTAGCCCTCAGGGATGTGACTGCTTCCCTGTCTCTGGGGATGGTGGAGAGGGCAAGTTTAAGGGCTTTTAGTGCCCTTGTACATGCTTGGTTAAACCAACCCTGTGTATCCCGTTTAGTTTGGGCCTTCTTGGTGGTAAGGGTTTGCTTAATTATGGCGCCCAATTTCTCAAAGTTATTTACGGATTGTTCTGGTGGGGCTTCCGTATCAAGGCAACTAAGTATCATATTTAGGCCAGCTTTCACAACACTACGGTGTAGATTCTCTGATTTTTCCCCACACCACTTGATGCGTGCCCCATTTGGTCTACATGGGATAATGTCGTCAACAACCCTACCGGAAAGTACATTCCTAGAGAGCTCACAGTATATGATCATAGTAAGAGCATTGTGGTCGCTCAGACCGAGGTCTAAGATCTGTGGGACCGAACAATGGGGAGCTAACCGGTTGGAGATGAGCAGAAAATCAATGATAGAGGTAGTATTTCTCCCCGTGAAGGTGGGGGCCAAGTTACCCTCATTATCAGGGGCATGTTGGTGAATGGATACATCAGATTTTAACATCAGGTTGTTAAGGGAAGTGCCGTATGGAGAGTGTAGAAAGTGTAGTAGATTCTCCCCGTTATCCCCATCGTATCCACATGTAGTTGAGTAGGAGAGGGGGCAAGTTCTGATGTTAAAGTCTCCCCCCCAAACAATATCATAGGATACAGCCGATTTGCAGAGAATTGAGTCCATAACAGATTCAAGTTCATCTACTACAGTAGTACTGGAAGGGTCAAAGATGTTATTGTAGTGGTTAATCAATAGTAAATTTCTGTCCCTACCTACCAATATTTCCAGGATTTGCGAATGGGACCCCACTATATGACTTTTCCTTACATGTATAGGGAGGTGTACAGATAATAAGATCAGTAATCCACCTTTGGCCCTCCCCATTACAGATTCTACCGCATTACAGTTGTATGAAACAAAACCATCATAGAAAATATCTTCCACTGACCACGTTTCTTGCAGACATAGGATGTCAAAGTCCATAATGTGCTCCCTCCAACCCAGGGCTGAAGCTTTTTGCCGCCACCCAGCAATGTTCCAGCTCGCCAATGAATATCCCTTTAACCTTGGGTCCTGTACTGTATTAGTGTGGATAAATGGGATAAAAGGTGTAGTGTGGGCCATATCGGAAGGAATCTGGTCCGGTTCAGTGGAGATAGCTGGGGTAGGAATGGTGGGAAGGGTTTCCAAGCATTGTGTAGTATGGGCCATATCGGATGGGATCTGGTCCGGTTTGGTGGAGATAGCTGGGGTAGGAAGGGTTTCCAAACATTGGGTTGGTAATTTAACCGTAGGTAGGGCTTCAGTGTTAGCTGGGACATGGGTCGGCTCCAAGGAGGAAGAGACGGGGTGTAGTTAGTCGACTCCCTCTAAGCCTTCTAAGCAACCAAAGCGGTTGTAATCCGTGAAGGGGTGGAATTGGGGTACGTATTGGGGTTGTCTAGGTGGTCTGGCATCGTATGCTCGTTGCCTGCCCCTCCGTTCCACAACGGTCCAGTCCCCTCTTCTCGGGTGGTGGCGAGGGTTAGTTGGTTGAAAAAAATAAGAAACTGGAAGGGTCTGGATGGTTGAATCGAAGGATCTGTTGAAGCCTGCACAAATGTGGGATACTGTACGGGGGTCTCTGAAACTGACGGTTAGGCAGTCCCCATTGATGTTTTTAGGGGTCTTGCCTATCCAAGGAACCCTCCTGACCATAATAATTTCGTTGTGTAAGTGGCCCGGGAGGGGTCTGTTCCAGTTGAGCCATTTGATTACCTTGCTTTTCAGGGAGCTAAAGGTTTCTGATTCCCCTGTTTCTAGTGGTGGTACTCCAGCTAGGATGACAGTAAACCGATTAGCCTTCGGTGGGAGATCAGGCCGTCTAGGTCTAGGGGTATTGTGTACCTCATTCGGAGGTCCCTGGTTTCCCTCAACCATATAGACTGATGGATTAGATTGACTTGGTTGATGACTCGCCACGTTCTCGGCGGTTGAATTACTGGGCATAGAGGGAGTTGGTAAGCAGGTATTCAGTGGGGGGATATTTAGTTGGTTCGGGTTCAGGTTGGGAGGAGCAGGGATCGAAGGAGTTGAGGTAGTCGGAGGGATATATTGACTGTGGGGGTTACCAAGGGTGGCTAAAATGGAGGCAGTTGTTTTCTCTACGTTGGATATTCTGGAACATAACCTATCCAGTTTAGCCTCTAATGGGGATATAATTGATTTAAGTAAAGCCACGGCCCATTCCATGGATATTTCTCTACCCGGGGGGGAGACATCATGGGGGTTAGTAGTGGTCTGGGGTGGCTCCCCCCGCACCTTGGCTGATTTTACAGACCTTCCCGTTTTAGTTTCTTTCTTGTTATACACTCTTTTCCGTTTCCTAACTGCACCCTCTCTCTCCCCTTGTCTCTTATTTTCAGTAATGCTCACTTCAAGGTGGGATGAAAGGGAAACATTATTGCTTACGGGGACACAGTTAATGTCGGCCACAGTGTCAGTTGTGGTAACCAGGGTAGCCAAGGTGCCAGGGTCTTCTCTAGGCGGGGATGTTACCTCCGTAATAGCAGACTGGTCGCTATTTCTATTGGGCGTTTTGGCGTTAGCAAGGGGTCCTATGGATGAGCGTTTAAGAGAAATGAGTTCAGTTGACAAACGCTTTTCCAGGATGACTATCTCCTTGTCTATGATATTATTGGCCCTTATGAGGAATTTCTCCATACCTCCGGCGGTTGACAGGCTTCCGGTTAACGAGGATTTGATCCTGTTGTCTCTACCAGCCATTGCCCTTAAATAAAGAGACTCACACAGGTTAGAGGGATGGCCCGGTCCGGTCACTCCGGGTCACGAACGGCCACAAACGGTCCCGCCCTTGTCCCAGGCTTCTCCCGGCGCCCTCCTGTGCGCTCCCACTAGCGGGTACTGTCTATCCCTTATATAGATGGTCCGTTGGTTTGCAGGCGGGGCGTGGTGGACAGGGAGAACGGCCAGGTGTTGGTGGGCGGGCGCGGTGTGCAGAGGCTTCTGGTCCTAGAAGTCCTGCTCCGCGCGCTCGCAGTCCTGGTCCAGTCCACGCAGCTCGATCCTGCTCCCTGCAGTCACAGGAGCGCAGCGGGACCCGCGAAGCGGGTTCCGCAAGTAGTTGAAGAAAAACAAGGGTCCAGAGATGCCCTCTCACCACGGCAGCAGCAGTCTCCGCTTACAGGCGTCCCACGGCGATCTCTCCACTCCGCCCTTTACAAGAGCTGCAGGCGGGGCGTGGTGGACAGGGAGAGCGGCCAGGTGTTGGTGGGCGGGCGCGGTGTGCAGAGGCTTCTGGTCCTAGAAGTCCTGCTCCGCGCGCTCGCAGCCCTGGTCCAGTCCACGCAGCTCGATCCTGCTCCCTGCAGTCACTGGAGCGCAGCGGGACCCGCAAAGCGGGTTCCGCAAGTAGTTGAAGAAAAACAAGGGTCCAGAGATGCCCTCTCACCACGGCAGCAGCAGTCTCCGCTTACAGGCGTCCCACGGCGATCTCTCCACTCCGCCCTTTACAAGAGCTGCAGGCGGGGCGTGGTGGACAGGGAGAGCGGCCAGGTGTTGGTGGGTGGGCGCGGTGTGCAGAGGCTTCTGGTCCTAGAAGTCCTGCTCCACGCGCTCGCAGCCCTGGTCCAGTCCACGCAGCTCGATCCTGCTCCCTGCAGTCACTGGAGCGCAGCGGGACCCGCGAAGCGGGTTCCGCAAGTAGTTGAAGAAAAACAAGGGTCCAGAGATGCCCTCTCACCACGGCAGCAGCAGTCTCCGCTTACAGGCGTCCCACTGCACTCAGTTCGGGTGTCTGCAGAGGAAATGGCAGAGTGGAATACCCTTTCAGTGCCTCGTGCGAGTTTAAAATTCTCTTGCTGGTTTTAATTTGTCTATTTCCTCTTACGTCACCATGAAAGGAATGCCTCAGTCCACTTCAAAACAGAAAAACTCCCCCCCTCCGATTATTGGGAACACACATGCAGTTATTATAAAATGCTGTTTGCGTGTCGCAAAAGGAGTTGCACAGCAATATGCATAATAGTGAACGATAGCCACAAGTACTCCATAGTTCACCAGTTGGTCCAGTTTATTTCGACATTTTATCCATATTGTTAACCATCACGTCAAGGCAAAGTTTCTATTATTTCATTCTTCTTAATACTTTGCTCAGGCATGATTAGAAACTTCTTAATTCCCAACGTTCAAAATTATCCAATGCATTTCGGTCATCCTGACCTTCTTCGGAGGGTCTCTACAATGTTAAAGATGAATATCAATGTATATATTAACCAACCTCTCATTTATGATTTTCACAATGAACATTGCTCCTGCTCCTAAAAAGGGCTATCTAACAGTGTATTTAACCGTACAAGTAGTTACTTGTCACGATGTTCACTGCCCCATCCTGCAATCACGAGCTTCCCGCTGAAACTGCCCCAGTTGTCTTGACGCATACCTCTATATGCCCTCCTCGTAAACATCGCGCTGGTAACCATTTAAAAATAACAACTACAGCGTGCCAAGTGTAAACTGAACTCTCCTCCCCACCGAAAACCCTCTCGTGTCACCCGACCAAAGAATTGCACTGAAAACCCTTTAGAACTAACGAGTGTGTGCCGCGTATGAGCCTACTCTTCTTCCCACCAAAAACCTCTCGTATCTCCAACCTTAAATGCATCCTTTACAAAAAAAACACAGATCCTTAAGTGTCCGCTACATACCTTATCTCACTTCGGCACCCATTGTAATCACGCAGCTCCCTATGTATCTCAAGGTTAAAAATATGGATGAAATGTCGAAATAAACTGGACAAACTGGTAAATTATGGAGCACTTGTGGATATCGTTCACTATTGTTCATTTTGCTGTGCAACTTCTTTTGGGACACGCAAACAGCGTGCCACGACATGGACTCTTAAATATGTCGGCGCTTTTTGGAACGGATCGCAACGGAGTGCTGCGCGCTAAACAGAGAGAAAATAACAATGTTTGATGATTTAAAAAAGACAAGGGTGTGCTTCAGGTGCAACAGACTTGATTGTTATTATAAAATGGACATGCACTGAATTCAGTGCGGAATTCAGGTTGATGACCGCATCCCATAGTTCTCTCGAGTTTTATACTTAGTAGGTACCCTTGAACGAAAGAAAGGGTAAATATTTGTGAGGAGTGTGCTGGCCCTAGAGAAGCAAACATTGGTTTTAGATCCCTTCAGTTTGGAGCTGTTCTCCCCCACCCACATTTGCCTAATTGAGGCCCCTACTTATTGCTTGAAATTTCCCAAATGGAAATCTTGTTACACTCACTGGCAAGGATGCTGTATCCCTGGGCGGAAATTGTGAAACCACTTCGGGCGCTCTAAGCATTCCTCTCGTGGGCGCTTCCAGAGACCTGGGTGCGCCGCACCTGGAGGTGTCCTTCCCACAGGCGGAGACACCCGTCGCCCCTTGTGTAAAAGCCCTCACTCCACGGGAGCCGGTCGGGCCAGCATAGCATTCCAGACTTCCACATCAGACAAGGCGGAGCTCGTGCTGGTGCAGGCCGAGTTGTTGTGAGAACTAGCTGTAACGCCGTGTCTTCTTTACAATTCTGTAAAGACTCAGGAGAAAAGATTATACACGAATTTTGTCAATATAATTCGAAACAAATTCTAGAAGCTCCTCAGAGGTGGGTGGAGTCCCTATATATGTGTTAATCCCAATCAAAGAAGGCGCCAATGTCAGTAAAACCCCGGATTCCCAGTCCAAGATGGTGCTTCCTTCCTGTTGATGTGATTCCCTGCTAAGACATATGTCGCAACACATTCCATAAGTAGTTTTTCATCACATTCATTGTTCCTTTTACACTCCTTCCTCCTTCAGGCTACTCATCGGGATTCCAGACACTGAAGTTTGCTTCAGTCCAGTAATATTTCTCAGAATCTACCTCCAGTCATCCAGTATTTTTGATCAGCTCCTGCTTTCAAACATCTAGTTTTTAATTGTTTTAGCTTCTGCTTTCAAACATTTACCATCACATTGTTTTTTTTATGCCGCAAGGTTTCTCATCCTATTGACGAGTTCATTCGAGGAGCACCTGTTGCCTGTCAAGTGTACAGTTAGCAAGGGGGCATTGTTGCTACCAGAAGGAGTCGTTCGTATATCTAGCAATCAAAGAAGGATAAGACCCGCGGCCTCTGTATCGAGTCCTTGGCACACCTGTACCACTATCAGCATTCTGTAGGCCTATCTGGAGGAGGTTGTCCCGCACATCTTCTTATGAAATCTTGGTTTTGAGTATGGGCCTAAACCAATAATAAAGTGGTATGGTAGACAAGTAATAGGGTAGTGTTTGTTGGGATCTTTGGAGGTGTAGGCTGATATTTTTGAGGAGCACTGTTATGAAGGAGCGCTTCAAAGTGATTCAGACCGGGCAATATGTTAGGAAACTGTTAATAAATTGGTTGGCTAGTGTGTGTGAGCTGCAACTATGGAGGCAGGGCTGGAGGTGCGAGAGTCGTTCCAAAGTCTGAGACCTTTAAAAAGAGTGAGGAAGTTGGGTAATGTTAAAGGTGTGAAACAGAGGTGCTTAGATCTTATCTTCTCTCAGTTATCTACCTTGCACACGCATGGTCTGTTCCGGTTCTACATTTCTAAGAGGCAGATTTCTTTTTTTTTTTTTTTTAAAACACTTCAACTATAGAAGAGGACACCTCTTTTTCCAGAAAGATAGATAATATCATTTTAGACAACATTTTAGACAACCTAACTTAATACCGTATCTAGACCTGATCATAGTCTCTTCGGGTGCTCCTAACCTGTATCTGGCAATCTGAAAGTCATTTTAGCCTTCAGTCAGTCTATGATGCCCCTGGTGGTGAACAATGTCATAAAAATCGTTTTAACTACATTTGCACAGTCCACGAAATCAGTGGTCATCTCCAAAATCGATGTATACAATGGAATCTATGCATGATTTCCAGAAGGGGTGATATGCAAGCCCAAAACAAACCAAATCAATAGTCCTTGTATCACACCCTGGACTGAAGCACCCCGGGCAAATCTCACCCACTTTAATGTTTCTCAACTGACTTTGACTAAGCAACAGGTAGCATTTCACACTCAATGCATTGTCCATAAAGGTCTTCAACATGCGTAACTTCTCATGTTCGCAATTTGAAGATAGTGCACCAGCCCTCTAGGCGCAAAACGTCAGTCACCCAAAACAGTCTCCTCATCCACACTGCATATTTTAGGGAAGAAGGTTTCACATACAAGTATCCTTCCTCTGAAATGCTCTTTCAGTTCCCTTCTGCCTTAAAGACATTTATCGGTGAACCCCAAAACCACATCTCTTGAGGCATGTCTTTGGACTAACTGAGAATTATAACCACTAATTCGGACATGCTGCCTTCAGTAAACTTTCAATCCGATTTGAATTCTAGTAACCTTCATCCCTACCCTATACATTATTTGAAACCCCTTGACGATAGTGTCAAAACTGCACAAGAACACTAAAATGCATGTAATAACCTATTGATATTGAGATGACTGACACACTTGGTTGACAAAAAGCCAGGGGAAGTTATTACTCTCCCATTTGAGCCTCCTTTCAAGTCCTTCGTCAAAATAGAAAAACATCTCACATTTAATAACTTGGAGGCTTCTCTCAGGATGAGTTTCTTTCATCTCATTCCTTACTGACAAGTGGTGAGCACAACTCCTTATCAGGCCTTAAAAAGAACCAGCACGGATGTGACAAGCTGACTATGACTAACTGGCAGAGATAAACGGCTATGTGACTGCATATACGAGCTATCTCTGAGTTTGCAAAACTCCGAAACTCATGCATGGGCAAAAAGATGCTTTCTGTATTCCATACTGAGGAACCTTAAGACTTGACTGAACCTGATATGATTTTTAGCAAAGCGAGAAAAAAGACAACAAACTGAGTAAAATATCTAATATAATTTGGTGTTTAAATAAACTCTCCCTTTTCTCTGTTCTCCGCCAATAGTAAATTGCATATTCATATCAAAATTCAAAACTAGTGATTGATTTTATTTTTTTGAAGAATAGTTGTCCTCATGGTTGGCAGCAAAAGTTGGTTCAAGCATATAGTAGCCCACATTTCCAGGAATGGATAGCAGGTCTTGACCTAATCCTCAGTGCCTATGTGTTTTCTTGGTGCCATTTAAGGACATTATTTTCTGAAGCATGTCTTGAAAAGCCCACCCAGCAGAGCTGTGTGCCATGCTGTTCCGTCTACAACGGAGGGGCTGAGGTGTGAGGGTTGTGCATCTGACAGGTGTTGCTGGACCTGATGGGGATACCAGGTCTGATGCTGACTGAAGTAGAACAACTATAGACCTTCAATGAGCTGATTAGGGCCAAAGCAACGCCTTAACCATCGACAGCAAACACAACAGTAATCTAAACTGACTGAAACCTACAGGGTCACACAGAACAGCCACCTCCCGCCGGAGCGCAGCAACCAGTTTCAATTAAAATCTCGGTTTACCATCATCCGGGCTAATTCCCACTGTCACTCAAGAAATAGATCTTTGCTGTTGTTTTAGAGGTCAGGAGCTGTGCATTACAAGCATTAAAATCACAATCACCAATCTATTTTCAGTCAATAAAGAGAGTTTGGTACGAGTAAAAGGGTTTTGTTTTTTACAATCTTTAATAAATAATCTTTATTAAGGTCACAAGTTAATTTAATTAATCTCAGTTGTTCGAATCTCATTGGAAATCAAAAATCAATAAGTAGTCAATAAATCACAATAAAACCACATTAAACATGTTCCATAATGGAAACAATCCCTATTCTAAGAATCGGGGAAAAGATGTAGGTCAGAACCCATAAAGAGTTCTAGTTTGAGAGAGAGTGAAAGAGAGAAAACATTAAGGTTTTGCATCAAAAATCAATTTAATAAATCAACAATCAATCAAAACATAACTTCTCATAAAGAGAAGTTCATGAACTCAGTAGAGTCTCTGAGCAGTGTGGAATGGGGACAGTGGATACATTGGAAAAGTCCAGCAAAAGTCTGGGTCTGCTCTAGGAACACACACTATTGTAGACTACACATTTGATCAATGTGCAGCTTGTGGTTTTCTTCCTTCTTCAGCCAGTCAGTCACCTTCAGATATTCTCATGGTACCAGGATCACTCCTCATCTTCTCATAAAAAAACACAATGGCTCTACATAGCCGCTTTCAATGTCGCTTATTGCATATCATCTAGTGGTTACATTTAGACTACTGGTAATACATTTTCTTGTTCAAAGCTACTTTCCCATGCATGAGGACATTTTTAACCTCTATCTTCTAAATACCAAAACGTAGTTATTTATTAGCAGTGATTGTTGTGCAAAAAGAAACCTTTGCAGGTTTAGGTTAAAAAAACATTTATGCAAACATCATTCATTATGAAAACATGGAAAGGTCAAGAAATTAATATTTGCTGCTCATTAAACATTTTCTAGTCATGTCAGATGTTGCTTCAACCATTTGAGGACTAATACGAGTAAACATAGCTGCCTATTACTATTTTCCATTTAAGCACATTTTTTCATTAAAGACTGTACATTAATTATTCATGTTAAAATAAACTGTATTATTTGTTTGATATTATTACTCACTCCTTTGATAGTCTCTAAGTAAGAGCGATAGTGAGCTATATGATGGTATACCACCGTGTGGTCGGATGGGAAAGAAATGAAAGTAGATCCTATATAGGCATTAAATGCTGTTGGTGTTCTGCAGATAGTTTTCTGGGGTGCAACACATGCTGTGTAATGTGTTTATGTTTATTATCACCAGTTATTGGTCGTGAGATAGTGCTCCTTATTCAAGTGATCTGTACTCGTGCTTGGTTTGGGTATGGAAACCGTCTTCTGCACGAGTATGTGTGCTGGTATTCTGGGTCAAACTGCTCTTTGGTCGAGTTCAAAAGTGAAGACTATATTTCTATTGGAAAAAAACTAGTTTGTTTCTTTTCTAAATGGAGCATAAAATAATATACAGCCTAGAAGAGATGACAGATTTTAGTTTTGATATTTGAAGTTATTAGCTTTTAAGTATACTTAGGACCCCTCCACTGGCCCAACTGACCAATAAAGGGACTTATTGGTGTTTGAAAGCTTTGAGCATAAATAGGAGTGAACTTTATGAGTGTTTTGTGTCTGCAAGAATGCATGTGCTTTTTTAGTCTTTTTGATAAACAAACGGTTTTTATGTTATCGTTAGTTTCTGTCACTAGTTATTTGTATGCCTCAAAGATTCTTCGGGTAAAACTGTGCTTTTTGGAGTCTTTGCTGCAGTACGTTGACTTAGTGATGATTCCTTTAAATCTTGCCATGTGTGTATGTGCTGTTTGTATTGCAGCGGCCTCTATGCTGAAGGTGTTCTGTGCTGTCTGGCTGTTGGGTTGAGCATTTTGAGCATTTCATTGTTATTTCTGGGTGCAAATTTATAAACGTTTTTGCTCTTTCAGAAAACTGATGTGGGAAGATGTCTTGAAAACACTACGCGGTAGGTATAATTGTAATAACTGTCTTGGGGCAGAACATGTCTGTCGTTCCTAAATCTATATTTGTAAGCAAATTCGTATTTCATTGATTTTATGTTCATTAACGATTTGGCCTATGTTGAGAATTAAGATGATTGTTGAGGTTATTAACATTTTTACATGTATATAGCCTAAGTCACTTTCCTATATTGGAAAAACGGGTACAACTGCCTTTTGTAGTTTTGTTCTGTACTCAGTGATTACTTTTAGACACAAATAAGGTTCAGGTATGGCTGTATGATGCAACACATGCCTTTACCACGCATGCCCTAACCATGCAGCCTTTACACCGCATATATTTTTACCGCGCATGCCTTTACCATGAAAATACACAGCATTATATTAGAGTTACCATTACCAAGAGTAGCTTTACTGCACATGAACTTAGCACGTAATCCTTTAAAATGTTATTTTTTTAAAAATACAAATTAATACGCTAACAAAAAAGAACTATTCAATAATTAAAAATGGCCCTGAAAACATCTGTCCAATTCTAAAGAAAAGCACTAAAATTAGGTTAAACAATTACATTTCCAAGCAAACACATACATTTAGGAAAAATAAATACAGTAATGCATGAAAAACACAAAATCGTATAAAATCTCTTTGCAACCTCAGCTACACTACAAAGAAGGAAAGACAACATATCCCTGTGTATATAAGCATTCATTTGGATTATATGTATGAATCTAGATATGTGTGTTCCTTTGAATAAATGTGCATAATAATTATGTTTATAAATAGATGTATATTCATTAGGTCTGCTTAACAAATGTACATATTAATTATGGTCATATTATTCTATGTTTAACATGCATATAGGTCACTGTATAAATAAGTACATTTTTATCATGAGTGTCTGCAATTGGTTCACTACTAAATTATAAAAAGGAAAAAAATACAAACACAAATAAATTAGCTTATGGTACAGAAACACTTGAAAGTCTAAGCATAATAAATACAACTTAAACCTAGACATATTACTTCCTTATAAAGTATACACTTTCCATGATCTTATGTATCTTTATATTTATTACTTTACTCCTAATTCAGCATCTCCAATGCACTACCCTATATCTCATCCTATACCTCTCTCAATATATCCTCTACCTCATCCCAAACCCCATTCTGCTACTATGATCCCTATAATAATGTTTCCTAGACTCATCCCTCCTCTACCTCTCCTTCCATCATCTTAAACCTGTTTTGCTATTCAGATCTCCCAAACAAGCCTTTTTTAAACCCTCCCCTCATGTATCCCACCTAGACTTATCCCATACCTCATCTTTCTCCCTAATCCACTTCTAGAGACTCTTTCCCCATCCATCTCTCCTTTACTCATTCCAAACCTCTTCCTACTGCTATGATCTTCAAATAAACACTTTCTAGACCCTTCTCTCCCCTCTATCCCTCCACTATTCTTTTCTGTCCAACTAACCGACTCACACGTCCACCGCTCAAATTAATTTCATATTTCCCTAGATTAATTCATCATTAATCCTTTCGGGTTCCGGAGGAGTGTGCTATCGCTGAAAAGCACTTTGATGCCTCATCAGGGGTAGTAAGTGCTAGTTAAATGGAATTACAGTCTTAAATACCAAGACATCAAAAGCACAACAAACTATCAAACAAGTACATTTTTCACATGAAATACAAATGAAACTTAACAACCACATTCTATTTTCAAAACAGGAAATTAACTTAGAATTCTTTTCCAGTTTGAAGAGTTTTAAATAACTTTTTTTCTCAACAGATTCCAACAGTTAACCCTTCAATTGTTTTATCTCCCTAGAGGAACAAACAACAATTTGGAAAAATGTACGATACCACAACATCACACTCATAAATTCTTCTCTTTCAGATCTTTAAAAAATTGGAAATGCTCATAATGCCAGCTATATTCCTTCCAAAATAATATAATAGATGTTTGAAAAATGGTGGTCATATTTATGGAAAGGAGAGATTAACTGAGCCCAGGGGCATTTGTAAGTGGGTTGATTTCTCATCCTGTTGCAAAGACAGAGAGGTTACTCTTGGTGACATAGTGAAAAGAACCACAGAGCATAACCTCTCTACAACTGTAATTGTAGTAAGAGAAAATACAGATTAAGTCACTTGCTGCCACCTCCAATGAGCCCGGTGGCTCAGTTTTAAGGGGTGGTTGCCCAGAACATCTCCATGCACATTGCCAGTGGTATCCCCACAATCACAAATCTAAGAATAATGGTGCACCTGCAAAGGCAGACAGTAATCCCCAAAGAGTAACTCCTCAAACCTCCTCTGCTATTAACATACCACTTGAACTAATAGAATCCTTTAATCATGAACCTTGTCTTCTCTAATACACCAAAGGGCATGGAGAGCACACCACCAGGGTTGGAATTTCAAATAATGTGGAGGGAGACATGACAGGCTTTAGGGATTCAATCACAGGGCTAAAATGTTTCAAAATGGGGAGGGATCCTGTCTCCTTGCACCTGTAAAGGTCACGGGGAGCCGCTCCCCGCTGCCAATTACTTCAATTAAGGGCAGGGGCATGCGCAGCCACTTTCCCTGAGCCATTAATGGCCCTGGGGACCATATGCCCCAGGGCCGGCTCACATGATATATCCCAGAGAGCCCACTCCCAGGACATAACAGTTTCCCTGCCAGCACCGACCCAGGCAGGGAAACCTGCGTTTTCTCCCGCTTGGTGGGAGCATTTTTAAATGTCCCAACAAGCAGGAGCAAACGCAAAGTCTGCCACTAGCTGGAGGGAACTTTAAAAATGTCCCACCAGCTGGGAGCAAGCTTTTATCCTGTTTCATTGCCCACACTCATACGGGTGGAGAAACAAATAATGATATTTGTCTAGCCTGAGGGAGCAGGATTTGTAGCTGCTCCCTGCAGGCAGGAGCAATATCAGCTTCAGTTGCATGCGGTGAGCTGAACGGGGGATGTCTGTTTCATAAGGTATTTAGGATTCTTTCCCGAAAATGCTTGGGAGAAAGCCTCACCTCTTCCTGGCCACTGCTCAGGGTTGGAGTGATCCTGAGCTGAGGGATCCTAAATACCTTATGAAACAGACATCCCCCGTCTGGAAAATCCAATGTACGGTAGGATGTTTTGTATCATTAATTTGTGTTCATTTTTGTTTTTTTCACTAAGCTTAGGTCAAGCTTAATTGCAGTAGTGTTCAAGAGGTCCTGACGAAAGCCGGGTACACTTTCCTACAATGGCTGAAACATGTTGACCAAATACCATTCTTAATAGACGGTTAATGTGTCAAACTGTCTCACACTCATTTTAATTTTGACACCATGATTTTCCCTAATAAAGTTTTCCTTAAATCATGGTAGCCAATTTTACATCTCACTTTTTGATTTTTTTTGCACATATTTTTTCTCATTGCAATTTAACATCCCACACCATTCCAAACTGATTTGACTTTTGGTATGATCCATCACTGGTGGTTCCTTGGGTTTGGTAAAGCACATAATTTCAACAGGTGTGTGGCTCCTTAACCGGACCATCTTTGGTTCTATCTCAGATGATGAAGCTCTGCCATATGGGTGGGCTGATGGGATTCATTTCCTTTTTGTTGTACACACTTTACAGGTAGACACAGAGTCCGTCACATTTTTCTTTGCCCTCATTAGTTGTACAGACCATTGACAGTCCTTTTGTATTGTTACAAATTCCAGCACCCGAATATAGGAATATAGCCCCAAATGATACTCTTTAGGCTGAAAAGTAAAAGCCAGAGCTGCCGTCTGTGGAACTCGGGAACAAGGTTCAAGTCCTGGCATCAGCTCAACACCCTGGGATTCTGGGCAAATCACTTAAACCCGCTGTGACTAAAAAAGGGGAAAAAAGCTATATGGCCTTGTGTAATGTAACGTGGTGCTCATGTAAAGTGATCTAATGTCTTTGGGCCAAGATCACGCTATATAAAATCTGAAGGGGAAAAAAAAAGAAAAAGTATGTTGGGAATACTGTCCGTGTTGCCAGCACCAGATTTGCTGAAATCAAGTGACTGGCCTACTTCAAACACACAGCGTGCAGGTCACCCTGAAAAAGTAGACAGATATCATGTATTTCAATCTGGTTGTGGCTGCTTTCCAGCACTATGATGTAATTACTCAATTTTTAAATCTAGCAAGTAGAGCAAATGAGGGGTATCCAATCAAATTTCGGATCAAAAACCTTTTATTGAGTCTGATCCATCCAGGCTGGCCCAGTGAAATATGCTGAATTTACCCCAGTGTAATTTGCCTACACCAGAACCTACTCAACAGTGCTCATACATATTCTGCTTTCTGTTCAGAGCAGCAACCTGCATGAGAAGACTTCCTTATTTTCACTTCCAGCTGGGTCCAAAATAAAGGCCTAATTTAAAGGGCCATCAGCCCTCCTTTTATTGGGCTATCATCTGGCTGGTAGCTATCTGTAGCATAATACCTAAATAACAAAGTAATTGACTGAAACATTGGAATACTTGTTATCATGTCACAAATACTAAACAGAAACCATGATTTGGAGTAAGGTTTTTGACTTTGCTCAACCTCTGCATATGAGAGATACCCAGACACGTAGGAATGTTGAATGTATCGATCTTTTATGAGTAATTACACAAATAGTGATTTCCTTAGCAGTTACTTTTTTATTTAATTCTTTTATAGTGGTACTTGCGCCAGTAAAGGATATCAGAAAGCTTTACATCACATGGACACATTATTTAAAGACAATACATCATATACGTGTGTAAATCAATATAAAGAAATATTACATGAAGTGACAGGTTGGGGGGGAGATTAATGAACCAGACTGATCTGTGCTACAGGTTATTTTTGCATCCAAAAATATATTGCAATGGGTGCAGGATGCTGTTTAGAAATTAGAGGAGGATTGGATGCTGCTAGCCTAGATTGGTGAAAACTGGATGGACAATAGTAGTATTGGGGTTTACATGCTACCATGTTAGTATTATACTGTATCAAAGTTCATGATCAATATACTCACAGCACAGACAACAAATGCACGCATTGTACTAAAGACTAGGCTGATCACAATGTCTGGAAATGTAGCTGACAACATTGGATAGTCATACAGAAACAAAGGTTGCATAAGACGATGAGAGTCACAAAGCTTAGGAGTCACATATCATCTGGAAGTAATTGTGGACTTAGGCGGCAATATTTGGCAGCATTATCCTTATACCTTTTCTTTGTTGTGATTAGGTTTTCTTGAGCTGAGTGTTGTATTTTTCTTAGATGTTCCTGAAATTCCTGTTTTACTGGTCTCGAAAGAGGTGGAATCAAATCTAAAGTGATCATTCTAGGACGTATTCCATTTGCACAGTAAATGGAGGAATACACGGTATAGGTGCTAGTAGCACTACTATACACAAATTCAGCAATTCATAAGGCGTTAACCCAAGCTTTATCAGTTTGGAGCACGTGGCAATGCAATATCTGCTCCAAACTCTGGTTGACCCCTTCAATATGACCATCTGTTTATGGATGATGACAAGAGGATAATCTAGCCTCTATTTACAAATCTCCAGAATTTAGAAATTAATTGTGACCCTTGATATAAACTTATAACAGATAGGATGCCGTGTAGTTAGACCTCCGTCTGTAAAGACACTATTGCGATTAAGAGGACGTGGCTAAACCCTTTAGTGGGTTGAAATTGGTCATTTTGTTTAAATGAGCAACAGCTACCAAAAGAGTTATGAATTCTCCTTGTGATTTTGGCAATTTAACAATAAAATATAGTGATAATGTCCCACGGCTGGGGTGATATGGGTAAGGATGAAAAAGTCTGTTAGGGACCAAATGAGCGATATTCCCTTCAGTACCCATTGTGCATGTTTTTACACATTCCTTGGTGTTTGTAGAGATAGTTGGCTGCCACAATGTCAGAGAAATTCCTGAGTTTTCTATTACCCCGGATGCCTTACAATTATACTTTTTTTTTTAATTGAAATGTTTAACATAGAGATATTTCAAATAAATAAGCACGAGTCCCCCCCTCCCCCCCGGACAGCGAATAGGAATATGTAACAAAATTGGACATTTCAACTCAATTCCATGATCCCCTGGTACCCTGCCTCTCACTGGTCGCCCGATATTTGTAGGAAAGTGTATGCTTGTATGCTATTCCAACCTGGCACTTCTACCCACGGGGAGAGACAATAGTGTGCTGGCCCTGTCTAAGCCGATTTGCTCCAATCTTTGCAGAGTGGGCCATCAATAGCCACTCATGTTGCAAATACTGGAATAATATCATCCCCTGTCAGTCAAAGCATTTACTCTAAGGATTCCTTCTCTGCATGAAGAGTCAGATAAATCATGAGCAGTCCCCAAATGTCTTTAGGTCTTGAGCAGATAGGGGACAACTCCCAGAATACATAGAGTTTTCTTGGCCCTGCCATGATACTTGAGTGAGACAATTTCATTGCTTGAGCTTTTAACAAGATAGTTGAAAGACAAAGCACCTTTGACTTAGCATAACTTGGAATGAATAACCCTCTTGGGATCCTGTAAAATGCATTGAACCTTTGAGTCAGAGAGGCAGTTTTGTGACTGGTTCTTAAACTCTGGTACCGTAACTGCTCCTAATATTTTCTCTGAGGGGATAATTAATGGAGGGGTAGTATTTGTCTAAGTTGCTGCGTACACATACCGGGATAAAGCATCAACTTTTCAATTTTTCTTTTCCGGACGGAAGTGAATGACGAAGTTGAAGTCATTAAAAAATTGTGCCCCCCTTAAATGACAAGCGGATATTGCCTGGGCTGATTTGAAGAATTAGAGATTCCAAGGATCAGTAAGAATTGTAACTATGTGAAATGGCCCAAGAAGACAGGCCCTCCATTACTCAAATGGCATCATTATGGTGAGTAATTCTATATCGGCTACTGTATCATTTTGTTCAGCTTGACTTCGTCTTTGTGGGAAATAGGCTACTATGTGTAATTCTCGGATTTTAGTGTTTCGTTGTAACAATACCTTTCCCACAGCCATATGAAAGGCATCAGTCTGTACCAGTAAAGGTTGCTCGAAATCTGGTAGACCAGGTCTGGGCCACTCACATATTTTTGCGTTCTCTGCAACTTCATTCCAGTGGAATTTGACATAATTCCTGAAAAGGTTGTTGTTTGGGGTCACATTATTTGAAAAATATTCAACTTCAAAAACTATAGTACCTCCTTCACACTTTGGAGTGACTTCCAGTGTTCTATGGCTTCCACTTTCTTTGGGTTCATCTGAATCCATGACAGAGTGATAATGAATCCTAAGAATTAGATTTTTGTGAATTGAAGGACCAGCAAATGAGAGAAGGAGGCAGAGATACCCTGGAAGACTGGGCTTAAAATGCCTCAGTCCTCAGAGTAAACAGATTACTCACCTCATGCTTGGAAAAAACTGCCACTTTTGGCACCGTTCCTGCACTCATCATTGCTTTTACAATACAAATTTGGTTGTGATATCAGGGAAAATTTGAAGGTACTCAGTGTGTGTCTCTACACTGCTATGCAGTACTTCTACTACTAGGTTCTGCAGCAGAGTTATTAGGCTAGAGGATTGCACCATAATGGCTTGGTTGCGCAGGTCCAACGTTATAATGACAGGTGTTAAAAATAAAACACATGTCAAAAGTCTAAAGTCCAACTAACGTTTAATGCCAAATAGCATGATGTACCTCAAAAAGATCAAAGACAACTGTCATTTCAACTGACCAGCGCTCTCGTTATCAAATGGTCCTTTTGAGCCAAGAGCTAAAATGCAATGAAAATAGCTTACTATATATGCAATTCATATGCATGCAAGTGAATGGAGTATGACCATGTGACAGAAATTAGTTACACTTACCTAATGTACAGGTGTCAGGATCTCCCTCTCAAGGAAGCGCAGATCATCTTTTTTTTTGAAAATCTTTTTGTTAAGTTCACTCATAAGGCCATGCAATTCCAGAACCGTTGGTAATACTTTATACGATATAAATATCATAAAGTAACATACATACATTTTTAATGACAAGTAAAAAGTTTAGGATGGCAATTAATAACCAGTTCTTGATAAAATGAGATTAAAAACAATACAAGGATATGTATACTCAAGTTAAAACAGATGTTTTGACAATCTCTCATTCCATAGCAGCAATATAAAAACAGCGATTCTGCTCCCACAAGCTCGAAACATTGTTACTATTTAACAACTTGGAGCGGGTAAGACAGGCGCTTGATAAGTATTTAGCAACTCCGCATACAACAACCAGAGATGTTGTGTCAGTTGAAAGAACCACATATGCATGTACATCATTAGGTTGCTTTGACATATTAATGTACCCCAAGAGGTGTATAGGGCATTCCGCCTCCCAGGACTGAAAAAGGAACAGTACCATCACATCAAACGGAACCAGATTAAAACATATATTGGAGCCCAAACTTACATTCTCTTTTGAATTAGGCTATTGCATAGTTCACAAAACCCCCAAGATAATTCTGTATTTACGCCATGGTGCCCATATCTTCTCCCACTTTTTGACGCATCCCCTACTATTGCATTCTGTCTCCTCAGCTCTTTGGCACCAGTCCAGATCTCTCTTCCATTCATTCAAAGATAGTGGTTGGGGAGCACCCCATCTCCTTGCAATGTTTCTCTTAGCGACCCCTGCCGCTAGGGCCAACCAGAGACCGATGTATCTGGGACAGTCTTTCCCTTCATCATCAATAGGAGCAATCTAGCGTCCATTGGGACATCTACTCAGGACACTTTGAACATTACTGTTATGACCGTCTGCCAGTAACGGGTGATTCCAGGGCACTCCAATAGGATGTGGAAAAAGGAACCCTTCTGCTGGCATCCCTTAGGAAAAAGCGCTGCCTGTGCCCTACCCTATTTGTGTAGACATGTGCAGGGGTAGGAGGAGCTATGCTGTGTCTTGAGGTGAACCAGCCGGAATCTTGTATGGATTGCAAATCCTCTAGGGCTCTGTAGTTCCTCCAGCCATTCTTCATCATCTATATTCCCTAAGTCATCAATCCATGCATCACGTACGGCCGCTGGGGGGTCTGGTATGTTGTTTATTAATTTGCGGTATGTCATGTAAGTCGCATTTTCCAGGGATGGGGTCAATCAACAGTCTGCCTTCCAAAGGGGAGTGGTCGGGAATGAGTGTGCCCCGCCGGATGAGTCCCCGCAGGGCGTGTGTCAGCCTCAGATAGTGATATCTTTGCATCGGATCAAGCTTTATTCCTGTTGTAAGCCTTCAAAGGGGAGGGGAGCCCCACTCCTCTACACATCTCCCAGGTGGTCGATGAAATTTTGCCTGTCAACCCCTGAAGCTTTTTAAAGCAGCCACCTCCTTCAGAGGTTCCCCAACCCACAGGGGTGTCTAACTGGTTAGTTTCCCTTGCCATCCCAGAAACCTGTTTGCCTCGCTCCAGCACGCCACCACCGTCGCAGTATGTGTAGGCCACTCTGGACTTACCCTTCGGGCATACAGGAGCAGCTCACAGTTCCCTCCCGACATGGCATCCCTGTCCACCTTGGAGGCCGCCGGTTCATTACTGTCTGAATAGACAGAATCATTTATTACTAGCAGGCGCAGATCATCCTTGAAGGGAAGATATCATTCATGTGTAAAATACAATTTCCATTATTTCTCACAAAATCCTTTGCCTGGTTTGAAATTAAGGTTGGGCTCTTGCAGAATGTGCCAAGTACAACACTGAGCAGTATAGCTTTCCCAACTGCTAAGGTCGTAAAAGTCTTGCAAACAATTTAAGGTCCAGAGAAGCTTCAAACAAATCGAAGGCCACATTGATATTTGATTAGTAGTTAATACATTCATAAATACATATGCGGTTGTTAACATAACTGTTCATATTAATATATGAATATAATAAAAGCAGATTCTACATTTTGTTCACAAGGGGCTGTCCACAATAAGCCAAGAATGATTACTAATATGCCAAGGTATGCCCCACCAATCTAGATATGTCTCCCCCATATGAGGTGATCTCAGACTCTTCTCAGTCTTCCAAGCACAAATTGCAGGCCCTGCAATGCACTCAGCAATCACTGTGATTAACACTGCTAGGCCTTTAACACAGGTAAACATCATGCAGTGAAATTATGCAAGTGCTAGCCACACCCTTCCTGTCCACTTCCAACTTTTGACTGGCTCACACGTAAACACCAGTGCCATTAAAACAGATGGCCGACGTGTACCTGTAAAAAGACGCACAAAGGCAAGATAAGAAAGAAGCAAAAGATCAGGCAAAGGTTCTCAAATGTTCTCATTACATGAACACATGACTATCAGTAAAGATTGTCATACTTGTTTTTGCTGTTGCGCAGTCTAATTTTTCATTTTGCTTATTCATATCAATTATACAGATAAAGTGGCACATGATGGTAGTACCTTGACTGCAAGCACTCACCCTTTTGTTGTGCTGCACATAATCCTGAAAAACAAGTTTACAAGTTGTATGACTGAGGAACGTATTCAGAGCTTTTATTGGTCTGTACAACAAGTCTCACTTAAAAGTAGATTCGATGATAGATTAGAATAGCAAACTGAAGAGTTTAATAAAAGAATATTTGGTGTGGGTGAAATTGTAAGTGCTAATGGGAAATTAGATTTGAGTCAGTTTTCTTAGAAGAAAATGTTCTGCAAAAGTTAATTCACATATATATATACCTTAGAAAATCATTATCCTCTATTCATTATCCTCTTGCCCCTCAAATTAGTAACGTGTAACATTCTGTCAATCTCTCTGATAGCAAAAAAATGCTAGAACAAGACACAGGATCTGCACCTTTGTTTCATAGACTTAAAAGCTCCATTCGACAGTGTGGACCGGAAACTATTGTGGGCAAAATTAAAAGCCTGGGACATACTGGAGACAATCTTAAGGGGTCTATTGTTATTTTATACAGATATTTGAGTTTGAGTGAAACTTGGAAATGGTGCTAGAATCTCAAGAAAAGTTAAATTACTACAGGCCTGAAACAGGGGTGTGTGTTCGCCCCTCACCTGTTTAACTCATATCAGACCTATCTGGAAAGCTCAACAGAATTAACTCCCATTCACCATACTTTAGTAAGTTACTTCTCTCGCACCTTGCTATACAGACAATATTGTCCTCTTAAGTCTAACTAAGGTTGGCCTGACCAGGCTATTAAGCAAACTTTCTCAGTTTCTGCCCACAAAAAAGCTGAAACTCAACATATCAACAACGAAAACAATGCTTATTACCAACCAGCGCAGCGAGCCCTACAACACAGCTAGAAGGCAAACTATTGGAAAATGTATCAAGCTACAAGTACTTGGGATGCTATATAGATGACAAGTTATCCCTTTGTGACCAGAAAATCTACATTGCACAAAGAGCGGGCCCTTAAGTTAGCCTTCAGTTCGTTGGCAAAGAAGTTGGGGGGGACCACCACTAAGGCCGCTCTAGTCGATCATATGCGCCAAAGCACTGCCAGCCTTATCTTATGCTACCGCTGCTATGCATGGGAAAGATTCGGAGATTCTTAATAACCTAATAACAGGCATTTATAAAAAGGTTCTTCAACTCCCATGACCGCCTCGCCAGCGCAAATGCACCTAGAATTCGGGTTAATGAATGAATCATTGGGTAGACTTTATACGTATATAAAGGTGTGGTACCGGATAAAACAAAATACGAAGGAAAATAGCCTCAGCGAATCATTATGGTTGGAACTGGAAAAGGATATAAAAAATCCCCGGCCAACCAATTTTTGGACAGCGCACTTAAGGCAACTTGTACAAATGATCTCTGGAATAAAAACATTTGTTTTCCAATATTCAAGCTGGCACTAAATAAAGCGGAAAAATGTCATTTGCTGACATTGGACAAAAGCATTTTCTTCCAAAGATCTCACTCGTGGACAGTGATTAATAACTACAAAGTCCTTAAACCATCGGCCTACCTATATTCTACATACTCTATCCAAATAAAAATACAACTTATGGCACCGTCAAAAGAATGCCGTCTTTGCGGCAATCAAAAAAAATCGTATTCATCTCATATGTCACTGTAAGAAACTGCAACCAGGCGAGTCACTTTCTTAAGGAGAGCTTTCTTGGATAGTGGAATAAGCTCCTGTAGACCTGCCATCATTAGAGGAATGGATCCATCTGACCCCCAATTGAACTGTAAACTGATAAAGCTTCAACGCGCTCACGACCAAGCAGTGAAAGCAGAAGCAATTTAATGAGGTAACCTTAACAGGGGAGGAAAGATACTTCCACTCGCTACTGTACAGAGGAGGAGACGACACAGGCGGCCATCACCGATTACCTGAATTAACAAAGTGGCCCCCCTTCAGTAGTATTGCCAGTACAGTTTTGCTAGTTAAGGGACTAAGACTTACAGATGTAACTCATAGCCAGATAGGAAGTAAATAATTAGACGGACGCCAACATTTTTTACTTTTATCACATGCACTTTATTGATATTTTAGCATGCTTAGCTAGCAAAACAATGAAGAGCCAAGTTGACACACTTTATACACTGATTTTACACTTGCTGATTTTTATACACAAATTTTAGCTTGTTTTACATTTTTGAGTGAAGGATGTTGTCTTATGTAAAATTGTTATGGTTTTAACTGACTATACAATAAATTAATATTAATAGTAATGTGTGTGGGAATCAGGAGTAATATTTGTTCTTAAATCAGAAATTAGAATAAGAATGTTCAGCTGACAGTAGCTTTAATATTAATTTGAAACTACAACGATTTTTAAGAAAGGTGAGATAGAGACCTAATTTTGCCAAGATTCCCATTCCCACCATTAATAAGATGGAGGCTACATGGTTCGGACCCCCCTCCACATTTACACCACCTAAACATTTGATGTCACATAAGGCACTAGTTTTTTTAACAAGTTGTACTCCGGGATGTCAAGGAGCTTCTTTACCAAAAAGAGTTTTTAAAGTATAACATCAGCAAGAAGGAACTCATGAGTCTAGAATCATTGAAGAGGAACATGGATATTGTTATCAAGAGAGAGGGCAAATAGGTGTCAGTACTCTCTGGATTCTGAAGTACAGCCACTTTTGGCTAGTATTATAGCCATGTTCAATTGAATTTTACTGCTTTTAAATTTGCTTTTATCTTCTTCATTTAAATTGTTTGCCACTAGCACTTTACAAATACCAGTTTAACCATAGAGACGACCGCTCTCCTCGAAGGTCATAGAGTGTATAGGACAGCGTTCTGGCTGCTCGGGTACGCTTATTTATGGTGGCAGCAGCGTCGACACGCAGCGGACACGTGCAGCAGGTGCGCCGCTGGGGTGCCAAAAGGTGCGCCAAAGAAAAGCCCGTCTGCGCCCGACAGGGGCCGGGAACCCTGCCCAAATCGCCATTGATCACCCAAAACACCTGAGGTATAATGCAGGTGAAATAGTGCAGCTTAGGCCCACCCTGTCCCCTCTGTGAGCTCATACCCTGGAGCCGGACAGTCCCACAGGAGTTGGAGAGGTGTGCCCGCATAGTAATTTTGCCCTAAATAGGCATCTATACAACAACAGCGTAATACAGGACACCCAAGGGACGAATGGATATTGGAAAATTGGGCTTATAACAGCAGGTCCCTTTCAAGGCACAAAGTAGAGATTGGGCTGTTACTAGAGGAAGAATCTATTGATGTACTGTTCAAAACAGAAACTTGGCTTAAAGAGAGTTCAATACTGGATATCATCATGGCCCTCCGCCCGGGGTACGGTATTAGCAGACAGGACTGGCTGGAAAAGATAGGCGGATGGGTGGCCATCATCTTTAAAGAACAGTTTAGTTGCTCTATCACACCCCTAACAGTAACCAATTGTGCCGCTGTGCAATTTGGAATCACACTCTCCTTTCCACACTCTTTCTCCGGAATTCTCATTTACAGGCCTCCAGGGCCATGTAGCGTGTTTTTAGATGCTTTCCCTGATCTTCTATCCAGTTTCATCATAGGGAAAGGAGCTTTCACCACACTTGGTGACTTCAATATTCACCTTGATGAGATTTACAATCCATCCGCCAACAGACTTCTATCAAACCTGGAAGCCTTGCAACTTACCATCCACACATGAAAAAGGGCACATACTCGACCCTCTCTTTTCTAATGACCCTAAAATACAGGTGCTCACTTCTCTCCCAGTCCCTTGTCTCATTTCTATATTCAAAAACTTCCACTCAACCACCTTTGAGTGGTGATATGAACTTAGGCAGAAAATGGCCCAGGGTCGTACCAGATAGATGGGTTAACTTCTTAGGGTCCTCTACACCCCCGCCAATACAAGACCCTAACGAGGCCTACATGCTCTGGTTAGACTGGATAAATCATTCGGTGGACAAATGCTTTCAGAAACCCAGACTTATAGCACAACGCAAGCCCCCAAGAGCCGCATGGTTCAATAGCCAGTTAGCTTCCCAAAAAATAAGGTGCAAGAAACTTGAAATGAACTGGAGGAAGACATGTACCCCAGACCTTAGGATTCAACATAAAAGATCCGTCAGACAATAACGCGATGATATAAAGAAGCTAGCCCAGGCTAAACATTATGAGGAGAGGATTAACATGACTTCCAACTCCCCAAAGAACTATTTAAAATCGTGAAGTCACTTACTACGATTGAGAAGGCATCCCTCTGCATCAATCATCCAAGGAATATGCAATGAGTTAGCCGCCTTCTTTCAAAACAAAGTGGAAAACTTATATAATTCATTGCATGCTAGCTCCATGGGTGGACCTGAAGTGGGGCAGGGTACATCTTGTGGGCCACACCGTATTCCAACACAGACCCATCAGGCCCAATAACCGCTCCTGTACTAAATAATTGTTTGGCCTTTAACAAAAATCACACGGATCACCTCTTGAGGAACATTAAGTCTGGCACACCTCTTGATCCCGCACTCCGCACATTCTACTCCAGGGCAGGGCCTGTATCCTTTACTCAATGGCAGATCTTATCTCTCTATCACTCAGGACCAGGATAGTCCCCATGAAGTGGAAACATGCTATTGTGACACTCCTGCTTAAGAAGCCTCATCTAGATCCCACGGTACTGGGGAATTTCCACCGCATCTCACTGCTGCCGATTTTGGGCAACGTAGTAGAGAAACATGTTAATAGTACCATTTCACGGTATCTGGAGGAGAACAACATCTTGCATCAGACTCAGATGGGCTTCAGTCCGTAACATAGTACGGAGTCTGCACTCCGCGCGGTCACCGAAAAACTCAAAATGCTACTTGATCAAGGGGCTCTGCCGCAATTCTGCTTCTTGACTTAAGCGCAGCTTTTGATACCATGGATCACAGTACCCTAATGCACAGATTAAGGAAGTTCGGTATCCAGGACAAAGCTATCCAATGGCTAGCCTCCTTCCTAGGTTGTAGATCCTTCCAGATTATGGCATTCATCAACCTATCAGACACGTTCTCGGCCCCATGTGGAGTTCCACAGGGCTCGGCACTCAGCCCCACTTTGTTTAACATTTATATGCGTCCGCAAGCACAAATTGTGCAGGAGTTTGGGATGTCAATTGTGTCATACGCTGAAGACACTCAACTAGTAGTTTCAGTATTGGGGGAGACGAACTCCAAGCATCTTCAATTGGTGCCATGCATAGAAAAGGTGGCAAGCTGGATGCCCAGCTGCAGCCTAAAGCTTAATGACCATAAAACAGAACTGATGTTCCTGGGCAATTTCCCTGGGTCATGGGCCAGGATTAGCTGGCCAGAAGATTGAGGCGCACCCCCTGCCCTCAAACCCCTCATAAAGAATCTGGGGATGTGGTTTGACCACAACCTATCCATGGAAACCCAAGCTAAAAAACTTGCAGCTACCTACTTTGGCATAGGTTGTATGAACCGCAAGATCATCAATTATTATCACAGAACAGACAGGGAGAATGGTGATCCAGGCTTTGGTGGTCTCACGCCTGGACTACAGCAACTCCCTGTATTTGGGGGTCCCCAAAATACGTGGTCAACAGACTGCAAGTTGCCCAAAATGTGGCATCTAGGTTACTCCTGAAGATAACAAGAGAGTAGTCAGTGAGAGCTTCTCGGAAGAAGCTGCACTGGCTGCCTGTCCAATCGAGGATTACATTCAAAGACCTCTGCTTAGCCCATGAATCCATGAATAACAGGGGTCCAGCTCTGTTAAAGACACTCATTTCCCCATATGTTCCCAACTGGTCCCTCAGCTCTTCATCCGACTTCCTCATGAATCATGATAAAGAGATGGAGATGGAGAGGGAGCTCCTTCTCATACCTGGTTCCAAAGCTCTGGTACTCAATGACCACAGAACTGAGACTCTTAAAAGAGGAACGTAGTTTCAGGAAAAAACTTAAGACTTGCTGTTCCCATGATTTCTCTTACTTACCACCCTGACTCATCTCTTCAGTGCTGGGAAGTCATTGGGCAGTCATGTGCTTTACAAATCCCTAAAACATAAGCATAAGTCTGCAGATAAGGGTAGAGCTAAAGTGATACAGAGCGGGGAGGATTAGAACACAGAAGTACTGACACATCTAAGTGCAAAAGAAAGTTAGGGTCAGCTACAAATAGAACCCACAAAGGAAGCCACTAAATTGATCAAACGACTGACACAGGAGGGGCTAACTGAAGGTTATCTAAGTGAATTTTAATTTGAATTCCTTAATAAGAAATATCCATGTGTGCTTACAATATAACACCCCTAAAATACACAAACTCTTGTAGAAATCCACTGGAAGGCCGATAGTGTCAGCTTGAAGGTTTTTCTTAGAACCTTTATGAAAGTACATTGACTTATTGTTTAAACCATGGGTGCATATCAACAAGTCATACATAAGAGACACCATGAAAGACATCAACATTTTTTAGATTAAGCATTTTATCGAATCAGACTAATTTTTGGTGACGCTGGACATAGTCTCACAATATAAGAGTATTCACAGAAGCAGGCCCTTGAGGTAGCACCAGAGGTTCTGAATAAGAAGGAGACTCCCTCTTGAGTCCCCACAGACCGTATAGTGGATCTATTAAGAATAGCATTGACCAAAAACCTTTTTGTTTAAAAAATTATTATTATTTTCAGACCAAGGAGGTTGCAATGGGATATGGATTTGCTCTGGATCTAGCCAACCTCTCCATGGATAAGTATGAGTGCACTCACATACATATATACTACGACAACGCTTTTTAGACAGCATTACATTATGCAAGATGTATATAGATGATATGCTGATTATATGGAGAGGTGAAGAACATGAACTAACTGATTTTTTCTTATGGTTAAATGAAATGTCTCCAGATTTCATATTCACTGTTACCTACAGTAGAGAGATACATGTTGGCATCTCAGTATCAGAAAAGAGGATGGAAAACTATGCATCTATTTGTAATTTCCCTGCCTTGGTACCCAATTAATGCAAGGGGTCCTTGGGTTCTGATTATGGAAAACAAAACATAACACTATTTAGGAAGACAACTAAACATAACACAGCTTTGAGATACAAAAGCCATCACCCTAGAAACCTAATGGACAATTTCCCATATGCCCATTTCTCAGCATCAGAAGAAACTGTTCCTGCAGGACTACCTACTTTAAGGAATAAGAACTTTTACTTAAGAGATTACAAGAACCAGGCTACCCCAAGAGTGTTTTGAAACAGGCTACTAATAGAGCTTGGGACTGTCCTCATGACACCCTCCTTGAGACATGTGATACATTAGACACAACAGGAGGAAGGAGGATTTGTGTAACTGCATTCTGTACCCATAGTAATGATATCAAAAAGATAATAAATAAACATTGGGACTTTTGGATGAGTTGAATACAGAGGGAAAACCACTGTAAGCCTTTAAAAAGGAAGAAGTGTGAGGGACTTTATGGTCAGTTCAGTGCTCAAGACACCTAATCCTCCTATTTTGAGATCCCAGTCGAAATTACCTTCCAAAGTAGGTCACTACAAATGTGGGAGATGCAAGGCATGCGAGTTGGCAATGGAAAATAAGGGATTCAAACATAAGGAACACAACTACAGTCACCACACCAATTGCAACAGTACTGACATGGTATATGCCATTAAATGCAATAGGCTGTACATAGGGCAACACATCAGAGAGTAAAGACAAGGATTCTACAACATTCAGGAGGATTCGCTGTAGAGTACAGGGGGTTCCACTAGTTAAACACTTTGTTTCGTCTGATTACCCTGTTGAGAGCATAGGATGGTTTGTTTTGGAAAAGGTTATTCCTAACCTAAGAGAAGGTGGCACATCAAACGAACTGAATATGAGGGAGCACAAATGGACAAGTGTTGGGTACCATGAACAAAGGACTGAAAGAAATTGAGGATATTTCCAGAAAGGTAACACTACTGTGTAATGGCCGAATTTGGATCTGTAGATATGAAATAGTTCGTTTTCATTATCACTTTTAATCTATGTCTATTTAACTCTGCATGTAATTCAAGTTGGATGCATAATGTATGCCCTTCTTTGTTTGCATAGACAATTGTGAAATCATTTGGTTGATATTTGTCAGATGCTGAATGTGAGTCCTTCTGGAATTACTTCAAGTGTAAAATCATTTGGTTGATATGCATTATATAAGAATGATTATCTGTAGCAATGTACAATCTTTAACTCAAGCACAACTGTAATCTATGACGTGCTGGTTCACCAAACTATTGTCACGTGGAGGTATTGGGCCTGGTCAAGTAATGCAATTTTACATGCTCACGTTCTTAAGTTACCTTCTCTCCCTAAACATGGTAACATTTGACACACATTTCATTTGGGTGCACATACTGGATAGCATTCTTCAAATTCAGTTTTGCTTACAATACCACTTTATAGGCACTCTATCAGGACATCTTGAACATTCTGTACAAGGGCTAAGTTTAGCACATACGATGCTGTTACTTGTTTTTGCCGCTCGGCCACAGAGCTATCACAATAGAATAAACAATAGAGGCCTGGCCTGGGTTTCAGCATGGCAACATGGAGGATAATATTATATATATGACATCATGGCTCTGTTTAGACAGAGGAGCATTTCGCTCTCACTGAGAGGTCGATCCATACCGGAACTCCAGCTCAGAGGATTCCTATTTACCTCATGTGAGGGAAGCTGCCCGACTTTACACCATGACGGGCAGCTTGATGACACTAACCCATAGGTAACAGGGAGTTAGTTCACCCTTCAGGGATTTAGTCGATTTACTCACCCGGTAACTGGACATAATATCGACTACATAATATCGAATGGACAAAATATCGATGTAAAAATATCGACATTAACAAAATATCGACTGTAGGAATATCGTTGGACAAAATATCGACTAAAAAAAAGACAATATAATATCGTTCACAAAAATATCGAATCAAAAATATCGACTAGAAAAAATATCGACAAATAGTCAAAGTAAAAAATATCGAGAATAATTAGAAAAAATGTAAAAAAAATAAATAAATGTATTAATAAAAATATTATTTGTAGTTAATGTTTAGGAGCGGGTTGTGGGTTTATAGGGGAATAGGGTGGGAAGTAATTTAATAATAATTAATTAATTAATATATGTTTGTTAATTTTTTACAAATATTTTAATTGGTAATTAATCAATATTATTAGTAAATTAATTAATTATTGATTTTGGCATATGTTTTAAAATAATTAATTGGTTATTCATGAATACTAATTAGTTCATTATTTTATTAATTGTTTGCATATTATTTTAATTAAAATTATTAGTAAATTAATTGACTAATTATTTTAGCATTATTTTTTAATTAATTAATTGGTTATTAATTAATTATAATTAGGTAATTATTTCATTAATTGTTTGCATATTATTTTAATTAATTAATTGGTAATTAATTAATTTACATTGGTTAATTACAATAATTGTAGTTAATTTATTATAATCAATAATATTTTGTTAATTAATTAATTGGAAATTAATAGTATTAATTAATAAATTATATTAATTAGAGCTAATGTGCTAATATATATATCATTATTTGTTTTTGTTAATTATTATTTATGTTTTTATTTAAATATTTGTCTTTAATGTTGTGTAAAAGAGTTTTTTGTAGGGTTCTGGGTCAGTTTTAACATCTTTGTTAAAGGGGTATTTTTTTGGGTTCTGGGTCAGTTTTCAGTTTGTGGGTAAAGGGGTATTTAGAGGGTTCAGGGTCAGTGTTCTGTTTTTGGGTAAAGGTGTATTTTTTTGGATCAGGGTCAGTTTTCAGTTTGTGGGTAAAGGGGTTTTTAAAGGGTTCTGGGTCAGTTTTCAGTTTGTGGGTAAAGGGGTATTTAGAGGGTTCAGGGTCAGTTTTCAGTTCTTGGGTGAAGGGGTTTTTAAAGGGTTCAGGGTCAGTTTTCAGTTTGTGGGTAAAGGGGTATTTAGAGGGTTCAAGGTCAGTTTTCTGTTCTTGGGGAAAGGTGTATTTTCTGGGATCAGGGTCAGTTTTTAGTTTGTAGGTAAAGGAGTATTTATAGGGTTCAGGGTCAGTTTTCAGTTTGTAGGTAAAGGGGTATTTATAGGGATCAGGGTCAGTTTTCAGTTTGTAGGTAAAGGGGTATTTATAGGGTTCAGGGTCAGTTTTCAGTTCTTGGGGAAAGGTGTATTTTTTGGGATCAGAGTCAGTTTTTAGTTTGTAGGTAAAGGGGTATTGTGGGAGGGCAGGCTTGATAAACAGGCGAGGAGGCTGAAGAATGGGTTTAAAGGAAGGTTTATTAAGGATTGGTAAAGAAGTTGAAGGTTGTTGAGTTATAGGCTTTTGAGATTGTATGGCGTCATCCGAGTCTGACGAGGATGTTGATGTTCGATCTTCGCTGTGTCCGTGATCGTGATGTTTTCCCCGGAGGCTCATAGGAAAGAAAGAAATGAAAAGGAGCCGTTAGAATAAAGTAGTGTTAGGTCCAAAAAGTCATAACATCCTAACGTTACAACTTAAGCGTTTTGGTGAACAGTCCTGCACACAGTAAGGACTATAAAAAAGAACAAGATAGGGTTTTTATCACCCTCGAAATGATAGTCTTCTATTATTCTAGTTCTAAGGTTCGATTATCAGGATGGGCTTACAATAACATAGGATTCGACCTAAGGCAGTGTTATTTTCACAAAGAACGCATAAATTACCACTTTGTTGAACGCTACCTCCACCCGTGCGTTACCACCCTCTCCCGACTGTTCCCAGTTTACAATCACTAACCTGGCTCCGCCGTAACTCTCCTGAGTCACGGCCGCTCTCCAGCCACCTCCAGACACCACCAATCTTCGGACCACGTTTCTTCTTCGTCCTCGTTGGCTCCGGTTGTCCAATTCTCCCTTCGGTTGTGTTCCGCGTCTTCTTCCTGCTTTACACCGGGTCCCGCGTTTTCCTGCTTGAATTCGGGTCCCGCGTCTTCCTGCTTGAAACCGGGTCCCGCGTCTTCCTGCTTCAATTCGGGTCCCGCGTCTTCCTGCTTGAATTCGGGTCCCGCGTTTTCCTGCTTGAATTCGGGTCCCGCGTCTTCCTTCCACGTTGTCCTGGTTCCACCTCCTTCTCTCCCGTAACGGTTATTCCACTCCCCTCTTATTGGTCCTGAGGAACTGTTTCCGGTCGTCGAGGGAGGGATTTCCGGGTCGTATCCCCGTTCGTAACCCTGCGAAGATAGAGGAGAGGAGCCTGGATGTCGTAGTCGGAAAGGTCTGGTAGGCAAACTCTCACATCCCCTTTCCCTTGCTGTCTTTCTTCTAAGGGGAAACCTTTCTTGTGGGTATCTGGACAAATAGTCCGCATTTCCTTGTTCTTGACCTTTCCTATGTCGTGTCTGAAATAGGTAAGGTTGAAAAGAGAGGAACCACCTCAGCACTCTCTCGTTGTGTCCTTTGTTTCGTGCTAGCCATTCTAAGGGAGCATGGTCTGTGAACAAAGTAAATTCTCTTCCCTCTAAATAATACCGTAATGTCTCGATAGCCCATTTGATGGCAAGGGCTTCTTTTTCGATCGTGGCATAGTTTTTCTCTCGAGGAAACAGCTTGCGGCTAATATACAAAATAGGTTTCTCTCCTTGTGGTGTTCCTTGCGATAGCACAGCCCCTAGTCCTTGATCTGAAGCATCCGTTTGTAAAATAAACGGTCGTGAATAGTCGGGACTAATCAAGACAGTGTCAGACGTTAAAGATTGTTTTAGGGCTTCGAAGGACTGTTGAACGGGCTTGGGGGGACTTTGTAGAACTTGTTCGGTGTTGCACTGTTTTTGCAACAAATCAGTCAGTGGTGCTACCAACTGTGAAAATTGTGGGATGAACCTTCTATAGTATCCCAGTAACCCCAAGAAGGCCCGTAGATCCTTCTTTGTCTTGGGGAAAGGGATATGGGAAATGGCCGACAATTTTGAAGGTTGTGGTCGTATAACCCTTCTCCCAACAGATAGCCCAAATACTTCACAGTTTGAGCTGCCAAATGACTTTTGGCGGGGTTAATCTCCAGTCCTTGTGAACCCAGTGTGTGTACTACTGCGGCAAGATGTTCTAAATGCTGTTCCCACGAATCACTATATATGATGATATCATCAATATAGGCTCCCGCGAATCTTTCATAGGGCCTTAGTATTGTATTCATGGCCCGCTGAAAAGTGGCAGGAGCTCCGTGTAACCCAAAAGGTAACATCCGAAATTGGTACAACCCATCTGGTGTGGAAAAGGCTGTTTTTTCCCTGTCTTCTTTTTTCAATGGAATTTGCCAATATCCTTTGCATAAGTCCAAAGTGCTAATGTATTTGGCTTTTCCTATTCTTTCAACCATTTCATCCACTCTAGGGAGCGGGTAGGTATCTAATTCTGAAATTGTATTCACTTCTCTAAAGTCTATGCAAAATCGAATAGATCCATCAGGCTTTGGCACAAGTACAATGGGAGAATTCCATTCACTGTTGGATGTTTCTATAATACCCATCTGTGACATCTTTTGTACCTCTTCTCTTATTGTCTGCCTCCTGGCTTCGGGTATCCGATAGGGTCTTAATCTAACCTTTTTCCCCGGGGTGGTCCTTATAGCATGTTCAGTTAGATTAGTCACACCCGGTGTATTGGAAAAGATGGATTCGTGAGACTGTAATTTTTTCACTAGCTCCCTGGTTAAAGACCCTGGCAAGTCTGGATCGATACACTGTTTGAAAAGGGGCTCTTGAAGCTCAACAGAGTGACCTGCTGCCGGTGCTGGTCCCTCCCATTTCTTAAGCAAGTTCACATGGTATATCTGAGAGATTTTTTTGTTACTGTCTACCTCAATTCGCTAAGTTACGGGTGTAACTTGTTGTAATATAGGATAGGGACCCTGCCATTGCCCTAATAACTTCTGATCCGAGGAGGACATCATAAGCAGTACCAGGTCTCCCACCTGGAAAGTTCTGAGTTTGGCTTTCTTGTCATATTGTGTCTTTTGTGCGTTCTGTGCCTCCTCTAAGTTGTTACGGACAATTTCTCGCATTTGACTTAAATGCGTTTTTAGATTTGTGACATACTCGGGTAAAGGCTTGCTATTATCATGTTCAGCCTCCCAGTGTTCTTGAGCCATATCCAAGAAAGTACGAGGTTTATGGCCATAGAGCAATTCAAAGGGTGAATACCCAGTACTTTTTTGTTCCTTGCACCGGATAGCAAAAAGAGCCAAAGGTAGGATGTCCTCCCATTTCCTACTTTCTAGATCTAACAGTTTTTTCCAGAGTGGTTTTGATAGTAGCATTATATCTTTCTACCAGACCATCTGTCTGTGGATGGTAGGCCGATGTTTGGATCTGATGGATCCCTAATTCTTTGCACACATCTCTCATTAGTTTGGAAACGAAAGGAGTTCCCTGGTCCGTTAGGATCTCTTTGGGAAATCCTACTCGGGAAAACACTCCAATCATGGCTTTAGCTACATTGGTTGTGTCAGGACGACAGAGAGGTAAAGCTTCAGGGAATCTTGTGGCATAGTCAACAATCACCAGGACATATCTATAACCACTTCGAGAGGGTAAGAGAGGCCCGATTATATCCATGCCCACTCGACTGAAGGGATCATTGATAATGGGTAATGGAAACAATGGTGCCCGAGGAGGATGGTATCGACTATGTCACTGACAAATGGGACATTCCTTGCAATATTTCTTTACATGCTGATAAATACCTGGCCAATAAAAATTGTCAAGTATTGTCTTTTCCGTCTTATCTGCCCCAAAATGACCACCCAATAAGTGACTATGGGCTAAATATAACACTTTTTCCCGAAAAGGTTCTGGTACTAACAACTGCGCTTTTTGATCATGACTCTTTCTATACAACAATCCCTTGTTAATAAAAAAATAAGGACCTACATGTTGTGGATCTTCTTCATCGAAGGCGTTCTTCCAGGCCTCTTGTAGCACCGGGTCTTCCCGTTGGGCAGCATGAAAATTACGATCGGCTTCCCATGGGTTTTCCACAGGAATGGACGGCATCACCACCGGTGGCTTTCCTTTTTCTTCCCTCCTTTGTTTTCGACTTTTCCGTGGTTTGGAAGGTGGCCACACTTTTTCAACATCTGTGGAGAAAAGGGCTGTAGCCAGCCACTCTCTGGTTTCTTCCGTGCCTGTCTCATGTAATAACTGGGGTAATTTCTCATAATCGTTGCCCAGAATAGCCTGTTCGGGAAGTCGCGGGATCAAACCCACCGTCAAGGATGTACCCTGGTCTTGGGGATGTTGGATTAAGACCTTGGCAGTCGGATAGGGTTTGATATCGCCGTGTACACACTTGATAGCCACCATCCCGTCAATGGGTCCTATGCGGTCTCCCAAGTCTTGCGGCCGAACCACACTATGTAAGCAGCCTGTGTCGGCTAATGCGGTCAGGGTTTGTCCGTTTACTGAAACCGTACATTTGTATGGGGGTAGTTTCTTTGCGGGGGGAGAACAATAATAATTGCGTGCCAACCCAATTTCCATGGGTTCTTCTCTTTGGGGGCAAAACCGGGCTATGTGGCCGAACCCTCCACATTGAAAACATTGAGGCCCAGTCTGAGGAGGTCTGTTAAGTGGAATACTGGGTATAGGCACTGTGGGCGTACCTGGGACCAGAGCAAGAGGTTCAGGTTTCTTGGGTAAAAGGGGTCTGGTCGCTCTATGAAGGGAATGACCTACTGGTTTTCCTACGTCCTCTTTCCCTTTTTGAAAGTCCTGGGCTCTGCTATATGCACTGGCTATTTCAACCGCCGTTTCTAGAGTGAGGTTTGCCTGTTGCCGCACCCATCGTTGAATGGGTGGATGCAGAGATGTTAAATATTGTTCTAAATATATTTTTGCCATAATCCCATCTTTAGTTGTAGTAGTTGGTTTCAAACAACGATCGGCCATGTCTTTTACCCTAAAATAGAGTGCATGTGGAGTTTCTTGTGGACCCTCTTTCATTTGTCGTAACTTGATTCGATATGTTTCGTCATCTATTCCTAGTCTTTCCAAAATACATTTTTTTATGTCGGCGTAGGGAACCGTTCCCTGAAGGGTCGCAGCTTGGTAAGCAGCCTGTAAGTCACCTGACAACAGTGGACCCAAATATTGTCCCCATTTTTCCGGAGGCCATGAGGCCACGTTGGCCATGCGTTCGAAGTTACTAAAGAAAAAGTCTGGGTCTTCTCCTGCAACGTACCGTTGTAACACTACCGAGGGTAAGGTTGTAGGCCCTCTTTGTTGACTGAGTGCTGCGGTTAATTTGTCTACAACGGTTCCCTGTGTTTGTTCCTGGTCGGTGAGTACTTTTTGTAGCTTCCCTCGGTCTTCCTCTACGACCGTTAGGAACCGCTCCATTACTTTTCCCAAATGTTCTTGGTTTTCAGCCATTTTGGCTAGGGCGGCCTCCATTACGCCTTCAAATCCCACTTCTGACACCACTTGTGGGAGGGCAGGCTTGATAAACAGGCGAGGAGGCTGAAGAATGGGTTTAAAGGAAGGTTTATTAAGGATTGGTAAAGAAGTTGAAGGTTGTTGAGTTATAGGCCTTTGAGATTGTACGGCGTCATCCGAGTCCGACGAGGATGTTGATGTTCGATCTTTGCTGTGTCCGTGATCGTGATGTTTTCCCCGGAGGCTCATAGGAAAGAAAGAAATGAAAAGGAGCCGTTAGAATAAAGTAGTGTTAGGTCCAAAAAGTCATAACATCCTAACGTTACAACTTAAGCGTTTTGGTGAACAGTCCTGCACACAGTAAGGACTATAAAAAAGAACAAGATAGGGTTTTTATTACCCTCGAAATGATAGTCTTCTATTATTCTAGTTCTAAGGTTTGATTATCAGGATGGGCTTACAATAACATAGGATTCGACCTAAGGCAGTGTTATTTTCACAAAGAACGCATAAATTACCACTTTGTTGAACGCTACCTCCACCCGTGCGTTACCACCCTCTCCCGACTGTTCCCAGTTTACAATCACTAACCTGGCTCCGCCGTAACTCTCCTGAGTCACGGCCGCTCTCCAGCCACCTCCGGACACCACCAATCTTCGGACCACGTTTCTTCTTCATCCTCGTTGGCTCCGGTTGTCCAATTCTCCCTTCGGTCGTGTTCCGCGTCTTCTTCCTGCTTTACACCGGGTCCCGCGTTTTCCTGCTTGAATTCGGGTCCTTCGTCTTCCTGCTTGAAACCGGGTCCCGCGTCTTCCTGCTTGAATTCGGGTCCCGCGTCTTCCTGCTTGAATTCGGGTCCCGCGTTTTCCTGCTTGAATTCGGGTCCCGCGTCTTCCTTCCACGTTGTCCTGGTCCCACCTCATTCTCTCCCGTAACGGTTATTCCACTCCCCTCTTATTGGTCCTGAGGAACTGTTTCCGGTCGCCGAGGGAGGGATTTCCGGGTCGTATCCCCGTTCGTAACCCTGCGAAGATAGACGAGAGGAGCCTGGATGTCGTAGTCGGAAAGGTCTGGTAGGCAAACTCTCACAGGTATTTATAGGGTTCAGGGTCAGTTTTCAGTTTGTAGGTAAAGGGGTATTTATAGGGTTTAGGGTCAGTTTTCAGTTCTTGGGTAAAGGGGTATTTTTTGGGTTTAGGGTCAGTTTTCAGTTTCTGGGTTAAGGGGTTATTTAAGGGTTCAGAGCCAGTTTTTAGTTCTTGGGTAAAGGTGTATTTTTTGGGATCAGGGTCAGTTTTTAGTTTGTGGGTAAAGGGGTATTTATAGGGTTCAGGGTCAGTTTTATGTTCTTGGGTAAAAGGGTATTTTTTTGGGTTTAGGGTCAGTTTTCAGTTTCTGGGTTAAGGGGTTATTTAAGGGTTCAGGGTCAGTTTTCAGTTCTTGGGCAAAGGTGTATTTTTTGGGATCAGGGTCAGTTTTCTGTTTGTGGGTAAAGGGGTATTTGTAGGGTTCAGGGTCAGTTTTCAGTTTGTGGATTAAGGGTTATTTGTAGGGTTCTGGGTAAGATTTCTGTTCTTGGGTAAAGGGGTCAGTTTTTAGTTTTTGGGTTAGGGGTATTTATATGGTTCTGGGTCAGTTTTAAGTTTTTGGGTGAAGGGGTATTTTTAGTGTTCAGGGACAGTTTTGGGTTTTTGGGGTACAGGTCTACAGGGTAAAATAAAATTAACAATTTGAAGCTATTACAGGAAAATACTAACAAATATTACATTACATTATTCTGTTTTAAATTTATATAAAATATATATGTATTAGCACCTTCCTAGAAAATAGCTACACTGGAGGTGGGATAGTAATTATTAATTGGTTAGTGTCCAGCACCATCACTGATATTAGCTGCACTGGAGTTGGATTAGTAATTAATCTGTGGTTAGTGTCCACCACATTTACTGATATTAGCTTGAGTGGAGTACGAATAGTAAATAATTATTGGTCAGTGTCCTGCACCATCAATGATATTAGCTTGACTGGAGTAGCAATAGGACATATTACATTGGTCAGTGTCCAACACATTTGCATACATTTTAACATTACTGTCTTATAATATTACAAAATAATGCAACATGGATGTTTTCAAAAAACTTTATTAACCATTTGTGAAAATTTTATTGTGTACTACAATACAATCACAAACAAAAATAACATTACATTATTATGAGTTTTAGTCTTCGCAGAATAACACATTAACATTTATAGACATGTTGTCAATTATAATAAAAAAATTGTTAACAAAATTTTTTCTGTTAATATACAATATTCGCATAATTAACTTTGAGTTACAAGTATTTATATTGAAATAAATACAAAATACATATTTTTTAATTTTCAACCATTAATATTTAATAATGTTAATATTAAATATTAATATTATTAAATATATGTATTACACTTTTATAATTGTATCAAGTAACATGACTATTATTACATTTGTTCAAGAAACAGAAATACAAAATAATATATTTTTGATACATATTTCAGACAATGTTGTTTTTCAATGAGACATATAAATATATTATGTTTTATATTTTATAACACTATAGGGGAACAATATGTTTAATTATAAGATCTGGTATTGCCAAATAATTAAATAAGCAATTATATACTTTTGTTATAGTTAGAAATTATTATTAAACATTTTGTAATAATTAATAAAAATAATAACAAATTATTTTATTATTATTATTATTAATTTATAAACATAAACATTATTTTATTATTTTCAGAAAAACATACATTCAGAGATAAAATATACACATTATTTCTGGGCATTGTTTATGTATTAAATGGTTATAATTTAGATATTAATAAGAATAAATAACTTCTATTATTTATTATTATTAATTATTACCATAAACAATTATAATGTTTATTTAAAAATAAACACAAACTTATTCCTATAAATGTACACAATTACAAAATATTTACATCTTTTATTCCAAGTGTTACATACTTTTTTAATATTATTAATATATAATAATTATTATATATTAATTTATATTAAATATATTTCTATTTCTTAAATTTGTTAAATTATAATGAGTATAGTGTATTCATTTGGAAAATTATAAATGTGTATGTATCATATTTTTTTACTATAACATTGTATTGGGAATGATACTTTTACACAAATGGTTTAAGGGGACTACTTTTTTACCGCGTAAGGTTATTGCGCTCCATTCTGGACTGGAGAAGCTCGCGGTTGGGAGTTGCTTCGCGTGGAGAGAGGTAAGCTTATTTCTACATACAAATTATAAGTTAGTTGTTATGTTTGAGGGTATATTCGAACTTTTTAGTGTTTTTTGGTGTATGTATGAATTGTTTAAGTAGCGTTTTGGTGAAATGTCTTCGTTCTAGATGCGTCGTGAATGTTTTAGTTCTAGTGTTATTTTAAGTGTTCGGAAATGTCTTCTTACATGGTTACTGTTAATTGTGAGCGTATTTACAAATGTTAGGACCTATTTGTGGGTGGGTTTCGTTATGTCTGTTATTTTACAGGTTCCGGTTCTTCGCATGAAAAGTACATGGAAGGAAGCGTGTTTTTTCCCGGTGAAACTAATGTTTGACTTATTATGGTTATATTTTGACTTTAATCTCATATTTTTCGTCTTTGTCTGGAGCGGTTTTTACACATTATCAACATTTTTCGGGTTTTTGGAGGGTTTCGAATTGGATTGATATATTGCTATGCGTGACCGTTTTTTTAATTTTGTGTGTATATCACTTTAAATAATAAAGTGTCCACACTACTGTTTTTGGGATTTCCTGGAGCGTTTTTTTAATTTTTGAACTTTATTTTCGGGTTTTTGAGGGTTTCCCATATTGGAATTGTCCTATATTGGATTGGATTGTATGCATTGCATTTTGCTTGATTTCGTCTTTCTTATCTACAAAAATTGTAAGTATTTTAATTAATTTTTTTATTAGGTGGGAAATGTCGATTTTAATGTTTTGTGTATGTGTGATGTAATGATAAACATTGCATATTTGTTAAGACATCATTTTCCGATTTTTGATAAGTTTGTTTAACAAATATGTATTATTTATAATTGATTACAAATGTTTATGAAATGTTATTTTACCATTATTGTAAGAAGACATTTGTATATTTTGTTGACATATTTATAGTAGACTTTTAGCTATTATTGACAGGTATTCTAATCCTCTAGTTGTAGGGTATAGTGTGACTTGACTTTGCAGTAGTCGGAACATTTGTTTAGTTTGTTTAGTGAGTTTTGGACCTATTTGGGACACAGATTGTTCCATTCTTAGTTCCTGATAGCTTTGTTCTTTTTTCAAAGCTTCTAGAAGGTTATGGAATGTGGGTTTGCCTCTGCTTGTGGTTGCTTGGAAAGCATTATGCCACCCTTCTACACTGTTGTTTGTTTTAGCCTCTTGGTTTAAAGTACTAAGATAGACATTCCACCAAGGGATTTGGAATTTGGGTTGGCGTCGATGTCCAGATCTGTGCAACCTTCCCACCCAAGTGTCTTCAAAATAGTCCAGTAATGGGGTTAGTTTATCCTCATTCCTCTTGTAATATGTGCTGTCAATTAATAAATTGTAATGTTGCGCTACATCTGTAACAGGGACGTAGGCCAGGGCTATCAATTTTTTTACTTGATAGGCAAAGGTGCTATCTGTTGAGTATAGTATACTCAAAGTTGATTTTTGGAGATGCCTCCAAATGCTCTGATTAAAATGATAATAGCAACCCTGGATTGCTGTGTGGGGAAATGTTCTCAAAATGCTATTAATCATAGCTAATTCGAAATCAATAATTATTTTTTCAGGAAAATAATTATTTATTTCAGTTTTGAGAACATTTAAGATTTCTGTATAAGTGTTTTGCTGTTTGTTGGGTAGCAAACAGTAAATGAAAGGTATGTTAGAGTGATGGTATAAACCGTGGATAGAATACAGTTGGTAAAAAGGTTTTGGGCATGGTTTAAATGTTCCATCCATCATCCATTGGGGACACTGTTGGATTTTCCTTAACTTACTTGCAGTTCCAAACATAATGATTCTGTTTGTACTGCTTTCATTGTCAAAAATGATAAATTTATCTTTATTGTGTGTGATGGCCATTTCTGGTGAAATAATAATTTCTTCAAAAGTAGTTGGGTTGGGTTGGGTTGTGCTAGTGAGTCTTTTAGTGCATGCAATTGTGCGTTTCAGGGAGTCAATAGAGGGTAGTTGACCAGAAGCATGGGCTGGGACTTTTACCAGTTCTTCCTTGAGGATTTGTGTTGTTGGCTTATCACTTTGTGTGCTAGCAGTTTTAATACTTTCTAAAGCATCTCTAATTTCAATTTCTGTGACATTTGGGGGATGATTGTGTTCCCTGGTTGATAACACATTAGTTTCCTCAGTAGTAGCCCTCCCATAACCTTTGTTGGAGTAATATTTGGTACACTTCCAAAACACTTTTCTACCACTTTGTCTTTCCTGATTATACACATACCCCATGTAACATAATAGTAATTTATTTTTCTGTGACATAACAAATTCTGCACCTTCAGTCATTTTGATTTACTTGTTCTAGGAAAGAGTAGAAAGAAACAAAATCAAAAAACATATATTTCACTTTCTTGTGCTAACATCATTTATGATGTATTTATACTTACAGTTATTCAATGTAGTAATCTAAAATGCAGAACTGTATTTTGAAGAATTTTCTTGTATGTATTTCTTGATTTACTGTTGGTATGAAAATATAGAAATGCCAAGTTAATGATTAGACATAACAAACGTTTTTCCTACAAAAAAACAGTTGTCAATTTTGCTTACTTGTACATTTGATATAAACATTACATATACTTACTTGTTTAAATAGTAGACTTGTAGTAATTGGTGGAGTACTTCAAGGTAGTAAAGTTCAGATCTGTAGAGAAGATAGAAGAAATAAATGAAAATTATTATAAATACTATTTTGAACCGTTGGGAAAAGGGAAATATTTAAAAGTATACTAACTTCTAAATAATTCGTTTTCTTTGCTGTAGGCAGAATAGCTGTATGATGTATTTGGAATATCTGTAGAGGAAATATAAAATATATAACATGTTGTTAAGAGCATAGTATGCGTTATTTTGGCCAGTTTTCGACAAATTTCAAGTATACTTACATTATTTACAAGGGTAGTCTTGTCTTTTGGTATAGTTTGTGTTGGATGTTTTTATAGGATCTGTAGAATAGATGTATGATGTATTCTGAATATCTGTAGAGGAAATTCAAAATATATAACATGGTGTTAAGAATATAGTTAGCGTTTTTTTGCAGCAGTTTTAGACAAATTACAAGTATACTTACATTTTTTACAAGGGTAGTCTTGTCTTTTGGTATAGTTGATGTAGGATGTTCTATATGATCTGTAGGAAAGATGTAATATGCAAGATATGTTGCTGAGAAATGTGCCATTATAAAATTGGGTGTTTCATAACAAAAACATCTATACTTACAAGTTTAATTAGTGTAGTTTTATCCTTTTTTGTGGAGAAAGAGGGAAATCTCAGTATATCTGTAAATATAATGTTTGAAACAAAAAAATACTCTTGTGAAATTGTGTTTAAAAACAGCAGTTGGTGTTTAACAGACCATTAATATATACTTACAATCTGAGTTTCCATGTGAAGAAATATGACCATGTAATAGGATTAGTTTTGGAGTACTTTCTATCAGAAATGTAGGAAGAGATGAAAATAAAATAAGTGCAAGAGTTAGGAGATGTAAGTAAAATAGTACACTTCTAATTTAGATTTCTAAATAATGCAGTGTTACTTACTTGAATAATTAGCTAGTGAGCTGGATCTTTCAAGATGTTTCTTCAGGAACAAAGTCTTCAGAGTGTTGGCATCTACTTTCCATAGGGTTAGCAGCAACAAATGGTAGAATGAATGTATCCCTTTTATAGTATGTGTATTTTGTGTGCTTTGATTTGATTGGTTGTAGGATGTAAAGAAGCATTGTATAGGCTAGTTTGATTTTTTTTTGGTTAATTGGTGTGTTTGTAGATGTGAGAATGGTGGTATGTGGTGATTGCCGCTTTAAAGCAGGTTAGTTGTTAAATGAAATAGATTTGTAAGTTAAAATAAGTAATGAAAACGTTTTTTAAAAGCAAAGAATACTTTGAAAAAGATATAATGTATGTAATAGAATGTATTGCAAATGTAGATAAATAGGAATGTTATAAAAGTAACAGTTATAACATGTAAAATGTATTTTGTATACAGCAATGACTTTTATTGATGATTAAGATGGTATTTTAGATATGAAAGTGTACAAAAAAGAACTCGATATTTTTTTTTAACGATATTTGTGTAGTCTATATTTTTGTAGTCGATATTTTTGTAGTGTTAGGGCTGAATTCATGTTCAACGATATATTAGTAGTCGATATTTAATAAAGCGATATTTATGTACTCGATATTGTAAATACTCGATATTTTTTACTCGATATCTTTGTACTTTGTGTAATAAGTATAGAAAGTCGATATTTTTGGCATCGATAATTTGTCAACGATATTTTAGCAAGTCAATAATGTGACCGTCGATAATATTTCAGTGATCCACTCACCCTTGACATGATAGGTTAGGATGCGCTAGGTAGGAGTACACTATATTACAGCACTTGTATGCAAGCATATATTCTCTGTAATAAGCAAAATGACTGAACTGTTAATCTTTTTCCACCTTCTAGTATTTCCAATCACATTATTATGTTTCCTTCTATTGATTATTGCAGCGCAAGTATTTTACTCAAGAATCACAATGCTTCAATAAATATTCAAACGTTTTACTGTGTATTTCTTGTGAATCTGGGTATGCATAAGTAAGTAAGCGAAAGGATTCTAGATCTGTTACCATGATTATCCTGGGAAGTCAGGGTTGTCGTGTTCTGAGGTTGTACAATCCATTTGGTACCTTGCCACGTTAGGGGTACAGATGGAGCATTGTGAGCTAGCAGGACTTAGGCCAACATATCCGGATGGTGTGCAGGTAATCAGTCTCGCACAATTCTAATGGTTGTGTTGTCCAACATCTGCACAGTTTTATTTGAGAAATTATAAGCCGTACAACACTATATGCATTTGGCAATGCGGAACAACTAGCTTAGTTTGCATTTTTAACTTCCACGTAGGCTTATTGGTCTTGATTTTTATCAAACAACGCATGTCTTAATTAGTGTGTGCAACTTGCATTTGTATACAGAGTGTTCCATTCTGCATTGTAGCAACTAAGTTGCATGTCTCCAGGTTCGCTGTCAAAGCAGGACCCATTAGCTTGACACCAGATACAATGCATCTTCCCTTAAGAGAGTTCCTTCCCTAGGTTCTCATCCTATCGGGACACATGAGATGGGCATGGACTGCTTCCCCAGGACTCGACTTCTTGAAGGACGGAACTTCACACATGGGTAAGATTGCATACTTACTTCGGCTGGTGTGCCTCTGTTATCTAGCAGGACGTTCTGCCACGTCTCACCACTATCTCTGCTTGGAAGGAGATTCACCAGTGGATTATCAAACAATTCAGTCACCCCTTCCCAGTAGGAGGTAAGAGCTAGGTGACTACACCCATTTGTTAGTTGGCCGACTATCTTTTTAGACCAGGAATTACTAATGTTTAACAGAATATTTTTACGATTCATTCCCACTGCCAATTAGAATTAGAGACAAGCACATTTGCTGCTCCTTGGTGACAAAGGAGCACATAGATTTCATGAACGTTCATGCCTTATCCCTTTTCAGGAGGTGAGTCGACTTAATACGTATTGTGGATAAATTCCTTTATTTTGCCGAACACAGTCACTGACTGATGCATGTTTTTATGTAGGCGTTACCCGTCACCGAGGACTTCCTTATAACAAGCACCTTAATTGTACATCCAAGATCCAGGAGATTACCAGGCGACCCATTCTATTAATTTCTGTTTGACTCCAGGTGAGTCAGAACCAATGAAAAATGTTCCAATAATATAAATTTATGGTATATCCACACTTGCGGTCCAATACGGCATTGTATTTTATTACAAAGGCTGCATTAGATTTATGTCCTGATGAAGATCCGCATTGATGTTTTTATTAAACATGACGAATAAGGGTTGAAATGTCAAATATTTAAATATTGTGCCTGTAGTAGACTTTAAGTCCAGCAATAAGCAGAAAAGATAAACCTGCACAGTTGGGACTTCAGAGATTGTCTATGGAAGACGGGCATTTTGTCCAGAAAAAGTATTGTTCTAATAATTTTTAAATATTCTTTTTTTATCATTGTTCATTAAGCCTCTTAATTTCACCAACTACACTGCATGAGAATGTTTTTCATGTCACATTAAAAGCAGCCCATTTTTGTTATTTCATGTAATTTTTATATAATAAGACTGAATACATGAAATAAACGTGAAACTGGACCCATGTGTGGTTGTAGTTTTTTATGTGTGTAAAGAAATTGTGGGAGATATACATTTCCTCCAGTGGTAAGGACAAAAAATGAACCTAACAGAACCTATTATTCTTATATACTGTTACATAGCCGGGTTCTGAGGGACACAGGGTTACCCCATTGTTTATTCATGCTCTAAAATGTTCGCATGTATGTATTCTGTAGATAATTCCCGTTCACCAGAGTAAGAGGCCCTCACTTCAACTGTGACAGAATGCGCATTAGTTAGTAAAACAAAGTAAAAAATAAAACCCCAACAACTACTGCACACTTTTAGCGTACCAGTGCTAAATTTAGTCAGCAGAGATGGCGAGAAACAGTTGTGTTTGTGTACCGAGTGTTCACTCAGATGAGCTATTATCAAAGTATAGCACAAGTTGTTGTGGGTGTTCGGAATAACTATTTGTGAATATCTAATATGTTGTCATCAGTGTGGCTCCAATACGGATAATTCATGTCACTAAATACAGTACAGTCCATGCGTTGTTATTTTCCTATCACCATATGGTAAAAGTGATTGTGGCCTGTCTTATACCTTCACGATATCATCCATTTATAAAACTACTAGCTTACCAGTCGCGCGTTGCTGCGATCTCAGAAGAAAGGAAATTTAAGGAAACTTGTTATGATAACATTTATTTTACATTGTGTCATTTTTATTTAAACATTTTAATGTGTTGTTTTAGTTCTGTTTATTTATTCGAGTGCTTGTGGATACACGGTAATTTTTTGTTTTTCCATCTGGTGCGTACACGAATAAATCAGAAGGTTTTCTGACGCATGAGCTGGCCACATAAAGTTGTCCATGTGAGAACCACGGATTCTCCAAATCTAGTCCACACACTTGCAGCAATTGTCCTTGTGCTTTTTTGATGTCCTTGCAAAAGCGAGTCGCACCAGAAACTGTAAACGTTAAGTAGTGGAAAGATTATGAGGGCCCTGGGGGGCCGGGGGGGCGATATTTAACAAATCTTTTTTTTTTTTTGCCAGAAACCTTCACGGGAGTGTACTCAACAACTTCCCAACGTTTCACGCCGATCAGATGAATGGTGTAGTAATGCAAAAAGGACAAACCGATATACTTTCGTTTTTATATAGATAGATAGATGAGAGAGAGGCATACGTCAAAATGGCTTCCATTGAGTTAATTAGCTCGAAGTGCATCTACTTGAACACCACAGTCAGCGATATAGGCACAGAAACATACCTTTATAATCACGAAATTATAATTACGAATCCAATTACAACAATCACAGATCTGGCCTTTCCTTAGTGAAGGTGTTCATTATTATGCAAAACTGCATTTTCTGGCTAGCAAGGCACCCGGATGGAGCAGCTTTAAAGTGGCTATTTTTAGATCAGCACAAGCACTTCCAACACGGCTGCTTTGCACAGAAGTGTACATTAGGCAGCCACCTGCAAAACAGATTTTTCACTCAATATTGTGATGGGAGGCACATGATTAGGACTGTAGTAGGCACACACAGTAAGTTCTGCCCCCACCTTCCTAGGAAAAAACCAATGCTGCAGCTTCCATGGGAAAATCAAATACGGAAGCATGAGACCATGCAGAGCTATTATTTATGTATTTATTTATCCAGCGAAACATCTGCCAAAGACATGATGATGCAAGAAGGGGAGGTGAAAGAGGAAGAGAGTGCATGCACAATAATCAACACAACTGGAAGGTTTTAAGAGATTTTCTCCACTGCAGACAAAAACAAGCATTTGCAATGCAATAGGTCTCACATTTGAGAGAGTTTAAGCTATTGGCATTGTAAATGACAATGCCTTTCATTTATCTGTTTTGCTAATTAACACATAAATAAAAGGCATTGTCATTTACAATGGCTATAAGTGAAACTCTTATAAAAGCAAGACCTATTCAAAGAAGTGGCCGATATGGTCCCGGGATGCTTGGAAAGTGAAAGCACGCATGGTGCGCTGAATGTTGCATGAAAGGATGTTGTGCCTGCAGTAAGAGAAACTCGTGAAAGAAAACAGTACTTACAGACTAAAGAAACGACTAAAGCACCTTGTAACAAACGAAGTAAAAGGGCCAGTCTTAATGAGAGGTTACAAATGAAGATAAGGAGGTACTAAGGAGGAATTAAATAGCCTATTAATGTAACAGAATTTACAAAGAGCAATGACACAAGCCAATGGCAAATATGGGTGGGGCTTCTATGCCATACTCCAAAACAGCATGCACTGCCCAGGTTCCGTCTAAAAACCTGAATGTGCCCTTCTGCAATGTCATTGGTGCTCATGTAAAGTGCTCCAATACCTTTAGGTCGAGTTTGCATTATATAAAACTGTAAAAAAAAAAACAAGTAGCAAAAGGCGCAATGGACCTTAATTCAAGGAAGGAATCTGGGCTCCCCAAGGTTTGGTAGTGAAAACAACCCCACTTCAGCTGTAAAAGGTTTATCAGACTTCTGGGCTCCGGAACAACTGCCCCTGCAGCACTACTGATAGCTGCCACCTTGTTTAAAATCATAGTGATGTGTGTATTGTTGTAAAGAACCAGGAGACGCCGGGTAAGATGAAGCTGTATTAATTCATGTAACAGCTGGGCCATCAAGGCAAAGCAGCGGAGGCAACAGCAAACACCAACTGACTCGGCTGGGACACCCGGTGTAGAACCCTCATGCAGTGAGGTTCCAAACCAGGGATGTTCCACAACAAGCACAGACTACTACATGGGCCTTCCCTTAAAACAAAACAACATAAGGAAACTTATAAACAAGCTGACGGTACCTGTGAAAGGAAATGAAGGTTATACAAAGAACAACAATAACATAAAAACCTGAAAAGAAAAGAGCTTCAAAGGGAAAACGATTAGACTCTGTAACGAGTAGAAAGCTTCCTAACTCGAGAACTGCATTTCAAGGCAGGTTGGCTAGCACACTCTTAACTCCTCTCATTATTTTCACTTCCAAAACCTTCACCAAAAGCACACCTTTTCACCAGAAAACACTTGTTCCACCACTGTCCATTCTCAAGTTTCACAGAATTGGCTTTCACATATACAACCCTGAATGATGGGACAAACTTAGAAAAGCCCTTCCTCACATGGATAGGTTTCTTTTCACGGACACAGTCACCAAAGAAGATCTCAAGGCCTTTCACATTATTCGTGGAGTCAAAGTATCTTTTCTGCTTGCTTGGAGCCATACTTACATGACTCCTCACACTGTCATCCGACCACTGTCTACCCTTGACCCACATGTTCATCCAACTAGGACAAAAGGTGGTAGTGGCTTTCCAACCACGTAACAACTCAAAAGGTGAAACACCTGTGTTGAATGTGGAGTGGTTCGATAGAACTAAAGCATGCTTTTCACAGAATTGGAAACAACACATTTGTTGGTAAGAGCCCACAGTAACCACTCCCCCAAGCACCCTGTTCATTCACTCAACTAGACCATTGGTCTGGGGGTGGTACAGTGAACATTTGAGGTGCTTGATTCCACAAGTATGAAGAAAATCTTCAACCTTACTAGCAGCAAACTGGGCACCACTGTCCGTCACCAGAAATTCAGGAAAGCCTTCCTTCATAAATAGGTCATTAAGAAATTCGACAAAAGTCCTAGAGCTCACCTCCCTCACAAACCTGACCTCTGGCCACTTGGAGTAATGGTCCATCATGACTAAAGCAAACTTAGATGATGGATCAAGCGCATGGAAAGGACCTACATTGGAGAAAAGGGGTGGCGTGCAAAATTTGGCAGTTTTGTCACAGTTAGAACTGATCACACATGACTTGACAATTTCATCCACCTCCCTGTCCATGGAGGGCCACCAAAAGGAGAGACTTACAGTTTTTTTAAAATCATTGTAGCTCCCAAATGCCTGATTAAAGCAGTCTGCAAATAAAAAAGGGGGAATAAGCTTGTCTCCTTTCATCAACAAACCATCCTCTATTGATAATTCATCCGCCACTTGGAGATATGTTTTATACTCAAAATTCAGATTCCTCTACTTTGGCCATCCTTTCTCTATATACTTCATGACCAAAGCCAAAGAAATGTCAGCGTTAAGGGCTTGACGCCACTCACATTCAGAAACCGCACACAACCGTGGGAGATCCACAGCGGCAACAAGGGACTCCTCCTTGTCCTCCTCACCCATGACATGTTCGTCTTCCACAAGGTCAGAAGAACGTGAGAGGAAATCAGCACATTTACTAAAACCCACATCTAAAACAAATGTTACTTTGTGAAAATAAAGCATTTTACCTTTCTCCCAAACTGGACGTCGTTTGTCTGTGGTTTTATTGTCTCTGTCCTTATTTTCTTTGACCTTAACAGCAGAGACAGGCTCTCTGGTTTTACCATCCAATTCCTTTGCTGAGAGTTGTAACATCTCAATGCTCTTCACTACCCTAATAGTTTCTTCAAGAATCGGATTTCCCATAGATTTCCTTGATGGTTTTATCTGTACAATGACAGACAAACTGGTCGCGCACCAACTGGTCCGCAAAGTTCTCAAATTGACATTCTGACACAAGCCTCCTTAGAGCCATAATGTAATTGTCGATTTACAAAAGGGGGTGGTGATGAACAGAGTGTCTGAATTGAGCAGACCACTCTTACCCAGTCCAAAGATCAGGGCTTGATCCATCACCGTTATTTATCTCACTGCCCCATCCCAGCTCAGAACCTGGCTATATGCAAATCAGTCTGTCCCTGGCCCAGTGCATCATGGGAACAGGGCAGACTAAACTACCAAGCCAATTCTTTACCAGAAAGGAGACAAGCTACCGGGGACCGGTTTCTGGCATTTCAGCCTCTTCGGCCCGGCTTGCTTGAATCCTGATGGAGCAGTGAGAAAGGGACTCATGTCTGAGTATACCCTGCCACACCTATAGTGGCCAAAATCGATTTACAAAAGGGGGTGGTGATGAACAGAGTGTCTGAATTGAGCAGACCACTCTTACCCAGTCCAAAGATCAGGGCTTGATCCATCACCGTTATTTATCTCACTGCCCCATCCCAGCTCAGAACCTGGCTATATGCAAATCAGTCTGTCCCTGGCCCAGTGCATCATGGGAACAGGGCAGACTAAACTACCAAGCCAATTCTTTACCAGAAAGGAGACAAGCTACCGGGGACCGGTTTCTGGCATTTCAGCCTCTTCGGCCCGGCTTGCTTGAATCCTGATGGAGCAGTGAGAAAGGGACTCATGTCTGAGTATACCCTGCCACACCTATAGTGGCCAAAATCGATTTACAAAAGGGGGTGGTGATGAACAGAGTGTCTGAATTGAGCAGACCACTCTTACCCAGTCCAAAGATCAGGGCTTGATCCATCACCGTTATTTATCTCACTGCCCCATCCCAGCTCAGAACCTGGCTATATGCAAATCAGTCTGTCCCTGGCCCAGTGCATCATGGGAACAGGGCAGACTAAACTACCAAGCCAATTCTTTACCAGAAAGGAGACAAGCTACCGGGGACCGGTTTCTGGCATTTCAGCCTCTTCGGCCCGGCTTGCTTGAATCCTGATGGAGCAGTGAGAAAGGGACTCATGTCTGAGTATACCCTGCCACACCTATAGTGGCCAAAATCGATTTACAAAAGGGGGTGGTGATGAACAGAGTGTCTGAATTGAGCAGACCACTCTTACCCAGTCCAAAGATCAGGGCTTGATCCATCACCGTTATTTATCTCACTGCCCCATCCCAGCTCAGAACCTGGCTATATGCAAATCAGTCTGTCCCTGGCCCAGTGCATCATGGGAACAGGGCAGACTAAACTACCAAGCCAATTCTTTACCAGAAAGGAGACAAGCTACCGGGGACCGGTTTCTGGCATTTCAGCCTCTTCGGCCCGGCTTGCTTGAATCCTGATGGAGCAGTGAGAAAGGGACTCATGTCTGAGTATACCCTGCCACACCTATAGTGGCCAAAATCGATTTACAAAAGGGGGTGGTGATGAACAGAGTGTCTGAATTGAGCTAAAAAACGGTGTTGGATCTAGCCCTGATCTCTTGACTGGGTGAGAGTATTCTGTTTAATTCAGAGACTCTGTCCCTCACCACCCCTTGTTGTAAATATTTTGTCCACCCTAAGCGTGGAAGGGTATACTCAGATGTGAGTCCCTTGCTCATTGCACCATCAGGATTCAAGCAAGCCGGGCCGAAGAGGCTGAAATGCCAGAAACCGGTCCCCGGTAGCTTGTTTCCTTCCCAGTGTAAGAATTGGCTTTTGTAGTTTGGTTTGCCCTGTTCCCATCATGCACTGGGACAGGACCAGACTAATTTGCATACAGCCAGGTTCTGAAACTGGGATGGTGCAGTGAGCTAAAAAACGGTGTTGGATCTAGCCCTGATCTCTTGACTGGGTGAGAGTATTCTGTTTAATTCAGAGACTCTGTCCCTCACCACCCCTTGTTGTAAATATTTTGTCCACCCTAAGCGTGGAAGGGTATACTCAGATGTGAGTCCCTTGCTCATTGCACCATCAGGATTCAAGCAAGCCGGGCCGAAGAGGCTGAAATGCCAGAAACCGGTCCCCGGTAGCTTGTTTCCTTCCCAGTGTAAGAATTGGCTTTTGTAGTTTGGTTTGCCCTGTTCCCATCATGCACTGGGACAGGACCAGACTAATTTGCATACAGCCAGGTTCTGAAACTGGGATGGTGCAGTGAGCTAAAAAACGGTGTTGGATCTAGCCCTGATCTCTTGACTGGGTGAGAGTATTCTGTTTAATTCAGAGACTCTGTCCCTCACCACCCCTTGTTGTAAATATTTTGTCCACCCTAAGCGTGGAAGGGTATACTCAGATGTGAGTCCCTTGCTCATTGCACCATCAGGATTCAAGCAAGCCGGGCCGAAGAGGCTGAAATGCCAGAAACCGGTCCCCGGTAGCTTGTTTCCTTCCCAGTGTAAGAATTGGCTTTTGTAGTTTGGTTTGCCCTGTTCCCATCATGCACTGGGACAGGACCAGACTAATTTGCATACAGCCAGGTTCTGAAACTGGGATGGTGCGGTGAGCTAAAAAACGGTGTTGGATCTAGCCCTGATCTCTTGACTGGGTGAGAGTATTCTGTTTAATTCAGAGACTCTGTCCCTCACCACCCCTTGTTGTAAATATTTTGTCCACCCTAAGCGTGGAAGGGTATACTCAGATGTGAGTCCCTTGCTCATTGCACCATCAGGATTCAAGCAAGCCGGGCCGAAGAGGCTGAAATGCCAGAAACCGGTCCCCGGTAGCTTGTTTCCTTCCCAGTGTAAGAATTGGCTTTTGTAGTTTGGTTTGCCCTGTTCCCATCATGCACTGGGACAGGACCAGACTAATTTGCATACAGCCAGGTTCTGAAACTGGGATGGTGCAGTGAGCTAAAAAACGGTGTTGGATCTAGCCCTGATCTCTTGACTGGGTGAGAGTATTCTGTTTAATTCAGAGACTCTGTCCCTCACCACCCCTTGTTGTAAATATTTTGTCCACCCTAAGCGTGGAAGGGTATACTCAGATGTGAGTCCCTTGCTCATTGCACCATCAGGATTCAAGCAAGCCGGGCCGAAGAGGCTGAAATGCCAGAAACCGGTCCCCGGTAGCTTGTTTCCTTCCCAGTGTAAGAATTGGCTTTTGTAGTTTGGTTTGCCCTGTTCCCATCATGCACTGGGACAGGACCAGACTAATTTGCATACAGCCAGGTTCTGAAACTGGGATGGTGCAGTGAGCTAAAAAACGGTGTTGGATCTAGCCCTGATCTCTTGACTGGGTGAGAGTATTCTGTTTAATTCAGAGACTCTGTCCCTCACCACCCCTTGTTGTAAATATTTTGTCCACCCTAAGCGTGGAAGGGTATACTCAGATGTGAGTCCCTTGCTCATTGCACCATCAGGATTCAAGCAAGCCGGGCCGAAGAGGCTGAAATGCCAGAAACCGGTCCCCGGTAGCTTGTTTCCTTCCCAGTGTAAGAATTGGCTTTTGTAGTTTGGTTTGCCCTGTTCCCATCATGCACTGGGACAGGACCAGACTAATTTGCATACAGCCAGGTTCTGAAACTGGGATGGTGCAGTGAGCTAAAAAACGGTGTTGGATCTAGCCCTGATCTCTTGACTGGGTGAGAGTATTCTGTTTAATTCAGAGACTCTGTCCCTCACCACCCCTTGTTGTAAATATTTTGTCCACCCTAAGCGTGGAAGGGTATACTCAGATGTGAGTCCCTTGCTCATTGCACCATCAGGATTCAAGCAAGCCGGGCCGAAGAGGCTGAAATGCCAGAAACCGGTCCCCGGTAGCTTGTTTCCTTCCCAGTGTAAGAATTGGCTTTTGTAGTTTGGTTTGCCCTGTTCCCATCATGCACTGGGACAGGACCAGACTAATTTGCATACAGCCAGGTTCTGAAACTGGGATGGTGCAGTGAGCTAAAAAACGGTGTTGGATCTAGCCCTGATCTCTTGACTGGGTGAGAGTATTCTGTTTAATTCAGAGACTCTGTCCCTCACCACCCCTTGTTGTAAATATTTTGTCCACCCTAAGCGTGGAAGGGTATACTCAGATGTGAGTCCCTTGCTCATTGCACCATCAGGATTCAAGCAAGCCGGGCCGAAGAGGCTGAAATGCCAGAAACCGGTCCCCGGTAGCTTGTTTCCTTCCCAGTGTAAGAATTGGCTTTTGTAGTTTGGTTTGCCCTGTTCCCATCATGCACTGGGACAGGACCAGACTAATTTGCATACAGCCAGGTTCTGAAACTGGGATGGTGCAGTGAGCTAAAAAACGGTGTTGGATCTAGCCCTGATCTCTTGACTGGGTGAGAGTATTCTGTTTAATTCAGAGACTCTGTCCCTCACCACCCCTTGTTGTAAATATTTTGTCCACCCTAAGCGTGGAAGGGTATACTCAGATGTGAGTCCCTTGCTCATTGCACCATCAGGATTCAAGCAAGCCGGGCCGAAGAGGCTGAAATGCCAGAAACCGGTCCCCGGTAGCTTGTTTCCTTCCCAGTGTAAGAATTGGCTTTTGTAGTTTGGTTTGCCCTGTTCCCATCATGCACTGGGACAGGACCAGACTAATTTGCATACAGCCAGGTTCTGAAACTGGGATGGTGCAGTGAGCTAAAAAACGGTGTTGGATCTAGCCCTGATCTCTTGACTGGGTGAGAGTATTCTGTTTAATTCAGAGACTCTGTCCCTCACCACCCCTTGTTGTAAATATTTTGTCCACCCTAAGCGTGGAAGGGTATACTCAGATGTGAGTCCCTTGCTCATTGCACCATCAGGATTCAAGCAAGCCGGGCCGAAGAGGCTGAAATGCCAGAAACCGGTCCCCGGTAGCTTGTTTCCTTCCCAGTGTAAGAATTGGCTTTTGTAGTTTGGTTTGCCCTGTTCCCATCATGCACTGGGACAGGACCAGACTAATTTGCATACAGCCAGGTTCTGAAACTGGGATGGTGCAGTGAGCTAAAAAACGGTGTTGGATCTAGCCCTGATCTCTTGACTGGGTGAGAGTATTCTGTTTAATTCAGAGACTCTGTCCCTCACCACCCCTTGTTGTAAATAATGTAATTGTCAACACCTTTACCATTGTTTTGCACACGTAAAAAGTATTTGTGACAGAGTACAACTAGACTGGGTTGAGGGTCAAACCGTCTCTGCAGCCTTTTAACAGTGCCTTGGTACTCATTGAGGACGTCCTCACCAACACTGATAGGTGGAGGAAGATGTTTTAACATAGCTCTCCCCTCAAAACCCAAAGAGTGGAGCAAAAGGTACTTCCTGCGCTCTGCTCTGAATCTTTTCGCTCCAATCACACCAAGGTGTGTTTCAGACCAAAACCACTGTTTCCATTTGATGGATGGTTCACCAGGTGTCTCTAGAAACGCTGGAGGGGGTGTGACAGCTTGTATGGCTCAGCAGAATGCTTAATAAAATTGGTCCCACAAAAAAAAAACAGATGAAAATGTGCTCTAAAATCTTGAACTGTGTCATGTTATATATAAATAAAAATGTAAATGTTTGTTTGTTCAAAATCGCAAATCTCCGAAAGTTCTTCACCGATTGCTTTGAATTTTTGACACAACGTTGGATTCAAATACACACGTGTTTTTATATACACAACGTTGGATTCCAATACGTACGTGTCGAATACGTGTGTGTTTTTAATCGAAAGCCTGAACAGACACATAAAAATGTCAATGTTCGTTTGTTCAAAATCCTAAATCTCCGAAAGTTCTTCACCGATTGCTTTGTGTTTTTATATACACAACGTTGGATTCCATTACGCGTGTGTCGAATACATGCGTGTTTTCAATCGAAAGCTCGAACAGACACATAAAAATGTCAATGTTCATTTGTTCAAAATCTTAAAACTCCGATAGTTCTTCACCGATTGCTTTGAAATTTTGACACAACGTTGGATCCGATTAAGCGTGTGTTTAAATATACACAACGTTGGACTTGAATGCGCGCGTGTCCAATACGCATGTGTTTTTAACCGAAAGGCCAAACAGACCCTATCAATTTGGTCGCTGCGCAACAACTACAAGTAACACATAGAGACAATAGTCTACATATATTAGGATGGACAGCTGGTGTCAGGATGGCAGACAGGGAAGTGGGTGGAGGGAGGGGGGAGGATTTGTTTCACTTTGCAACATTAAGAAAGGACGCATAGAGACAATAGTCTACATATATTAGGATGGACAGTTGGTGTCAGGATGGCAGACCGAGAAGTGGGTGGTGGGTGGAGGGAGGGGGGAGGCGTTGGTTCACTTTGCAACATTAGCGCGTGTTTATGTATGCACAACTTTGGATTCAAATACGCGCACGTGTGTTTTTAATCGAAAGGCCGAACAGACCCTATTGATTTAGTTGCTGTGCAACAACTAAAAGGGACACATAGAGAGAATAGTCTACATATATTAGGATGGACAGTTGGTGTCAGGATGGCAGACCGGGAAGTGGGTGGAGGGAGGGGGGAGGAGTTGGTTCACTTTGCAACATTAAGAAAGGACGCATAGAGACAATAGTCTACATATATTATGATGGACAGTTGGTGTCAGGATGGCTGACCGGGAAGTGAGTGGAGGGAGGGGGGAGGAGTTGGTTCACTTTGCAACATTAGCGCGTGTTTATATATACACAACGTTGGAATCGAATACACACGTGTACAATACGTGCGTGTTTTTAATCAAAAGGCTGAACAGACCCTATTGATTTGCTTGCTGTGCAACAACTACAAGGGACGCATTGAGACAATAGTCACAAAGACATATTAGATACCCACAAGCATTGTGAAATTAAACATATTAGAAACATGCGCTTACTCTTTTCTTTCTCTTCCATTTAACAAGACTGAGCCACTGCAGCGCGTGGCCAGCTACAGCTAGTTAACAATAAAAGTTAAAACTTCACTGGCACAGTGCACACTACTAAAACATTGGCAAGATATCACAAGGACCCTGTGCTTGTCAAACAGGGTTGACTAGCCTGTCTTAACACATCCACAGGTTCTTCCTTGTTACATTCTAGTGAAATGCTCCCAAATTTGCTGCTAATCAATAATGGACACTTGTCATACAAAGTGACAGGTTGCTGTCCACACTCTGAAAAACACAGTAACGCTCCAAATGTCTTGCTTCCCTCTACAGCACTGCAGTACTCGTGCTACATAAGGTTCATTCCTCGCTTGGAATCACTGTACAGTACCTGTGCACACGAAGATTGCACACTCTGCTGCACATCTCATTGCATTATGACGTATGTTCTGACAAATGCGCAGCAAGTAGGCTTCGTTCTTCAGCTTCCCCTCTGTGAAATAAAGGAAGCTCAAAGATGTGCACACCAGGAAGAGCGCCTTGCGTTCCACTAGTGAAACGCAGTAACTTGGTGACGCAAACCATGCGTCTTGATGTCAGCTACGGCTCAGTGTTTCTGTTGCTGGAACACAGAGCTCCTGATGCGGTCCAGCTTCCAACTGACCTTGTTTTCCGCCACTCCGCCCCCAATTCCGTACAGAATAACCCGCAACGTGTTCCTTCAAGACACCGAGAGTGTTGGAAAAGAACAACTCTGCAGGAGGCTTCCAGTCTTCAGCAGGAGACACAGCTTCTCAACACGCCAGCTGTAGACTCGGATGCTTGCATCCACGTACTCGGTCCGTGTTCATGGCCCAGTCCTCGTCGCAAACAGAGATGTCATAAAGAACCAGGAGACACCAGGTAAGATGAAGCTGTATTTATTCATGTAACAACCGGACCATCAAGGAAGAGCAGCGGAGGCAACAGTAAACACCAACTGACTCTGCTAGAACACCCAGTGCATAACCCTCGTGCAGTGAGGTTCCAAACCAGGGAGGTTCCAAAACAAGCACAGACTACTACATGTATCAGTGGCCCCCATGTAGCATGCAGCGCTGCTTCCAGTCTTCTTCCACTAGGTAGCAGCAGAGGCTCTGCGCAATGGCCATAGGATTATCGCAGGTACAGCAGAGGGAAAACATGTCTGTTAGCCTGCCCTTCCCTCCCAATCTACATTTAACCGGCCAGCACATCACGTCCTGGTTCCACAAGGTGTTTCCAGATCTGCCCGAGTCGTGCAGCTGCTCTCGAAGTGGTTACTGGAAGCAATATTTTAAACACCCAGTGCAACGTGAGAGCGGAGCCCCAGCCCCCTTTCTTGGCACTGTGTGCTGCGGAGGAAGAGGTGGGGGAGGAAGGTAAGGATGGGTGGTTTGTCATGAACACACCAGTAGGTCGTGGAGAGATAAGACACCTGCCTGAGTGCATCCCTGTAGTAGTACACGGTTCGTACAGGGAAGTGGCTGCTTAGAGCTGGCCCAGCCGGCTGCTGTCTCACATCACACACATCGCAGGGCACAGAGCCCTGGGTCTCTCATATATGCTGGTGCTCATCCCAGTGCTCAGAGAGCCCTCCTGACCTGCTGTGTACACTCCACATTCGCAAGAAGCTGGTGCACAGAGAACCTTCCCTGCCTGCTGGTGCACACTCCCCGTGCACAAGAAGCTAGTGCACAAATAACCTTTCCTGCCTGCTGCTGCACACAGTATAGTGCACAACAAACATGAACAAAAGCCATTCCGATCTGCTGCACACCACAGGGACATTAAGCAGCGACGGGGTGAGGGATTGAGATCATGAATGCCAGGGTCCCATTTAGTTATTGAAAGCGGGTGCCCATGTGCTGCCTGCAGCAAGAGAAAATCAATAAAGAAAATAGTGCTCTTAGACTAAAAAAGACGTACCGTGTAACAACCGAAGTAAAAGGGCCAGTCGCCTGGGAGGTTCCAAACTAAGACAAGGTGTTACTAAGGAGGGACTAACAAGCCTGTTTACCAATCAGACACCAGCATTTGCGAAGGACACTGACACAAGCGAATGGCAAATATGGGCAGAGAGTGGAAAAAAGCTTCTATTACAAACTCTACTACAACACGTCTCCCGGAGCAGCGCATGCGCTGACTCTAGGCTCGACCTAAAAAGTCTCCCAGAGCAGAGCATGCGCGCTGCCTCTAGGCTTGACCTAAAAAAAATGCTGAGGCTGGTGCAGTTATCCTGGGTGTTTTCATATCGCTTAATGTTCAATATTGTGTGGCGTTGCCTGAGTTGGCAGGTCTGATAAAATGAATTTACTCCTTTTTTTTTTAACTTGAAAAATGGGGCTCTGTAAACTCAGTTTAAATTTATCTTTAAATATATTTTTTTCCAACATGGCAGGGTTATGATGGGAAAACGCTTAGGTCGTCAGCTTTTCCTCTTCTACCAAACTTTTAGAACAAATATTAAACTCAGTAATAGTAGGATTATGGCTGTCCGTTACTGTTATGGTGGTGAAAGTGCAAAGGAGTCCCCTAACTGTGTTTCAGCGTAAGCAGGTGCTATGATGAGGTATGGCAGGGGGATCTGTTGATCAGGCTGCAAAATAAGCTTTGGAAACATGGAGTGGAGTTTTCCATGTGTGCCAAATCCACTTATGTGAATTGAGACATAAAAAGCGGTAAAAGCTGTTGCAGAGAAGAAAGATCCACCTGTGCTTGTCCTAAAGAAGATTAAAAAAGTAAAAAATAAAACTTGTTATCAAGACAGTACACCTGAAATGATACGCTCAAATAAAATACATATATGCATTATGGCCCATGTGTTTAAACAGGAACACGTAGGGGGCTGAAAAATAAATCGAGCCTGCTCTTGAACGAGTTTCTACACCATTACCACAACATGTGGGTATAAGAAGGCCGGGAATAGGTCTAGATATTAACATATTAGTTAATGAACTCAAGCGCATGACAATATTCAGCGGAAAAGAAGGCCTGTGTCAAATTAGTTGTCAAGACAACTTTAAGGAGCCTGCCCCTTGACATTGGAATTTGGAGTAATTCTGAAAAACAAAAACAATACCAAAAATGTTTAGCCATTGTATGTGTATCAAGCAATTAATCATGTTTTGGAATATTATTGGATGTTGATATTGGGTTTTGACCTTCCTTCCACCCATTTGTAAAGCGCTCTAATATAATTCGGGATCTTGTTCGCGGATATAAAACTTTATAATGAATCTGAATTTAAAGACGCAAAACTTTAGTGCTTAGTGACTTATATGGGCAAAAATAATAATTGCTAAATGCAATTTCACGATTTTTATTTATGATTCCGGATACAAACTGGTAAAATTTCTTATTTGTAAAGTGCACTGGTGAATGCGGATAGCAGTCAGCATGGCAGAATTGTTCTTTTAACAAGTTCAAGTTCAGAAACAGCGTTGCTGTCAATCCAAGGATGGAGGTGCACTGCCAATTTCATTCAGAAGTTACACATAATGGCTTGTGGGAGGTGTGTGATCATTTTGCATGCAGTCTTGTATCTTGGAAATGCATGCAAATGTACTCGTGTAACTATCTTGCTATGGTTGGAGAAGCCAGGTATCACGGCCGTAAAACACCCTGCTGATTTTGATGTGTGTGTTAATGTGGAGTAAAATCCATTTTTGGAGGCTGAAGTATTTCCTCCAGAATCAGTATTTCCATGCTATTTTGTTCCTTAGAAAAGTGTCTTTAACCGGCCCATTACTCCAAAAATAATTACATTTCCTCCACCGACAGTTTATCTCCAAAAATCTGGAGATCCATCCATGGTTACCACCACTGTTGGATTTTACCCCAAATGAGTTATTATGCAGTTCATTTTGACCCCACTTACCTACAGTTTTCTAGTGTTATTTTTGGAGGTATTTTCCTCCAGGGAGAAGCTGGAGTTAGCAACTTCATTTTACTTCACTGACAAGATGTGTGGTAATTTAATATTTGGAAATTAGGTATATCTTTGTCATTTGTGTATTATATCACAGAATACACTTTAATCAAAATGGCAGCTGTAGGAGATACTTTGGGGGACAACGATTTACATCTTTTGCAGAGATAAGTGCCTGTTCAGTCTGCTGTTGACCCTCGGCAGGATGTGGCATACCATGATGCACTGCGTGTTTGCAGTGTGTACTCCCAGGTGCATCACAGCGTCAGTTGCCCCATCTCTCTACTAGGCCAAGTCCCCTAGGAATGATGCAGAGGGACTCACTAGTAGGCAGCACTACTGAGGCTTAGAGGTCGGGTCTAATGTAGTGGTCAGAGGCATCGTTCCCGGGGTCAGCCCCAGTGCCAGGCCGTCTTTCCATTCCTCCTTTGAGGTCTTGTTTCAACTGTAAATACTGAGCGCTTAAAGGGTGAACAGGTCACGCCACGGGGCAGCATACTGCAGATCACAGGTGCAGCGCTGACTCCTCAACTTAGAGCCTTCTCCACGCAGCCACCAAAGTGTAAATGGTACGCTCCCTTTTGCCCACGTCACGGTGGAATGGATAAATGAAAGCCATTATAACATCACTTCTTGCAACAAGATATTTCACAAGCATGAACAAACGGTGTCCGAATTGATTATTATAGTTCAGGAGAGTGATATGCTTTGACCCACATTCAGGGAGGCACCCCCTTGCGGGGATACCAGCGCTTGCTCACCCTATCTACATTATGTTTGAAGCAACAACTCCTTTGCCCCTAAAGTACAGTTGGCTCAGACTGGCCATTCTCAGTTCAACTACACAGGCAACGACCACCTATGGGCTGGGCCACTAGAATTAAGCGAGAGAGGATGGCCAAATTATGCAGCAGGGCTGACTAATTATGCGATAAGGAAATACATTATGCGGCTTAATGCAGAATATTTTGTGATTGTATTTTATTAAAAAATCCATTTAATTTTTACACACAAGTAATTTCTGGGCAAATGCTCTCTTCATTAGTTTTAGTTCCACATCCAAATACACCAATAAGCAACTGAAAGTTGACCAGTCAATCTTTGAGAAGGACTGTGCAGCAGTTCGCATTGCAGTGTTGTTTTTATTAACTTTGTATTCAATAGTTTAAGAAACATTATATTAAAATCTGCTGATTATGCTTCAGATGATCGGTTGTGTAGCAAATGCAGAAATTTCAAAATTATACGGAAAACGCAATTGCCACAGAATTGCAAAATTCCAGTGGACCTAGCTATGGCCCTGGCTCAAAATGCCAAGTTAATGAGGCACAAAAGAACTGCAAACAATGGGCTAGAAAATGACTTCGCTCAGTGCAAAGCAATTGAAATGCGAACAGCTCAAATCCTTTTAAAAGAGCACAATTCTGTATATAATTTGGGAAGAACTGCAGATGGTACTGGATATCGGGGGGGGGGGGGCTTAGTCACGTGTTAAATATATCTAATCTAAGACTAAATAGGGCCTTTCATCAAATAGCCAAATTTCTCTGCGCCGCTTCCCTCTGCAAGCACCGTGCCCTTTTTTGCCTCCTGATCACACATTGCCCCTGTACTCACCAAGCTGTTAAATGAACACTCACTGCTCTCTCTGGTCACTGTCCATTCTCTTCACACACTGCCCTCTTCGTTTTCTGTCCCCTCCACTCTTACACTACTCTCTCAGCTTACCGCCCCGTCTGCTCTCTCCCCACCCTGCTCAAACTTCCCCAAGAAGAGTCTGAAAACAATGGAGGTGACCTGTCCATGTTATGGCCGCACCTTTTACTTAAGATAATTAAAAAGCCATTTGCTCTTGAAGGAGACTTGTTAAACACGCCGTTAATTTTATGGGCAACTATGGTGGGAAAAGCCAGGGCTGGGGTTCCAAAAATAACCCTGCCAACCTGCTAGAAATAACAGGCATTTGCAATGCAACATGTCTCTCCCTTTACGCAAGTTTAAGCTATTGGCATTGTAAATGACAATGCCTTTTATTTATGTTTTAGAAACCAAAACATAAATAAAAGGCATTGTCATTTACAATGCCAATAGCTTAAACTCGCATAAATGCGAGAACTATTGCATTGCAAATGTTTGTTAAACTTGGTAACACTCTCTGGGTATTGGTTGCACCTCATTAATACAAGTTTAACATCCATAGGCAACATAATGGTGACCAGTCCAGTTTTGCAAAGGGTCTTCCTCTGCGAGGCAACACATATCATATTTTCAGTAACTTATGAATCATTCGAGCTAGAAACAAAAACTTTTTTTCAAATCCACAGATTATGCAGCAGATGACTGATTATGTGGCAAATGCGGCAATTCTACAACGACGCTAAAATCTACACAGACGCACAATCGCATAATTCCAGTGGCCCTGATTATAGCACAAAATGTGTGCTTGCCTCCTTTTTTGTAAAGAGGATGCATTGTTCGCTATATACGTAGTGCAAAAAACAGAAGCACTGCACACAGCATGTACTAGAGTTCTGGTTATTCGTATTGTTCTCTGCTACAGATGTGCTGCTTATGAAGCTTAACCCCTTCTCTGCAGGGTTTTTCACCTCCTGTGCGGGGAGAGGGGGCCGAGTGCAGCGCCCCATGCTGGTGACGAGCTCAGCTCGTCATGGAGTACAGTGGAGCTGTCCTCATGACGAGCTGAGCTCGTCACGGCCGCACCCGTTTTTGGAAAGTTCAGCACAGCGGAGAAATTAGCCCCGCTTACGAACGTTCCAACGGCCGTGACGAGCTCAGCTCGTCATGAGTGCAGCTCCACTGTACTCCATGATGAGCTGAGCTCGTCAGCAGCATGGGCGCACACAAAGCCCTACACGACCTGAGACCCAAGTACCTCAACGGCCGAATGACCTTCTACACGCCCACGCGCCAGCTACGATCTACCAGCCACGCACTCGCCACCGTACCTCGCATCCGCAGAACCACCGCCGGAGGAAGATCCTTCTCCTACCTGGCAGCCAAGACCTGGAACTCTCTCCCCACTCACCTTCGACGTACCCAAGACCATCTCTCCTTCAGGAAGCAACTCAAGACCTGGCTGTTCGAGCAGTAACACACCCCTTTCCCCAAGCGCCTTGAGACCCTCCCGGGTGAGTAGCACGCCTTATAAATGCCGTGATTGATTGATTGATTGATTGGATGGAGTTAATTATGCAACATGGATAACACATTAATTTTGGAAATGTTGCCTAAAAAGCGAAATGTGAAAATTACCAAAAATATGCAAGGTTTTGCCCTCAAAATGGACATTTTATTAGGCTCAAATTAATTTTAACAAAAGGAGAAGGGAAAAAGCTTACCTGGCTGTTAATTTTCTGTGCATTTCAGGGTGGTATCAATTCCATCTAGTCCTTCAAAACTAGCAGTATCCATAATCTTCAACACTTTTAGTTCAATCTTACTAAGGTTAAGTTCTAAGGGACACCCGCCACCTGTCTCTTTAGTGTGCTGCTTTGCCTTGCTATAATCTTCACGCACTTTCTTGCGCAGGTCATACCACCTCTTTTTATTATCAGTTACAAGGCGTTTGGTAGTGGAGATGGCATTTATCTTTGGTAGAATACTGTCCCAGATACCATTTTTAATGTGCAGAGATGTACGATGGGACTGTGCACCAAATAAAACATCATAGTTTTCCAGGACATTGTCAACAAGCAGGTCCAAAGATTGTTCAGAAAATGTGGCCTTTAGATTTGCATTAGCCATGTTTTCAAATATATTACCTTCAGCCAAGTAGCCTTTATTCCAAAAACTGCTCTGCTAAACAATCTTCTGAACAGTAAAAGTTTCTCTGTTATCTTCCTGAACTGGGTTTTCCAGCAACAGTTAAATTAAGAATGATTTATTGCCAGCAAAGTTCACAGGCCAGATGATATTTCAGCATACAAAACTGCAAACTCCCATGACATGCTTTGCTTTAAACTCCACAAATCCAACTCTCCAAAAAATAGGCCTCTGACACATTTATGACAATTTCTAATGGTTGATAGGGAAGCTCTTCTGAAATATAGACAGAAGAATAACTCTGTACAGAAGACTTAGGGGCAGATTTATGATAACTGGCGCATCCCCAGGATGCGCCAGTTATTTTGCGCCGCTGCTCCGCCACCCATGGTGCGCCGCATTTACAATGCGGCGCACCATGGGGCAAAAACGGCACAGATGCGTGACGCATCTGTGCCGTTAAGGTGGCGCATTGCTGGTGTTGCGTCGCAAGCGCGACGCAGCTCCAGCAAGGCTCGGGAGTGCCTCATCTTTACAATGCTGCGTCAAGACCTACGCCTGCTTCAAGCAGGCGCAGGGTTTTGACGCAGCATTGGCCTGAAAGTGACTTAGTGAAATCTTGTAGATTTCACTCAGCCACTTCTGCGAGGCACACTGCCCCGGAACGCCCACCCTGCGCCGTAACGCCCACAAGCGGCGCAGGGCTCTACAACGTGACGCATCTGCCTAGATGCGTCACGTTGTAAATCGGTCGCAGGGATGCGCCACGTTTACGCCGCAGTTGCGTGACGCAAAGTGGCGCATTCCCAACATAAATCTGCCCCTTGGTTGGAACCTTCAAAATAGGTTCATAAATAACCTTACACTTTCCATGCTAAACTGTCGAAATATAAATGGAGATAATTACTTGCGCTTCTTTTTTAAAAAAATCAGCACGCCAGTGTAGCGTGGGAGTGGAGCCCACCGTCTCCTTTCTCGGCACTGTGCGCTGCGGAGGAGGAGGAGGAGGTGGGGGAGTGAAGTAAGGATGGGTTTTTTGTCACAAACACGCCAGCAGGTCGTGGAGAGAAGAGACACCTTCCTGAGCGTATCCCTGCAGAAGTACACAGCTGGTGTCTCACATCACACACAGCGCGGGGCACAGAGTCCTGTGTCTCTCTCGTCTGATGGTGATCAACCCAGTAGGCAGAGAGCCCTCCCGACCTGCTGTGCACAATCCCCAGGCACAAGAAGCTGGTGCACAAAGAGCAGTCCCGACCTGCGGTTGCACACTACCCGTGCACAAGAAGCTGGTGCACAGAGAACCCTCCCTGCCTGCTGGTACACACTACCCGTGCACAAGAAGCTGGTGCACAGAGAACCCTCCCTGCCTGCTGGTACACACTACCAGTGCACAAGAAGCTGGTGCACAGAGAACCTTCCCTGCTTGCTGGTGCACACTACCAGTGCACAAGAAGCTGGTGCACATAGAACCTTCCCTGCCTGCTGGTGCACACTACCAGTGCACAAGAAGCTGGTGCACATAGAACCTTCCCTGCCTGCTGGTGCACACTACCCGTGCACAAGAAGCTGGTGCACAAATAAACTTCCCCTATTCCTGCTGCACAGTCTAGTGCACAACGAACTTGCACAAAAGCCATTCCGATCTGCGCCACACCACAGTGACATTAAGCAGCGATGGGGTGGGTGGGAGATTGAGACAATGAATGCCGGGCGCCCGTGTTGTTATTGAAAGGGGGCGCCCATGTGCTGACTGCAGCAAGAGAAAATCAATGAAGAAAATAGTGCTCTTAGCAGTGCTTTAAATGGAAAAATATAAGTGCAGGTACTCATTAAATTGGACTAGGGGTGTGCCTAGTGGGCGGGGTTAGAGGGGGGGGGGGCGAGACATGAGGATATGAAGGCACTTCTATTGAGCATTTATTTTGACATGGAACTGACCTTGATAGTGGTCTCAAACGTTCCATGTGTGCAGATTACCAGCTACATATGCTAATAAAGGGTGTCGTTAAGACTTGCTGGGAACAAGCCCTAAATCATAATGGAAGGAGTTTCTAAACTCTGATTGCAGCTAAGCCATCTACAGTACTCTAAGCACTTTCAGGCTAAAAAATCTGTGTGCCCCAGGACGAAAGAGAGTCTAGCGCAGCATCATTAATAATGAGTATTTTGAACTGAGTTCTACACCAGGTGCCAGACATACCAAATAATATATACAAAACGTGTTAACTCGGTGAATACAATGAAGGGCAAACACGAAACGTTAACGTTTCTTTTTTTGTAATATTTGCAGCTTCTTAATGTCATACTCTTCACTACTTGCTTGCTTTAAGTGAAATCCTTATATCTTTAAGAATGCACACACAAACAAACAAAACAGAAACAAGGATTTCACACATTTCTTTTCAAATATCCCCTGAGTGTTCAGATTCCCATTCTCTTTGATCTGGTTTCTCTCTCGATCCCAAACATACACACAATCAAGCAAACACACATACGCACACAAGCAGAGAAAAACGCACACAAAAGGATCACTTTGGATTATTCCTGAGTTATTGAGCAGCCACAGTGCAAATGTGAGAGCAGGGTCTGTATGAGACCCACGCTGTCACACAGCAGGACAGTGAAATTCCAAACACCCGGACATCCCTTGCATAATGCAAATGAGCCCCTGCTGAATGGTTCAGTAGTGGCTCAGCTAAGTGTCAGAGAAGCGCTTTGGTGGTCACAGTGCCGTACAGATAGGGTCCACTCTGACAGCCTCGAGCTCAGCAGCACCAGCAGCAATGAGCTTAGATTTCATGAGTACCGGTACTCTCCTTAGCAGTGGAGAAGTGCCGGTACTCAGCTCGATAAAAATGGAAAGTGCCGGTACTCAGTACCGGTGAGTACTGGCCCATTTAAAGTACTGGCTCTTAGACCAAAAAACATGTACCATGTAACCGAAGTGAAGCGGCCAGTCGTCATGGGAGGTTACAAATGAAGACAAGGCAGTACTAAGGAGGGACTAACAAGCCTCTTGGCGAATCAGACGTCAGCCTTTACGAAGGACACTGACACAACTGAATGACAAATATGGGCGGAGACTGGGCGGAGCGTCTATTAAATACTCCACGGCAGCAAGTCTCCCAGAGCAGTGCATGCGCGCTGACTTTAGGTTCGTCCTAATAGGCACAGGAAGGGTATTTTAGTCTTTGAGGTCAACATAAGTACAAGCCCGACCTCCTACCCAGTCCTAATGCATGCGCCAAATGGGAAGTAGTAGAATAAAATTAAGAAGAAAATTGCACAAGGATTGATGGGGCGAAGAATAATTACGTAGGCGGCAGCATTTGGTGCCATAAATTAATCTCAGTGCATAAGGCACGTTGTCTCAAATGTGATTCTTTGGACCATGGGTAACCAGTGGAGTTGTTTGCAGGGCATTGAAACTGCCAGATTTCATCAGGTGATAAATTGCCAGGGCTGAGGGAATATGGATCTTCATTGATTTCTTCAGAGCATGACTGGAAGCCCTAAAGGCAGATTGTGGCGATAGTCCAGGTGGGATAAAAACATAGATTGAGGAAGTATTAAACCCCATCCAAATAAATGGATGGGCCTACTGTCTGCAGAGGTAATCCTAAATCAAACATACGTTTCTCCTTTCGGTTCGCTGGCTCAAGAGAAATTTCTTAAGATTTTGACGCAGATATTGGTGAAAGTGGTGATACAAACCTTCTCATCAGTGTAAAGTAAAATATAAGGAACAGATCAGGGCTCAAGCCTACCAATATGTACTAACAAATCAAAATGGGCTTGATCTAGGATGAGGATAAACATACTGAAAAGAAAGTGGACCATCTAGGACAACATAGAAGGTTTCTATTTATTTCAAGTATCACAAAACCTCCCTAAAGTCAGAACGGAGATCATTAATGATAGGTAATCTGTGGTGCCTAATTTGTGTCCCTGCTTGCAGGTGGTACGCATCCGCTCTCATTTTTGGGTGGCGGGTTTAATTTTTCAGCATCAGACATTGACCCATGGCAAGAGAGAGAAAGGCAGGAAAGGAAGAAAGAGGATGGAAAAGACGAACACTGTAACAAAGGGAGAAATCAAGGCCAGGAGACAGAGAAAAGTTGATGGGAAGAAAGAGCCATGGGGTGGCATTAAGAATACATTGGCTTGGTATTCAGCAATTTGGCACCAGCACCAACAGGCTTCCAAGATTTTTTTTAACGCTTTACAAATTAAAAATACAGAAATAACCCTCACTGGATTGGGTTGCTCTAGTATTATTATTACCCTTTACAGATTAAGCACTGGTAATAGGCCTTCTATCCCCAATTCCTTTATGTAGCCCAAAGCATAGGGTGCCAAAAATTAACCGCATGTGAGATCAACAATAGACAACGCAAGTGTTCTTTCTGCACAGGCAACATGCCTACACCTCAACAAGTAGAACCCGAGGCACTACTCCATTTTTCAGAGCCAAAATCTAACACTCAAATGTACACCGGAGACAAAGGCCATCGCCTCACCTCAGTTTTGCAGACGTTTGTGTAGGAGCATGAAGGTGGGGTAGTAAGATGACAACACTCAGGGTCAACCAATCTCTCTTTTTAATTCTAAATACAGTGCTGACCCCTCTCCCGCAACCACCACCTTTCAAGAGTCCAGGCGCTGTCCAAATTTTGCTACTTTTTTTCACATGAGAGAAAGTTCACAAATAGACCATGGGGCATTTTAAAAAGTCCATTAGTTCAATGTGTGAGCCTCTGTTTCTATGAGACACATGTGTTATAAAGTTAAGAAACTCTTGTGGAGGGTGAAATGGTCCTTCTCTGAATCTTGTGGTAGTCCATAATAATTACACCAGATAAATGCAGAACCCTTTGGTTCGGGTTTCAGGTCCTGTCTGGTGTTAGCAGCACGCATACGGTGCTCCGCCATGCGAGGGCTTCTTGGAATCGATCCGATTCAAGAAGTCCTGTCTGAGCTCCGCCCATACTTTTCATTGGTGTGCGTCTTTTGGCGTCATTGAATATGCTGAACAGAGTGTAATGATTGTACAGGAGGCTTTGTAGTCCCTCCTGGTTGCCACCCTGTCCACTTTTGGTCCCGCCCCCCGGGACTGGATCTTTTACTGGCGGCAGAACACAGTGGGTTTTATAATGACAGTTGGTACTTTTTTTTACCTTTGTTTGCATGGGGGCTGTGCATTTACTTGTGGGTGACATTTAATAATGTGCTTCACATGAGTTCCAGTTATCAGAAATTGGAGCGCTTTCCAGGAGACCCAGTTACTTTACACAAGGACACTTCGATTTTGGTAGGCACGGGATTCAAAAATAGTTGAGCCGTACCTTTACTACGAACGTCACATGGTTCTTGACCCATCGGAGCAATCCTCCTGAAAGAGGCACAAAAGCACCAGTAAACACAGTTTGTATATAAAGTGACACATACATCTAGGAAACAAAAGCACTCAAAGCGGTCATACGGGCTCGCAGGCAGCCATACAATCGGCGCTCAGTGATACCAGCAACATAACAATCCATATTTAATCGCGCGCTGCCTGTGATGGTTAGTTTGGGCGCCGATACCGCACTTAGAAACTGAACCATTTTAACAAATCTATAACCCTATTCTTTCGCCCTAACCACCACCATCATGTCCACCACATCCAACACCACGACGTCCACCAACACCACCACATCCACCACCACGTCCACCACCACCCCGTCCACCACCACCACCACCACCATGTCCACCACCACCATGTCCACCACCAACCATCACCACCACCACGTCAAAAACCATGTCCACCACCACCACCTCCATCACAACCAACACCATGTCCACCACCATGTCCACCACCAAGTCCATCACCACCACCACATCCACCACCACCACATCCATCACCACCATGTCCACCACCACCACCACCAAGTCCACCACCACCACGTCCACCACCACCACGTCCACCACCATGTCCAGGTCCACCACCACCAGGTCCACCACCATGTCCACCACCACTACGTCCACCACCACCACCACATCCACCACCATATCCTCCACTTACCCCACCACCACGTCCACCACCACCACGTAATCCAATACCACCACCACGTCCACCACCATGTCCACCACCACCACCACATCCTCCACCACCACCACATCCTCCACCACAACCACATCCTCCACCACATCCACCACCATGTCCACCACCACCACCACCACCATGTCGTCCACCACCATGTTGTCCACCACCATGTCCACCACCACATCCACTATGTTCACCACATCTACCACCAAATCTACCATCACCACCACCACGCCCACCACCTCCACGTCCACCATCACCACGTCCACCACCACCACATCCACCACCATGTCCACCACATCCTCCACCACGTTCACCACCATATCCACCACACATCCACCACCAACACCACGTCCACCACCACCACCACCACATTCACCACCACCACATCCACCGCCACCACCATGTCCACCACCACCAGGCCCACCGCCAACACATCCACCACCACGCCCACCATCACCACGTCCACCACCACCATGTCCACTACCACGTCCACCACCACCACCACATCCACCACCAAGTCCACCACCACCACGTCGACCACCAACACCTTTTCCACCACCACCACTACCACCACCACATCCACCGCCACCTCCACCACCACCGCAACCACATCCACCACCATGTCCACCACCACATCCACGACTCCTACATCCACCTTTTAAGTGTTTAGTTATCCAGCACAATATCCTTGGTACAACAACATCAAGTGTTGCATGGCTAAACACTTATAAGATCCCAAGGGCGAGACCTATTGCCTATGCCATTGCTTGTTTTGAGTGAGTGGCTTGTGCAGGTATGCCACTGTGAGGTAGAGATGCTGTGAGTGCTTTTACAGGAGCCCCTGTGACATTGCGCCTCTTCAAAATGTATCTTGCGTCTGGTGTAATACTTCTAGCCCCTATTCCCATCTTCTCGCCCCTAATGCATCCTTAAATGTCCCATGTACAGTCAGGGTTGACACTCCTATTATCCATGCCCTCCAGTGACACGTTACGTGTCACTGGTGGTGGTGGTGGACGTGGTGGTGGATGTGGTGGTCCCAAAGGCGAGACCTATTGGCTATGCCAATGCTTGTTATTAGATACAATCATTATTGAATTTGTTTGTGGCCAAAGTGTCTGGACAATATTCATCAGTGGGGTACAGTGATTAGTAGAGCACAGTATGATGTGAAGTAGGGAGTAAAAATTGATATACATCAGGGGACGCAGGTGATGTGCATCCCAGGATCACAAGGTGATGATGTGCAGTCCAGGAGTGGGTGGAAAAACTAAATGTCATGCGTCAAGACTGACTTTGCACTCAAGCAACGACTGATGCATTGACACACACTAAAGCCATTGGTTGAAAGGCCATAACTTTGGGGCCATTTTTCAGCATAGATGTGTGGAATGAATGGGCAACCATAGAAATTCAGCAGGAAGAGTTAACTCAAGTGACTCGTGCCCAAATGTAACTCTCCCCCTACATTCACAGCTTTCTCATCAATAATTTTATTGCAAATGTTTTAGTTATATGATCAGTGATCTCACAGAAGATGTCATGACTGATGAAATATGTGGGGTAAGGATCAGAGAATGGCAAGGGTCTGAGTTATAGTTACTTGGATTTTTGTGTGTAATTTGTGAACCTAACTATAATGTCTGGTAACCTTTGGTTTTTTAGTGAATTTCTAAGATTTTTTAAAATTCTAATCCTAACTGATAGACCTGGCATATTTGGCCAGTGTTGCCCCGGTCTTTCTTTTGCTTCTGACCTCCTGCTTTTGACCGTATGCTTCATTTAGTTTTTGCTAGTTTTAGGACTGCGGGCACTTTACCACTGCTAACCAGTGCTAACGTGCCAGTGCTCCCTGTGTAAAATGTATCTGTAATTGGTAACTGTAACTGGCTTGCAAATGCAAAAGAAACAATGATGAACGGAATGCTGAACAATGCAAGCATTCACCCCCAGTCACAAAGATCTGGTTTTAACCAATTTTTCTTTTGCTTACCACATCACCCCAGTTTGGACCCAACCATATGCAAATTAGTCTTGACCCTGTTGCTCATGAGAACAGTCCTGCCCAAACAGCCAAGCCAGGTCCTCCCTGGACCGAAAAACAAGCATCCTGGGACGGTTTCATGGCATCACCCCTCATCAGACAGGTTAGCTTGAATCCAGTGGCGCACTGCTCATGCCACCCACAAGAGTAGCCTTGTAACCGCCTCAGACCTCACACTGCAGTGTCTGTATGTGCAATTTGAACTGCCTTATTAACCTGGCAAGCGCAACTACTTACCAGGCCCTAACTTTCCCTTTTACTATACGTAACACACCCCTACGGTGGGCCAAAGGTAGCCCCCATGGGCAGGATGCAGTGTCTCTGAAAGGTAGGACATGAACTGGTGTGGTTTACATGTCCTGATAGTGAAATACTGCTAATTTCATTTTTCACTATTTCAAGGTCTATCTCTCCCATAAGTTATCATTGGAGATGCCTTGTAACATCTTAAAAGTTTCTCTTTCAGTTAGGAACAGATAGAGATTTGGGGGTTAGGGTCACCGAACTCACAATTTAAAAATACATCTTTTAGTGAAGGCGTTTTATGAAATACGTGTTTTAAAATGGCACTTTTAGAAAGTAGGCATTTTCTTGCTTTACCATTCTGTGCCTGCCTGTGGAATCCAAACATCTGGGTTTGGTTGACAGTCGGGCTGTTCGTGCATTCACTCTAGACACTTGCACAATGGAAGCTGAGAGAGCTGAGGTGTGCCCTCAACACATCTTCAACAAAGCAAACCGCAACATCAGATCTCAACTGCGGAAAATCATCAACAGCTCCTTCGAGACCGCCACATTCCCGGAAAGCTGGAAGCACGCTGAGATCAACGCCCAACTCAAGAAACCCACAGCGGACCCAAAGGACCTCAATAACTTCTGGCCCATCTCCCTTCTTCAGTTCCCGGCGAAAGTCATTGAAAAGATCGTCAACAGGCAACTGACCCACTTCCTCAAGGAGAACATCACCCTGGACCAGTCCCAATCCGGATTCCACAGCAATCACAGCACCAAAACGGCCCTCATCGCTGCCACAGATGACATCAGGACCCAACTGGACAATGGCGAAACTGCAGCCCTCATCCTCCTGGACCTCTCGGCCGCGTTCAACACGGTTTGCCACCACACCCTATGCACACGCCTACACAACGCAGGAATATGCGACAAAGCCCAGGACTGGACCACCTCCTTCCTCACTGACAGAACCCAAAGGGTCCGCCTCCCCCATTCCGTTCTGAAGCCACCAAGATCATATCCGGCGCCTCAAGGATCATCCCTCAGCCCTACCCTTGTCAACATCTACATGGCACCGCTCGCCAACATTGTCCGCTTGCACAACTCAATACCATCTCCTACTCTGACAACACTCAACTGATCCTCTCACTCACCAAAAACCCTGCCACAGCCAAAACTAACCTCCACAAAGGAATAAAAGCGATTGCCAGCTGGATGCAGACCAGCCACCTGAAGCTTACTTCGGACAAGACAGAGGTCCTCATCCTCAGATCCACTCCCTCCGCCTGGGACAACTCCTGGTGGCCAGCCGCCATGGGAGCTGCACCCACTCCCACTGACCACGCATGTAACCCTGGGTTTATTCTGGACTCATCACTCTAAATGACCCATCAAGTAAACGCCGTCTCCTCCTCCTGATTCAACACCCTCCGCATGCTCCGCAAGATCTACAGATGGATCCCCACGGGAACCGGAAGTAGGCCCTCGTGGACTACGACAACGCCCTCTACGAAGAAACCACAGCCAAACTCCAGAAGAGACTCCAAGGCTTACAGAAAGCCTATGCACGCCTCATCCTCGACATAACCCGCCACTCCCACATCACTGCCCACCTGAAAGACCTGCGCTGGCTCCCAGTTAACAAGAGGATCACCTTCAAGCTCCTCAACCATGCCCACAAAACACTACACAACACCGGACCAGCCTACCTCAACAAACGTCTCACCTTCTACACCCCAAACTGCCAGCTTCGCTCCACCGACCTCGCCCTCGCCATACATCCACAGGACCTCCACCGGCGGCAGATCCTTCTACCTCACCCGCTAAGACATGGAACACCCTCCCCACACAGCTGCGACAATCCCAGGACCTGGGGACCTTCAGGAAACTTCTCAAGACCTGGCTGGCCGAGCAGTAGCTGCACCCTCCCCTCTCAGCACCTTGAGACCCTCATGGGTGATTAGTACGCTCTACAAATTGATTGATTGATTGATTGCCCTGCATATCTTGATGGCCCATTAGCAGGCTGAGCTAGAGTGGTGGGAGAAGTTGTCACTTACACCTGAGTAGGACTGTGCCTGTCCTCACATGAAGCTGTCCCCATCCCCTGTAATGTGTGCCAACACATCGTTGCTGTACGGCTGAAGAATCGATGAAGCGCATGCAATGCGGCTGAAACATCACTGCAACCTGAGTCCCAAGCACTGCATCACCGATGTCCATGGCGAATGCTCCAACTCTTGCGCATCACCTGCTTCACGGCTGTGAAATCGATGCAGCACCTATTTCACCGCATCAACACAGCACATCTGAATGTTTGATACATCTTCCATGAGTGTCGTGTTCTTTATCAACTTTGCCCCGCAGTAAGAAACTGAGGCAGTGTGTCTGGGTATCAACGCATCATTCTTCCCTCACAGTAAGGAACTGGCGCATCATCTCCCCTGACAATAATAAACTGACGCATCACCTACCCTGCACTGCAGTAAGGAACCGACGCATCACCTCCCCTGGGAGTAAGGAACCAACGTATCACCTCCCCCCTGGAAGTAAGGAACCGATGCATTGCTTTGCTTTTCCAGCACCTCATCGCCCCTGCACCTGTTTTTGTCTTTGATTTTGATGCCGTTCTGGTCTTGTTTTATTCAGCTAAATATTGGTTATTTTACTAAACTGGGTTGGTGCCCTTTTGTAGAGTTTTCACTGTGTTACTGTGTGAGTGTATGTACAAATGCTTTTTACATTGCCTCTGAGATAAGCATGACTGCTCATGCCAATCTACCAGGGAGATGAGCAGGGATTATTTTAGCTGTGTGATTACCTTACCCTGACTAGAGTAAGGGTCCCTACTTGGACAGGGTGCACATCTTTGCCAACTAGAGACCCCCATTTACAACACTGGTGGCAGAAGTGGGATAGAATTTGTGTTTGTACTTTACATACAGTGATTGGTGTACACAACTCCATATCGCAGACCCCTAGGGTACCACATATGGTTTTTTGATTTTTCTCTTCTTGACAACTCCTGAAGTTTTGGTCTACAAATCATTTTACTTGATAACTTTATTTCGGTCAATGACCATAAAAGTGCACATAAAATACAAACCAGAACAAATTGTTAAAACAATAAATAATCATTAGACATTTAAGAAGAGAATTAAACTATAAGTTATCAATAAAGAAGAACAGTAAAATTTCATAATTACTAACATTTAGGTTAAAAATGTTTGTCTCCTACCCCACATGCTAAATAGGTATCGAGATACAGCAAACACAATGGGGGGTGGGTATCAAAAGTCAATATTCAACATGCCTGGGAGAAATGCAGACATTTGAGATTCTTACAGATTGGAATCAGCCAACAATTTCTAATTGCGGAATAAGCAGGACAAAAGAACAAAACATGTGGTACATTTTCAATTTTCTAGTCACAGGCAGGGCAAACTACAATACTGGTTTTGGTCCATTTGGTTGTAAATGACCTAATGGGTAAAGTGCCATGCCTTAACTGGAGATACAACTTTCTGGCAAGAGGGGGGTCAATTACATCCATGAATTCCTCGATTATAGAGTCCGATTTAACTAAGAGGAACTCATACTTTAGCCTGCCCATAGTTGCAGAGCTCAGAAGTGTTTGAAAATTCTACATACGTATCAGAGCACGGAGTTCTCGTTTTGGTATCAGTCTGGGGAGCCAACAGTTAGCTACAGAGGCAGTGTTTGAGATACATATGTTGGAATCCTACACGGTCCCTCACCTCAAAAAGTTCTGCAATGAATTCAAATGTCCTATCAGGGATCTCACTAAAAAGAAAGAGCTTCAAAAGGCACTGAGGGCGTGATGAGAAGCAAAAGAGACTGGTGGGCACCAAGAGGATGAGAATGATGGCGTGGAAGAGCAGAGCCTGCAGGGGAATGTTGTGAATCAGGATCCACCTGGGAGGAAGGCACCTTCCGTGGCAAGCAGCAGTGTTTCCTCGAGAGGTCTGTCCCCAGAGGAGCTCTAGGACAATCAGGAGGCCAGGATGCATCAAATTGAGCTGGAAAGGCTCAGAATGGAGCATGAAAGGGACCTCCAGAAGGATACATTGGCAGTAGAGGAGACAAAAATGATGCTAGCTCAGGAGGTGAGCTTAAAAGAGTTGAACTTGAAGGCCAAGTCCAGCACAGATGATGTCAGTATTTCATCCATGCAATCTGAGAAAGTTGTGCACTGGGCAAAGCATGTAGGGAAAGAGTTTACCAAGGGGGATGACACACAGAGATGGTTTCTGGGCTATGAGGCAACGCTTCACATGAATGGGTTTCCTGAGCGAAACTGGGGGGCAGGCAAATGGAGTCAGTTCACAGTGGAGGGTAGGGATACATTGCCGGTTTTAGGGGATGCACATGCACTCACCTATCCAGAGATGAAGGCAGTCCTCCTTACCTGGGAGGGTCTTACCCACTGAAAAGTACAGAGGTAAGTTTAACAAGAGTAAAAATCCTGATTCCCAGACATGGCTTGAGTGTGTGGATTATTTTTTGCAGAGCACTGGATGGTTGGGTGAAGGTCAGTAGGTATAAGATTACCAGGGGATGTACAATTGTACTGCATGGTAGTTCTTATCTGGTCTGTGTTTCGAACAGCTGCACCAACATTAAATGGTTAGCAAGCTTAGTGACCACAGGAAGCTTGCTTAGGAGGCGGGCCGCTGGGTGAATACCAGGGTCTGCAGGAACGTTTATGGGGGAAGGCTCTGCCAAGGGAGGACAGGGTATGCAGTGACAGAAGGGAGGGAGAAAGGGTAAACAGAAGGAGTTCTGTAAAGAGCCTAAATTTAGTTCCTAGGGTAAGGATTTTGGCTCATCAGGAGATAGGAAACCATTGTTCTCGTCAGGTAAACATGCAGAGAGGGGATCCCAAAAAAGTTTTGCTTGTGATCAGTAGGGTCACATTAAGGGGGAACATTGCAGCCGCTACTCCCTAACGGTCGCGGGCTCTTCTACTTGATGGCGGGCGTGAGATCGTAAAGCGACAGCTTGTGCTTATCGTGGGGATCCGGAGGTGCTGATTCGAAGCGGATGTGTAGCTGGGGTGGTTTTTAGCCTTTCGTGGCTTTGCGGGCTTTGGCGGCAGTTGTTTCTCTTTTCCGCATCTCAGCAGTGTAATGGTGCGGCGTGACAGGGGAGGGATCACTGGTGAGAACGCTGGGAGGTGAGCGGGCGGAGGAGCCGCTGCGCTGCAACATGGATTGGCATCCCGCTGAAAGGTATCGGGGGCTCGAGTGCAGAGAGCCTCTCAGGATTAAGTGGATTGCAGTGGGAGCGGGCGCACAACTAAGGCAGTTTATCCAACCCCAAAGGAGCCGGGAAACACGAACTGCATAACTCAGATGACCCCGGTAAGGAAGCGAGTGCAGATTTCATCAGAAGTGGATGAATCTGAAAAAGGGGCAGGAAAAGAGGATTAAAAACCCTGGTGGCTTTGAAAGTGTTGGTTTAACTTTAAATAACACAGAGAGTAAGGAGAAAAAAGAAAAAAGAAGGGGGCATAAGGCACCAGCAAGTAATAATAATGTGCATTGGTATACATTAAGAAGTAGAAAGATTTGGGGGAAAGAGGATCTCACCTTAAGCGCAAGGGGCATCAAACCTAAAATTCAGGTGATTTCTCCAACTTTGCAATCAGAGACTCGTGTGGATAATTCAACTATACTAGATTCAAGTAAAAGTCTTACAGGACTTGAAGGGCCTGAAGGAGAAAAAGGATATGGCCAATTAAAACAACCTAAGTCAAAGAAGGGAAAGGCAAGAAAGGTGAAAGTTACCCCAAACAAAAGACAAAAGAACTCCTTAGTATACAACAATCCCCCAACGATATACTAATTAGCCAAACGAAGGAGAACATGGCAATGGGTAATAAGTAACCAATTGTAAATGGAATTCCAACAAAAAATAGATTTGACCCTTTAGCAGATATTGAAGATAGCTCAACTCAGGGTTCGAAAAACTTAGTCCCTATGTCTGAGCAGAATGCAGCAGCTTCACAACTCCCTCCAGACCATCAAACACAAACACAAACTGCACCGGGCGATACAGGGGTAACGATGCAATCTAGTACCCCAGCTCTTGAAAACACAATGTCAACATTGCTGCCTGAGATAAGGGGGAGATTTGCGATCTCCGAAAATAAACAACAAATTCAAGGGCATTGCGAAGTTATGGAAGAGAAAATCAATAGCTTAGTTGATCGAGTTGGAGCCATTGAGTCTGCATATGAAGAGGTCTCTATGAAGGTGGCTGACGATCAAGAAGACATATTGAAGTTAAAGAAAAACAAGCAAGAACTAAGAGATAAGCTGGAAGTCCTTGAAAATAATGCAAGGAGAAATAATATAAAAATCCTGAATGTCCCTGAGGGGCTGGAAGGTGGGGACGTCAAGGCCTTCGTAATTTCTCTTTTAACCAAGTATAATAAGGACCTTGATCAAGCTATGGTGGAAAAGGACAGTCCACCAAGAACCTTTGGCGCTCTGTGCAGGCTGAAAAACTGCCAGAAGAATTTTTGTAAATTTTAATACTTACTCACTAAAAGAAAGCATTCTTACAGGGGCATTAAAAGTAGGATCATATAGGAAAAATGATTGATCCTTCCGCATCAGGTCTGATATATCCCGTACAACCCTTGATAGACAATGGGAGCTCGGTAAATATATACAAGAACTAAGAGACCTTGGTGCTACAGCAAACATCTGGTACCCCTCATCTCTAAGGATTATGAGAAATAATAAGATGCACAATTTCCGGGATCCAAATGATGTTAAAACTTTCATAGAACAAATTAAAGCACAAGCTGTTTAACAATAACATAAATAAGAGCATCAGGAGGTAGGAGAGCTCAAATTGAGGTATCAATAGCATACCTCTAGTTGCTAGAGAGGGTCCCCAGGGTGGGTTGGGATGGTCACGGGCACAACATTTAAATATAAGAATATTCAAAAAAAGCTTCACAAAGGGTGGGAGTAGCATGTGGGGAAAAAAAGTTCTCAATTGTCACCTATGTTTTATTCTGCAGTTAATTTAGATAGTACCGTTAGCTCAGTAGTGCTATGGTCTGAATTAAAGGGTTACCTAATAAAATACAGGAAATTAATGTTATTAAATGACAGGGACAAAATAACCCCAGAAGTCTGAAAATATTGACATGGAACATCAATGGGTTAAGAGTGATACCTAGGAGGAGGAGGGTATTAGAGTAATTGAAGTTGTGTGATGTGGGTGGTATTCTTATTCAGGAATCACATCTTTTAAAAGAGGAATGGTCGGTAATTTAAAAAACCCAAACATGGATAGAGCATTGCATCTGTACGACTCAAGCAGTAACAGTGAAACGGGTGGCAATTTTGTTTAAAAAATCTTCCCAATGTACTTTAGTTGAAACTCGGGTTGATCCACTAGGCAGAGGGGCAATAGCAAGAGCAAAGTTCCAGAGAATCTGATATGCATTTGTGGGTTATTATGGGCCAAACCTGGACGCCCCTCTCCCTTCAATACATTATTTCTACACCCAATTGAGTTGAAGGAACCAATTATTATGGGAGAGGATTTCAACATATCTCTGAATATTACCCAGGACACCACATCCAAAAGAGCATTCATTACTGCACCAAACATTAGAGCGGCTCTAAGACAAATAATGCAAGCCCTAGGTCTTATCGACATTTGGTTCTCAAAAGGTGTGAAGTCAGGGGCAGAAGCAGGAAAATACACTTTCCATAATAAAAAAAACATGGTAACGATCAAGGATAGATTTTTTCTAGGTAACAACTACCATCAGTTTACACAAAGAATGTTGCCAGCATTCCGGAGCATCAATATGATGATTCGGCAGTTACACTTCAACTTTTGGTAAAAGAAAAGACAGCTGAAAGGCGTTGGACACTAAACCGTATGTTCCCTTTAGATGCTTCATTAATTGATAAGCTGAAGAAAGTAGCAAATGAGTTCTTTATTTTTAACCTTGGTTCAGCCCCTTTAGATAAGGTGTGCGATATGTATAAGGCGTATCTTAGAGGTATACTAGTCGGTATCAATACGTCACATAACAAAAAGGTCAATAAGGAAATTAAACTTCTAGAGGATTCACTTACAGTAATACAAAGGAATATAGGGCGGTCTTCAAACTCAACAAACAATTTGGACCTAGAGACGCAGTTAGCAACAGCAAAAGCCAACCTAACAGAATATTTGGAAAATAAGGTAAAACAAAAGTGGGAAGCAAGTAAACTTGCTGATTACTAATATGGGGAGGGCTGTGGTAAACGTCTGGCCTGGAAGGGTAAAGCAGATCAGGCCAGAAATGCTATTAAAGAACTAAGGCCCAGATGTAGGTAAAATTGATTTACCGAATTTTAATTACTGAATTCTACCGATTCGGTAATTAAAAATCGGTAAATCTTAGGGGTGGATATGTAGGAACATCCAGATGTTCCTTTTACCGAATCGGTAAATATCTGTATTTACCGATTCGGTAAATACCGACCGGTAATGCCCCATTCATTCCTATGGGCTTTGAAGCCCATAGGAATGAATGGGGCATTACCGGTCGGTATTTACCGAATCGGTAAATACAGATTTTGACAAGGGTGCAGGGGGTGTCACTTTGACACCCTCTAGCACCCCCAAAAAAGATTCGGGGGCCATGTGGCAGGCATACCTGCCCTAAGGGCAGGTCTGCCTGTCATATGGCACAGGTGTGCATGCACACATGTGCATGCACACCGGAATCGGTATTTTACCATGAAGTTGGATTTCATGGTAAAATACCGATTCTGTAAGGCTTGTGGGACTCAGAAGAGTCCCACCTACATCTCATTGTTACCGAATCGGTAAAAATACCGATTCGGTATTTTACAGATTCGGTAAATTTACCGATCGGTAAATTTACCGAATCTGTAAAATATGTGGCCCTACATACCATTTTGTGAATCTCGGTCGGTAACGGCCGAAAATACCGATTTTCGGCCGTTACCGACCGACCTACATCCGGCCCTAAATTGTCAAACAACCGGTAACAGAATCACTGACGATGGGGAGATCTGACAAGTATTTGCTCAATTTTATCAAGAACTTTACACAGAAGACTTAAATCCAGACAAGGATCGACTAACAGCCTTTTTTCAGGACCTGAACCTCCCAATCCTCAGTGAAGAATGTAGAGAAGAGTTATCTGCTCCATTTACAATTTAAGAAGTTTATAGGGCAATAAAGAATTTAAAAAAAGGCAAGGCTGCAGGCCTGATGCCCTTCCAAATGAAATGTATTCCCTTCTGAAGGAAGAGTTTGCTACTATTCTGCTTAATTTGTTTAATTCCGCCTATATTTTAGGACATGAACTTCCCCCATCATGGAATTTAGCCACAATAGTTTTCTTGCTAAAACCCAATAAAAATCGAAGGGTGTGTGAATCATACTGTCCGATCTCCCTTCTTAACAGTGACTATACATTGTACACCCAGATAATCACCAAAAGGTTGGATTGGATGGTCGGCCTCTTGAGTCACAACGATCAAAAAGATTTTATGAGGGGTAGGCACCTACAGGATTTGACACACGAACTAATTGGAGTAACTGACTTAGCAATGGAAAGCGCCAGCCCCCTTAATGTGATGACATGCGATGCTGCTAAAGCATTCAATAGGGTTAGCTGGCCCTTTCTTCTAGGTAATCCAGCGTTTTAATCTGGGACATACGTTTGTTTCTGCAATCAATGTTTTTTACAGAATCTCATCTGCTCGAGTTTTAGTGAATGGCAACGTATCCAATCAGGTTAAAATAGGCAGGGGTACAAGGCAGGGTTGCCCTCTCTACCCCCTATTATTTAATTTGTATATCGAACTACTTGCCATTAAATTAAGGGCCTGTAGGGACACCATACCTTTTTCCTATAATGGGTGGGAAAAGAAAATAGGGCTCTATACAGATGATTTGATGATATTTTCTGGTCAGCTACCTGATTCAATTGCAGCTATATGGAAAATTTTGGAGAGCTTTGGAGAATTATCTGGATAAACTGTCAATCCAGCAAAGACAAAGATTATGCAGTGGAATACGGACTATAAGGGCAACCTAGTTCGACAAAATATCAGATATTTAGGAATAGAGGTGGTCCACAACCTTGAATTACGAGCAAAAATTAACTTTGATAAGGTCACCTTAAAGGTTAAGAAACAATTACAACAGTGGGACTCTCTCCCTTTATCCTTTTTAGGCAAGTCTAATCTTTTAAAAATGTCCATTTTACCGAATTGCACTTTCCTATTTGATTCTATCCCACTAGAGTTTAAGAAGGAATGGATAAAGAAAGTTTCAAGCCCTTTTCTCTAGTTTTATATGGGGGAAAAAAAGACCTAGAATAGCTTGGTGGAAGCTTAGGGAAAAAAAGGAAAATGGAGGTATAGCAAGTCCAGACCTCCTGCAAAACCAGAGAGCCTTCCATCTAAAAACTTTCAGACAATTGTTAAAGGACACTAATAACTTTTCACCACTTTTTCAAGCTCTTATTTTTGGTCCTCCGGATCAATCCAGTTTCTTTCTTTTCTAATTTGGAGACCCGACATTTTTTTAAAAAGTGAGATTGAAAATTCTCCAAGTAGCATGTAAAGTATGGCTACAAATCCGGGCCATATTACAAATTCCATATTACAGCTGTTATGCTCCAATTTGGAGAGCTCCAGGAACACCAGCCTGTCTACAAGACTCTCTAGCGATTCCAATCAAGGAAAAAGGAATCAATAGATGGGGACTGTTGCTAGAGGGGCCAGACCTAATATCTTGGCAAAGGATTCAGGAGGTTACGGAAGGAGCTATCTCCAAATTCAAGTACTATCAGCTGTTAAGTTGGTCCAAAGCTGGAGGAAAATGCGAGAAGGGAAACAAGTTTTTCGAGTCTAAAATAATCTTGTGCCCAACTGGCCAAAAAGAAGTCTCAATATGGTACCGGATGCTGATACAGCCCCACCAAGACCCAAAGCCCTGGTTTAAAACGACTTGGAAGAAACTGCCGGATTATGACCCTGAAGTACTAGGCAAGTATCTCTATCTCTTTAATGGCATAGTGTGAAGTTTGCACCTCTAAGAAAAAAACATTTATTTACTTTCCATAAGGCATATTGGACCCCTCAAACTGTAAAAAATGGGTCTACAAGTGGTGAAGAAGTTCCCAAAATGTGGGGAGGTACATGCAGACGAAGCGCATATGTTCTGGCGGTGCTCTTCCATCCACTTCTTCTGGGAGAAAGTGGGCACAACGTTGTCGGGTATTGTGGGGCACAAAAACAAGTTGAGTTTAGCTTTGGTATTCTTTGGCGTAATTCCGGATGAAGATTCTATAATCACTTTATTTAAACAATACAAAATGCATATTTTTTTGTTAATATTACTGGCACCTAGAGAATTGTGCATCAAATGGATTTCACTGGTTTCTCCTTTGGAATGTGAATGGTGTACTTCGATACATAGAATTGCAAAATTAAAAATACAGTAATAACCCTCACTGGATTGGGTTGCTCCCTCGTTGGTCTAAGTGGGGGTCAACTCTAGTATTATTATTACCCTTCACAGATTAAGCACTGGTAATAGGCCTGCTATCCCCAATTCCTTTTGTAGCCCAAAGCATAGGGTGCCAAAAATGAACGGCTTGTGAGATCAACAATTGACAACTCAAGTGTTCTTTCTGCACAGGCAACATGACTACACCTCAACATGTAGAACCCGAGGCACTGCGCCACTGTTCAGAGCCAAAATCTAACACTCAAATGTACACCGGAGACAAAGGCCATCGCCTCACATCTGTTTTGCAGACGTTCGGGTAGGAGCATGAAGGTGGGGTAGTAAGATAACAACACTCAGGGTCAACCAACCTCTCTTTTTAATTCTAAATACAGTGCTGCCCCCCTCCCGCGACCACCACCTTTCAAGAGTCCCGGCGCTGTCCAGACTTTGCTACTTTATTTCACATGACAGAAAGTTCACAACTAGACCATGGGGCATTTTAAAAAGTCCATTAGTTCAATGTCTGAGCCTCTGTTTCTATAAGACACGTGTTATAAAGTTAAGAAACTCTTGTGGAGGGTGAAATGGTCCTTCCATAATACTTGTGGTTTTAGGTCCTGTCTGGTGTTAGCAGCACGCATACGGTGCTCGGCCATGCGAGGGCTTCTTGGAATCGATCCAATTCCAGAAGTCCTGTTTGAGTTCCACCCATAGTTTTCATTGGTGTGCGTCTTTTGGCGTCATTGAATATGCTGAACAGAGTGTAATGATTGTACCGGAGGCTTTGTAGTCCCGCCTGGTTGCCACCCTGTCCACTTTTGGTCTCGCCCCCGGGACTGGATCTTTTATAGGCGGCAGAACACGGTGGGTTTTATAATGACAGTTGGTACTTTTTTTACCTTTGTTTGCATGTGGGCTGTGCATTTACTTGTGGGTGACATTTAATAATGTGCTTCACATGAGTACCAGTTATCTTACATTGGAGCGCTTTAAATGAGACCCAGTTAAGTTACACAAGGACACTTTCGATTTTGGTAGGCACAGGATACAAAAATAGTTGTGCTGCGCTGTTGGTGTTGTTTGGAACATGAACCGTACCTTTCCTACGAACGTCACATGGTTCTTGACCAATCGGAGCAATCCTCCTGAAAGAGGCACAAAAGCACCAGTAAACACAGTTTGTATATACAGTGACACATACATCTAGGAAATGAAAGCACTCAAAGCGGTCATACGGGCTTGCAGGTAGCCATACAATCGGCGCTCAGTGATACCAGCAACATAACAATCCATAATGAATCGCGCGTGGCCTGTGATGGTTAGTCTGGGCGCCAATACCGCACTTAGAAACTGAACTATTTTAACAAATCTATAACCCTATTCTTTCGACCCAACCACCACCACCACGTCCACCACATCCAACACCACCACCACATCCACCACCACCACCACGTCCACCACCACCTCATCCACCACCATGTCCACCACCACCACGTCCACCACCAACCGTCACCACCACCACATCCAAAACCATGTCCACCATCACTACGTCCAAAACCATGTCCACCACCACGTCCATCATGTCCACCACCACGTCCATTAGCACCACCATATCCACCACCAGCATGTCCACCCCCACCAAGTCCACCACCACCACCACCACCTCCACCACCATGCCCACATCCACGTCCACCACCACCACGTCCACCACCACATCCACCACCACCACGTCCATCAACACAACCACCACCACGTCCACCACCACCATGTCAACCACGTCCATCGCCACCACAATCACATCCACAACCACATCGACCACCAGCACCACATCCACCACACCACCAGGTCCACCACCACTTCCACCACCACTATGTCCACCATGTCCACCACCACATCCACAACCACCACCACCACATCCACCACCACCAGGTCCACACCATCACCACGTCCACCACCACCACGTCCTTCACCACGTCCACCACCACCATATTCACCACCACATCCACCACTTCCACCACCACCACCAAATCCACCACCACATCCTCCACTTCCACCACCACCACATCCTCCAACACCACCACCACGTCCACCACCATCACTTCCACCACCACCACATCCACCACCATGTCCACCACCACCACGTCCACCACCACCAAGTCCACCACACCCACCACCACGTCCACCACACCCACCACCACGTCCACCACAATGTCCATCACCACCACCATGTTGTCCACCACCATTACCCACCACGTCCACCACCACCACGTCCACTATCACCACGTCCACCACCACCACGTCCACCACCACCACGTCCACCACCACCACATCCACCACCATGTCCACAACATCCACCACCACCATATCCACCACACATACACCACCAACAGCACGTCCACCACCACATTCACCACCACCATGTCCACCATGTCCACCACCACAACGCCCACCACCATGTCCACCGCCAACACCTCTACCACCACCATTACCCACCACGTCCACCACCACCACGTCCACTACCACCACGTCCACCACCACCACATCCACCACCACCACATCCACCACCATGTCCACAACATCCACCACCACCATATCCACCACACATCCACCACCAACAGCACGTCCACCACCACATTCACCACCACCATGTCCACCACCACAACGCCCACCGCCATGTCCACCACCAACACCTCTACCATCATGTCCACCATCAACACGTCCACCACCACCACAATGTCCACTACCACATCCACCACCACATCTACCACCATGTCCACCACCACCACGTCAACCACCACCACCATGTCCACCACCACCACGTCCACCACCACACCACATCCAACACCACCACATCCACCACCACTACCACGTCCGATACCACCGCCACTATATCCACCACCACATTCATGACCACTACATACACCTTTTAAGTGTTTAGTTATCCAGCACAATATCCTTGGTACAACAACATCAAGTGTTGCATTGTTCAACACTTATAAGGTCCCAAAGGCGAGACCCATTGCCTATGCCAATGCTTGTTTTGAGTGAGTGGCTTGTGCAGATATGCCACTGTGAGGTAGAGATGCTGCAAGTGCTTTTACAGGAGACCCTGTGACATTGCGCCTCTTCAAAATGTATCTTGCGTCTGGTGTAATACTTCTAGCCCCTATTTCCATCCTCTCGCCCCTAATGCATACTTAAATGTCCCATGTACAGCCAGGGTTGTCACTCCTATTATCCATGCCCTCCAGTGACACTTTACGTTTCACTGGTTGTGGTGGTGGTGGACATGGTGGTGGCTGTGGTGGTCCCAAAGGCGAGACCTATTGGCTATGCCAATGCTTGTTATTAGATACAATCATTATTGAATTTGATTGTGGCCAAAGAGTCTGGGCAATATTCATCAGTGGGGTACAGTGATTAGTAGAGCACAGTATGATGTACAATAGGGAGTAAAAGTTGATATACATCAGGGGACGCAGGTGATGTGTGCATCCCAGGATCACAAGGTGATGAAGTGCAGTCCAGGAGTGGGTGGAAAAACTTTTGAATGGAAAGATGGGGACCCCTACATTCTATTCAGTTTGCTATTCGTAGGGAATACATAAACACATTTAAGAAAAGAAGAAAATATATAGCAAACTAATGATAGTTATACCGCCCTTATGCCGAACATATTTCAAATACTGTGTAGTAAAGGATAATAATTCGCTGAGACAGTGATGTATCAAAATTATTTGATTATTTTATTTCTATTTGTTTATTTTTTGTCTTTTTTTGGGGAATTCTTTATCATTTTTATCTCACTTGTTTTATAAAAAACATATATAATTCGTATAAGTTAACATTCAATGACATATAATACACATTTTGACAAAAACAAGGCAAAATCAACAAAAATACACAAAAGTGCTACACGATATATTCAGTCGGTGGAAGATTAGAAGAAGGCAATGCGGTAGAATGGAACACAACGCGTTTCGGCCAAAGGGCCTTCATCAGGTGACCGTCATTCGTATATTACATATAAACTGGTGTACAACATAAACCTACACAAAAAAAGGTGAAAAACACATAGGGTACAAATATGAGTATATGTAAACCAATGATATATTTTTTTATACTGTCTGAGCATTTACTACAAGGTCGGTTAGTTTATCATTGCAAAATACATCTACATGACATTTTTTATACTATAGGGTCGGTTATTTATCATTTCAAAATACAACTACATATCTTATATTGAATACACTGATAATCAAGTCAGTTTTACTTCATGGTATCTTTTTAAGCTCATTCATTGCATTATCAAAAACTAAACGTCATGCGTCAAGACTGACTTTGCACTCAAGCAATGACTGATGCATTGACACACACTAAAGCCATTGGTTATAAGGCTAGAACTTTGGGGCCATTCTTCAGCATAGATGTGTGGAATGAATGGGCAACCAAAGAAATTCAGCAGGAAGAGTTCTCAAGTAACCCGTGCCCAAAGGTAATGTAGTGTAGTTCCTAATTTCCCAATAGGCTCTGCATATTGGAATAACATAAACAGCAGTGTAGACGTAGGACTGAGGTCATCTAGGTCTCTACTGACTATGTTAGACTTAATTTAGGTTTGCCAGCTAGCTCAGAGGTCACTAGAAACTTTCTTGAATGAATAGGGAGGGGTTAACTTCCCTGATTTAGACAAGAAGGGATTCAGCTTCTGACAACTGCTTAAACATGACAACTTTGCTCCCTCAGAATAAAGAGTGTATCTCTAGAGTCATGTGAAAACAATAGACGGCTATTTCACTCAGTCGATCGTGCATACTTAGTTTCACCAGAGTGCAGAGAAATAGAGAGACAGGCGTTTTCAATGAAAAGGTGTTATTTTACTGAGCCGTCATCTTTCTCATGCAAGAGAAAATAATTGCCACAATTGCAATACTTATTATGAAGTAGAGTGCGTACAGTAAAAGTAGTATTACGAAATAATACTGTAAAACCATAGATATGGTTTCTTAGCCATTTGATACTTAAAATAGATAAAATATATATATATATACATAAAACCATTGACTAACATACTCAACTGGTGCTTCTAACTACGCCTACCCCGATGTACCTGACCTAAGCCTAATACTTGGGAAGGAGTAAGTAAGTAGCAGTTTAAGTTAAGTTGGTTAAGATTGTTTTTGCCAAGGATCTGAATCGAAAATTCTCTTAAGGATTTAGTCAGCTCCGTACCTTAGTAATAGAATGTGGGAGGTCCGGTATCTCTTTCTTCAAGACTCGATCTCCCAGCAACCCGCAAGGGTGACTCGGGAACACCGGAGCTGGATTTTCTCGGCGTGAGAAAAAGTAGCTTTTCCAGCACGTCAAAGGGGAGGGGCGTCTTCCGTGGGCTCTCGCATCAGCTGGGCTCTCGGGCAAGTAGATAGCTGCTCTGCTCCAAACCACCGTGTGACTGCTCAAGGCAACTGTTGGTATTTTGTACCTGAATGGTGCAGGGTTTGACGTAAGGTTGGACATAAGACGTCACTAAGAACTAACAGTTCTTGCTGGACTCCAGGAGTTCTTGTTCAAATCAAACCAAAAGTAGGGGGGGAATTTTCCGGGCTGCTGGAGTCTTGGTTTGTTTAAAGAACGCGTTGTGCTTTCTAGGAGTCGATGGGAGTAGCCGTGCTGTGCTTAGGACTGCATGGGCCATTACTGAATATGGATATGATTCTTATGCCTTTGTAAGGATATTATTGATTATAACCGCACAAGGGCAGGAATCGGTAATAATGAATTAGGGTCCTAGATAGACAAGCATTGGAAATGCAATAGGTCTCGCATTAGAAAAGTTGGAGTTATTGGTATTGTAAATGACATATGTTATTTATTTGTTGGTTTTTAAAATTGCTAAATTGATGGCTTTGTCATTTACAATGCCAATAGTTATAACTTTTGCGAATGTGACACCTATAGCATTTGGAATGCAACATATTTTGTATTTACGTGACTTAGATGGCAGCTCTTGTCGTTAGGCCACATCTCTAGAGAGCAGGAGAGTGCAGCAGGGGAGAGAAGCACAGCAATGCAATAGGTCTTGCATTAGGAAAGTTTGAGCTATTGGTATTGTAAAGAACACATTTTTTATTTATGTGCTTGTTTTGAAAATAGCGAATTAATAGCTTTGTTATTTACAATGCCAATAGTTTTATCTTTTGCAAATGTGACACCTATTGTAACACAATATGTGTTGTGAGGGTGAGTGAGGGTGAGGGTGAGGGGTTGAGGGTGAGGTGTTGAGGGTGATTGAGGGTGAGGTGTTGAGGGTGAGGTGTTGAGGGTGAGTGAGGCTGGGTGAGGGGTTGAGGGGGAGGGGTCGAGGGGGAGGGGTTGAGGGTGAGGGGTTGAGGGTGAGGGTGAGGGGTTGAGGGTGAGGGAGGGTGAGGGGTTGAGGGTGAGTGAGGGTGAGGTGTTGAGGGTGAGTGAGGGTGAGGGTGGGTGAGGGGTTGAGAGTGAGTGAGGGTGAGTGAGGGTGAGGTGTTGAGGGTGAGTGAGGGTGAGGGTGAGGGTGAGGCTGAGGGGTTGAGGGTGAGTGAGGGTGAGTGAGAGTGAGGGTGAGTGAGGGGTTGAGGGTGAGGGAGGGTGAGGGGTTGAGGGTGAGGGAGGGTGAGGGGTTGAGGGTGAGTGAGGGTGAGGTGTTGAGGGTGAGTGAGGGTGAGGGTGGGTGAGGGGTTGAGAGTGAGTGAGGGTGAGTGAGGGTGAGGTGTTGAGGGTGAGTGAGGGTGAGGGTGGGTGAGGGGTTGAGAGTGAGTGAGGGTGAGTGAGGGTGAGGTGTTGAGGGTGAGAGAGGGTGAGGGTGAGTGAGGGTGAGGGGTTGAGGGTGAGTGAGGGTGAGGTGTTGAGGGTGAGAGAGGGTGAGTGAGGGTGAGTGAGGGTGAGTGAGGGTGAGTGATGGTGAGGGTGAGTGATGGTGAGGGTGAGTGATGGTGAGGGTGAGTGATGGTGAGGGTGAGGGGTTGAGGGTGAGTGAGGGTGAGGGGTTGTGAGTGAGGATGAGTGAGGGTGAGGGATTGAGGGTGAGGGGTTGAGGGTGAGTGAGGGTGAGTGAGGGTGAGGTGTTGAGGGTGAGTGAGGGTGAGGGGTTGAGGGTGAGGGTGAGTGAGGATGAGGGTGAGTGAGGATGAGGGGTTGAGGGTGGGTGAGGGTGAGGGAGGGTGAGTGAGAGTGAGGGTGAGTGAGGGTGAGTGAGGGTGAGTGAGGGTGAGTGAGGGTGAGGGTGAATGTGAGTGAGGGTGAGTGAGGGTGAGTGAGGGTGGGTGAGGGTGAGGGTGAATGTGAGTGAGGGTGAGTTAGGGGTTGAGGGTGAGGTGTTGAGGGTGAGTGAGGGTGAGGCATTGAGGGTGAGTGAGGGTGAGGTGTTGAGGGTGAGTGAGGGTGAGGCATTGAGGGTGAGTGAGGGTGAGGGGTTGAGGGTGAGTGGTTGAGGGTGAGTGAGGGTATGTATGTATGTATGTTGAGTTTGAGGGTGAGTGAGGGTGAGGTGTTGAGGGTGAGGGGTTGAGGGTGAGTGAGGGTGAGGGGTTGAGGGTGAGTGAGGGTGAGGGGTTGAGGGTGAGTGAGGATGAGGGGTTGAGGGTGAGTGAGGGTGAGGGGTTGAGGGTGAGTGAGGGTGAGTGAGTGAGGATGAGGGGTTGAGGGTGGGTGAGGGTGAGTGAGGTTGAGGGTGAGTGAGGGTGAGGGTGAGTGAGGGTGAGGGTGAGGGTGAGTGAGGGTGAGTGAGGGTGAGTGAGGGTGAGTGAGGGTGAGGATGAGGGGTTGAGGGTGAGTGAGGGTGAGTGAGGGTGAGGATGAGGGGTTGAGGGTGAGTGAGGGGTTGAGGGTGAGTGAGGGTGAGGGGTTGAGGGTGAGTGAGGGTGAGGGTGAGTTAGGGTGAGGGGTTGAGGGTGGGTGAGGGTGAGTGAGGGTGAGGGAGGTGTTGAGGGTGAGTGAGGGTGAGTTAGAGTGAGGGTGAGTTAGGGGTTGAGGGTGAGGTGTTGAGGGTGAGTGAGGGTGAGGCATTGAGGGTGAGTGAGGGTGAGGTGTTGAGGGTGAGTGAGGGTGAGGGTGAGTGAGGGTGAGTGAGGGCGAGTGAGGGCGAGTGAGGGCGAGTGAGGGCGAGTGAGGGCGAGTGAGGGCGAGTGAGGGCGAGTGAGGGCGAGTGAGGGCGAGTGAGGGTGAGTGATGGTGTGGGTGAGGGGTTGAGGGTGAGTGAGGGTGAGGGGGTTGAGGGTGAGTGAGGGTGAGGGGTTGAGGGTGAGTGAGGGTGAGGGTGAGGGTGACTGAGGGTGAGGGATTGAGGGTGAGGGATTGAGGGTGAGGGGTTGAGGGTGAGTGAGGGTGAGGGTGAGTGAGGGTGAGGGTGAGGGGTTGAGGGTGAGTGAGGGTGAGGGGTTGAGGGTGAGTGAGGGTGAGGGTGAGTGAGGATGAGGGGTTGAGGCTGGGTGAGGGTGAGTGAGGTTGAGGGTGAGTGAGGGTGAGTGAGGGTGAGTGAGGGTGAGGGTGAGTGAGGGTGAGGGTGAGTGCGGGTGAGTGAGGGTGAGGGTGAGTGAGGGTGAGGTGTTGAGGGTGAGTGAGGGTGAGTGGTTGAGGGTGAGTGAGGGTGAGTGAGGGTATGTATGTATGTATGTTGAGTTTGAGGGTGAGTGAGGGTGAGGTGTTGAGGGTGAGGGGTTGAGGGTGAGTGAGGGTGAGGGGTTGAGGGTGAGTGAGGGTGAGTGAGGGTGAGTGAGGGTGAGTGAGGGTGAGGGGTTGAGGGTGAGGGGTTGAGGGTGAGTGAGGGTGAGTGAGGGTGAGTGAGGGTGAGTGAATGTGAGGGTGAGGGGTTGAGGGTGACTGAGGGTGAGTGAGGGTGAGTGAGGGTGAGGTGTTGAGGGTGGGTGAGGGTGAGTGAGGGTGAGGGGTTGAGGGTGAGTGAGGGTGAGGGGTTGAGGGTGAGGGGCTGAGGGTGAGTGAGGGTGAGGGGTTGAGGGTGAGTGAGGGTGAGGGGTTGAGGGTGAGTGAGGGTGAGAGGTTGAGGGTGAGTGAGGGGTTGAGGGTGATAGAGGATGAGTGAGAGTGAGGGTGAGTGGGGTTGAGGGTGAGGGGTTGAGGGTGAGTGAGGGTGAGGGGTTGAGGGTGATTGAGGGTGAGGTGTTGAGGGTGAGGGTGGGTGAGCGTGAGGGTGAGCGTGAGGGTGAGTGAGGTGTTGAGGGTGAGGGGTTGAGGGTGAGTGAGGGTGAGGGTGAGTGAGGGTGAGGGGTTGAGGGTGAGGGGTTGAGGGTGAGTGAGGGTGAGGGGTTGAGGGTGAGTGAGGGTGAGGGTGGGTGAGCGTGAGGGAGGGGTTGAGGGTGAGGTGTTGAGGGTGAGTGAGGGTGTGGGTGAGGGGTTGAGGGTGAGTGAGGGTGAGGGGTTGAGGGTGAGTGAGGGTGTGACCATATCCATTCCAGACACTGATAATTAATTGGCGACAAAAGTTATTATTTGACGTGGCATATCTTAATTGCTAGGTTTTTTAATTACTAGTTGATGTTTAATTTTTGTAATCATTTTTTTAAGTATGCACCTCTTAAAAAATAAATAAAAATATTGCTTGTTATGTATTTCCATTTGTAGACCTAGAATAGTTATGGTGCATTGTATGTAGCTTTAAAAAATAAAAATGTAGACTGCTCAATGTATTTCCGTGAATAGATGCAGGTTGCCTCTTTCTGTCAAATAATATCCCTTGTTCAACTTACTATAGTGGCGCGGCATACTATGAAGCAGAGGAGGACTGACTGTCAGAGCCTTGCTCTTTCCTCTCTTGCCAACAGGGCTACTCCAGAATAAGACCACGAAAACCATAATTTGTGAAACATGGCAATTTGACTCGCAGCCCGGTCAGTGGGGGGGCTCCGCTTTCTGATCCGTAGAGGCTGATGCGCAGTCACTTTCTTGAAGAGGAAATGGGGAATAAAAACTTTACTTTTGCAGTGATGTCGATGAACCTGGCTTGATGTCACACTGCTGCATTGTGCTGATTTTCTAAGTAAAAACATGCATAGTGAGGAGCACTAATACGGGTTTGAGATGGTGGAAGAGCTGCTTATCTCTTATGGAGATAGCTTATCTGGGGGGAGGAAGGGCTCCTAATGGGAAGTGTAGACGGGGAGAAATTGAGAAAAAAAGCGGAGCAGGGAGGGTGTTATTGTGGCTATCTGTTTGCCCGAGGGGAGGAGAAATGCCGGCCTGAGGCAGAGCACACGCTGAGAAGCTTGTGGGAGGGGGGCTGGGCTGCCTTTGATCTGGTAATGCGAGGCAGGCAGGCAGGGGGCTGGTGGCATTGTGCACGAAATTGAGAAAAAAAGCGGAGCAGGGAGGGTGTTATTGTGGCTATCTGTTTGCCCGAGGGGAGGAGAAATGCCGGCCTGAGGCAGAGCACACGCTGAGAAGCTTGTGGGAGGGGGGCTGGGCTGCCTTTGATCTGGTAATGCGAGGCAGGCAGGCAGGGGGCTGGTGGTATTGTGCACGCGCTTTTTAGGGCTTGCGCTTGCGCAATGACCTAAAAAGCACATGCACTTGAAGAAATCGCCACTGGAATCGCCAGTGGTGGATCAACATTGGATAAGCCGTAATAGAGCTTCGCCAGCGATGCGCAGAAGCGCATCAGCAGGCGAGCCCTAAAAAACAACACCCACTCCACAGATTAATGTCCATCATTACTAAAAAACTAAGCAATAATAAACATGTAACAATGCATGTGTGTTTTCCAACCCACCCCAAAATACATATTTCGCATTTGAAATGGTATATGGTAAATACACGAAAAATGAGTATTAGTACTGTACGCTTTTCAAGCAGTGTCATCATTCATTAAAATGCATATATATATTAGCTGATTGATTTGCGAAAATTTACACATGAAATGGCTCTGAATACAGAAAAGAAGGTCGAGACCATTCCATCACATATTTATACATAATGCTGTATGTGCTAGAGGCTGAGGTGAAATATTGTCTCTAGTATCCTAAAAATAGAAGCTCTGTTCTCTAAGAATAGTTCTACTTTAAGCAGAGTACCATGTGCCAAAAAAAAAAAGGTAAATATTTTGGAAATTGAAAAAATAATTTCATTTTCAGGGGAAAAAATAGTTCCAAATTTGTTCAGTAGCTTTGTTCATCAAAACTGAAGGCCAAATTCAGAGTTCAGGGAATGCTGTGTGATCATTGTTTTTTAAGAATTATTCTCGTTGACTGGAGAGAACATCATATCAGTCAGACTCGCAAAAAAATGGTCTACAACATCAGATGGAAGTTCGACCAAGTTCGAAAATGCTGCGACTGTGCAGTTTGGAGCGTGATTGCTATCATCGATGTTTGGATCAGCAATGCTCACAGAAGGTTGAACCTGTATGGTGCTGCTTTCCTCTCGTACCTCACCGCCACCTACTCGTAGTGGTGGAGTCTTAACGAATGCCGTCATCAGAATAGGTATCCGCTGGGGACAACATGATGCATGAGTCGTTACCGGACCTAGCAAAGTATCGATATCCTTTGGTACTGCTGATGGTTGTATAAGACAGATGTCTAACACGCATTCTTCTCTGCATAGCAGACATCGAAGCACAGGTAAGATACAATTCTGCCAGATTGGTCTGAATGAAAGAAACCAGGTTGTAGTTAGATCTCTTAGCTGGGCCAATCCGAGGACCTTAGTGATACGGTCTCGGTTTCGCTATTGCTAGGATCGTTTCTTCCATCGTTGCTAGAGTCTTGTCTGTGGATTGGCTTGCTATATCGGAGCAGAAGGAACAAAAATAAAATTCCTGCCATGAGTCCCAAGATTAATGGTAGGCCGCCAAAGACATAATGGACAAAATTCGGGAAGATGCCCAGAACTGTCTTAAATACATGTATGATGCCACTGGTATCAGACATGGTTAATATTTGGCTTAACATTTCTGTGAAATGCGCGGGGCAATTTGTCGATAAAAGAGAATGTATCTCTGCCGATGTCCTTGCCATTTGCAGATCATACGTTTCTTTGGATGACGTTAGAGGCACAGTTATCTGTAAAAGAATAGACTTCATTCTGCTTAAAGTATCAATTTGAATAGAAGAGATATTCAAGGAAGGCCATAACCCAACCCCCGTATCTGGGTTGCTGTGCAGATACAATACTTGCATACAGCAAACGACCCTGGAAGTTACGGTCACGAAATAAGCTTTCCCTGGCACCATCCCACAACAGCTGGGGTCACTTATTAAAATATAACTTCCGTTACTAAGTTGTTTGAAAAATGCCTCTATCTGTTTTGCAGGCGTGCCATGCAGGTGACATGAAAGGTTATTTGAAGACCCTTCGCAGGCTCCATGCAAGTTAATACCTTGACACAGAAGTGTAGCGCTTAGTGATTTTTTGCATTTGTTACCACTAAGGAATACATCCCTTTTCCCTTCACTATAACATCTGTGCGTATAGGGTAAATCCCATGTTGATTTGATGTATTCTTTACCCAACTTTTCATACTGGCCTGCAGGTATATACTCTTGGCAGTATTTGAACTGGAAAGTTGTTATCGGAATTGAAATTGTTCTTTGTATTATCCATTCAATGACAGGTCTCTCTGACATTGTCAATGGTAATCTCTCAAGTTTTTCAATGCTCAGAATCGTATAATCTGCTCCTTTTTGTGCCAAACTGATTTGTTTATCAGTAAGGCTAAAGATACCGAATAATGACGTTGTGTTGATTAAACGCCATGGTACGTAGCCTGAACGCAGATTTTGCAACGTCCAACCAAGCTGTACATTAGAACGTAATTGAGACTGTCCATGTTGTAACATTAGTAAGTCCTGTTCTATTATATCAATAGCAGATGATACAATGCTGTCCAATGAATATATTCTGGAGGACAGAGTCGTTACATAAACAAAAAGATTCTATCAATGTGTGGACATATATTTTATTTGTTGGTTTTACAGTGATGAAATATAGTGAAAATACTCTCTCTTAGGGTGGTAAAGATGAGAGCGCTATGTGCTTTTTAAAATACCCCTCACACACTAAAAAAATCCAGTAGTGTCATGCTTCATCATTGGGGTCTTCCCGTCCCTCTACGGGGCGGGGCGTGCTACGACCTGACCGACTACGCGGGAGCACTGAAGTGGTGACAGGACTATGTGATGGTGCAAGGTGGGTGGTGTCAGTGAACGTGTAGGGACCTAACAAAGTGTGTGAGTACAAAAATTAAAAATCCTCTGGCTAGTAGAAAAAAACAATTTATTCACTTCTCTAGCTGGGGACGTTAAGAAGGGGGTTTTGGGGTTGAGCCGATCGCTACAACCTGGTCTACATGTTTCGTAGGCAGTCCCCTACTGCCTACTCATCAGGACCTTCTACTGGTCCCTACTAAAATAAGCTCAGTTGCTAAGTGTTGTCAGCCTGTCTTCCTAAAAACTAACAGTAAAAATCCACTGTTAGTTTATGCTTCAGGGCATGAGCTGGCCCCAGGGAAGCAAAAATTAACAAAAATAGTGACCTAAATGTGGTCTCTGTAAAGAAAAGGGAAAAAAAGGGAAACACAGATATTTACATTTGTAGCTGTGGATTTTGCGCTTTCATTATTCTTTACGCCGCAATTTCACTCATCATATCCATTCACCCATTACACAAAGAATAACTTTAGACTTTATGGACAGAGTGATGGTTCAATCTGCCATCCCCTAGCTGTCCGTAAATAATTCCGAACAGTGGAGGAAAAACACACAGATGTTCATAGTAGTAAATGTGGTTTGTCACTGCGCTTTCATGGTTGTCTGCGCCGCAATTCTTTTTGTCAAATTTCATTTGCCCATTGCCTAAAGCCCTAATGCAAGACTTTATGGACAGAGTGATGGTTCAATCTGCCATCCCCTGCCTGTCCGAGAAAATCCCCGAACTTTGTCGTGCCCTTTGCAATTGGGGCTGTTTCAATCTCCACACACACACACTCTCGCGACTTAATACATGCAGCGACAACTCACAGGGTTAAAAAAGAGGAGCCCGATCTCTCATACTAGTCTTATGGTTTTAGTTACTGATTCAATAAAAGTCCCCATCAATCGGGACGCACCCCTATATTTGAATGGTTAACCATACGTACTGTTGTGGCAAGCGCGTGGTGCCCCATGAGCTGACAATCGGTAGGAATTCCCGCGGCGCTCTGCAAGAAAGAGAGCCACGCCCTTAGCGTATTTGAACACTTTGTGCGAAGAGTAAGAAACATATCTCAAAACCCACTTGTTTAGAGACCTGGGGTGAAAGTCTGTTACTTACATTGTCCGCATAGTCCCTAAATCTTACTTCTACCAGTGTTGCCGCTCTGCTGAATGCTCGCGTGTGGGGAGCGGTAAATCATTTAAGCTTCACTGCGCGCTGCTGACGGGTCTACCAAAAGACTAGCGCGCTAACTCAAAATGGCCGCCCGTAATGGGACGCGGGAGGGCATATTTAGCGGAAGTCTTCCTTCTATTTCCATTGATACTCGGATTTTGCCTGCACTATGCAAATGTTAATGCAATATAGATAGGTTGGATCGCTATTAACAAATTATGGCAGGGGAGGTTTTACAACAATTAATTGACGCAGAGGCCATAGTAGTGTGATCAGGTCGATTGTAGAGGACCTAGATTGAAAGCTATGTGCGCTTAGCCAAAATGCGGGAAACATGTATAATAAGTGGATTGACTTGGGCTTTGAATATTTACGCAGGTTACTGCCCAGAGTTGGAGAAAGACACGATTGGGTATACAGATTAAACAGCCAAAATCGCTGTGGGATATGCTATGAAAGACATAGTTATTATGTGGTGTAAGACTTGACCCCTGTGCTAAGGTTGGGCACAGTAGTCATACCACAATTGCGCTGTGTTCCAAAGGGGTTGGTCTCCACATGCCAGTGGTGTTGGTGATTTTATGGGACCTTTGGTATCATCTTGGCCATGGTTAGGGGTGGTGCCTCAGAGAGTGGGGGTTCAGGGGTACGGGGGTTCTATAACTGACCCCACGGAATTTCATCGTTCAACCCATTTTTGTTGGACTGGACACAAAAAACCCATCTCTGTTCCTTTTCAAGGAGATGTCTTTCGTTGTCGATCTGTTCAATTACAGTCCACAGTATGTCCTCAGGTTTGTGACCACTTTCCAGGAAGTGGTTTGTTAATTTGGTGCTGGACTTTTTGCACTTGATTGTGCTTTTGTGTTCACCTATTCTTAATTTCACTGCCCTGCTCGTCATGCCAATGTATTCGAGTTTGCAGGGACATGTGATGAGATACACAACATTGGAACTATTACAGTTGCTGAATGTTCTTTGTTCCCATGTTGTCCCGTTGTTGAAGGTCAATTTCTTGCTTTTCCTGGTCAAACAGCATACCTTGCATCCGCCACAAGGGTAGTGCCCTTGTACAAAGTTTGGATTACCAATGTTGTTCACCCTGTTGGCCTTGGGTCTGGTATGTACCAATATGTCCCTGACACTCTGTGCTCTTTTGTGCGAGAACATAGGTTTTGGAATTTCCAGGCCACCAATATTGAGGATCTTCCAGTTCTTATTAATAATTTTGCTCACCTGGTCAGAGTTGGTGTTGTACATGGTCACACATATTGGTCTCTGCTCTTCCACTTTTTTGACTTTGTCCTCCAGGAGGCTTTCTCTGCAGTTGTTTCTTGCTCTCTTGTAGGCTTGATCAATGATCCTAGGGGGGTAGTTCCTCATTTTCAACTTTTTCCGCAGGTCTTCTGACTGAGTTTTGAAATTGGCAACTTCCGTACAGTTCCTACGAAGTCGCAAGAACTGGCCGTAGGGGAGGTTATCCCTCCAGTGTCTCGGATGAAAGCTCTGATACATCAAGAGACAGTTTTTGGAAGTACTCTTAAAATGGGTTGTTGTCATCAATCTGCCATTTTTGGGGAAGATGTTCAGATCCAGAAATACCAGATTGGTTTTTGTTGTGACGCTGGTGAATTTGAGGAATTCATCCTGATAGTTGAGCCATGTCAGGAACTGTTGGGCGCTCTTATCATCACCATCCCAGATGATAAGGATGTCGTCAATATACCTCTTCCAGGTTAGGATCTTTTGCCGGAATGGGTTACTGATGTTTAGTATCTTAGTTTCCTCCAGGTGGTGAACATAGAGACCAGCTATGCTTGGAGCAAATGTGCTTCCCATGCTGGTCCCATGCTTTTGGAGGTACAGAGTGCCGTTGTACTCAAAGAAATTCTCCTTGAGGGCCAGGGCACAACATTCCATCACCACGTTTCGTGGTGTTTGGTACTCCCAGTCATCTGCGAAGAGGACATCCTCAATTATCGCCAGTGTTTCGTTGTGGGGCAAGCTCGTATATAGGCTTTCTACATCACAGCTAATTAATAGCTGTGTGTTGGGGTCAAATGACACCTCTTTGAGCAGATTGAGCACATCTTTCGTGTCTCTGAGGTATGTTGATGTGCTTTGTACCATTGGACGTAGGAATGCGTCCGCAAACCTAGAGACTGGTTCGAGGACCGACCCGATCCCTGATACAATCGGTCTTCCCGGTGGATTTACAAGGTCCTTGTGGATCTTGGGTAAGATGTACAGGTAGGGGGTCCTTGGGTTTTTTTGGCACAGAAATTCCCCTTCTTTAGTGGTAATCCAGTCGTGCGACAGTGCCTCCTCTACCATTGTCTTTATCTTGATTGAAATTCTCTCAGTTGGATCTGATGAGAGTATTTCGTAGTTTCTTTTGTCCTGTAATAGCCTGTTACACTCCTTGTCATATTGATCTATATTCATTAGTACGGTTGCACCCCCCTTATCCGCTGGTTTTATGACCAATTGTTTGTTGTTGCTTAAGTCACGGAGTGCCCTTCGTTCTTCATTTGAAACATTTTGGAAGACGCGTTTCTGCGTTGGGTCGAGGACTTCCAGATCTTTCATGACAGCTTTTTCAAAGGTCAGGAGTTCTATGGGGAGGGTGTTGTTCATTGGTGTGAAAGTGGATCGAGGCTTGAGTCCAGTATCTCCTTTCTCTTGAGTGACCACTTTGTCTTTGAAAAAGACCTGTAGCTTGAGTCTCCTTATAAACTCCTGTACTTCCTTGCATAGGTGGAATTTGTCCATGTTACTAGTGGGGACATATCCTAAGCCTTTTTCCAATATTCTTTTTTGTGGTTCAGATAGTTCGTTACCCATCAGGTTAACAACCAGGCTCATTTCTGGTTCTTTTGTGCCCCTGTCATGCTCCTGGTTGATACTCTTGGAGTCACTTCGTCTTCGTTGCTCCAATGGACCGAGTTGCCTCTCCGATTCCTTCCCTTGGCTTGTCCTCTGCGCGCCCCTAAAAAAGGACCCGAGTTGTCATAATATCCGTAATCTTGCTGGAATCCCCACGGCGGAAAAGGGGCATTCGGATGTTGCAAGGGTGGTGGGCCAAACTGTTGCGGGGGGTACATCATTGGCTGGGGGTAGCTGTTCCATCCCCTCATGCCTCGATTGTTGGGTCGTCGGAAATTCCTTCGTGCACCCTGGTATCTGGGGCTTCTATTGCTGCTCGAGTTAGAGCTGTTGGATCCGGCATCTGATGAACCGTCATTGGAAGCATTGTCATTTGATGGTTTATAATTCTCCTTTATATAGGGGTAGATCTTTTCTTTACTCCACCTGCTAGTGTCTTTTTGGAGTTTTTCATATTTACTGTCTTTGAGAGATATTTCAAAGTCGTTCAATGTTTTATTTAGTTCATCAAGATATTTCTTTAAGTTGGCTGGAGACTCATAGCTCTTGAGGCGTACCTCTACTGCCTGTATTTCCACCTTTAGATCACTCGCTAATCTGCTAGCTGTTTTAATGATCAAGACGATCCAGTCCCGTGTACATCTCCATGATATTTGGGACCAATCGATTTTAAAGGTTTTGTCCTCAAGGAATATGAATGGTTCATTCCGAACTACCAGACCTGATGGAGCTGTGTTAACTTTAAGATACTCAGACATGAGCAGCTCATGGATGGCTGTTTTTATTTGGGTTCTCCTTAATTCCTCTAGTTCATCCCAATCACTATTTCTTAAGGATGGGCATCCGGAGTTCAATCCTTCAAAAGTACCTAAGGAGGCCATAAGGTTAGAGATCTCGTCCTCAGTGAATGCAAGGCCCAGGTCAGCCATTCTAGTACAAAGAAACCGAGGTGTCCTCAGTTTATCCTGCTGTGATGCCGCCGAGTGCAGAATCACAAAAAAGTGGTGTGAAGAGATGAATTCTTTGGTTGACTTCCGCAGCTGCACGCTGCCAGTAATTCCAAAACAATAGGGGAAGTGCAGAGGTATTGATAGAATCACCCTCCAAACTGATGTACATAAACAAAAAGATTCTATCAATGTGTGGACATATATTTTATTTGTTGGTTTTACAGTGATGAAATATAGTGAAAATACTCTCTCTTAGGGTGGTAAAGATGAGAGAGCTATGTGCTTTTTAAAATACCCCTCACACACTAAAAAAATCCAGTAGTGTCATGCTTCATCACTGGGGTCTTCCCGTCCCTCTACGGGGCGGGGCGTGCTACGACCTGACCGACTACGCGGGAGCACTGAAGTGGTGACAGGACTATGTGATGGTGCAAGGTGGGTGGTGTCAGTGAATGTGTAGGGACCTAACAAAGTGTGTGAGTACAAAAATTAAAAATCCTCTGGCTAGTAGAAAAAAACAATTTATTCACTTCTCTAGCTGGGGACGTTAAGAAGGGGGTTTTGGGGTTGAGCCGATCGCTACAACCTGGTCTACATGTTTCGTAGGCAGTCCCCTACTGCCTACTCATCAGGACCTTCTACTGGTCCCTACTAAAATAAGCTCAGTTGCTAAGTGTTGTCAGCCTGTCTTCCTAAAAACTAACAGTAAAAATCCACTGTTAGTTTATGCTTCAGGGCATGAGCTGGCCACAGCTACAAATGTAAATATCTGTGTTTCCCTTTTTTTCCCTTTTCTTTACAGAGACCACATTTAGGTCACTATTTTTGTTAATTTTTGCTTCCCTGGGGCCAGCTCATGCCCTGAAGCATAAACTAACAGTGGATTTTTACTGTTAGTTTTTAGGAAGACAGGCTGACAACACTTAGCAACTGAGCTTATTTTAGTAGGGACCAGTAGAAGGTCCTGATGAGTAGGCAGTAGGGGACTGCCTACGAAACATGTAGACCAGGTTGTAGCGATCGGCTCAACCCCAAAACCCCCTTCTTAACGTCCCCAGCTAGAGAAGTGAATAAATTGTTTTTTTCTACTAGCCAGGGCTTTTTTAATTTTTGTACTCACACACTTTGTTAGGTCCCTACACGTTCACTGACACCACCCACCTTGCACCATCACATAGTCCTGTCACCACTTCAGTGCTCCCGCGTAGTCGGTCAGGTCGTAGCACGCCCCGCCCCGTAGAGGGACGGGAAGACCCCAATGATGAAGCATGACACTACTGGATTTTTTTAGTGTGTGAGGGGTATTTTAAAAAGCACATAGCGCTCTCATCTTTACCACCCTAAGAGAGAGTATTTTCACTATATTTCATCACTGTAAAACCAACAAATAAAATATATGTCCACACATTGATAGAATCTTTTTGTTTATGTATATCAGTTTGGAGGGTGATTCTATCAATACCTCTGCACTTCCCCTATTGTTTTGGAATTACTGGCAGCGTGCAGCTGCGGGAGTCAACCAAAGAATTCATCTCTTCCCACCACTTTTTTGTGATTCTGCACTCGGCGGCATCACAGCAGGATAAACTGAGGACACCTCGGTTTCTTTGTACTAGAATGGCTGACCTGGGCCTTGCATTCACTGAGGACGAGATCTCTAACCTTATGGCCTCCTTAGGTACTTTTGAAGGATTGAACTCCGGATGTCCATCCTTAAGAAATAGTGATTGGGATGAACTAGAGGAATTAAGGAGAACCCAAATAAAAACAGCCATCCATGGGCTGCTCATGTCTGAGTATCTTAAAGTTAACACAGCTCCATCAGGTCTGGTAGTTCGGAATGAACCATTCATATTCCTTGAGGACAAAACCTTTAAAATCGATTGGTCCCAAATATCATGGAGATGTACACGGGACTGGATCGTCTTGATCATTAAAACAGCTAGCAGATTAGCGAGTGATCTAAAGGTGGAAATACAGGCAGTAGAGGTACGCCTCAAGAGCTATGAGTCTCCAGCCAACTTAAAGAAATATCTTGATGAACTAAATAAAACATTGAACGACTTTGAAATATCTCTCAAAGACAGTAAATATGAAAAACTCCAAAAAGACGATAGCAGGTGGAGTAAAGAAAAGATCTACCCCTATATAAAGGAGAATTATAAACCATCAAATGACAATGCTTCCAATGACGGTTCATCAGATGCCGGATCCAACAGCTCTAACTCGAGCAGCAATAGAAGCCCCAGATACCAGAGTGCACGAAGGAATTTCCGACGACCCAACAATCGAGGCATGAGGGGATGGAACAGCTACCCCCAGCCAATGATGTACCCCCCACAACAGTTTGGCCCACCACCCTTCCAACATCCGAATGCCCCTTTTCCGCCGTGGGGATTCCAGCAAGATTACGGATATTATGACAACTCGGGTCCTTTTTTAGGGGCGCGCAGAGGACAAGCCAAGGGAAGGAATCGGAGAGGCAACTCGGTCCATTGGAGCAACGAAGACGAAGTGACTCCAAGAGTATCAACCAGGAGCATGACAGGGGCACAAAAGAACCAGAAATGAGCCTGGTTGTTAACCTGATGGGTAACAAACTATCTGAACCACAAAAAAGAATATTGGAAAAAGGCTTAGGATATGTCCCCACTAGTAACATGGACAAATTCCACCTATGCAAGGAAGTACAGGAGTTTATAAGGAGACTCAAGCTACAGGTCTTTTTCAAAGACAAAGTGGTCACTCAAGAGAAAGGAGATACTGGACTCAAGCCTCGATCCACTTTCACACCAATGAACAACACCCTCCCCATAGAACTCCTGACCTTTGAAAAAGCTGTCATGAAAGATCTGGAAGTCCTCGACCCAACGCAGAAACGCGTCTTCCAAAATGTTTCAAATGAAGAACGAAGGGCACTCCGTGACTTAAGCAACAACAAACAATTGGTCATAAAACCAGCGGATAAGGGGGGTGCAACCGTACTAATGAATATAGATCAATATGACAAGGAGTGTAACAGGCTATTACAGGACAAAAGAAACTACGAAATACTCTCATCAGATCCAACTGAGAGAATTTCAATCAAGATAAAGACAATGGTAGAGGAGGCACTGTCGCACGACTGGATTACCACTAAAGAAGGGGAATTTCTGTGCCAAAAAAACCCAAGGACCCCCTACCTGTACATCTTACCCAAGATCCACAAGGACCTTGTAAATCCACCGGGAAGACCGATTGTATCAGGGATCGGGTCGGTCCTCGAACCAGTCTCTAGGTTTGCGGACGCATTCCTACGTCCAATGGTACAAAGCACATCAACATACCTCAGAGACACGAAAGATGTGCTCAATCTGCTCGAAGAGGTGTCATTTGACCCCAACACACAGCTATTAATTAGCTGTGATGTAGAAAGCCTATATACGAGCTTGCCCCACAACGAAACACTGGCGATAATTGAGGATGTCCTCTTCGCAGATGACTGGGAGTACCAAACACCACGAAACGTGGTGATGGAATGTTGTGCCCTGGCCCTCAAGGAGAATTTCTTTGAGTACAACGGCACTCTGTACCTCCAAAAGCATGGGACCAGCATGGGAAGCACATTTGCTCCAAGCATAGCTGGTCTCTATGTTCACCACCTGGAGGAAACTAAGATACTAAACATCAGTAACCCATTCCGGCAAAAGATCCTAACCTGGAAGAGGTATATTGACGACATCCTTATCATCTGGGATGGTGATGATAAGAGCGCCCAACAGTTCCTGACATGGCTCAACTATCAGGATGAATTCCTCAAATTCACCAGCGTCACAACAAAAACCAATCTGGTATTTCTGGATCTGAACATCTTCCCCAAAAATGGCAGATTGATGACAACAACCCATTTTAAGAGTACTTCCAAAAACTGTCTCTTGATGTATCAGAGCTTTCATCCGAGACACTTGAGGGATAACCTCCCCTACGGCCAGTTCTTGCGACTTCGTAGGAACTGTACGGAAGTTGCCAATTTCAAAACTCAGTCAGAAGACCTGCGGAAAAAGTTGAAAATGAGGAACTACCCCCCTAGGATCATTGATCAAGCCTACAAGAGAGCAAGAAACAACTGCAGAGAAAGCCTCCTGGAGGACAAAGTCAAAAAAGTGGAAGAGCAGAGACCAATATGTGTGACCACGTACAACACCAACTCTGACCAGGTGAGCAAAATTATTAATAAGAACTGGAAGATCCTCAATAGTGGTGGCCTGGAAATTCCAAAACCTATGTTCTCGCACAAAAGAGCACAGAGTGTCAGGGACATATTGGTACATACCAGACCCAAGGCCAACAGGGTGAACAACATTGGTAATCCAAACTTTGTACAAGGGCACTACCCTTGTGGCGGATGCAAGGTATGCTGTTTGACCAGGAAAAGCAAGAAATTGACCTTCAACAACGGGACAACATGGGAACAAAGAACATTCAGCAACTGTAATAGTTCCAATGTTGTGTATCTCATCACATGTCCCTGCAAACTCGAATACATTGGCATGACGAGCAGGGCAGTGAAATTAAGAATAGGCGAACACAAAAGCACAATCAAGTGCAAAAAGTCCAGCACCAAATTAACAAACCACTTCCTGGAAAGTGGTCACAAACCTGAGGACATACTGTGGACTGTAATTGAACAGATCGACAACGAAAGACATCTCCTTGAAAAGGAACAGAGATGGGTTTTTCGTGTCCAGTCCAACAAAAATGGGTTGAACAATGAAATTCCGTGGGGTCAGTTATAGAACCCCCGTACCCCTGAACCCCCACTCTCTGAGGCACCACCCCTAACCATGGCCAAGATGATACCAAAGGTCCCATAAAATCACCAACACCACTGGCATGTGGAGACCAACCCCTTTGGAACACAGCGCAATTGTGGTATGACTACTGTGCCCAACCTTAGCACAGGGGTCAAGTCTTACACCACATAATAACTATGTCTTTCATAGCATATCCCACAGCGATTTTGGCTGTTTAATCTGTATACCCAATCGTGTCTTTCTCCAACTCTGGGCAGTAACCTGCGTAAATATTCAAAGCCCAAGTCAATCCACTTATTATACATGTTTCCCGCATTTTGGCTAAGCGCACATAGCTTTCAATCTAGGTCCTCTACAATCGACCTGATCACACTACTATGGCCTCTGCGTCAATTAATTGTTGTAAAACCTCCCCTGCCATAATTTGTTAATAGCGATCCAACCTATCTATATTGCATTAACATTTGCATAGTGCAGGCAAAATCCGAGTATCAATGGAAATAGAAGGAAGACTTCCGCTAAATATGCCCTCCCGCGTCCCATTACGGGCGGCCATTTTGAGTTAGCGCGCTAGTCTTTTGGTAGACCCGTCAGCAGCGCGCAGTGAAGCTTAAATGATTTACCGCTCCCCACACGCGAGCATTCAGCAGAGCGGCAACACTGGTAGAAGTAAGATTTAGGGACTATGCGGACAATGTAAGTAACAGACTTTCACCCCAGGTCTCTAAACAAGTGGGTTTTGAGATATGTTTCTTACTCTTCGCACAAAGTGTTCAAATACGCTAAGGGCGTGGCTCTCTTTCTTGCAGAGCGCCGCGGGAATTCCTACCGATTGTCAGCTCATGGGGCACCACGCGCTTGCCACAACAGTACGTATGGTTAACCATTCAAATATAGGGGTGCGTCCCGATTGATGGGGACTTTTATTGAATCAGTAACTAAAACCATAAGACTAGTATGAGAGATCGGGCTCCTCTTTTTTAACCCTGTGAGATGTCGCTGCATGTATTGAGTCGCGAGAGTGTGTGTGTGTGGAGATTGAAACAGCCCCAATTACAAAGGGCACGACAAAGTTCGGGGATTTTCTCGGACAGGCAGGGGATGCCAGATTGAACCATCACTCTGTCCATAAAGTCTTGCATTAGGGCTTTAGGCAATGGGCAAATGAAATTTGACAAAAAGAATTGTGGCGCAGACAACCATGAAAGCGCAGTGACAAACCACATTTACTACTATGAACATCTGTGTGTTTTTCCTCCACTGTTCGGCATTATTTACGGACAGCTAGGGGATGGCAGATTGAACCATCACTCTGTCCATAAAGTCTAAAGTTATTCTTTGTGTAATGGGTGAATGGATATGATGAGTGAAATTGCGGCGTAAAGAATAATGAAAGCGCAAAATCCACAGCTACAAATGTAAATATCTGTGTTTCCCTTTTTTTCCCTTTTCTTTACAGAGACCACATTTAGGTCACTATTTTTGTTAATTTTTGCTTCCCTGGGGCCAGCTCATGCCCTGAAGCATAAACTAACAGTGGACTTTTACTGTTAGTTTTTAGGAAGACAGGCTGACAACACTTAGCAACTGAGCTTATTTTAGTAGGGACCAGTAGAAGGTCCTGATGAGTAGGCAGTAGGGGACTGCCTACGAAACATGTAGACCAGGTTGTAGCGATCGGCTCAACCCCAAAACCCCCTTCTTAACGTCCCCAGCTAGAGAAGTGAATACATTGTTTTTTTCTACTAGCCAGAGGATTTTTAATTTTTGTACTCACACACTTTGTTAGGTCCCTACACGTTCACTGACACCACCCACCTTGCACCATCACATAGTCCTGTCACCACTTCAGTGCTCCCGCGTAGTCGGTCAGGTCGTAGCACGCCCCGCCCCGTAGAGGGACGGGAAGACCCCAATGATGAAGCATGACACTACTGGATTTTTTTAGTGTGTGAGGGGTATTTTAAAAAGCACATAGCGCTCTCATCTTTACCACCCTAAGAGAGAGTATTTTCACTATATTTCATCACTGTAAAACCAACAAATAAAATATATGTCCACACATTGATAGAATCTTTTTGTTTATGTATATCAGTTTGGAGGGTGATTCTATCAATACCTCTGCACTTCCCCTATTGTTTTGGACAGAGTCGTTACCCATTGTCCACTACAGAAAGTGATTTTTCCAAATTAATACGATCAATTTCTCGTATTTTTTCTGCTGTTTCAATTTGCATTACTTTCCAAGCTTCGTTGTATGCAGCGTATATACCGGCCGCTATGAAACGTTTTTGACGCTGTTTGCGTGGTCCCATTATGAAGTCACGCAAATCAGCACCGTCTTTAAGTAAAGTCAAGTGTTGCTTAATTTCAGCCAGTGTGGATTTCTGTAGCCACTCAAGGCATAGCTTCCCTACACTGTATGTTGTAACTATCCCTGGATGTTGTCTCTGGGAGTATCATGGGTCTGGCCTGGTCATTTTTAAACCCTGTGTTTTGTTCAGGAATCTATCTTGACAGTTATTCGTGTCTGTTGGCCAGATCAACCACTTTTTCCATTCAGGATGTGTTCTGTTTTGGTTAAAAATATGGGTTATGTCTATCTCCACATCTGTAGTGCTATCACCATCAGTTATGGGTTTCAGAATAGACGGTGTATTTAAATCTTTTATCTTAGCTAAGCCAAGACAAGTAGTTTGTTGAATTGTGTCATTCAAAAATATCATTTGTTCTGGGATCATGCAGGCCCTAAATAATGCTTCTAGGCCTTGTACTTGCCAATCTTTGGTACCCCAGATCGTTTTTGTTTCAATGTTGTTATTCCAAAATTCGAAACCAAATGTAGACATTTTGTCATAAAATTTTCCAGAATAAATCAATTTAGTATTTGTCAACATTGTTTTCATTCCTGTCCTATTTACCATTTTAAAATTAAACGATTTCGGATCACTGTTGTTAAACCCTGAAAAGTACTGGAATTTCTCATAAAATGTTTTCGAGCGGCCTTTTGGCGGTGTTGGACAGTGTTCCCATTGGTTATAAGATAAAACCTTTCTAGGCTGTGCAGTTTTATGCAAATAGTGATCACCAAAGTGGTTATAGCAGTATAACTCTTCATAATTCGATGAACCCTGTAAGTAATCATGTTCAGTAAATTTGGCTGACATTACTAAATCTGACATCATATTAACAATGTTTTCAAAGTCCCAATCATCAGAGAAAGTACTTGGTGTCACAAAGTCACTTAATGAAACCTTGAACTGGTGTGGATACTTCAAGAGCTCAATCGGGCCAAAAATGTCATATTCAGTTCTGTCCCATGCTACCCCACCGGGTATTGGTGTGGCTGAGATGTTTACTGATGATAGTTCTCTTTTCTCGATGTGGGAGGATGTGTGAGGCTTTAGGACCAGGTTGATGTTCTGACTTGCTGTGTCAATTGTACTATATTTCCCATCAATGAATTTTCCCAAACATAGAACCATGATGAGCCAAAGCAGGGGAGTAAGTACACCTAACACAATCCATAATTCAATCCATGGTGAAATCAGATATGTTTCTTTTAGTTGAGAGAAAGTTCAATTATTTTGTCTTTGAAAGTTTTTGTTGCAGGCATTTCTTCATGCTCACTTGGATCTTCCGAGAAGTCGTCGAAGTTGATGAAGTAGCCAGATGCAGTTCTTTCAATTGTTTTCCGGATTTTCATTTGCTTTTGCATTTTTCTTTGTTTCATTAGAATAGTCACAGGCTACATCATTGTAGATTGGTGTTTCTTGACGAACTGTTACTATTTGGGTTTCAAGAGGCACAAGTTCCATGGCATTATTGCATAGTCCTTTTTTATTCACTGCAGGTTTATCAAATTTGATTAGTCTCTCAGCATGAGCCTCTTGGATTGAAGCAAATTTCGGTATTCTGCTATTTCCTGGGAGTCCACTGGGCCTACTACTTATTATTGGCCACATGATTGTGGTTTTACCAGGTCGATGGATACAACTCGGTTCTCCTTTTTACCAGCAAGGGGCGGTAGTACAACTGATCTCATTCCGCTGATGGCTAAGACAGGTACAGCTTTTCTGTAAGAAGGCCCAAATTCCTTCTTCACCGCAATCTTCTCTCTGACCAGATCCCCAATCTCTGGAATCCAGACAGGTCTTGCTGGGACAGGTGGTTTTTCTTCAGTGGTTGTCGGCTGTTGTTTCAATTTTATGTTACTCAGGCTTTTTCTTGTTTCATTTAGATCCTGTAAAACAGCCAAACGGTCTTTGATATCAACGCATTTTTCTTCTACCACTGAAGTGTGACAGTCAAGATCCTGAATTAGCATTCTAGTACCGAACAATAGTTCGTATGGAGTGAGACCTTTTAGAGAATTTCTTGGCAGATTATTAAGACTACGTTGGACACTTGTTAAATGTTTGACCCACCCATCACCCGAACCTAATACCCTCGCCGTTATAGATTGCTTTATGTCCCATTTTTTTCTTTCCACTACCGCATTTCCCTCAGAATGGAAGGGAGAAGAGTACCGCAGTGCGATGCCCATGCTGTTCATGGCCTCTTTGTAAGCTCGAGAGCTAGATGCAGGACCCTGATCAGAATGTAGCATGCCAATTGCGTATATGCCGATAAAGACTTGCAAATCTTTTTATAACAGTTCTGGCGTCAGCCGAATGCTGCTGGTCTACATAATCAAGTTAATTTGTCTTAATAATTATTGGGACGCATTTCTCTGGTTGGATTTCTGTATCATAGAAAGCCTGAAACTTTCTAACTAAGATGTCTGGGCAGTGTTCTGGTCCGGTTCACAGCTGCAATCTCTGTTGCAGTCTGGACAATCCATTGCAAATTTGTAAATTTGCACGCTCATTCCCGGCCACCAGTTCTCTGATTGTAATTCTCTTAAAGATTTCAAGATCTGTTGGTGCCTCGGACCCAGTCCCATGTGTGCCCATTCAATCAAGAAAACTCTCCGGTTCGTGTTTGGAATTACTCTATCCCCCACTCCAGGGATTTGAGCAAACGGAACGGAGTTTGCACCAATTATGTATGTATTACTGAGTGGATAGTTGAGAGGTAATGCTGCATAATTTCCTTTTAATGAGGCTTTTACTGCCAGCATGGTTTCCCCATTTATATGTTTTTTTGAACGCTGTTCAGTGGCTACGGAAGCCGGTTGAACCGCTTCCGCTGTGGCTGTGTCAGCCAATGAATTCCCTACAACGTGAACGCCATCACGTTGATGACTCAGTGCGTGTATCACGTGAGTCTTCTGTAGTTCTTTCTTTAAAAGAACTACTTGTTCCCAAAGCGATTTATGCTTTATAGTGGCACCTGTGTCATCTTTGTAACCGTTTTTACTCCATGTCTGCATGTCACTGTTGTAAGACTTGACGCAGAAATGCGAATCGCACACTATTAGTGTCGGGAATTCACGATCTGCATTTTCAAGCGCCATTTTTTAAGATCTTATTTCAGCTCTCTCAGCTGAACAGTTTCTGATTGATTCAGTTTTGGTAATCACCGGACTGAATTTACCAGAGTGCCAGCGACCTTTAACAATCGCGCACGCTGCTTTGTACGATTTTTTCACTACATTGTAGTGTTGTGCAAATCTGTCCATGTAGATTACACAAGTGCACTTTTCTAGAGGCAGAATTTTGATTGGCAGAGGATATTCTTGTTCGTACTCTAGATCATCTAGTTTCTTCAGTTTCGGGTCAAAACAGTATTTCTCGTCTTCTGCAGCTAGAGAATTTTCCCATTGTATCCATTCTGAATCTAATTCCACAACATTTAAATTGCGTGTGCATGTTAATGCCTCAAGGGCTGATTCTGCTGTAAAAACAGTTATCCTTCTGCCTTGGGCTTGGGCTCTTTCTTTTGCTACAGCAGTTTGAACCGCTAACAGATTTTTTTCTGTAGAACTGGATTCATTTCAGCTTTAGTGTACAAATGTGATTTGTAAGCTATAGGTACCGTTTCTCCCTCATTAGAGGTCAGGTAAGTGAATCCGCATCTTCCTGTGATGACTCGGATTACAAGATTGTGTGTGTTTTCACGTGTTTGCAATTTTGTTTTAGTTAACATGTCTGTTTGTAGTGATCTTAAAATTTCTGTGTGTTTCTGAGTCCAATTTCTTGGTATGAAATCAGGTCTTATTAATTCATAGAATGGTTTAACTCTCTCTGCATAATTTAGTATGTATGTTCTTCCGAAATTTAGGAAACCTAGTATTGATTGTAAATTCTTCAGCGTTTTTGGTGCTTGGAGTACAGCACATTTCTCTAAGAAATTGTCTGCCAGGCTCTTGCCTTCACTTGATAATTCATATCCTAAAAATAGGACTGTTAGATGGGCAATTCGTGACTTTTTAAAGTTGAATTTGTAACCCTCTGAAGCGAACCCAAGTATTATGGTGTTCACTCTTTTTAAGTGAGTCTCCAGGTCATCATCTGTGAGATAGATGTCATCGACATAGGATAATGTCTCATCGTCGTATATTTGTAGTAGCTCTGTTACCCTTGCTGAGAATAATCCTGGGCTATTCTTGAATCCCTGTGGGAGTCGACAGAAGTGTTTTTGTGACCCCATTATTGAAAAAGCGGTCAAATATCTGCTTTCAGGTGCAATGTTTTGACAAAAGAATCCATTAGAGATGTCTAATGTCGTTTTATATTTTTTGCGCACAATGGTATTCATTAGTGCTGCACTGTGTGAGTTTTGTACTGCAAATGTTTTACAACAGGAGTTAAGGTGTCTGTAGTCCAAAACTAGATGATATGAATCGTCTGGTTTGGAGACAGGAAACAAAGATTGTTCATTTGTAAGGTGCATGTTTCAATCACCCCTTGATATTCAAGTTGATCTAAAATCTCCTTGACCTGCTTCTTAGCTTCTTGTTTAACTGGGTACTGCCTGCCTAGGTTGATTTTTTAACTGGACTTTGTGGTAAGGTGAGTCCTCCTCCCATCCTACATGGTTTTTATATAAAGCTGGAGCTTGGGCTACTGCCCATTTTCTTGCAAGTGTATATTTTTCATGAATTGGTATATGATTAGAGAAGGCAGGCATAATTACTTCTTCGCCATGAGGGCACTCCCTGACAAATTCTAGTGGCCAGTCTTTTTCAGCTAACAGGATGCCATAGCCTTTTGAAAGATTATCCCAAAAGAGACCTCTTACTTTCCTCGTCTTGTCCCCCTCTATACGTAATGTTATTTCGTATTTTTTATGGGGTTTGCTAACCCTTGTATCTGCAGTTTCCACCTGAATGTATTCATTCGTGTCCACTGTCTCCAGATGATTCATCAGGATCTTGCGAGCTATGGTCACTTCTGCTGCGCTGTCTAGCATTGTCTGGGCCCACTCTCCGTTTTTCAGCTGTGTCCTCAGATTCCTCGGCATGTTTAATCTTAATACTTGCTACCTTCTTTCTGGGATATTGTGATTTATTACTTTGATGAGCAGGTTCCTTGTCTTTGGACTTGACATGCTCTTCTCTGTGTTCTGATCGTCCTCGCCTTTCCGATTTCTGTGAGGAAGATTGAGAAAGATTGAGTGAGAGGGATCAAGAGGGACGTGTGTCAATATCTTGATATCTATCAGGTTTTCTCAATTTATCCCTATCTCTAAGGTTGTATCTTTTTTCAGAGGGCTCCCTTTGGGGAGACTTGTTTCCTCAGTCTGGAGATTTTTCTCTCCGTTGACGAGACCTTCCTCTAGACTAGAATCGTTTTTCCATGGAAGTGGACTGTTTGTTACCCTCCCAGATCCTTTTTGGAGTATTCAGATTATTTTTAATAAATGTTTTTTCAGGATTTTCAGTTAGTTGGGGTTTTACCGGTTTCCCACCCAAACTATCTCTCCCTAGTTCTTCATAGGATTTTTCTATGATTCTGGCAAGTTCAGATGGTTGTTCTGCTATATCTGTCTCCTTCAATTTCTGGCGGATCGCCACAGATGCTGCAAATTGAACTAATTCTCTGTATGCCTTCGTTAATTCTTTCAGTTTAACTAGGAGTTCTTCGCTTGACATTGTTTCGATGTCTGGGTGTGTTACGTAACTGGCTAGAACCGGCCCGTTGCTTCCGGTTTACCTAGTGGACCGTGCCTGGTGATGTGATTATTATGTTTTAGGGCGCCATTAAACCAGAGTAGGTGCTATTGGTAATTTAGTGGGATTTCAACGTCCTCGAAAGGAGTATATATATCCGGAGGTTCCTCTATTTTGTAATAGTGGAATTCTTTTGTTATAGAGTTTGCTGCTGGAAAGTGTATCCATGAATAGAATACCTCTGGCTGCCGATATTCATGGGCCTCTACCACGAATATGACTGTACCAACACGTGATGTCAGTCCACTTTTTATAAGTTTAAGAGTTATAGCTCTTCTAATGTTTACCGGAATGAGTATAACACTCGGGTCACTTCCTTGGATGGCTGTGTCTTCCTCTATCAGTTGCGCCGCTATTCTAGCTCTTTCAGCTTCATCGTCACTTTCCACCATTTTACTGACAGAAAGCTCTTAGTTGCAGATCAAGTTTCAAGGAAACAAAGTTTAGATGCACAATATTTTTGGAACACTGTATCCTTCAACGTTGACTAAACCAAAAACTAATACATAGGAATCTCTTCCTACTAAGTTCCGGCGGATATTAACCTTTCACCCACTCAACAGACGTCTTTTGGAGCTTTTACGGAGAAAGGGTTCTGTGTGAACAAGCACGACTGAGTTACTCTAGTGTCTTGCGTTAGATTATCGCCTTACCAAACGTTGGGCGCCATGTAGTGTAGTTCCTATTTTCCCAATAGGGTCTGCGCATTGGAATATTATAAACAGCAGTGTAGACGAGGTCATCTAGGTCTCTACTATGTTAGACTTAATTTAGGTTTGCCAGCTAGCTCAGAGGTCACTAGAAACTTTCTCGAATTAATAGGGAGGGGTTAACTTCCCTGATTTAGACAAGAAGGGATTCAGCTTCTGACAACCACATAAACATGACAACTTTGCTCCCTCAAAATAAAGAGTGTATCTCTAGAGTCGTGTGAAAACAATAGACGGCTATTTCACTCAGTCAATCGTGCATACTTAGTTTCACCAGAGTGCAGAGAAATAGAGAGACAGGCGTTTTCAATAAAAAGGTGTTATTTTATTGAGCAGTCTTCTTTCTCATGCAAGAGAAATGAATTGCCACACTTGCAATACTTATTATGAAGTAGAGTGCGTACAGTAAAAGTAGTATTATGAGATAATACTGTAAAAGCATAGATATGGTTTCTTAGCCATATGATACTTAAAATAGATAATATATATATATATATATATATATACATAAAACCATTGACTAACGTACTCAACTGGTGCTTCTAACTACGCCTACCCTGATGCACCTGACCTAAGCCTAACACTTGGGAAGGAGTAAGTAAGTAGCAGTTTAAGTTAGGTTGGTTAAGATTGTTTTTGCCAAGGATCTGAATCAAGAATTCTCTTAAGGGTTTAGTCAGCTCCGTACCTTAGTAATAGAATGTGGGAGGTCTGGTATCTCTTTCTTCAGGACTCGATCTCCCAGCAACCCACAAGGGTGACTCAGGAACACCGGAGCTGGATTTTCTCGGCGTGAGAAAAAGTAGCTTCTCCAGCGCGTCAAAGGGGAGGGGCGGCTTCCGTGGGCTCTCGCATCAGCTGGGCTCTCGGGCAAGTAGATAGTCAGTCTGCTCCAAACCACTGTGTGTTTGCGTAAGGCAACTGTTGGCATTTTATACCTGAAAGGTGCCGGGTTTGACATAAGGTTGAACATAAGACGTCACTAAGAACTAACAGTTCTTGCTGGACTCCAGGAGTTCTTGTTCAAATCAAAACAAAAGCAGGGGGGGGATTTCCCAGGCTGCTGGAGGCTTGGTTTGTTTAAAGAACGTGTTGTGCTTTCTAGGAGTCGATGGGAGTAGCCGTGCTGTGCTTTGGACTGCATGCCTTTGTAAGGATATTATTGATTATAACCGCACAAGGGCATGAATCAGGAATATCGAATTAGGGTCCTAGATAGAAATACAACAGTAACTCTCCCCCTACATACACAGCTTTCTCATCAATAACTTTATTGCAAATGTTTTAGTTATATTATCAGTGATCTCACAGAAGGTGTCTTGACTGATGAAATATGTGGGGTAGGTATCAGACAATGGCAAGGGCGTGAGTTATAGCTACTTGGAATTTTGTGTGTAAATTGTGAACCTAACTATAATGTCTGGTAACCTTTGTTTTTTTAGTGAATTTCTAAGATTTTTTAAATTCTATTTCCTAACTGATTGACCTGGCATCTTTGGCCAGTGTTGCCCCAATCTTTCTTTTGCTTCTGACCTCCTGCTTTTGACTGTATGCTTCATTTAGTTTTTGCTAGTTTTAGAACTGCGGGCACTTTACCACTGCTAACCAGTGCTACAGTGCAAGTGCTCCCTGTGTAAAATGTATCTGTAAATGCTATCTGTAACTGGCCTGCAAATGCAAAAGTAACAAATGATAGACGGAATGCTGAACAATGCAAGCATTTACCCCCAGTCACAAAGATCTGGTTTTAATCCATTGTTCTTTTGCTTACCACACCACCCCAGTTTGGACCCCAGTTTGGACCCAACCATATGCAAATCAGTCTTGACCCTAAATGTAAATGTAAATGTCAAGGTATTTGTAGAGCGCACTGCCACCAAGCGGTTTCCTGGCGCTATTACTCATACCGCTGTGGAACCCTTCCTGGCTTTCCCTATTGCCCAAAGTTGCAGCATGGAGCTCATGATTATAATAGGCACCGAGGCGAGAATTGTCAGGTCCGAGGAAATTGTGCCCAAGACCCGCCGAGGAGGGAATTGAACCCTGGGCCTGGGCCAGAACTCTGCATCAGGGTCTGCCGCTCTAACCATTGAGCCACACTTCTCCTGTTGCTCATGAGAACAGTCCAGCCCAAACTGATAAGCCAGGTCCTCCCTGGACCGGAAACAAGCATCCTGGGACCAGTTTCGTGGCATCACCCCTCATCTGCCAGGCTAGCTTGAATCCAGTGGTGCACTGATCGTGCCACCCACAAGAGTAGCCTTGTAACCATGTCTCGGACCTCACACTGCAGTGTCTGTATGTGCATTTTGAACTGCCTTATTATCCTGGCAAGCACAACTACTTACCAGGCCCTAACTTTCTCTTTTACTGTATGTAATACACCCCTATGGTAGGCCAAAGGTAGCCCCCATGGGCAGGATGCAGTGTATCTGAAAGGTAGGACATGAACTGGTGAGTTTTACATGTCCTGATAGTGAAATACTGATAATTTCATTTTTCACTATTTCAATGTCTATCTCTCCCATAAGTTATCATTGGAGATGCCTTGTAACATCTTGAAAGTTTCTCTTTCAATTGTGAACAGATAGATGTTTGGGGGTTAGGGTCACCGAACTCACAATTTAAAAATACATCTTTTATTGAAGGCGTTTTTTGAATTACGTGTTTTAAAATTGCACTTTTAGAAAGTAGGCATTTTCTTGCTTTACCATTCTGTGCCTCTGCCTGCCTGTGGAATCCAAACATCTGGGTTTGGTTGACAGTCGGGTTGTTTGTGCATTCACCCTAGACACTTACCCAATGGAAGCTGAGGGAGCTGAGGTGTGCCCTCACCACATCTTCAACAAAGCAAACCCCAACATCAGATCTCAACTGCGGAAAATCATCAACAGCTCCTTCGAGACCACCACATTCCCGGAAAGCTGGAAGCAAGCTGAGATCAACGCCCTACTCAAGAAACTCACATCGGACCCAAAGGACTTCAAGAACTTCTGGCCCATCTCCCTTCTTCAGTTCCCGGCGAAAGTCATTGAAAAGATCGTCAACAGGCAACTGACCCACTTCCTCAAGGAGAACATCACCCTCCCGGAAAGCTGGAAATATGCTGAGATCAACGCCATACTCAAGAAACCCACAGCGAACCCAAAGGGCCTCAAGAACTTCTGGCCCATCTCCCTTCTTCCGTTCCCGGCGAAAGTCATTGAAAAGATCGTCAACCGGCAACTTCCTCAAGGAGAACATCATCCTGGACTGGTCCCGATCCAGATTCCACAGCAATCACAGCACCAAAACGACCCTTATTGCTGCCACAGACGACATCAGGACTCAACTGGACAACGGCGAAACTGCTGCCCTTATTCTCCTGGACCACTCGGCAGCATTGTACACTGTTTGTCACCACACCCTATGCACACGCCTACACAACGCAGGAATATGCGACAAAGCCCAGGACTGGACCACCTCCTTCCTCATCGACAGAACCCAGAGGGTCCGCCTCCCCCCATTCCGTTCTGAAGCTACCAAGATCATCTGCGGCGTGCCTCCAGGATCATCCCTCAGCCCTACCCTTGTCACCATCTACATGGCACCACTCACCAACATTGTCCTCTTGCACAACTCAATATCATCTCCTACTCTGACGACACTCAACTGATCCTCTCACTCACCAAAAACCCTGCCACCTCCAAAACCAGCCCCCTCAAAGGAATAAAGGCCATCACCAGCTGGATGCAGACCAGCCACCTAAAGCTTAACTCGGACAAGACATAGGTCCTCATCCTCAGATCCACTCCCTCCACCTGGGACGACTCCTGGTGCCAGCCACTATGGGAGCCGCACCCACTCCCACTGACCACGCACGTAACCTGGGGTTTATTCTGGACTCATCACTCTCAATGACCCATCAAGTCAACGCCGACTCCTCCCCCTGCTTCAACATCCTCCGCATGTTCCGCAAGATCTACAGATGGATCCCCACCGGAACCAGAAGTACGGTCACATAGGCCCTCGTAAGCAGCAGGCTGGTCTATGACAACGCCCTCTACGAAGGAACCACAGCCAAACTAAAGAAGAGACTCAAATGCTTACAGATCGCCTCCGCACGCCTCATCCTCGACATAACCCGCCACCCCCACAACACTGCCCACCTGAAAGACCTGCACTGGCTCCCAGTCAACAAGAGGATCACCTTCAAGCTCCTCACCCATGCCCACAAAACACTACACAACACCGGACCAACCTACCTCAACAAACGTCTCACCTTCTACACCCCAAACCACCAGCTTCGCTCCGCCGACCTCGACCTCGCCCTCGCCCTCGCCATGCATCCACAGGACCTCCACCAGCGGCAGATCCTTTTACGTCACCCGCAAAGACATGGAACACCCTCCCGACAAAGCGGCGACAATCCCAGGACCTGGGGACCATCAGGAGACTTCTCAAGACCTGGCTGGTCGAGCAGTAGCTGCATCCCCCCGCTCAGCACCTTGAGACCCTCATGGGTGATTAGTACGCTTGACAAATTGATTGATTGATTGATTGCCCTGTATATCTTGATGGCCCATTAGCATTCTGAGCTAGAGTGGTGGGAGAAGTTGTCACTGACACCTGAGTAGGACTGTGCCTGTCCTCACATAAAGCTGTCTCCATCCCCTGTAATGGGTGCCAACACATCGTTGCTGTACGGCTGAAGAATCGATGAAGCGCATGCAATGCGGCTGACACATCACCCCAACATGAGTCCCGAGCACTGCATCACCAATGTTCATGGCGAATGCTCCGACTCTTGCGCATCACCTGCTTCATGGCTGTGAAATCGATGCAGCACCTGTTTCACCGCATCAACACAGCACATCTGAATGTTTGATGAATTTTCCCTGAGCGTTGTGTTCTTTATCAACTTTGCCCCGCAGTAAGAAACTGAGGCCGTGTGTCTGGGTATCGACGCATCACCTTCCCTCACAGTAAGGAACTGACGCATCACCTACCCTGAACTGCAGTAAGGAACCAACGCATCACCTCCTCTGGGAGTAAGGAACCAACATATCACCTCCCACCTTGAAGTAAGGAACCGATGCATCGTTTTGCTTTTCCGTCACCTCATCTCCCCTGCACCGGTTTTCGTCTTTGATTTTGATGCATCCCATTTACTTTGTGCTAAAAGTGACACATCCATAGTTTCCTATGGACTAAACTTGCTTAATCTCTGAAAAGGAATACCTTTACTTGTGTATGTTGGATGTTTGCCGTTCTGGTTTTGTTTTATTCAGCTAAATATTGGTTATTTTACTAAACTGGTGTGGCGCCCATTTGTAGAGTTTCCACTGTGTTACTGTGTGAGTGTATGTACAAATGCTTTACACATTGCCTCTGAGATGAGCATGACCGCTCATGCCAATCTACCAAGGAGATGAGCAGGGATTATTTTAGCTGTGTGATTCCCTTACCCTGACTAGAGTAAGGGTCTCTACTTGGACAGGATGCAAATCTTAGCCAACTAGAGACCCCCGTTTCCAACACTGGTGGCAGCAGTGGGATAGAATTTGTGTTTGTACTTTACCTACAGTGATTGATGTACATTACTCTATATCACAGACCCCTAGGGTACCACATATGTTTTTTTGATTTTTCTCTTCTTGACAACTCCTGAAGTTTTGGTCTACAAATCAGTCTGGGGAGCCAACAGTTGGAGCTACAGAGGCATTGTTTGAAATACATATGTTGGAATCCTACACGGTCCCTCACCTCAAAAAGTTCTGAAATTAATTCTAATGTCCTATCAGGGATCTCACTAAAAAGAAAGAGCTTCACAAGTCACTGAGGGTCTAGTGAGAAGCAAAAGAGACTGGTGGGCACCCAGAGGGTGAGAATGATGACGTGGAGGAGCAAAGCCTGCAGGGGAATGTTGTGAATCAGGATCCACCTGGGAGGAAGGCACCTTCCGTGGGAAGCAGCAGTGTGTCCTCCAGAGGTCAGTCCCCAGAGGAGCTCTAGGACAATCAGGAGGCCAGGAGGCATCAAATTGATCTGCAAAGGCTCAGGATGGAGAATGAAAGGGACCTCCAGAAGGATACATTGGCAGTAGAGTAGAGAAAAATTATGCTAGCTCAGGAGATGACCTTAAAACCTGGCTTTTTACCCTTTAGTGTGTCTCCTTTTTGCTGTTCATGAATGTTTTATCTGTTGTTATGTTTCTTCTTATGAGCTGCCAAAATAAAGCGCCGGGACACTCCAATGGAGTAGCCGTGCGCTATAGAAATTAAATTTAACATAACATAACATAACATAAAAGAGTTGAACTTGAAGGCCAAGTCCAGCACAGATGATGTCAGTATTTTATCCATGCAATCTGAGAAAGTTCTGCACTAGTCAAAGCATGTAGGGAAAGAGTATACTAAGGGGGATGACACACAGAGATGGTTTCTGGGCTATGAGGCAGCGCTTCACATGAATGGGTTCCCTGAGCGAACCTGGGGGGCAGGCACATGGAATCAGTTCACAGTGGAGGGTAGGTATACATTGCTGGTTTTAGGGGATGCACATCCACTCACCAATCCAGAGATGAAGGCAGTCCTCCTTACCTGGGAGGGTCTTACCCACTGAAAACTACAGAGGTAAGTTTAACAAGAGTAAGAATCCTGATTCCCAGACATGGCTTGAGTGTGTGGATTATTTTTGCACAGCACTGGATGGTTGGGTGAAGGTCAGTTAGGTATTATATTACCAGGGGATGTACAATTGTGCTGCATGGTAGTTCTTATCTGGTCTGTGTTTCGCACAGCTGCACCAGCATTAAATGGACAGCAAGCTTAGTGACCACAGGAAGCTTGCTTAGGAGGCGGGTCGCTGGGTGAATTCCAGGGTCTGCAGGAAGGTTTATGGGGAGACTCTGCCAAGGGAGGACAGGGTCTGCAGCGACAGAAGGGAGGGAGAAACAGTAAACAGAAGGAGTTCTCTAAAGAGACTCAATTTAATTCCCAGGGTAAGGATTTCTGCCCATCAGGAGATAGGAAACCATTGTTCTCATCAGGTAAACATGCAGAGAGGGGATCCCAAAAAAGTTTGGCTTGTGATCAGTAGGGTCACATTAAGGGGGAACATGGCTGCCGCTACTCCCTAACGGTTGCGGGCTCTTCAACTTGATGGCGGGCGTGAGATCGTAAAGCGACAGCTTGTGCTTATCGTGGGCATCCGGAGGTGCTGATTAGAAGAGGACGTGTAGCCGGGGTGGTTTTTAGCCTTTCGCGGCTCTGGCGGCCTCGGCAGCAGTTGTTTCTCTTTTCCGCATCTCAGCAGTGTAACGGTGCGGCGTGACAGCGGAGGAATCACTGGTGAGAACGCTGGGAGGTGAGTGGGCGGAGGAGCCGCCGACCTGCAAGAAGGATTGGCTTCCCGCTAAAAGGTATTGGGGGCCTCAAGTGCAGAGAGCCTCTCAGGTTTAAGTGGATTGCAGTGACAGCGGGCGAACAACTAAGGCAGTATATCCAACTCCAAAGGAGCAGGCAAACACGAACTGCATAACTCAGATGACCCCGGTAAGAAAGCGAGTGCAGATTTCATCAGAAGTAGATGAATCTGATGAAGGGGCAGGAAAAGAGGATAAAAACCCTGGTGGCTTTGAAAGTGTTGGTTTAACTTTAGATAACACAGAGAGTAAGGAGAAAAAAGAAAGAAAAAGGGGGCATAAGGCACCAGCAAGTAATAATAATGTAAATAGGTATACATTAAGAAGTAGAGGGATTTGGGGGAAAGAGGATCTCACCTTAAGCGGAAGGGGCATCAAACCTAAAATTCAGGTGATTTCTCCAACTTTGCAATCAGAGACTAGTGTGGATAATTCAACTATACTAGACTCAAGTAAAAGTCTTACAGGACTTGAAGGGCCAGACGGAGAAAAAGGAAATGGCCAATTAAAACAACCTAAGGGAAAGCCCAGAAAGGTGAAAGTTACCCGAAAACAAAAGACAAAAGAACTCCTTAGTATACAACAATCCCCAATGATATACTAATTAGCCAAAGGAAGGAGAATATGGCAATGGGTAATAAGGAACCAATTGTAAATGGATTTCCAACAAAAAATAGATTCGACCCTTTAGCAGATATTGAAGATAGCTCAACTCAGGGTTCGGAAAACTTATTCCCTATGGCTGAGCAGAATGCATCAGCTTCGCAACTCCCTCCAGACCATCAAACACAAACACAAGCTGCACCGGGCGATACAGGGGTAACGGTGCAATCTAGTACCCCAAATCTTGAAAACACAATGTCAACATTGCTGTCTGAGATAAGGGAGAGATTTGCGATCTCCAAAAATAATCAACAAAAAATTCAAGTGCATTGCGAAGTTATGGAAGAGACAATCAATAGCTTAGTTGATCGAGTTGGAGCCATTAAGTCTGCATATGAAGAGGTCTCTATGAAGGTGGCTGACAATCAAGAAGAGACATTGAAGTTAAGGAAAAAAAAGCAAGAACTAAGAGATAAGCCGGAAGTCCTTGAAAATAATGCAAGAAGAAATAATATAAGAACCCTGAATGTTCCTGAGGGGTTGGAAGATAGGGACGTCAAGGCCTTCGTAATTTCTCTTTTAACCAAGTATAATAAGGACCTTGATCAAGCTATGGTGGAAAAGGACATACAAAGAGTCCACCGAGACCCTTTTGCGCTCCGTGCAGGCTGAAAAACTGCCAGAAGAATTCTTGTAAATTTTAATACTTACTAACTAAAAGAGAGCATTCTTACCGGGGCATTTAAAGTAGGATCATATGGGAAAAATGATTGGTCCTTCCGTATCAGGTCTGATATATCCTGTACAACCCTTGATAGACAATGGGAGCTCTGTAAATATATACAAGAACTAAGAGACCTTGGTGTGATAGCAACCATCTGGTTCCCCTCATCTCTAAGGATCATGAGAAATAATAAGATGCACAATTTCCGGGATCCAAATGATGTTAAAACTATCATAGAACAAATTAAATCACAGGCTGTTAAAAAATAACATAAATAAGACCATCGGGAGGTAGGAGAGCTCAAATTGAGGTATCAATAGCATACTTTTAGTTGCTACGGAGTGTTCCCCAGGGTGGGTTGGGAGGGTGACGGGCACAAAATGTAAATATAGGAAAATCCAAAAAAAGCTTCACAAAGGGTGGGGGAGCATGTGGGAAAAAAAAAGTCCTCAAATGTCACCTATGTTTTATTCTGCAGTTCATTTAGATAGTACAGTTAGCTCAGTAGTGCTATGGTCTGAATTAAAGGGTTACCTAAGAAAATACAGGAAAATAATTGTATTGAATGACAGGGACAAATAACCCCAGAAGTCTGAAAATATTGACATGGAACGTCAATGGGCTAAGAGTGATACTGAGGAGGAGGAGGATATTGGAGTATTTGAAGTTGTGTGATGCAGATGTTATTCTTATTCAGGAATCACATCTTTTAAAACAGGAATGGTCGGTAATTTTAAAAACCCAAACATGGATAGAGCATTGCATCTGTACTACTCAAGCGGTAACAGTGAAAGGGGTGGCAATTTTGTTTAAAAAATCTTCCCAATGTACATTAGGTGAAACTCTGGTTGATCCACTAGGCAGATGGGCAATAGCAAAACCAAAGTTCCAGGGAATCTGATACGCATTTGTGGGTTATTATGGGCCAAACTTGGATGCCCCTCTCCCTTAAATACATTATTTCTACACCTAATTGAGTTGAATGAACCAATTATTATGGGAGGGGATTTCAACATACCTCTTAATATTACCCAGGACACCACACCTAAGAGAGCATTCATTACTGCACCAAAAATGAGAGCAGCTCTAAGAAAAATAATGCAAGCCCTAGGTCTTATCGACATTTGGTTCTCAAAAGGTGTGAAGTCGGGGGCAGAAGCGGGAAAATATACTTTCCATAATAAAAAACATGGTCACCGATCAAGGATATATCTTTTTTCTGGGTAACAACTGCCATCAGTATACACAAAGAATGTTGCCCATATTCTGGAGCATCAATCCGACCATTTGGCAGTTACACTTGAACTTTTGGTAAAAGAAAAGACAGCTGAAAGGCGTTGGACACCCAAACCGTATGTTACCTTTAGATGCTACAATAATTGATAAGCTGAAGAAAGTAGCAAATGAGTTCTTTATTTTTAACCTTGATTCAGCATCTGTAGATAAGGTGTGGGATACGTATAAGGCGTATCTTAGAGGTATACTAGTCGGTATCAATATTCACTCAACAAAAAGGTCAAAAAGGAAATTAAACCTCTAAAGGATTCATTTAAAATAATACAAAGTAATATAGGGCGGTCCTCAAACTCAAACAATTTGGACCTAGAGACGCAGTTAGCAACAGCAAACGTCAACCTAACAGATTATTTGGAAAATAAGGTAAAACAAAAATGGGAAGCAAGTAAATTTGCTAAGTACGAATACGGGGAGGGCTGCGGTAAACTTCTGGCCTGGAAGGGTCAAGCAGATCAGGCCAGAAATGCTATTAAAGAACTAAATTGTCAAACAACCAGTAACAGAATCACTGACGATGGGGAGATCGGACACGTTTTAGCTCAATTTTACCAAGAGTTAATACAGAAGACTTAAATCCAGACAAGGATCAACTAACAGCCTTTTTTCAGGACCTGAACCTCCCAATCCTCAGTGATGAATGTAGAGAAGAGTTATCTGCTTCATTTACAATTTAAGAAGTTTACAGAGCAATAAAGAATTTAAAAAAGGTAAGGCTGCAGGGTCTGATGCCCTTCCAAATGAAATCTGTTCCCATCTGAAGGAAGAGTTTGCTCCTATTCTGCTTAATTTGTTTAATTGCACCTATATTTTAGGACATGAACTTCCCCCATCATGGAATTTAGCCACAATAGTTATCTACCTAAAACCCAATAAAAATCCAAGGGTGTGTGAATTATACAGTCCGATCTCCCTTCATAACTGTGACTATACATTGTACACCCAGATAATCACCAAAAGGTTGGATTGGATAGTCGGATTCTTGATTCACAACGATCAAAAAGGTTTCATGAAGGATAGGCACCTACAGGATTTGACACATGAACTAATTGGCGCAATTGACTTAGCAATGGAAAGCGCCAGCCCCTTAATGTGATGACATGCGATGCTACTAAAGCATTCAATAGGGTTAGCTGGCCCTTTCTTCAAGAGGTAATCCAGCGTTTTAATCTGGGACATACATTTGTTTCTGCAATCAAGGCTCTTTACAAAAACCCACCTGCTTGAGTTTTAGTTAATGGCAATGTATCCAAACAGGTTAAAATAGGCAGGGGTACTAGGCAGGGTTGCCCTCTCACCCCCCTATTATTTAATTTGTATATCGAACTACTTGCCATTAAATTAAGGGCCTGTAGGGACATCAAACCTTTTTCCTTTAACGGGTGGGAAAATAAAATAGGGCTCTATGCAGATGATTTGATGATATTTTCTGGTCAGCTACCTGATTCAATTGCAGCTATATGGAAAATTTTAGAGAGCTTTGGAGAATTATCTGGATAAACTGTCAATCCAGCAAAGACAGAGATTATGCAGTGGAATACGGACTATAAGAGCAACCTAGTTCGACAAATTATCAGATATTTAGAAATAGAGGTGGTCTAGAACCTTGAATTACTAGCAAAAATGTACTTTGAAAAGGTCACCTTAAAGGTTAAGAAACAATTACAACAGCGGGACTCTCTCCCTTTATTCTTTTTAGGCAAGTCTCAAAGACCTAGAATAGCTTGGCGGAAGCTTAGGGAAAAAAAGGAAAATGGAGGTATAGCAAGTCCAGACCTCCACCAATACCAGAGAGCCTTCCATCTAAAAACTTTCAGACAATTGTTGAAGGACACCAATAACTTTTCACCACTTTTTCAAGCTCTTATTTTTGGTCTTCCGGATCAATCCAGTTTCTTTCTTTTCAAATTTGGAGACCCGAATTTATTTTTAAAAGTGAGATTGAAAATTCTCCAATCAGCATGTAAAGTATGGCTGCAAATGCGGGGCATATTACAAATTGCGTATTACAGCTGTTATGCTCCAATTTGGAGATCTCCAGGAACACCAGCCTGTCTACAAGACTCTCTAGAGATTCCAATCAAGGAAAAGGGAATCAATAAATGGGGATAGTTGCTAGAGGGGTCAGACCTAATATCTTGGCAAAGGATTCAGGAGATTACGGAAGGAGCTATCTCCAAATTCAAGTACTATCAGCTGGTAAGTTGGTCCAAAGCTAGAAGAAAATGCGAGAAGGGAAACAAGTTTTTCGAGTCCAAATTATTCTTGCGCCCAACTGGCCAAAAAGAAGTCTCAATATGGTACTGGATGCTGATTTAGCCCCACGAAGACCCACAGCCCTGGTTTAAAATGACTTGGAGGAAGGAACTGACGGATTATGATCCTGAAGTACTATGGCAAGTATCTCTATCTCTTTTATGGCATAGTGTGAAATGTGCACCTCTAAGAAAAAAACATTTATTTACTATCCATAAGGCATATTGGACCCCTCGAAAACTGTCAAAAATGGGTCTACAAGTGGTGTAGAAGTGCCCAAAATGTGGGGAGGTAAATGCAGACGAAGCGCATATGTTCTGGCGGTGTCCTTCCATCCACATCTTCTGGAAGAAAGTGGGCTCAACGTTGTCAGGCATTGTGGGGCACAAAAACAAGGTGAGTTTAGCTTTGGTAATCTTTGGTGTAATTCCGGATGAAGATTCTATAATCACTTTATTTAAACAATACAAAACTCTTATTTTTTTGTTAATATTACTGGCGCATGGAGAATTGTGCATCAAATGGATTTCACTGGTTTCTCCTTTGGAATGTGAATGGTGTACCTCGCTACATAGAATCGCAAAATTAGACACACCAATTATCCCATAAACTGCAGAATTTTGTTCTTTTTTTGTTACACTTTGCTCTAAGAGCCAAACTTTTTAATGGAGAAACATTATTAATACTTTACCCCAATTTCTCTCTCATGCTACCTTCTTGCTTTAAGTTTCTCCTTTTCTTGTACCGTAGCGTTTCTTTAATTTTGTCAGTCCTATGATGAAGAAGCAGCATTACAGGTTGTCAGGGAATGTCCAGGAACGGGCAAGAAGGATTGGCGGCCCTGGGACAGAAAATCCGAACACACCTGTAGGATTGGATAAAATGGAAAAGCGGCTAGGTTAACCGTGGGTCCAAGATTTAATACATCCCCTCCCTAAAGGGGCGATCGGACACTATACATACTATATGCCTGAAAAAAAGCAGGGAATCCATTTTTGCTCCAAACTTTACTGTTTTGGAAAATGAGGACAAAAAAAGTAGAAAAAATAAAAAGTAAAAAAAATAAAGGGGATCCCAAGTGTCCTAAGGGGGCACAGCCCCCCATGGGTGGGGAAACACAGGATGGTCAGTGTAGCACCTGGGGAAGAATTTGCCCCAGGTGGGTGTGGGGACCCTGCTGAGATGGCCCTTGCCTCACTAGGGGACAGTGAGATGGTCCAGAGAACCTTCATGCCTGTTAACACTAGGAAATACAGGCAGTGGGTGACCATTAATGGACAGAGCCTGAAGGCTCTGAAAGACACAGACGCCAGTGTGTCTACAGTCAGGTGTCACCTGATGTCTAAAGAGCAGTAGACAACAGCAAGCACTTTTGTAAAGTAGCTCAGGTTGCCTTTGAATGTGGGGGTCTCAGGTCCTTTGAAGGTAGCTGTGAGCCCATCCATGCCTGTGGATTGACTGCTGGGAAACAACCTGGAATGCACCGCCTGGAGTGAGGTGGAATACAGGTCCCACTTAGAGACGTAGGGATTGCCTGAGTGGGGTGCCAATGACACCGTCCATGGAAGCCCAGGGTAATCAAGAGAACCTGAAGTCTGAAACAGTGGCCCACATGCCTGCCAAAAAGAGGAGGGACAAGGGGCGTGCAAAACCTACTCCTGAAAGTTCCACAGTCCGGGAGGCGGCTTAACCTCAGGGAGATGCCCTGGAACCTCCAGGGGTAGAAGTGGCAGAACTGGCGAAACTGCTGTGCTGACCCATTGGCAGCAGGAAAGGAGTCGCACCAGGGCCCTACTCTTGTGGTTGTTAGGCAGCAGGCTGAGGACCAGTCAGCTGGCAAGTAGCCCAAGTCGCACCTGATCTATTGGGAAAACGATTTCATCTATAGTGAGCCTAAGGTTACGGAGCCTGGGGCAGCCTGTATGCTAGTGGAGCCCAACTGCTTCAGAGCCTTCCTATTGGGCCTGGCTCATGATGTGCCACTGGTAGAACGTTTGGGACTGAGCAAGACCTTTAACAGGCTTGTCACCCACTTTTACTGGCTCCAAATCAGTAGGTCTTCTGATGCTTTCTGTAGTTCTAGCCAGACTTGCCAAGCGAGTGGCAAGAGTGTAGTGGGTATAAGGCTATCCTGCAACCATTCCCTGTCATGAACACCTCTTTTGAGGGGGTAAGCATTATCATTGTGGGGCCTTAGGCTATAAAGACAGCCATGGTCAACAGTTTCATCCTGATCTTGGGGAACTATGCCACCCCTTACCCTGAAACTATCCCTCTTAGGACACTTGTGCCCCCAGTCGTGGCCCAGGCTCTGATGCCGATCTTTACTCATGTGGGTTTCCCCATTGAGGTGGTATCTGACCGGATACCAACTTCATGTCCATGTACATGAAGGCCATGTGGAAGGACTTTGCAGTGAACTACAAATTTACCATTCCTTACCACACCCAGATTAATGGGTTGGTTGACAGAGTTGAGGGTTGGTTGGTTCAACAGTACCCTGAAAGGCATGATTGGGGGGGTCTGTCAGAACCCATGAGGGAAAAGTGGGGGGACATCCTCTTGCCATGCCTTCTCTTCACCAACAGGGAAGTACCACAGAAAAAGGGTTGGCTTTTGCCCTTTTGAGCTGTTGTACAGGCTCTGAGGATCTCTCAGTGTGGTCAACAGTCTCGGCTACCACAACACGAAGGTGTGGGGGAAGAGAAGAGCAGGTGGGTGGAAAATAATAATTTTATAAAACGTACCTTTCCCCTGCAGCTTCCGATCCCAATGGCCGCCTCACGTCTCATAGCTCTCCCTTCAGTTTCTGGGAAGGCACAGTCTTTTCAGCCAATCCAGACACTGCTCTGCTGGGAGAGCAGTGTTCAGATAGGTCTGAACTCCCTGCTATGCCGCTCAGACACTGCTTGTGAGCCTGAGACATTTCTCCGACTCGGCTGTGAACAGGCCATGTTCACAGCAGGGTTGGAGAAATAGAAGTGTGCATGTATGTTTGGCCGGTTTAGGATGACCTGCCAAAGAAACATGGACACTTCTAGGTGCCACCACCTGCCTGTAATGGCCCAGCCCACCCCGCCCTCTACACATGCCAACTCCAGTCTAAGAAAAAAAAGATATTGTTTCAAGATCGTATATATTTATTTTAACTGGCTCTGACAGGTGGGGCGATGCTCCTCCAACATTACAGCAGAGCCGCCACTGTTGGTCAAGGAGGGCTGGGAGATAACTCATAGGAAGCCATCCCAGAATGTATTCAGTTACATGCTGGCCTTCCAAAACCAGAAAGTCCACTTCAGGAAACTCATTCAGGCGAACCTGGAAGGAAGCAGGAGGACATGAAATGTTGGTATGACATAAATACCACTCTGTTTAATTTTCAGCCTGGTCAGAAGGTGTGAATGAAAGAGCCATTAGAGCCCTGTGCTCTACAAGCCAAGTGGTCTAGCCCATATGAGGTGAAAGAGCAAAAGACCGATGCCACTTACCTGGTGGGCTTACAGACTCCTCTGAACACTTTGAGGGTCCTGCACATGAACCGCCTCATACCCCACTTTGAGAGGTCTGAGCTGAGCATGCTCTTGGCTACTGATGATGGGGGGAAGAGGAGAGTGAACATCTCCCCGACCTCAGTTTGCCAAGGAGCAGGATGGGTCAGTGGAGGGTGTGATCCTCTTCCCTGCACCGACCCTAGAGCAGCAGAGTGACTGTCACCAGTTGCTGGGGCAGTTTGCCACTCTGCTTTCACTCAACCCAGGAGTCACCCATTGGTGCATTCATGACATTTACACTGGGGATAGTCCTCCTGTGAAGCACATGATTTGCAAGTTGACCGACAGAATGAAGGCTAAGAGTAAGGAAGGGGTTTCCAAAATGCTAACCTAATGGTTAAATGAGGGTTAAATGAGCCCTCCAGCAGTCCTTGGTCCAGCCCAGCGGTCTTAGTTCCAAAGGGTACCCCACCCGGTGCTACCCCTGAACTTCAGTTCTGCTTGGACTACTGTGGGCTCAATACTGTCATTGAGACTGACATGTACCCTATCCCCAGAGCTGAAGCTGATCATGGGCTGGGAGCTGTCAAGTTCCTCAGTATGTTTGATCTGATGTCTGGATACTGGCAGACTACCTTAACGGATGGGCGAGAGAGAGGTCAGAGTTCTCAATCCCAGAGGGGTACTATCAGTTCGGGGTTACGCCCTTTGGCTTTGCATAATGCCCTTGCCACCTTTTGGAGGTTGATCAACCAAGTCCTAGCTGGCCATGAGAACTTCAGTGCTGCCTGCATTGACAACATTGTGTTTTTCAGGTCCAGTTGGGAGGACCATTTGCACCACCTCTGGGAATACAGAAGGCCCTGCAGAGTGCAGACCTCACTATAAAGGCCAGTGTCAGACAGGGCAGTGCTGTACTTAGGGAACCAGGTAAGGAGCGGCCAGGTGGCATCTGTACAACCCAAGATGGACACCATTCTGGCCTGGGCACCCCAAACACCTAGACAGAGGTGAGATCCTTTTTAAGTCTCACCGGCTACTACCGCATATTTGTCAAGGAGTATGGCACCTTTGTTTCCCTCTTCATTGAGCTGACTACAAGCAGCCATGTCAGGTGATCTGGACTGAGGCATGCCAGACCACTCTTGATACCCTGAAGTAGGACATGTGCACAGCACCCGTGCTCAAGGCCCGTGGCTTCTCCAACGAGTTTGTGGTGCAGACTGATGCCTCAAAGCATCGTGTGATCCGTGCTTTCACTGCTAAACAAGGAGGGCCTAGATCAACCCGTAGCTTTCATTAGTGGGAGGCTACTTCCCCAGGAACAGAGGTTAACTGCTTTTAAATTGGAAGCTTTTGCTGTGTTCTGGACGCTGAAGAAGCTAAGACCCTACTTGTTTGGGAATCACTTCTGGGTTCAGGCAGGCAACAGGCCCCTGAGATGGTTAATGCATATGAGGGGTGAGACCTCAAAACTGTTGCGGTGGTACATCTACCCACAGGGAATGGACTTTATGGCGGAACACCACTATGGCACTTAATGTGCCAATGCTAATGGTCTATATAGGTTCTTCTGCCTTTGTGAAGAGAACTCCCATGAGGTTGGGTAATTTTCCCCTCTTTCAGCTGGGGGGAGGGAGATATGTGTTAGACCTAGAATCTTTGACGTGTGTTTCCCCTATCTTTTTTTTTTGCTTCTGGCCACCTTTTTTGACTGTATGTTGCATTTGGTTTTTGCTGGTTTTAGGATTTTGGGCACTTTAAGACTGCAGACCAGTGCAAGTGCTCACTGTGTAAAATGTATCTGTAATTGGTTTATCCATGATTGGCATGTTTGATTTACTGGTAAGTCCTGAGTAAAGTGCACTGTGTGTGCCCAGGACTGTAAATCAAATGCTACAAGTGGGCCAGCATCACTGATCGTGCCACCCACATGAGTTGCCTTGTAACCATGTCTTAGACCTGCCACTGCAGTGTCTGTGCATGCAGTTTGAACTGTCATGTCGACCTTGCAAGTGCAACCACTTGCCGGGCCCAAACCTTCCCTTTCACTACCTGTAAGGCAAACCTAAGGTAGGCCAAAGTGTATTTAAAAGGTAGGACATGTACCGGTGTGGTTTACATGTCCTGATAGTAAAATACTGCTAATTTCGTTTTTTTACCACTGCAAGGTCTGTCTCTACCATACGCTATCACTAGAGCTAAAGCCTGGAACTCCCATTGCCTGTGTATTTAGTCAGAACCTCTCTGTAGTTTTCCATTTCCATAAACAATTTAAACCCATGTACGTTCAATACTAAGATATAACCTGGCAGTAGATGCCCTGAATCCTAACAATCTATCTCCTCAGCACCTCCACCAATCCAGGCAGGGATATGGAAACCTTTTATGTCTTTAAAGGGGCGACTCTCCACTCCCCAGGGGGGTATACCTCAGAGGAATATATGGCCATCATTCCTATTGGGCTCATCGAAACCTGGGAGGTGGGAAAAACCATGGTTTCTCATGCTTAGGGCTCTGTCATTTTGGAACGAGATAGTAACTATTCTTGTTTGGGACCCATCACGTTCCCACAAACTCCTTCCAACTCCCATTCCCTGTCCAATACACAAAGAATTTGCTAGAAGTAACCTGATTATATTTTAAAACTCCACGTTCACATAAGAATGGAGTTGTCTGGGGGGAGTGACACTCCCCTGGCTTGCTAACGGGCTCCCGCTTTGCCTAGATTCCTACACATAGACAGATGACATTTGCTGCCACGCAGGACCGGAAGCTTCCACTAAGCCCTTCATCTCCTAAGAGGCAAATACTACGCAGGTTAGTTCTTCCTCTGATACATTCAGAAAACCAACCAATGCCATATTATTTGAGGAAATATTCCTTAATCTTTTAATTTTTGTAAATACACTTAAAAACTTAGATCTATTAAGGGATCGACTGGCTGAATGCAGCATGTTCCTTTTTGCTTGCAGCTTTAGGAATAACTATGGGTCATCTTCTACCTGGACAGGAGAATTCTTTTTTAAATTGCCTTAGTTCCTCTTTTTATAAGGGTAGCGACTAAAAGATGTGGAGTTAAGTGGGCTTCTTCCATTGGAACTTTTACTCCCAGTGGCCTCTTTTACTACAGTTAGACATTCCTTAGTTGTTTCTCTTCATGGTAATTTCCTCAACCCCCCTATGCATTTCTTACCAGAATTCCCCCTGGGAACAGACTTTATACTTATGATAATGGTCACCACTAAGATTGGAGACTCAGAAGGTTGTCTGAGAGATCCCACTCTACGTAACTTCAGCTGACCCACACATTTTCAACTTCCCCTCCTTCTGGGAACCCTCCTTCTCACTCCCAATCTTAGCGAGAGGATAATGCTAACTCTTTAAAGGACCTTTTTTTCTCAAGACTAGGTAGGGAAATTTTACAATTTCTTCTCATCCTCTTCAACATGAACAGTAGAAGATGTCACATCTTGGGAGACGGAAAAAGAACCGGGCTTGGGGATAACCCATTATGATCACCCTCCAAGGGTAACATTCTTAGCCCCATCATTTAGTGATTTGCTGATAGTTTTGAGCGGATGGATCAGATTGACCTTTTTATTGTTCAAATCCAGGGTCTTTAACATTCTCTGAAAAGTTAATTGCCTAAGGGAGAAAAGGTTCGGCATTGACAAATCGTCTGCAATATCAGAAGCATTCCCGAGGGAGTTAGTCTCATTGGTTGGCTCATGCTTGTCAACTACACTCCTCCTCATTGGGCCAGCAGCCAATTCTTCATGCTCAAAAAAGGATATTCGTTCAATTTGAGTGCTGCAAGAGGGTTCAGTCAGGACTACATCAAACCCTACTTCCCTCAAGGTTATTGGCCAGGAGGAAGACCTTGAGGGGCTGGCCTCTGAGCGGTCTCCAGCCTAACCTTTAAACCCCTCCATCGAGTTTGATACACTTGATAACTCCAGCTCACCCAAACCTTGTCTAGCACACTCAATTGCAAAATGGGAGAACTCTACATCAACCTTTTTGTCAACCTTTTTCTCATGCGCATATAAATAAGCTGTTCAGTCTAACGTTCCCTCCGCCTCATTAGCGCCAAGAAACCAACCGATGAACGAGAGCTCTACAAGTCCGTTAAAACATAACATAACATAACATAACATAACATAACATAACATAACATAACATAACATAACATAACATAACATAACAGGGATACTGAGTTGAGTAGCCTTGGGGGCCAAGTGGACTAAGCTGGAGATGAGGTTTGCAAAATTACTGTGCTTTGCGAGCTTATCCACAAGGGGACATCACCCCTATTTTGAAATATATATACATTGGGGGCTCCCTATGCAGGACATCAACAAGGGGCATCGTAGTTGCTGCCAACTCCCCCTTTCCTTTGTCCTTCAGTAGAACCAGAGTGACACCTGCTCCACTACACAAAGACAATCTACTGCAGAGAACTGGGTTTTCACTGTCTTGGCAGGAGTGGAAGCCTCTGTTGTAAAAATGCCATACCCTTTAGTTACACCTTCCATTCCATCTACAATTGTGAACTTTCCACACTATCTAATTCATTTGCGTCATCAACATTGCCTTCGCCCAAGATCAGATTACTTTCCCCCTTACTTAGCTTGGAGATTGGACTCCTTACTATAAAACTTTTTGTGACAAAGCCCGCAGGGAGAATGTCAACCTCGCAAACATGACCTGATTGGTTTCTGTCTATGCTTTAAAAACTTGTTCCTTTTTGTCTCAGGAGGGTGAGTGGGGTTCAGTAATTAGTATATTAATGGTGAATCGGGTGTAGGCTCCATCCATCATTGACTCCATCATAGGTTTGAAGAACTACCCCGGGGGTCTTGACTTAACCAAAAGGGGGAGATACCACATGACCCCCCCCCATAAAAGGCCTGTGAGGTCGCTGCTCAGGTTTCCATGATCACACCCTGAGTTAGGTGGGGTTCGGAAACACCTGGGTTGTCTCCATTTACCCATTCCCAACTGTCTTTTGGGCTGTGGGGGTATGAGAGCGTGGAGTATTAGCCCCACAGCGAATTCTCACAGGCAGTCCATCATACTGAGGCTCCCCAAGAAAGACACCTCTACTTGCTCCTGGTCGGGATCAGCAAAAACATCTGGGGGGAAGGCTCCACCCGGAATCCTGACGATGCACCGAGCCTGGCTCGAAGACACTCTTAATCATGTTTTTGTTCCACTACACTGATTGGGGTTATCAGCCCTGGCTGTCCGACCTCTCAGCCGCAGTAGGTGCTGTGACATAATGAGGTTGATAAAAATTAATAGAAAAAGTCACACAAGAGTCAATGGCTTTCAAAATCCTGTCTCCAACTGATGCCTGACCAGATCGAATAATACTTGCAGCGCTGGTACAGGAATCAGCAAGCAACATCGGACCCCACTTAAGCCAAAACATCTGAAGGAAAACATTAGGACCCGGCAGTACAAAATCAAGATCATCTCTCCAGAGTGGCCGCTTCCTTGCACTGGGAAGTCCCACACTATTCACGCCTAAAGCGCTCCTTCTTTTCACGGTCAATCTTCTATGCTGACCGTAAAAGCCAAAGTGTCAAGAGTTCGAAGATCAGATTGGAACAGGCAAAAATTACAGGGGAAACAATGGGGGGGGCTATCAGCCACAGCACTTTGCCACTGCTCCCCACGCTAAGGACATTTCAAATGAGTTTCTTCAGAGAGCATTTTCATCATCTGTTGAGGCTCACATTTTTCTTTTCTGACCCCAATATTTTTTGTGATTTCATGTACACATCATTCATGAGAAGATTAAATCCCAAATCATTTTCAAATCACTTATTTAATTGTGATCTTCTTTTGTGCAAAATATACATACAGGTAAAAAATAAAGCATACAGAAACAGCAAGCAAAGTCCTATGATTTTTACGGACATAAAAACATCTTTTATAATACCTCCTCATGCCATTGTAAACCAATTCTCAATAGCTTGAACTCCTTCGCCAAAATGTTCAGACACTAGTTGTTTCCAACTCTTCTAACTTAGGTTTGAAGTCTGAAATGTTCTTTGCAAACCCTTCAGTCTCCTTACTCTCATCAGGTATATAGGAGCAGCAATGGGTTAATTTGAGCATTTTGCAAATCCCCGCCTTTTCAGTGAGTAAAATGTTAAATGCAAGATGATCTTGAAAAACCATTGAACATAAAGCAATTAATTCAGTGTTTACTACTAGTAAAGCTACTGAACTGCGGGATGCCATTTTGTCAACAACAGTTGCACCAAATATATCTCTGGTGTCATTGGTAAAGCATCTAAGCTCTGCAAGTGGTACATTTCAGGAGTTAATACACCTAAATAAAAAATACACTCCCAGTCAGCAGGTAGTAAGAAATAAGCATTATGTGTACAAATAAGAAGAACGTGGGCATTTGCGGATTCTTCTCCTTGTAAAATTTGACATGTTCCCCCTGTTTACTCAAACTTGTGTTATATTTATCTTTAGTATGTGTTAGTTATATTTATCTATCTTTCTTCTAAGCCATTATGTAAATAGTCTTCAATGGTTTCATTAGGCAGGTAAACTTATTTTTGTAAGCCTTAACACTACCTATAGGTCTATGGGGAAAGAAGTAATACCAAGCAGCGTCCATCTCTTTTGCTAGCGGGTATAAATTCATGCTTAATATTAGAGGTATTCTTGAAAGTATTAGACTGTAATTAGAATACATATAGCCAAAGTGTTCTAGCCCATACACAAGTGAAATCAAAATACTACAATAAATAGCATATAACAAGGAAATGGCCCAAATAGGGCCAACCGGGTCACTCACGACCACCTCTCAGCCTTCCATACCAAATGAAGAGTTGGTCAGAAAGTAGAGAATACAAACCAATATCTATTTATTCAGATGCATTCAGAGTGGAGCCCAGTCTGCCCAGGCTCTTAGGAGTGCTGCAGAGGGACTGACATCAACAAGCATAACAATACATTATGTACACTTCAAAACCAAAAAAGGCACGCCCCCATTGAATTTTTCAAGCAGATGCGTCTGGACAGTAAATTAAAAAGGAGTACGTTTCGATTCTGAGGCCGGGCACACATTATATACCATTCAAGGTCACTCTGCCTGTGCCCACCTCTAGACTAGTGGGAGAAGAGCTATATCTAAAGGGAAAGGTATGCGCTAATAAGAACAGTGCATTCATTAGTGTAGCAGAACTCAAAGAGAAGAAACATAACTTAAAAGAACCTGTTTCTCTGAAATAGCAAAGGATTAGTTTCGATCATCATTTAAAATGGCGCCCATACTCAATCCAATGAACTTTATTTGGTTATTGTACACAGATAATAACCATAAAAGTACAATTCATTAATCACAATCAAAATACAAATTTTAAAAGTATCAGGAGGGTTACGTACATTGTAAAAACTTACATATTAAAATTCATGTTACAATAGATTTACGGAATCTAAAAACAGCTTTTATAAAAGCAGAATCAGAAGCAACTGGAAAAATATTATCCAGTTTCTGGAGGGCCAAAAATGCAGGGCGGCATTGTCTTAGTTCCATAATCTTTAACACTGGAACTCAGGATCTTTTCCTGAGAATCGTATAAAAAGTGCAAAAAAACAAGAAATTAAGGGACGACTGAGTCGACAGATCATCACATGGGCATTTACAGAGTGATCTTGTCCAATCATTCACCTCGGGAAACCTTAGGGATCTATGCAAAATGTCTTATCTGAGGTGGGTTAATAAAAAACCTATCAAAATCCTTCATAGGTATCAAAATATAAGGCTGATCGTTGTCAGTAACCAAAGTAAGATGGTGTGCCACCACAGTAGTTTTAGTCATTTCATTGTTTATTCTAAGATCACTCAATTTGTCATACAAAGATATTTAAGGACCTTTCTAGGGACCTGACACATTGATAAAGGATCGCTGAAATATTCCTGGTGGCCTATTTGTGATAAAAACATCTTTACATAATGAAGCCATCTTATTTTATTAGCCTTATCAGTACTCAGAGCATCCTTTAAAATGAAACGGTTAAAAGCGCTCTCATCGATGGTCCAAACCTTGTGCCTCAAAAGAACAGGTTGAATCCCGATTACATCTTCCAGGTATGGCAGACCGAGTTCAGTGTGGCAAATGAGTGTAGAAACACTGTCCGGAACTGCCAGGAGGTCCCTAAGGAAAGTGTTTTCTGCCCCCTGTAAAGTGGTCACGTTTGCATACCCCTAAATGCCTGCACCATAGGTTGCAATTGCTATGCAGGTAGCCCTGTAAATGCACAGGCATTCCCCAGGTGCCAGCCTGCCCATTTTCCTACTAAAATTTGTTAATGCCATTAAGGACGTACAAAATAGGAGCCTTCTAGTTTTAATTGCATTACACCAGGAACCAGTCTTGTCAAACAATATCCCTAAATAGGGAAATGTAGGTGTAATATCTAAGGCCTTCAAGTTAATACAAATTATTTTTTTTCTTTTTATTTGACCCAGGATCACAGTACATTGATAAAGTTTTAGAGCAATTAATTGTGAGGCCCAAATTAGTCATAAATTTCAAGAAAGACGTTACCACCCTTTGCATAGCAATGGGCGTCCGGGCCATCAAAACCGCATCGTCTGCATAGAGGAGTGCAGGGATGGAACGTGCAGCTGCCATAGGCATATCCCTGCACTCCCTTAGCAGAGTATTTTCTAGGTCATTGATGTATAATGTAAACAGGAATGGGGCAAGGACACAGCCACTCCTCTTGAAATATGGAACACCCTAGTACAGTCCCCATTCTTTCCAAATCTGACCTTAGCCCTTGCCCCTGAGTAGAGCTGCCTAGGGAAGGAAAGTATGTGGTCGTCCACCCCCAACCTTTCCAAAATTGTCCACAACTTTGCATGGATGACGCAATCAAAAGCTGATGTTAAATCAACAAAGCTTAAAAACTGCTTCTCTCCCTTGGCTTTTGTCTATTTATCTAAAAGAATATAGAGATTTAGACCCCGGTTAATAGTACTGAGGCCCTTTCGAAAGCCATATTGTGAATCACTAATAATTGAATGCTCATCTGACCATAATTGTAGTCCATCTAAGACCACATGCCCAATTATCTTAATAGTGGAATCTAATAAAGATATAGGGGGATAGCAAGTTGGGCTTGTTCTATCACCCTTTTTAAATATAGGGACAATGATGAATTCATAACACGTCATTAACAATCCCCTAGAGCAGCATGCATTGAATAATTGCATGAGCAGTGGTCCCCAAAGCGCCACATTATTTTTAAACAGGTCCACCGGGACACCGTCCGGGCCCTGTGCCTTTCCACCCATACTAGCTTTAATTGCTAAGTTGACTTCTTTCAAAGTAAAGCCCATGTCCAATTTCTGGAAGGGGGGTAAGAACTCCTGATCAAGTTCTAGTTCTACCGATACATGGTCAGCTGTAAGTTGGTCTCTATAGAGTTTGGCATAGTATGATATCCACTCATCCTCCGAAATGGCAATCTCTATTGTCGCTCTAGGGTTATCATTAAAGAAAGGGGCATTAACCGCCTTCCAAAAAGCAGCAGTATCTCCATTCGCAGAAGCCTCATGCAAAGTATTCCATGCTTCCTTTTTCATTTCATCCTTCTTTATTTGAGCGCCTTCTTATAGCTCCTTCTCATTTCCCTTATTAAGTTCTGATCCTTAACTGTGGAATTTAGAGCGTGCTTTAGATTAGAGTAGGCCTTTGTACAGGCTGAATCAAACCAACCCTCAGTATTAACACCCCGCTTTTTGGCTTTTACCCACAGTCATTTTTTTATCTGCTCGGCAATAATGGTAAAATTCTCTATGATTACAGAATCAGGGGAGTTTTGATCCAGGCACCCACTGAAATTAACATCACATTTCAGCAATTGGTTATGTAGAAAATCCTCAGGGATCACTTTCGTCCATTTAAAGGCGTATCCATTTTGTCTGCTCAAAGCCATGTTGTTTAAGAGCTGCCCAGAACTACTATTCATATTGAGCTCTTGGTTAAATACTAGGATATCAACACCTAATGGGAAGTGATCACTTAGAGCGGTGTCATGTGTGCTAAAGTTCCTAACACTTACAGAGTGTCTGCAGGATATCAAAATGTAATCAATATTTGAAAAAGCACCTCTACCATTAAAAGTTGGACGAAAAGGGACCTCTGGTTGACACAAACTATTAGCATACCCCATGTCACAGGAAAACACAATTTCATTCATAAGGTCCCCATAAACTGTGTGTGCAAAATGCGGTAGACTAATATATTTACCCAGCATAATCCCACATGTCCCCCTATTACAAAGTAAACAGTTAAAATCCCCTCCCCAGATGACAAAAACATCTTTGGTTACCTTGCCAAGTAGGCTTTTTACGTCTCTACTTAGATTTCCCAACATTCCACCATCATCTCAGAGGGGGCATTGTTATAAAAATTTACAATAATCACACATAATGCCTTATCCACTTGAACCCTGACAGTGTGATAGTAGCTATTATTATGGACCATCTCTACTTTCCAAAGTTTTAAATAATTGGAGATATAAGTACAGAGGCCCCATTTTGCTCTTCCATGTTTCGAACTAACAGCCCAGGTTTCTTGTTTCTTGTATTGCGTAATTATTTAAAAAATCCACCCATACTTTGTTGGTCACCTTCATTTTTAGTCCTGCCACGTTCCAGCACATAAACTGACAATTAATATCTTTAGTGTTACTGCCTACCTATTCATCATGACCCATGTCTATAATGGGATTCATTTCATCTTGAGAGGTAATGTTGAGCACAAAATCATTCCCCTTCCTATGCAATTGGCAACTATATTTATCTTGCATAGAAAGTGCTACATTAAAATGATTTGAACTATCTAATGATAATCCCTTCTGCTGTTCATCAACAGGTGAATTAATAATAACAGCATCAATTGGATCCCTCAAGCTCAGTCAATCCACTTCTTCAAGCCCATATAATCTGTTAAAACGGTTATAAGTGGGGATGCCAAATTGATTTCTATAGTTCGTCATAGAAACCCCCCATTTAAGCCTAGAGGGATTCCAGTTTGGGAGTGGATAAAAATAGCCCAGGGGAAAAGCGCTAATCTGTGTATTGTCTGTAAAGTTGTTCCCTACTCTGTTTAAAATCAACCTCACAAGATTTGGAGTTTTAAACGTCAGTTCAACGCAGTCCCCTTCAAGATTCTTTAAACCACTCCCCAACCAGCTCACCCTTCTTACCATCTTTAATTCATTAAATAATTTACCAGTTAGTCCAGTTCTGCAACCCGACTATTGTAAGGACTTATTCCTTAAGTTCACCCATGTTTCTTCCCCACATCAGACAATGGAGGTACATTAACTAAGACCACTACATATGGTGTGGCAAATCTAAGCGTGTTACATGTTGCCTCCCAGAGGTCTGGTACATTGTGGTGAAGTTTCCTGGTAAAGAAGTGATGGCTGTCTTCAATGGGGATTGAGGAACCCATACATTGGTGGCTAGTGTGTTTTGATCTTCTAGACGGGGTACTGTTAAGGCAGCTTTGTAATTAGTAGTTGCAGAACCCATAGATCTTGTATATGAGCTAGGAGCTGGCTGATCCCGTCTAACAGTACGGTCAACAAAACTTGCTCAATCTGATGATGTAGATTGTACAATATCTAGGCATTTAGTTACTGATGCCTCAATAGCACTGATTCTAGTAAATAAGCTGCCAATACTATCTCTTATCAAACTATCTAGGGCCTCCATTTTTATTTTTAGTTTTTCTACCTCTGCTGAGTTTGCATATTTGTGCTTACTATTGCCTTTTCCCAATTTTCAGAATTATTACCTAGTACAGGTTTAGATTTTTTGTGCGCCCTTTTTCGAGTTGTCCTCTCTACCATAATGGGATCTGCCACTCCCTCCCCAGTGGACCCTAGGCCAGTACCATGGGAATGCGCGGGTTCCTAGCTTGTTTATTCGGTGGCTGGGGCAGTATGTCGAGTTCATGCTCGCTATCCGTCAAATGGTCAGAGATATTCACCACACAGCCATTAGTGCCTGTTTTACCCATTTTGCCTTTATAGTCTACCTCTAACTCTGGGTTAGCTTCTAATAAAGTACTTTCGTCCGCCCCGGGCTTCAGGGCCTCTTCAACTGTATTATTCTGCCTTTCTATGGCACCAACAGCGCCAGTAATGGCGACACGACAAGAGCGATCCCCTGCATTAGCTGTTTTTTCTTCTGAGCTTTCATAGTTTTACGTTTCCCCATGTTGAGTATATTGCTCACAACTTGCCAAGAACAACAACAACCTTGATAATAACAATTCGTCAAGACAATCAAGCAAAACAATGAGTCGGTTAAACACACTTTTTTAGATAAAAGTATCAGGCAACTAAAGTTCAATGACCAATGTCCAATGTCCAGTGCCAAAAGTTATTGTCAGTGATTAAAATGGATAATACTTTCATTAATATAGATTACACCTTCTGCCACTTTTCACAGTTAAATGGGAGAGCTCAAGATCACAGTAACTTCAGAGGAAAAAAGGAGTCAGAGCCGTGGCCCAGCCCAGCATCAGTCGACCAGGGACAGACACGGACGGGCATGGACGGGCACGGACAGGCACAGACGGGTACAGACAGGCACCAACGGGCATGCCCTTGGCACGACACACGCATCCCACGCTGCGGGTGCCCTGGCCCCGTTAAATGCACCTCCTGGCGCGCTGGTAGCTGCGTGGATGGCATGCAACACCGGCTAGGGATGAAGGGTGATGGAGTTTTTCACCTGCCCGGCGTCCGCGTCAGCTCACTCTCCTCTGTGCCCTAAAGTACTGGATTAAAGTAACAAGATGGTAGCAGGACGGCAGGAAATGCTGAAATGGGCTCCCATGGCACCCATACACAAAATGGTGCTGCGAATGCTAACTTACGTAAAACAATCCGAAAGCATATTTTTTTTATTCTAACAGACCCTCCTTTTAGCATGAGCTTAATATTTTGTATAATAGAAAAATACATATAATTCAATAAATCATTAGTGAACTGCTCTAAGAGCACTCCATATCTTCAGCACCAGGAAGGAGGGAAGAAGCCTCAAAAATGCCCTCATCGATTTGCATGAGGTCTTCTACTTCTTTCTAAATCATAATTGTTGCATTAGTATCCTGAATCGATATTTTCTTGGGAGCATGAAGGGTGGTGCAATAGGAGCAACAAAATGGAAGACACTGGACCGGGACACAGAGGGAGATCAAAATCACAATGAAATAAATCACCTTTTCAAGGATCCAACCCCATCCACCAAAAAGTGACCAACTCCAGTTCCTCCTTTGCATTCCTTTAACATTTTCTAGAATGTCTAAAATATGTTGGGTAATGTTCTATTCCATATTCGTGATCCAGACTACACACTGGTCTTCTACTACAGCGCACACACTACTGCTCTTAGCTAGGATGAAATCGACTGCATATCTAGTCTTCTCAGAATATATTCACATACTTTTCAGTTGGGTGGTGATGTCACTCAAAGCCTCTACCGTAGAGTTAGACAGTATTTGCAGCTTACATCCAAAATATTTTCTAGCTCTCTCACGCCTGGCCATAGCAGTACCACCAAAGGTAATACTAGAGGAGAGAATAAACCCAAAGGTGATACCATTACTACAATTATAGACTTCAAGGTCTGTCACTTCTTCATAGAATTCCTTTGTCAGCATTCTTTAAACCCATTTTAACTTAGGCTTCGCTTGTTTCCCAGGCACACCTAAAGGCAACACCATCCGAGGGGCCACATCATTGGTCCCATTATGCATATTAGAATATGTTCCATTAGATAAAAAGAAAAAACCTGGGTGTGCATAATTAGGCCTATCATAATCTACAGCCACAGAACCCAACAGTACTAGGGTCCTTTGGATCTACCATACAGTATGTACCTTTTCACAGAACTATCCCTGAGCAGTTGACATACAAAATAAGATAATTAAAATTGACAATTGGACAACATGCATGGTTATAACCAGCTTCTCTGGGAACTGTCAACTCTTTGTATGGCCAACCCACCAATGTTACATTCTGTTTTTCTAAATAAAAATTGTCACAATACGTGTTGTTGTTATACCCTGTATAACCTATGCCTCTGGGCTGTCTGTGATATAGACAAGGGCATGGACAACCAAACCCAAATACTCCTTGTGCTTTAAAAAAACCAGGGGGTTGCATATAAGTGTATTTAATAATTGACAATGGATATGCTGTCCATAAGCTAGTAACAAACTCAGTAGGGTAGCAAGCAGTACCTTCTCCAAAAAATCTTTTATGAGTGTCTAGAAATACATTACTCGGGGTTGTCCTTTTTATACGGACTTGGGAAGCAACCTTATTCTTAGTAATAGACAGTGCATCCTGATCACGTTCCAAAACCAAGGACTCCCCACCCAGAATCAATAGCAGCAAAATCACAAAAACAGCATATAATATCTTTTGCTTTGTGGACCAAAATATAAGTGTGTAAACAGGGGGAATCACTGGCTGCTATTCATCAGCAACCATTCTGCCAAAAGGATGCATAGCAAATGATTAAACAAGGGGGCAAAATGCCAGCAAGAGGAATATACAAGTTCCCAGTGTCCGTCAGAGCCTCACTGGTATAGGCTGCTATTGTCCATCAAAAACGTTGGCGCTTTTGAGCACTGGCGGTAGAGCTTGCTCTGTCCTAAGCTCGTATTCTTTTGTTGACCAGGATAATATACCCCCCCCAAGGGTATACTTTTGATCTATCCTGTCCAATGGTCAAACATTGCACAAATCTCCAACTCCGTTGGTACTATGGCAAAGTACACCCTGACTTACACAGTCCATCCATAACTATTCTTTCATCTCTTTGAGTGCACCGTCCCTCAGCTGAGAGCACAGATTGTACCTAGATTGTACCTAGTGACTCTAGGCTCAGAAGGATCCAGAAAAGGGAGTTCTTGGATAGCTCTTATTTTCAGAGCAACTACTGCATTCAGTAGTTCTTCATTTTCCTCATCCATTTTAGTCCAGGTTAGCCTGGCATCACTGAAGGGGACAAATCGAGGCACTGTCTCACACTCTGAGTCCCCTAATCCATCCTTCACTCATTTCTCATAATGCAAAGGTAGAGGTATCCTGCAACATTGAGTCGCATCTATCCAGTTCTTACGGCCGGCGACCTTGACTGCTGAGCGTGTTGATAGGAGGACCGGCTCCGGTCCCTTCCACCATGGCTCCAAACTCTTCTTCTGCTGAAAATTTCATATGAGGATGTAATTCGCAGGCTGAATGTCATGTCCGGTTCCTTCTGGTATAGCTGGCAGGTCTTCCCAGACCTGTTGGTGAATAGAATGCATACTTTCAGTTAACTGAGCAAAATAGTCAATCAACAACAGGTACTCAATATCAGAAAACCGTTGAGGGTGTGGGACGCTCCAGACCTTTGCCGGGCGTCCAATCACGACCTCATATGGTGACAATCCAGTCCTAGAATGTGCCTCTGTTCTTGTCAACAAAGGAGCCAATGGTAAAGCATCTGGCCACTGTAACCGTTTTGTCTCATGACTTTTTGCCAATTTTAATTTGAGAGTACCATTGTACTTCTCAACCAAACCTGCTGACTGTGGATGATTGGCAACATGGATCTTCTGCTTGATACTCAAACCATCACAAATCAATTGAATCACTTTGGCATTGAAATTACTTCTGTTATCGCTCCAAATCAAACGGGACAAGCCGAAATGAGGAAAGAACTCCTTTAAGGAGTACATATGCAGTCTAATGGCCATATTGTCTTTAGTGAGGTAAGCCTCAACCTATTTACTAAATGCACAACCAACCACTAAAGCATACTTCAAATATTTGCATGTCTAATTCTATATATTCCATCTGAAGGACCTCAAAAGGGAAAGAGGGTGGTGCAAAATTACCAGGTGATGTAGGGGTACCTTTTCCAGGATTGTGCATCATGCATACCATCAGTATTTCACTAAATGTACAGCTGTCTTCGAAATGTTGTCATTCTGCCATTCAGGGTTAAACAACTTGAAAATACCCTTAGCACAAATATGGGCTGGCCCATGGTCCATCGTAACTACAGGAAGAACATATGCATCTGTCAACATCTATCTCTGCTTTCCTGACTTATCAATCCAACATTCCTCATTGTTCAATTGCACTGTACTTTCCTGCCATACAGTGACCTCCTCTATTGTGGCCTCACTTAATATCTCTTTCACATTCTCAAGTGTATCTTCAAACATGGAAACTTTAGGCACCCAAGTAGCGGGACCTGCTACAAACATTCATTCATTTTCGTCCGGGCTGTTTCCTTAGCTATCTGATCCGCAAAAGCATTTCCCCTACCTACTTCATCAGTGACATTCGGGTGGGTACTACACTTCACTAAAGCCAATTTCCTAGGGAGTGTCAAAGCAGACAAAAGCCTTAATTTAAGGTACCCATGCTGAATGTTGGTGCCATGCGAAGTAAGAAACCCTCTCTCAGCCCAGAGTCGCACAAAGTTATGCGCGACTCCAAAGGCGTAATGACTGTCAGTATAAATATTGCAACCAGTCCCTCACTCAATTCGCAAACTAGTATTAAGGCAACAAGCTCAGCAGCTTGGGCAGACTGATAAGGGACTTGTGATGTCTCAAATACTGTACACAGAGTGGTAATAGTATACGTAGCAGTTATAGTGCCATCTGGTAATTTAATTTAAAACAAGAGCCATCGAAATATAGTTCCCCCTTGTGGGTCAGATAAGGGAACATCAGCCAAGTCTACCCGTCCTTTCGTCTCTTCTTCCATCTGGGAGATACAGTCATGTTTATCAATCTCATCACTCTCAGTAGGGAGGGGCAGTAATGTGGCTGGATTCAGAGTGGCGCATCTTTTGATCGTGATGTGTTTAGCGAACAATGTTAATTCATAGCCAGTGAGACGTGCACTGGAGAGGTGCTGTGTCTTTGTCTTATTCAAAAGTGTATCAACAGCATGAGGTACCATGACTGTGAGATCAGTATCAGGTACAAGTCCAGCCGATAGTCTCATTGAGACGGCCACAGCCGCGACCGCTCTTACACAGCTCAGGAGGGCTCTTGCGACAGAGTCAAGAGAAGCAGAGAAATAAGCACACAGCCGTTGCTTATCTCCAAATTTTTATGTTAAAACAGAAAGCGCGCAACCAGCCATCTCATGGACGAACAACACAAATGGTTTATTATAGTCAGGGGTACCAAGTACTGGAACTGAACAAAGTGCAGTTTTCAATTCTTCAAAAGACTGCTGACAGTAAGGCATCCAAGGCAAGGGCTCATGCACATCTTTAGTGGTTAGTGCAAGCAAGGGTTTGATTAGTAAGGAGTGGTGAGGTATCCGCTGCCGACAGTAGGAAGTGATACCTATGAAAGCGCGCACATCTTTCGGAGTCTGAGGAATGGGCATTTTAACAATGTACTGATGTGCTCAGGGGTCAATCTCCTACCCTCCTTCGACAGCAGGTGACCTAAATAGGTGACCTCCTGTCGAAAACATTGAAATCTAGAAAGAGAAACTTTATGTCCATGTTGGGCCAAATGGTAAAAATGAAAAATTGGCCCTAGACCTATACTTTGTATTCAGATCAAATGAATCAAATACTACTTTTTCATAGGAATGAATCCTTGGCAAGATACGAAAGGAAAAGCCCAAAGTGATTGTCTATACACACAAATAATATATACCCATCAGTCATTCAAAGAAACTCATGTTCACTTATGAACATATTCATTTATTTTGATATTTACAAATTCATAAAAAACCTTGTACACAAGTCAAAGACAGAAATATAGAAATACTGCCAGGTGAAGTATAGAGTGCAGAAAAAAGTGCTTGTGTAAACGGATAGTTACAAAGGAGTTTAAAAAGTTCAAAAACCAAAGATAAGGTACAATTCCTTATAAAAGAAACCCGACCCACAAGCTCAATCACAACAAATTATTATTCAAAATAGCACAATGGAGGGGGGTTGAAAAAATGGATTCAGGCTTCACAAAAGAAAGGGGGGGTGGTTGTCAACGTTTCGACCCTGACGCATTGGTGGGAGGATTAACACCTCAGCTGCGAGTCTTCATCAGGACAAGAAAAGGGCAAGGGAACCTGGGATAGAAACTAATAGATTATCAGACCACTACTCTATGAGTAATAAAATGTTATAAAATGTTGCCCAATTGATGGGTAGGGTTCATGACCTAAGTTGAGGGAAGGCAGCGCCTCATTGGATTCTTCCAAACACGGGCTCAAGTCTCCATATAGCCCCTCACGTTCTTCACAAGAAACGGGACAGCTAACAATGGCACGGTGCATCCAAACCATGAAATTCAATTTCACACACTAAAAAGCCAAACAGGTTTGGGGAAGGCTTAGTAGTTGCATAAAGCAATGCAATAAAGATCGCTGCACCAAAACCTCACATAATAATATGTGACACCGATCTTTATTGCAGACTTGAGCCTGTGTTTGAAGAATCCAGGCAGGTACGCATACTGGGAGTGTGCAATGATAGTATTAGACCCCCAATCCCTTCATCTGATGTACTAGGCTAATAGGGCACATTATATTTTATGTTTCTCTAGAACCGACCAGGATATTCATCCAGCATTCCTGTTATTTATCGCGTTTGGTTCTTTTCTATCGAAATACACTGACCCAGTGAACTTTCTTTTCGGATGCTACATATTATGTGAGCAGTTTTGTGCAGCTGTTTTTGCGTTTTCTTTCATAATAATTATGTTTTTCTAATTTTGTTTGTATTATAGTGTGTGGAAACGTCGACAACCCCCCCTTTCTTTTGTGAAGCCTGAATCAATTTTTCCAACCCCTTCTCCATTGTGCTATTTTGAATAATAATTTGTTGTGATTGAGCTTGTGGGTCAGGTTTCGTTTATAAGGAATTGTACTTTATCTTTGTTTTTTGAACTTTTTAAACCCCTTTGTAACTATCCCTTTACACAAGCACTTTTTTCTGCACTCTATACTGCACCTGGCAGTATTTCTATATTTCTCTCTTTGACTTGTGTACAAAGTTTTTATGAATTTGTAAATCTCAAAATAAATGAATATGTTCATAAGTGAACATGAGTTTCTTTGAACGACTGATGGGTATATATTATTTGTGTGTATAGACAAACGCTTTGGGCTTTTCCTTTCGTATCTTGCCAAGGATTCATTCCTATGAAAAAGTAGTATTTGATTTATTCGTTCTGAATATAAAGTATAGGTCTAGGACCAATTTTTCGTTTTTATCATTTGATACCCAGGTACTGTGACAATTTTGGGTGATACCCCAATTCTTTAACGGCATGTTGGGCCAAATGCAACAACAATTTAACTGTGATATCTCTGCAACCCAACTCAGTATCAGTGCAATAAGGAGGTTGTCAACATACTGCACTAATACATCACCTGAAGGAAGCGAAAGGGAATACAATTGAGACTTTAAAGCTTGACCATAAATACTTGGACTCTCAGTATAGCCCTGAGGAGCTTAACAGAACCTATAGCTTCTACCAGCTAGCGTAAACTCAAACAAGTACCTGCTATCTGGATGAATAGGAATACTGAAGAATGCATTTTAAAAATCGATGACGGAAAAGAATTGAGCAGTGGAAGGAATCATTGTCAAAGGGGTAATAATGTCTGGGACCACTGTAAACTGGGGAACCACAATTGTATTAACTTCGCGCAAACCAATCACAAAATGATAAACATCTTCATGATCATCAGAGGAACCTGAAGGTATCTTTTTAAGAATGGGAAGAATAGGTCTATTACAGATATTGGCAGTCGTCTCCTCAACCACTCCCTTCTTGATCAAATCCTGAATAATTTGCAACAAGGCTTGCTCTCCTGCCTGTGTTTTTTTTATACTGAGGAATATGAGGCAAAATAATACCATGCTTAACTTTTATCGAAACTGGTGGTATCTGCAGCAGTCCCACATCTGTATCACCTGTCGCCCACAGAGTGGGTGGCACATCAACAAATTCAACAGGAAGAGGCACATCCTTGGACAAACACTGTTTAGCACGTACTACATTTGGACCCATTGTCATACAGACACCTGCCGGGGAACAATATAAATAGTAGATCGCACTTTCCTCAACAAATCCAAACCCATCAAATTTTCACCACAATTGGATGTCAGCAAAAATGGCGAATCCATGGTAAAAGGACCAATAGTCAATGCATGGGGTCTTGAAATGGGGCTTACAACTGGTACACCCGAAAAACCTACTGAAACATTATTATGGCCAGACAGAGCCACCCTAGGGATCATATTTCGAGAAATAAAACGTTTTGTCGCACCTGTGCCTACCAAAAATTACTTAGTCGAATCTTGCATTTCCACTGTCATATAAGGACCATGCTGGTCTACAGGTATCGGAACTGGTCCCCCACTCTGTCCCTGGCTATCCTAGCTGTAAGACATCCCTGTTGCTTCCTCCATATCATAATCATAATAGTCAAGTCAAGTCAAGTCAAGTCAAGTCATAGAATTTATATAGCGCACTACATACCCAGAGGGTTTCAAGGCGCTTAGGAAGGGGAGGAGGATTACTTGTCAAATATCCACGTTTTAAGTTGCTTTCTGAATGCTAGGTGGTTCTGGGTAAGGCGAAGGTAAGCGGGGAGTGAGTTCCATGTTTTAGCAGCCAGGTATGAAAAGGATCTGCCTCCCATGGTGGTCTTGTTGATGCGAGGTACAGTGGCAAGGGCTTGGCTGGAAGAACGTAGTTGGCGGGAGGGGGTGTAGAAGGACAGTCGTGAGTTGAGGCATTCTGGACCGATGTCGTAGAGTGATTTGTGTGCGTGGGTAAGCAGTCGGAAAGTGATCCTCTTATTGACGGGTAGCCAGTGGAGGTCTTTAAGGTGACCAGAGATGTGTTCGTTGCGTGGGATGTCTAATATGAGTCTGGCTGAGGCGTTTTGGATTCGTTGGAGTTTCTTCTGGAGTTTTGCGGTAGTACCTGCGTAGAGGGTGTTTCCGTAGTCCAGTCGGCTCGTGACCAGAGCGTGGGTGACTGTTTTCCTTGTTTCGGAGGGGATCCAGCGAAATGTTTTTCTGAGCATGCGAAGAATGTTGAAGCAGGAAGAGGATACGGCGCTGACTTGTCTGTTCATTGAGAGTGAAGAATCCAGGATGACGCCTAGGTTCCGTGCGTGGTCTGTCGGGATGGGTGCTTTTCCGAGGGCTTCCGGCCACCAGGAGTCGTCCCATGCAGAGGGGGATGTACCTAAGATGAGGACTTCTGTTTTGTCTGAGTTCAGTTTCAGACGGCTTTGTTTCATCCATTCGGCAACTTCTTTCATTCCTTCGTGTAGGTTAGTTTTGGCGGTGCTGGGGTCATTGGTGAGAGACAGGATCAGTTGTGTGTCATCCGCGTAAGAGATGATGTTGAGGTTGTGTTGGCGTGCGATGGCCGCGAGGGGGCTCATGTATACGTTGAAGAGGGTGGGACTGAGTGAGGATCCTTGTGGTACGCCGCAGATGACTTCAGAGGCCTCGGACTTGAATGGTGGAAGGCGGATTCTCTGGGTTCTTCCGGTGAGGAACGAGGTGATCCATTCAAGTGCTTTTCCTTGGATTCCGATGTTATTGAGGTGGTGTAAAAGGGTGCTGTGGCAGACTGTGTCGAATGCTGCCGAGAGGTCAAGGAGGATGAGGGTGACTGTGTCTCCATTGTCCAGTAGAGTTCGAATGTCGTCTGTTGCTGCGATGAGGGCGGTCTCGGTGCTGTGTTTTGCTCGGAAGCCAGATTGTGAGGGGTCGAGGGATTTGTTGGCTTCGAGGAAGGCGGCAAGCTGGTTGTTGACGGCTTTCTCGATGACTTTGGCCGGGAATGGAAGGAGCGAGATGGGGCGGTAATTTTTGAGTTCGGTGGGGTCCGCTGTGGGATTTTTCAGAAGGGCGGTGAGTTCAGCGTGTTTCCAGTCTTCCGGGAAGGTGGCGGAGTTGAAGGAGCAGTTGATGACGTCTCGGAGGTGTGGTGCTATGATGGAGTCTGCTTTGTTGAAGATGTGGTGAGGACATGGGTCTGTGGGGGATCCTGAGTGGATGGAATTCATCAGGCGGATGGTGTCCTCAGTGGAGATTGGGTTCCAGTCGTTAAGGGTGTTCACGGGGGGAAGATGATCAGCAAATGGTAGGGTGGGTTGGTTTCCGGGTTGGTTGTCAAAGCTGTTGTGGATGTCTGCAATCTTGTTGTGGAAAAATGAGGCTAGGGAGTCACAGAGGGTTTGAGAGGGGGTGATGTCGTTGGAGTTGGCCGAGGGATTGGAAAATTCCTTGACGATGTTGAAAAGTTCCTTGCTGTTGTGAGCGTTGTTGTCAAGTCGATCCTTGAATGCTGTTTTCTTGGCTTTTCGGATTAGTTGGTGGTGAGTGCGGGTGGCGTTTTTGAAGGCGTCCTTGGTGCTAGTGGTTGGGTCTTTTTTCCAGGCCTTTTCAAGGGAGCGGCAGAGTTTCTTGGACTTCTTGAGATCATCGTTGAACCATGAGGCCTTCTTGCTGCCAGGTTTGTTTTGACGTTTTTTCAGTGGTGCTAAGGTGTCAGCGGTGTTGGATAACCATAGCGTGAGGTTGGCGGCGGCTTCGTTAGCGTTAGAAGAGAGGGCTGGGGTGTTTTGAAGGAGCGATGCGGAGATCTGGTCGATGGTGATTTTGTTCCAGTTTCTTTGCAGAGTGGGTTGGGGGTGGTTGTTGGATGTGGGCTTGTTGTAGGTGAAGTGAACGCAGCTGTGGTCAGTCCAGAGGAGGTCCGTGGTGTGGCTGAAGGAGACATGGTTGCTGGATGTGAAGATGGGGTCGAGTGTGTGACCTGCGATGTGGGTGGGGGAAGTGACTAGTTGTTTAAGTCCGAGGTTGGCGAGGTTGTCCACGAGGGTGGCGGTGTTGCGGTCGTTGATCTTTTCGAGGTGAAAGTTGAGGTCTCCCAGAAGGATGTAGTCTTTGGAGGGGAGCGCGTGTGGGGTGATGAAGTCCGTGATGTCTTCACTGAATTTTGCGCGGGGTCCTGGTGGTCTGTAGAGGAGGGTGCCTCTGAGTGGCAGTGACCCTGTGAGGCTGCAGCGTTCTGAGCCCTATCGGCCCCACCAGCTCCACGGCCCCGTCCACGAGAACCTCATCCTCTAGGGACCACTACCTTCTGCAAAAGCACAGAATACTCTCTACACCAATGCCCCTCCTCTTTACAGTACGCACACTGATATGGACCCAAAGGTGTAGTGTTGGCTGTCTACTAGTGTATGTAAGCTGTTGGGCAGGACCACCACGTCCTCTACCATTCCCTCTAAAAGCCTGCTGCAACAACACGTTTGTCTTTAAATCCTTATGCCTTTTCTCTGTCCTCTCCTTTTCCTTATAATCCCTATGTTCATAATGCTGTGCCAAATTCAAAATAACAGAGGGGGAAGAGATGGACCAAGTACTTTCAGAAGCCTGCAATCGAGTCACAATTTCAGGAAGCAAATTGGAAACAAATCTATTAATAAACAACCGAACACCTCTCTCAAAAGACACTGTAATCCAAAAACGTGTCTTCAAACCGGGTGAAGAAATCAGACAAGCCGATAATTTATCCCAAACTACTCTTCTCAGTGGAATAAGAGAATGCATATATATATAATAATGCGACCAGGCAAAGCGAGTATCTCAGCTCGGGGTTCATCACCTGCTTTCCTTTCCTGATCCCATCCTTTAATCACATCCCATGTATCTCCCAATTCCGCCACATGATCTTATGTATGCAAACATCAACCAGACTAGTAGACCAAAAAACATTTCAATATTAGCAATAGTCATTACAGTGGAAGAGGCAGCTTCAGTCAATTCTTCATAATATGGAGTAGGATTTTTCTAGGAACCTCCTGCATTGGAAACTGAAATACAGCCCTCAGAATGTTCTTGTGTAGTCTTCCACTATAAGCTATTATTTTCGTGACATTAGCAAAAACTTGTCACAGCCATAATTCACTAATATACACCAGATCTCTAATATCAGAAAAATTTGAGGTGCTTCCGCTTCAAAATACTGTTGCCAAAGACTAATTTAAATGGCAGACATGTGTTTAAGGGTATGCTGTTGTATAAAGGACTCAAAATCTCTCATAGTTGCCCAGATATCCTCTACACTATGAATAGGATGACAAGCCCACTGTGCAGCCTGTTGGACTTGGCCATTTTTGCAGGGTCAACCCTGAACTTTTTGTCCTTCTCCTGTATTTTGTCTGACCTATTTTTGTTGGTTTTATGACACTGGGCCCTTTACCACTGCTGATCAGTGTAAAGTGCATATGCTCTCCCTATTACAAATTGATGTATGGATTAGTGACTCCATGATTGGCTGATTTGGTTTACTTGTCAGACCCTAGTACAGTGCACTGAGTGTGCCCAGGGCTTGTAAATCCAAATGCTGCTAGTGGGCTTGCAGCACTGGTTGTGCCACCCACAGAAGCAGCCTTGTAAAGTGTGTCTAAGGTCAGCCATTGCAGAGCCTGCGTGCAATCGGGTACTGTCATGTTGACTGGACAAGTGCACCTACTTGCCAAACCTTCCCTTTCCTTCATATCCGACACCCCTATAGTAGGCCCAAGGGCAGGGTGCTTTGTAAGTATAAGGTAGGACATGCCCTGGTGTGTGTGGCATGTCCTAATAGTGAATTACAGCCGTTATCGTTTTTCACTATTGAAAGGCTACCTGTTCTCCATAGGCCAGAACAGGCAGTTAGATTATTACATTTTATAATCCTAACTGATTTAGGGAACATGGTGGAAATTCGAGTTTAGTCCTGGCTTTTGGTGTATCCCGTTCCTGTTCTCGTTGCCGCTAGCTGTTCTGTGCCGTCGGCCGAGAGGCAGGGGGCTCCTCCGGCTCGCTCCTTTTGCTCGTTGCTTGCGGCCCCCGTCACCATCTACAATCTACCATCTACCTCTCAGCGGGGTCACCGGTGCGGCGTTGAAGTTTTACGGCGTGCACCTGAGGACAATTTCGGCCTGCCGGAGTTGAGCGCAGTTCACGGCGTCCCTGACCCACTGACTCATGGACTTATAGGGAGGGAGGTGTCGTGCGGTGCGGTGAGGCGTGGGCAGTGGCCTTTTGGCCAATTTCGACCAAATTCTGCCTACTGACCGATTGACCAGCCTGCACATCCTAGGAGAGTAAGGCCAGAGAACGAGAGCGAGGACGTTGTCTCTCCTCGCTAAAATCACTGCTTTCCTCACTAATCACCGCTTTCACCCGGCTGCCCCCTCCGGCTACCCCCTCCGGGGTGGGTCTCCATTAAGGCAGCTGATGCTTTCCGCGGTCGTTTGTGATTTGTGGTTCCTTCGGCTTGGGGGGGGGGGGGTCTCAGCTGCAGTGAGCCTGTGCAGTGGGGGCGTTGTGAGAGATCAGGTGTGAGATATCAGGCACCAGGAGTTGTACGGGGGCGAAGGAGAGGGGGTGCCGAACCAATCCCCCAGAAGGGCATCAAAAACAATAACAAATAACAACAGTGTGAGAGGCGCCACACCAAACCAAACCCCCAGAAGGACATTAACAAGAAACAACAACAGTTACAACAACAACAGAAAACAGACCCAGCCTCCACACCCAACCTCCATACCTCAGTAGTTTTGGGGTTTCTGGCAGTACTGACAGTTTGACCCAAAATTAACAGGCATTCATAGGGAGTACCTGGAAACCACTAAAGGCACTCAAGCAGAAACAGGAAAGAGAGTGCAAGCGCGGCTGCCTTTAGCACGGCTGGCCGCAGTGAGCGTGGCCGCAGTGAGAGTGGCCCCAGGCAAAATCGCGGCGGCGGCCTGATTAGATAAGGTGCAACCAGCGACCCTGCCTTGTGTGCCCCGCTTGTCTCAACACAGCTCAAATCCCTATCGTACTTGTTGTGCCTAACTTGGACGTCCTCTGGTCGCAAAGGTGTACTCACCCCTGTGCAGGTGCAGTGAGTAGGGAGCTGCGGGAGAAGCGGCTGCCGCTGAGACTTGCAGGAACACGAAACATTCTCAGCCTCAACACCGACATCAGCTACCAGCCACCTGTCCACCTGGTTAGCTATGAGGTCGGGTAGAGTAAGAAGGTCCATTAAAAAGCCAATATCTATACACAAAAGGGAGGCTGTATTAAAAGATGGCGGTATCGCAGCAGCCTCAGAGAAAGACCTCAGTAAAACATCTAACATCAAGGAAGATGAGGAGGTTAAAGATACCAACAATGGCAAAAATATTTGTAAAGACATGAGCTCCTGTCAGATCGACGCCAGCAGAGACAACATCTCAGCAACCACAAAAGGATTAAAAAACGCAGACCAATCGAATAACACACTTAAGAGGGAGAAAAGAAACAGAACGGAAGAGTTCATAACCATAGAAGGAGAGCACTCTAGAAAAATCCTAAACTCCTACCAGCCAAAAATTTACACCAAATTTGCTTTTTTAAAAGACCCTGGAACAGCAATCTACACAAAAAACGAGAACATAGAGGGATTACCAAACCCGCTGGAGCCCGGGAAGACAGAATATCCCTCACTCCAAACACAAAGATCATTAAAGACCACAGTTGCGGATATAAATGTGGATAACAATCACACAGTGCACACTAAAAGTTGGCAAGAAAGCCAAAAGGGGGAAGAAGATATAGGAGGTATAGGAGGAAAACCGAAGGAATGGGCTGTGAATGCCAGTAAATCTATGTTTGGGGAGGTGATACTTCTCTATTACTTTTATTTCATGCAACAACAAAAAATGTTAGACGCCCCATGGTTACCCCCTTTCTCCCCTCCTTCCTTACGGCTTGGTCGTCCTGACAAGACTATCCTAGCTTCTCCCCCATGACCTATTATTCTGTGAAATAGGAGCGGTCATTGTAATAAGGCATCAGTCAGTGACACAGCATCTGCCTTTCTAGTCTTTCAGACAGGGTGGCTCCTACCTCTCCCTCTACCTCAGTGGATCCTTCTATACTTGTAAACAACCCCACATTGGTGCCACCCATAAAACACAACCCACTTAAAAAACAAACACCTCACTATCATGCAGCCACACACAGGAAAGGCTGCACAGATGGCAGCATGTCACTCACCATCAGTGCCAAGCTGAGCCAAGGCACTGCATCTCCGGCACTAGGTCCATGCACCAGAGGGCCGCATTCACTAATAAATGTGGAAACTGCTTCTATCACCTTCAGTTCACGCCTACTAAACGTGGACAGTTTATAATTTCAAAATGCTGTTTCATTTCCGCACACCCACCACGATGAAAACTGGTCAACCCATTGATAGTGTGTTACCCTAACGCCAGAGACATTACCCTCTCACCCTGCGGGATCCTTGCGGATCTCCTGCGGAGTCCCAGCGCCCCCTGGCATGCGCAGAACCAGCAGAGGAACACAGTCCATAAAACTAGCCAGGGCGTGCAACACCCATTTGACTCACAGGGCGTGAGTCAAATGGATGTGTGTCAGCCCGGGCTGACACAGCTTTGCGGGCTGGCGACCATCTAATTGCAGCCGCACCTGAGTAATTAACAGGGCTTTAAAAGACCATTTACTTGCAAATTAGGCGTTTGTTGTGTTTTCACCCCTTCTTTCAGTCACTCTGTCTATGGTTGGAAGAATTAGCCCCCAGGAAATATTTTTAAGCCCCCCCCTGAAATTTGGCTCTAGTTGCCCGCCTGCATGCTACCATCATAGCACCATAGTCAGGGCAGCTGGAATTATGCGATTGTGTGGCTGTGGTTATTTTCGCATAATTATAGATTTGCCGCATTTGCCACATAATCCATCATCTGCCGCTGCAGTTTTTAACAAAAAAATGATTTCTAGCTCAGAGGGTTCAAAAGTTACTAAAATGGCAGCAAGATGTACTGCAGCTCAGTGGAAGGCCCTTTACAAAATCGGACTGGTCGCCTTTCTGTTACTTAATGCTGTATTTGGGTGTTAAACGAGTAATAATGAGGTGCAACCAATGCCCGGTGTTACAAAGTGTAAAAACAATGACTGTTTCTCATTTGGGTGAAGCAGCGCTGTTAGCGTTTGGTCATATGGCAGGGTTCTTGTATCTGCATGTATCAGGTATTTGTAAAGCACAAACTAAACACCCAGAGGGGTCTCAAGGTGCTGGGGGCTGACAGGGAGATTAAGCAAGTTATTGCCCAGAGTCACAAGGTGCTGAGGTGCTGCCAGGGATGGAACCGTGAGCCCTGCGCTCCGGAGTCAGCCGCTCTGGCTGCTGTACGACTTCTATTGCCTTTGAACCTTCTGAGGTGATGAAAGGAGTGATTTGTGTAAACAGAGGGTTATTATTGTACTCACAGATAGCCAATGATAAAGTGTAACATAATGCATTATATTATTTTTGTCACTATTGTTACTATTATTCTTACTCGTATTTCAGACCAAGCATGGGCAAAGTGCCTCTTTTGGGACCCTGAAATGAAGACGGGGGCAACCTGGATGCACTCGGTTAGAACAGATGTTCAGTACCGATACTGATAGGAGTTCTAGTCATCAATGTTTATCAATTGCGTGCCACAAGGAAAAGGGTCCTGCAAACCCTTTGTCATTCAATCCTGAGAGATACTAGACATGTGTCAAAGTAGCCTTGTGCACAGCGTAATCACTCAAAGGAGTGTAAGTCAAAAAGCTTTGGAGCAATGTTAATTTTATCGAATTTTAAAGCCAAAAAACTGCACATGATGAACAATAAATGGAAATAACAAGATGAAGCCACTGGTTTGAGTTCTTCTTGAATAAGTGTATTAATGTGATAAACAAAATGTTTTTATCCCAGGACAATGTTAGTATTCACAGAATCCAGGACATGATATCACAGTCTTCGGATATGGTGAAATAACAAATCCCAATGTATTTCGGGCTTGTGAATAAGCCCTTCATCAGGGGAATCTAGGAAAATCATAATAATACAATTTTAATCCTCAAGTTGTACAAAGCTGCAGGCCTATATCTACTCAAACATGGAGGTGAGGAGACTGAGGGCTTGTATGTAAAGAAAAGAGACCACCGAAGAGGGGAACGACAAGACAAGAATGTGAATACAGAAACTCAGAGTTGCCACAAGGACAAAAAATAATGGACAGAAGTGCAAGCGACCGTAGTCAGTATAAACATTGTTAATACTCACAGGTGAAGAAAAATACGATACCCACAGGTGAAGAAAAATACGATACAACAAGTGCGCTAGCCCAGGTGGTGAATGTATCAAACGTGCAAGTGAACACACTCGAGGGAAGTGTATTAATGAAATGGATCTATTTCAGACATGCTTGTGAAGCTTACAATGCGAAGAGAGTAGCCGGGGATAAATGCCGTAGTGATCACGAGGCCGGCGCTATATACAAACAAATAATGAGCATAAGTGGCAGTAGCAAATAAATGCGTATCGTAACGGAGCTAATTCAAAGTACCCATGCGCGTGCGGCTTACCGGTAAAGTTGAATGCGTGATCTCTGTAAAAGGATGAGAAAAGGCTCTAAGTACCCGGACTTAGAAATGCATATAAGAATGTGCGTGATGAAAACTAAATAGAGCGCGCGTTTAGTCTTACCGGAATAAGCTGCGAGACACAGCATGTCAATAACCCGGTGAAAGCGAATAGTGAGCATGGGCGTCCTGAGGGCGCCCGTGATATACGCATGTAAAGAGCCTGGAGGAAGTGAAAATAAAAGAAGGACCAGTGTGGGAGAAGTACTCGAAGTCGGCCATGATGGAGTATAGAAAGTGCAGTGCAAAACAGAGAAGAGATGCATAGAGTAAAGGATTGAAAATAGCCTGAGGTCCAAAACACAACAGGATAATGACATATTAATAGAGAGATGTAATCAAGTGCGACAAAGGTATTTCTAGATCGCGACCTTTGTGAGGGCTCAACACTAAAAGAGAAAGATAACAAATAAGATAACAGCAACAAGTGTATCTAAATGGTAGCAAGTTAGATAAATCACATACAGTAACATTTTTAAGGGAAACACATCCAGTAACATTTTAAAGAAAACAAATACGTTGAGACAAATACTTGTTGCAGTCTCTGTCTGGTCGTAAATCGATAGTTTCAAGTACACCACATTTCAGTTGCGCAATGTTGTGGTTCAGTTTACGCCAATGTTCAACTATCGATTTACGACCAGACAGAGACTGCAACAAGTATTTGTCTCAACGTGAGACACATTGGATTTGGTTCATGCAGACCTTGACCCCACTGGGTCTCAATGATACATTTGAATTGGCATGTTTTCTTTAAAATGTTACTGGATGTGTTTCCCTTAAAAAATGTTACTGTATGTGATTTATCTAACTTGCTAGCATTTAGATACACTTGTTGCTGTTATCTTATTTGTTATCTTTCTCTTTTAGTGTTGAGTCCTCACAAAGGTCGCGATCTAGAAATACCTTTGTCGCACTTGATTACATCTCTCTATTAATATGTCATTATCCTGTTGTTTTTTGGACCTCAGGCTATTTTCAATCCTTTACTCTATGCATCTCTTCTCTGTTTTGCACTGCACTTTCTATACTCCATCATGGCCGACTTCGAGCACTTCTCCCACAAAGGTCCTTCTTTTAATTTCACTTCCTCCAGGCTCTTTACATTCGTATTTCACGGGCGCCCGCAGGACGCCCATGCTCACTATTCACTTTTACCGGGTTATTGACACGCTGTGTCTCGCAGCTTATTCCGGGAAGACTAAACGCGCGCTCTATTTAGTTTTCATCACGCACTTTTTTATATGCATTTCTAAGTCCGGGTACTTAAAGCCTTTTCTCATCCTTTTACAGCGATCACGCATTCAACTTTACCGGTAAGCCGCACGTGCATGGGTACTTTGAATTAGCTCCGTTACGATACGCATTTATTTGCTACTGCCACTTATGCTCATTATTTGTTTGTATATAGCGCCGGCCTCGTGATCACTACGGCATTTATCCCCGGCTACTCGCTTCGCATTGTAAGCTTCACAAGCATGTCTGAAATAGACCCATTTCATTAATACACTTCCCTCGGGTGTGTTCACTTGCACGTTTGATACATTCACCACCTGGGCTAGCGCACTTGTTGTATCGTATTTTTCTTCACCTGTGGGTATCGTATTTTTCTTCACCTGTGAGTATTAACAATGTTTACACTAAATACGGTCGCTTGCACTTCTGTCCATTATTTTTTGTCCTTGTGGCAACTCTGAGTTTCTGTATTCACATTCTTGTCTTGTCGTTCCCCTCTTCGGTGGTCTCTTTTCTTTACACACAAGCCCTCAGTCTCCTCACCTCCATGTTTGAGTAGATATAAGCCTGTAGCTTTGTACAACTTGAGGATTAAAATTGTATTATTATCATTTTCCTAGATTCCCCTGATGAAGGGCTTATTCACAAGCCCGAAATGCATTGGGATTTGTTATTTCATCATATCTGAAGACTGTGATATCATGTCCTGGATTCTGTGAATACTAACATTGTCCTGGGATAAAAACATTTTGTTTATTGCATTAATACACTTATTCAAGAAGAATTCAAACCAGTGGCTTCATCTTGGTATTTCCATTTATTGTTCATCATGTGCAGTTTTTTGGGTTTAAAATTCGATAAAATTAACATTGCTCCAAAGCTTTTTGACTTACACTCCTTTGAGTGATTACGCTGTGCACAAGGCTACTTTGACACATGTCTAGTATCTCTCAGGATTCTTTTGGGACCCTGGCACCTTGCGTTTTCAAAGTCTGGTTAATTTAAATGTACTGATCTGCTTGTACCAACATTTACCCGACACTCAAAGGCAGGATGCCCTCTGTTGAAAATGTATCTACTACTTACTGTACCAATGCACTCCAGCGCCTGGGAGCGCCTTTGGCACCACATGGCGCTTTACAATGCACCATACATTGAATTAAGACCAGCCCCTTACCCAGCCTGTTTAATTAGTAACCACAAAGCCTGTTTATGACACGTGTACCTGTTTTGTGTCATAAGATTAGGGTAGGAGGTGGGAGAGAGAGAGGGAGTGAGTCAGGGGCAGCTTGAAGCACAGCAGTCACGTGATAGCGCAAGGCACTGAAGCCCACTGAGGCGATTGCTCACGTTATTGTTGTGAATGCTCTCCTGCCTTGGTAATTGAAAAACATGCTGTGGGTTGAAAAATGTAATGGGGGAATTAATCCATTGCCTAAGGGGCAGAAACGCACGATCTGCCATGAACAAATGGGGTGCAGGGGTGCTTCTTATGGACCATGGCTTTATGGCCTTTCAAATCACTTCTCCTGCCAGACGACTACATTGCTTTTAATTCCACTCTTAGCTCTGCTGCAATTCATGAACATGCATTGTATTGTAATTGAATTGAATTGAACTACTCCGACGAGGCACTCAAACGCTTTGCACGTTCCTTCATTTGGAGTTTGGCAAACGCTCCTGGCAAATTAACTTTCCTATAGATAGATGAGTACCCGAGGGTGCGGAAAACGGCAGCATGTGTAGCAGCGCAGCGCTTGTCTTTCTTCTAGCGCAGTATCAGAAGTGTGACGCTTGTCATGCCCAGGCAGTGGGTACTAGGACCCTGGGGTCAAGGGTGTGGGGAGGGGGGGCGTGGCTACGGCGTCCCCAAGATGGCGGTGGAGCTCCCGCACCAACCTCCGCTACACGCCGGTTCCCGAGACTACATCGGGCAGTTTTCGAGCAAAAAACACTGCCGCTTCTTGCTGGAGATGAGGTGAGCCCAGCGCCCTCATAAAGAATCTTCTGTGCAGCGTTTTGGGCATTTTCTCGGCCGTGACTCGCTCACTCGAGTCCCGGCCGCCATTTTGTTTTTCCTGAAGAGACGCGACTCGCGCTTTTAAGCGCTGCTGCTTCACCTATGCATTTTAGCACTCCACCGCAGTATTGACCTGCTTGTCTCTTCACTCGGAAATGAGGTGAGCCCTCCACCTGTACAAGCCTTTGGTTCTTTGGTGTTTTTCTTGGCTATATTCTGGATCTCCAGCTCTCGACCGCCATTTTGAATGCCAGCACAACACAACTTGTCTTCCCTCACAACTGAACTTCAATATGGTTTGACAACAGGTTTACTCTTTGCCTACAGGATGAAATGAGTCCAGTGCTCTCATTTATTTTCCAATTATATATCGCTATTCTAACTTTGGTTGCTAGGACTTTGTTACTCTCACTTCAGCCACCATTTTGTCCTTCTGTGGGCGTGCTTCCTCAGTTTGAGCACTATAATGGTACACTCTCTTTCTCAAGCACTGGGGCCTCTTTTTTCAATGGCTATTTTTTCTGTGCACTGATCTCCTCATGACCTCGCTACTCTCCATCAAATGACTTTTTAGTCACGTTCAGGATCCTTGTTGCTATATCCATTTTTCCCTATTCATTTGACTGTACAATTTCGCAGGATTTAAATGACTCTTTTTTTTCCTCTTCTATGACCTCTGGAGATCAGCGTTCTGTTTATTCCCAACACCCTGCTGATCCTACATGGGGAAATTTTGCAATTTGAAACTCTCTACTACTGCCAAAGCACCTGTCTGTTGGGACTCCGATTTTCCTTCACAGGATATGGAAGAAGGCGTGATGTCTAAACCTGAGATTAATTCGAGAGCAATTTCTAAGTCTCATAACAGCAGTAAACTACCGACCACTACCGCATCTTCAAAACGTCTCAAAAAGGACCCTCCTTCTCCTGATAACACCTCCTCTTCTTCTTCTAGGGATCTTATCTTAGAGGAATTACGAGCTCTCAGACCATTTATGGAAACAACAACTAAAACCTTACAAATTATGCATGATAAGTGGTCCTCCTTGGATTCTCGTGTCATAATTCTTGTACAGTCCACAGATTCTCTTCAGAGTTCCTGCTCCCGGATGCCATACATAGAGACTAAAATTCTTCAACTTAAACGTCAGGCAGAGGATTTGGAAAACAGAAATCGTAGAAATAACCTACGTCTTTACGGACTTCTTGAACTTTCAGAAGGGTCCAATCCCACTGCCTTTTTCCAGTCCTTTCTTCCAAAAATCCTTGACGCACCTGCCTTATCCTCCATCAATATACAGAGAGCACATCGGTTAGGCCCCAGAACCTCCTCTAAACCTCGAGGCGTCATCATGCTCTTTCTACAAGACACGGACCTCCTTCAAGTTCTTTCAGCTGCCAAGATCAAAAAACAAATCCTCTGGGAGGGTCATCGTCTTTATCTGTCACAAGATGTCGCTAAGGTTACTGCTGACCGCCGGAAGAAATTTCTTGATATGCTTCCCCAATTGAGAGCTCTCAATGCTAGCTATGGTCTCCTTCATCCATGCCTTTTCAAGGTCACCTACAAGGAAAAGACTACTACATTTGAAGACCCTGCTGTTCTACAAGAATTTCTACGTCGTCATGGAGCAGATGATATGGACACTTCCAGAGTCACCTGAATGGACCTGATACCTTTCTAGTCTTGTGCTTTCTGTTTTAATCTTTGTTTGTCTTTTTCTAATTGTTGTTTTACCCTTTCCTATTATTCCACCACTTTCATATTCTATTTTTTGTTGTTTTTTCTCATATTGTGTTTTTTTATCCCTTTTTACAGATTTCTCCCCAGTCACCCTTTCCTGATGTTATCCCATTGGTCCCTTCTACTGTCCTTTCTACCTTTCTGTCAGTGGAGGTTCGGTTGCTGCTCTTGCTGTTGTCGCCGTTGTCTTTCTGACGCCGTCACCCCCTGATCCAAGTTTGTATCCGTAAGTATGTTTTTCAGTCGTCTGTTTTGGACATGTACTGTATTCATGTTCTTTATCTCTTTTCCCCTTCTCTCTTCTTCCCTCTTGCTCTTTCCTCCTTTTCTATCTTTACCCCTTTTCTTCCTTTCTATTCCTTTTAACTCTTCCCTCTTTTTCTATCATTTCTTCTTATATACCTCTTTCTCTATAGACTCAGTAGGCATGTTATCGCTTTATATTTTCTCACAGTTTTTGATTTCTTGTTACTACCTGGAATGTTAAAGGTTTTAATAATCCGATTAAGAGGCAATGGGTATTGTCACACCTTGCCAGACTTAAGACTGATGTTGCTCTTATTCAGGAATCTCATCTCTCAGAAGCTGAGGCTTTAAAAGTTAAATGTTTTTGGGTGGGTCATGTGTTCTTTTCTCCCACTGATGATAAGAAGAATGCTGTTTTGATTTTATTTCACAAAAAGTTAAATGTTTCTGTCATTTCTCAAGAATGTGATGCTATTGGTCGTTGGATAATTGTTAAATTGCTTATTGATAAATACCCATTGTGATTTTCAATGTTTACGCCCCTACTGGCGTTGACAAGCTATCCTGGCCTTCTATCTCAGATAAATTGACTGCTCTAACAGATGATTATATTATTTTTGGTGGTGATTGCAATCAAATCATTCACCCTATCCTTGATCGTCACTCCAAAGTCAAATTCTCACACTCTAAGATGCACTCCCAATTTACTAAGACCATTCAAACCAATGCATTAGTAGATATATGGAGATTATGTAACCCTGACCTTAGAGAGTACAGTTTTTATTCCCCCTCTCATAACTCCCAATCCCGCATTGATTACTTGTTCCTTAGCAAATCCTTGACTCAACACACCATTCACTCTGACATTGGTTCCATCTTGATTTCAGATCACGCTCCTGTACTTGTTGATATAGACCTCATTCCCTTTTATCCTCACTCTGGTAGATGGAGGTTCAATAATTCTTTACTCCTTGACCCCATTTTCTGGACAGAATTTACTAAGTTTGCATCTGAATTCTTTTTACTTAATCACACTCCTGATTCCTCTTATGTCATGGTTTGGGACTCATTCAAGGCGGCTTCTAGAGGTTTTATCATTAACTTTGTCTTGCAAAAGAAAAAACGTAATGAAGCTAAATCTGCTCAATTATTCACTCAAATCAAACAATTGGAACTTGCCCACCATTACTCGAATACCGAATCCTCCCTTAAAGATCTTATTGATGCCAACATTTCTTTTAATAAATTCACCACCGATGCTGCTTCAAATTTACTTTTGAAATGCAATTCACGTTATTACAGCGGTCAAAATAAAATGGGGAAGTTGTTTGCTAATTATTTAAAAATTCGGAAAGAAAGAACAAAAATTGAACTGATTAAATCCTCGACTGGTGATTCTTTATTTAAGGATAAAGACATCCTTAATGAGTTTGTGACTTTCTACAAAAATCTTTACACTCCATAATTGGTCCCTACCTCTGCTGATCTCCTTTCCTACTTTCATTCTATTCCTTCTCCTCCTTCAACTCACAAAGATTTTGACTCTTTAAACATTGACATCTCGTTGTCGGAGATATCCCATGCCGTCTCAAAACTACATCTTGGTAAAGCCCCCGGTCCAGACGGGTTTACTATTGAGTTTTACAATCATTTCGCCTCCCTCCTTTTACCAAAGTCAAAGTCAAAGATGCTTTATTCGGGTTGTAAAGAAAATACAACCATATTGCAACAGACATAAAAATTTACATAATACTAAAGCAAGCTACCATAAAACACAATGTAGCAAAATAGGGCTTAAAACGAAAAACCCTATACAGATAATTCTGTATCTTAATATACATTTAGCAGCATCTATAGAAAATAATCATTAGGCCATTCGAAAAATGCATTTAACTGTAAATAGTGACAATTATACGACCTTAGTTATGTGCAAATATGCAGTTAAAGTGCTAAGTATCATCTCTATATTAGTATATGTGCAAATTGGCAATTCAAGAGGAAAATTCGACAGCATCCTTCCTAAAGTGCAATATGCAATTAGCAGCACCTAGATTAGCTATTCACAGAGAATGATGATAAGTGGAACAAAGTGCAAGTGCTATGCCATTCCAACAGTGAATATTATACAGTAGCAGCAATTAGTCCGACAAACATATGTGTGCAAATTAGCATAATAAAATACATGATGTTAACAACATCTTGTTTTTAAAGTGCATAGTACGTTTAGCAGCTGGAGAAAAATTCATATAATAATTGATTTTCTTGCAGAAATACATTTTAAAATATAAGTGGCCACATAAAAACAAACATCTGGGGACTCTAGATTGAACACTAGTTTCATTCCCTCCTTTTACCAAATTTTTACTTTTATTCCAATCTTTTCTTGACTCTAGTCTTTCGAGCGGCTCTTTTCAACAAGCCTTAATTTGTTTGATACCCAAGGATGACAAGGATCACTCTCTCTGTAAAAACTATCGACCTATCTCTTTAGTTAATACCGATTACAAAATGTTGGCAAAACTTTTAGCCCTTCGCATGGATCCTTTTCTGCCCGACTTAATTGGCCCCGAACAATCTGGTTTTGTGAAGGGCCGTTTATCCTCTGATAATTCTCGAGTCTTTTTTGACATTCTTAGTAAGGCCCCCTCTCTAGATCTCCCCCTTGCTGCTATATCTTTGGATGCAGAGAAAGCTTTTGACAGGATTAGTTGGGATTTTATGTTTCAGGCTCTCTCTTGGGCGGGTTTTCCGTCCAAATTTCTTTCTTTTATTTCTTTATTCTATTCTGGTCCTCAAGCATCGATTTATGTTAAAGGCACAGTTTCTGATTATTTCAGCCTTCAAAGTGGTGTTCGTCAAGCTTGCCCTCCTTCCCCTCTTTTATTTGTTTTGGCCCTGGAACCTTTTCTTACTAAAATTCATCAGGATAACTCTATTTCTGGTTTCCACTTTGATTCCCACCAAGTTAAACTCTCGGTTTACGCCGATGACATTCTTTTTTATTGTTCAGATCCAATCTCTTCTCTTCCTTCTTTTCTTCAACAAGTTTCCTCTTTCTCCGCTGTCTCAGGCTACCGCCTTAATGTAGATAAATGTGAAATTCTACCTTTAAATCCATTATGCCAAAAACATCTTTTTGATCATTCTGGTTTCTCGTGGCAACCGACCAAAATTAAATACTTAGAGTATGGTTTGCCCCTCTCTTATCTGACACTTAGAAAATACATTTTTACTATATTTCCAAGAAACTGGACAATGCCATCACTCGTTAGAATCCACTTTTTTTGTCCTGGTGGGGCCGCTTAAATTCTATCAAAATTATGCTCTCACCTCTCCTATTATATAATATTTCTATGATTCCTATTCATATCCCGATTATTATTTTAAAAGGATTGACTCTATTTTGCTAAAGTTCCTGTGGAATGGTAAGCGCTCTTGCATTGCCCTCGCTTCTTTAAGGAAGGATAAGTCTCAGTCTGGTGTTCGCTTTCCTGATTTCAAGGCATATCATCAAGCTTTTTCTCTCAAACAAACGGCTCGCTGGCTTTCCACGGATCTTCCTTTCTATCCCCCTCTTTGGTTAAAGATAGAGTCCTCCTTTATCTCTCCTTTTGACTTCCGCGAAATTCTACCTTTCACTTCTCCCCTGACTCGATCCCACAACCTTATCATTTCTTACTCTCGTAAACTCATTCTTCCTTATCTATCCTCTTCTTATCCCTCTGTCTCTTCTACACATGAACAACCTATTTGGTACAATAAACAGCTCAAGATCCGTAACCGCTCTTTCTGCTGGAATAATTGGCACTCCCATGGTTTACGTTGGATCTCTCAACTTCTCTCTCATGACCTTCCCATTTCCTTTCCTGATCTTCAATCTCTTTTCTCCCTACCATCCAGTTCTGGCACACAATACTACTCGCTCCTTCCCGTTCTTACATCCCATCTTAACTCCTTACCGGCATTCGCATCATTTCTTTATAACTCTGCTCATTTATCTCTTGATAGACCCAAATCTAAAACTGAGTTAGCTTGGGAACAGGATTTTTCACTAGAATGGTCAATTGTTTTATGGGAAAAAAAATTGTCTAAAATTCATAAAACCTCTAGAGCTGCTAATACAACCCAGACTTTATAATTTATTTATAACCGTACTCTCTTTACTCTTTCTGTTTTATCAACCTTTTCCTCTGATACTCCTTCTACCTGCTGGTCATGCCCCTGTCCATCTGCAGATTTGAAGCATATGCTATTTGAATATCCCCCTATTCTCCAATTTTGGAAACTAGTCTGGTTTCAAATCCGAAAATTTTTCCAATTTCAGATTCCCTTTTCTTTCACTCATATCTTTTTAGGTTCTTTATCTCCCGCACTCCCCCAATCTTCCCAACACTACTCCCTCATTGATCTTTTAATAGCTATTGCTTTCCATCACATTACCTCTAATTGGAAACAAGCCACTAATGTTTCTTTCCGTTCATGGTGGAATGCGGTATGTTTTCATCACCGGCTCGACACTAATTATGTTTCTCCCGTTTCCTTGGCAATTAAAAGGGATCTTCTCTGGCTCCCTTTAGTAACTTATCTCTCCTCATCTGCCCCGTCCACCAATAGCCATGATGTTAATTCTGTTGAAGTACGCAAACCACCGTAATTTCCTCAATGCCTCTTTTCTCACTATTAATTGCTAATGTCTCCTTTATTGTTATTTTTTGTATATATTGCTTTCAAAGGTTCTATTTTTGTAATTAAGTATGCTTGCTTTGTCATCCCATGTGCATGATTTTAGATCTTTTCATTCTTTTGTGTCCTTCTGATTGCCGATTGCAACTTCATTGTTTTCATTATTATAGTATGGACTAATGAGCTATCATATTATCTGTTTTTTAATTTCTGCCTCTGTTATTGTTTTTCTTATTATTCAATAAACTCAAACTAAAAAAAAAGGGTGTGGGGAGAGGACACTGGACACCACATCCGGTCAAGGGGGCAGGGCGGGAGAGAACAGGACCAAGGGGCTTAGGGGTAGGAAGCACGAATAAGCTGTACGACAATAGAAGTAATAAAGATACCTGCATAACGACGGATTTGTGTTGCGTGGTCCTTGGGGCATCGCCACACTACAGCTGGCGACGAAGGCAAAGAACGGACGTGTGCAGCAACTGCCCAGCAGCTCGAAACCAGGAGCCCACCCTGGACTGTGGTGAGCGCCAAACTGCGAGCGAAGCGAAGCCAGGAGCCCACCCTGGTTCGCACCAAAGAGAAAAGAAAAGAAACGGTGTGGGAGCCAACCCGGACTGCTAAAAAAGAGACGTCCTGATGGTCCGGTAAGCGCCGATCTATTAAAGAAATAAGCGCGAGAGTCTCGGCGGCCATTTTAAGGTCAGGCAGAAAGAGCCAATCAGCGTGCGAGAAAACCGGGTGGCCATCTTTAAACCAGGATATATAGGAAACAATCAAATCAAAGAGGATCGAAACGCCGTCGACGAACACAGCGCGATTTCACGGCGCACTATCAATAGGCTCATAACTGTGCCAAATTTGAACATTTTAAATCTGTAGACTCAATGTGAAGCCTATGTTTGATTGCTGTTTATCACTTTGCGCCGACCACGCTGTTCACCACGTTCACTTGCGTCGTCACCTTCACTTTGTTATCACCTTGTCACCAAGTGCCATTTGGGTTGCTCCATGAATGTCTTTCATGTACAGTGCTGCTTTTTAACTGTGCTTCCCATTTCCATGAAAATTGGTGATTAATAACCTTTTCACAAATGTACTGAGACTCCTGGTGTTCCTTTTCTGTAATACGTATTGTATGCAATTTTCTAACTGTCTCTGCTACTGATACCTAATGGGACATTGTTTCCTATATATCCTTTATACCCAGTCCCAGTCTGGTCTATGGGTTACACTCCTGTTCCTTTTCACTTCATCTTTAAACCAGGCAATGCATGGATTGGCCCCGAAGTCTCGCGAGAGTCTCGGCGGCCATTTTGAAGTCAGGCAAAAGGACCAATAAGGGAGCAGGAAAGGCCGGCATCCATTTTGAGGCCAGGCGAACATTGAAAAAGCCAAAATAGTGCTGGAAAGAGCACCAGGAGGAGAAACAAAAGGCCAATAAGCGATAATAAAAGAAAAAGGCACAAATAGATAACAAGAAGAAAACAAAAGAGAGGCACAAAGAGATGCAAATATAATAATATATAAAAAAGAACACAAACAAATAGAGCAAACAGCGGAAGAAAGAAGAAAGCATAAGGTAACCAAGGATACAAAGGGAAGGAAATGGCAGATCCAAGGAGCGAAAGGCAGAGCTCCCAATATCGCAGACCTCTCCCATTCAACCTCTCAGAGCCGCAAGTGTGAATAAGATGGGAGCAATGGGTCAAGAGATTTGAGAGATACATGGAGGCCACTGACGTAATAGAGGGCAAGCAACTAGGACTGTTCCTCAACTTGGTAGGCGATGAAGTAGATGACCTACTAGTGACCCTATCGGAAGACGAAATATCGACGTACAAAGACCTAATAAAGTGCCTAACAATCAAATTTGATCCACAAAGAAACATTGATTTCGAGCGCTACACTTTCACCATAGCATTCCAACATGCGGACGAGTCGCTAGATGATTTTGCAACGTGACTAAGGAAACTAGTAACTCACTGTGAGTTCGACAAGTACGGCAACGAACAAGCGATTCGCCTGCGCATCATTGAAGGATGCCTTGACACGGAGTTCCGCACAAGAATTCTGAAGGAACCAACGTCACTGGAAAAGATACTGTCACTAGCGAGGGCTGAAGCAAGAGCGACAGTACAAGCAAAACAAATGGAGCGGGGAAAAGAACGATGAGTTGAACAGGCACACCGCATGGCAGAAAACAACCGTACAAGCAGTTGGAAGAAAGGGCACAATGAACAGGCGACAAGAAAGCAACCTGAATCAACATGCTACAGATGTGGACTTGAGTTCCCACACAGAGGCACGTGCCCAGCGTTTGGCCAAACATGCAGGAAATACAACTGGAGCAACCATTTTGCCAGTGTATGTCACGGGCTGCAGTTTAGAGGTGAAAGAGGAAGACCGGGAAGACCACGGATGACAAACAAGCAGACTCGTCAGACATGTAGAAGCCGCAAACAGAAGTTCCTCACTAGAGTCAGGAGAAGAAGGGGAAGATGAAAAAGTAGAGCGACTCTACCTCATGTCAGACACCGCTGCCATGCCCACAGTTGAAGGCAGGACTGAAGAAAGCATCTACCTCGTGGACAAAAGCAACATAAAGAAGACGGAGTCCGTGACAATAGACGTGGGACCAAACAGAGCACGTTTTGTGCTAGATAGTGGCGCAACATGCAACATCATGTGTGCGTCGGAATACGAGAAGATGGAAGTGAAACCAGCACTGAAACCGTTGAAAGTGGAAGTATTCACATGGGGGTCAAGGAAACCAGTGACAAACCTGGGAAAGTTTACAGAGAACTTAACATACAAGAGTTAAACGATACAAGAAGAGATTCATGTGCTGAGAGATGACATTCCAGCACCTTTCCTGTTAAGTAATGTCACAGCCCAGGTGATGGGCCTCCTTGAAATGACATATAGCATGTCCGAAAAAAGGAGCATCGTCAAGGAATATCCCAAACTACTGCAGGTACTGGGGAAGCTAAAGGGGCGCCAAGTAACGTTGCACATCGATGAAACAATAGCCAATAGCTCAACACCACCGGCAAGTGCCAATACACCTGCAACCACAAGTAGAAGAAGAGATTGAAGCGCTGCTCAAACAGGACATCATAGAACCAGGTGAAGGACCGACGCCCTTGGTGTCACCAATAGTGGCAGTACCAAAAAAAAACACGTCCAAGAGTTGCATCTGTGTTGACAACAGACTACTGAACACAGCAATCGAATGAGAAAGACACCCTGGACCTCACCTCAATGATATGATCAGCTGCCTAACAGGCAAAAGACGTTTCTCCAAACTAGACTTGTGCAAGGGATATCACCAGCTAAGCGTCTGAGTTTTGGAATATCATCCGCTGCTGAAATATTTCAAGAAACCATAAGGCAAGTAATAAGGCCAGTAAAAAATATCCTGAACTACAGCGACGACATCCTGGTGCTCGGCAAGTCGGATGAGGAACATGACAAGGAGCTGTGAGAGGTGTGTTCCCAACTAGAGCAGGCAGGGCTCATGCTAACTGAAGACAAGTGTCAAATAGGGTGAGATGAATTGGTATTCTTTGGAGACATCTTTTCAAAAAAAGGAATGCGGCCAGATCGCAGTAAAGTGGATACGTTGGAGAAAGCAAAACAGCCAAGCGATGTTGCAGAAGTGAGGTAATTCCTTGGCCTTGCTAGTTAATGCGCACGATACATAAAAGACTTTTCCACAGTGAGCGCACCGCTGCGAGAACTAACAAAACAGGGCCAAAGCTTTGCATGGACAATGGAATGCCGCAACACTTTTGAAGAGGTCCGACACGCCGTGACAGCAGTATGCCACCTGGCGTACTTTAATCCGCTATTGTGCACCGAATTGACAGTGGATGCCATCCCAGTGGGGCTGGGAGCAATACTGGTGCAACACAGACCAGGCAAGGACTCACCAAGGTGTATAGTGGCCTACGGAAGCAAAAGCCTGTCAGATGCTGAGCGGGCATACTCTCAACCGGAGAAAGAGAGTCTGGCAGTAGTGTGGGCCTGTGAGCATTACCACATGTTAATCTATGGAAAACCATTCACAATAATAACAGATCACCAAGCTCTAATCTATGGAAACCCAAATGCAAAAATACCACCCCGTATAGAGAGGTGGGGAATAAGACTCATGGACTACAATTTCAAAATAATACACAAACCTGGAAAAGAACACACCCCGGCTGACTACATGTCAAGGCATCCTCTGCCGCATGCAGGTGAGGCAACGACAATGGCGGAAGAATACCCGAACTTCATACTGAAACACAACACGCCAGTGTCAATAACAATGACAGAGCTGGAGCAAGAGACAAAGCGAGACCCCACCATGCAAGCGATACAGAAAGTGACAAGACAGCAAAGGTGGAGACACATCAACAACAACAGCATCCTAGATGAAGGAGTAATAAAAGAGGAACTGCTAGCATTCAAGAAGATCAATGAAGAGCTCTCAAAGACTGAAAATGGCATCATGATGAGAGGAACGAGAATAGAGATGCCACGAACGCTGAGGAGACAGACGATCGGAATTCTCCTGATTTCCTATTGTAAGACAAGTAGCGTCAACGCCCGCAAGCGCAACCCTGCCAGTCATAGATGATGTTTTTGCAGTATGGGGCTCGCCCCAAACACTAAAGACTGACAACAGCCCGCCATTCTCAGATGAAGCGTTCCGGAAATTTATGGAGTACCTAGGGATCCGTCATCAGAAAATAACGCATCTGTGGCCACAAGCGAACAGGATGGCGGAAAGGTTCATGGGAACAATGAAGAAGGCGGTACAGAGAGCAAAGATAACACAATTATCGACAGGGCAAGCCCTATGCCAGATACTGAGGGACTACCGGAACACCCCTCACAGCTCCACAGGCCGGTGCCCGGCCGAGCTCGTGCTCGGACGCTCAAGCAGGACACGGCTACCGTAGATGGAAGCGATGACAAGTGTGGAGCGAAGTCACATAGCTGCCAAAGATGAAGAGGCAAATCAAAATTGAAGGCATACGCAGATCAAAGGAGGCATGCCACCAAAGCAAAACTAAAAGAAGGGGACTCAGTGGTAGTGGGGCAAAGACAGCAGAGGAAATCAGACAGTGCATTCTCGAAGGACCCACTGACGGTGACGGAGGTGAAAGGACCTATGATAACCGCATCAGCAGGGCGGTATCACATCACACGAAACAGCTCGCATTTCAAAGAACTGAGACCAAAGGAGGAAGAACAGCTGGCACCAGCGCCGGAGGCAGTCAAGGAGGAAGAAAATAGACAGGTGGACAACGGAGAAACACGACGGAGAAGAACATGCAAGAGACCACAGAGACTGATTTAAGAGATGTAATGTGACGAGGGCCTGTGAGGAGTTTTCTCTCTCTAGGACCCTGGGGTCAAGGGTGTGGGGAGGGGACACCGGACACCACATCCGGTCAAGGGAGCAGGGCGGGAGAGAACAGGACCAAGGGGGCTTAGGGGTAGGAAGCAAGAATAAGCTGTACGACAATTGAAGTAACAAAGATACTGCATAACAACAGAATCGTGTTGCGTGGTCCTTGGGGCATCGCGACACTACAACGCTGAGCATGCTTCTTTTTTTTGTTTTTCTTTGCAGAAGAAGGCTCAAGCCGCCCACAGTTTACTTGAAGTACTGGGGCCGCAGTGGAGTTGGTAAGTGTCGGCGCTGCTTAGCTCGCAGGGAGGTGGGTGTCTGGGCAGTGGACCAGCTTCCAGGAGGTCGTGTTAGAAGCTGTTTGGTAGCGGAGGTCTGCGGATGATTGCAGAGTAATGATACTGTGCTCATTGGGACTTTAACCCTTCATGTGCCCGGCAGCAAGGGACTTTTCATGATATAGGAACCAAAACTCCATGCAGTGTTCCGAGGTCGCACGTTGCAAATCTGCATGCTGCCTGCTGATGAGGTAGCCACCTGTGATGGGGCTGCCAGTGCGTGATTGTGATAAGCGCCGCAGGCGCAATTAGGCGAGGGACACAGCTTTTACTTTCACTCGCGCGGTCCCGACTGCCGGAGCCGGGCCACGCCTCTTTATTTTATAGCCGGCGTGTGACGACACACGCGGGCGCTAAACAGCGTCCTCCGAGCGCGGGTAGACTGCACCGCTACCCAGCCAGAGGACACTACATTCCATCCAACCTTTATTAAACAATAAACAGTTAACAATGAAGCGACAGCGTAGATCTGTTACCAGTTCTTAGAAGAGTCTATCTAGTTCGTGGTTACCGGGTTGCGTCTCCGGTCATACCCGGAGTGTTCTCCCCGGGAGGAGGGCAAGGATGGAGCCATTTCTTGTGAGTCCTCCCCCTCCCGAGGTCTCGGCTGGACTCTGTCTGGCGTTCCCAACATCTCAGGAGTACTCTGGCCGGACCAGTGGTAGACGTGGGGGGGATCGGAGGGGCATGGCGTGCCCCTACTTTAAAAAATTCTTTCAGTCCGTTCCCCTACTTCTTACTTTCAAAAAAGCATCCCGGGACGGCAAGAATAGTCCTACTTACAAAATGATCACTTTTTCATTCAGCTTCCAGGGGCTGCTCGCACTTCTCTGTTGAACTCCAGAGGCTGCAGCAGCCCCTCCCTGAGCTTGCACAGACCGAGGGCAGGCCCATTGTCATTCCGATTGAGTCTGATTACCCCCTTTCGAATGACAATGCGCCCGTCGCCTGCCTTTAGCATATCATGTGCCAGTGAGATCGTAGTTAGGGATTTCAGAGAAGCTTTCCCTATATTAGTTTTTTTTTGGAGGAGGTGAGGATCTTGCAAACTTTTACTACTGGTAACTGAGGAGCCAGCCTTGCTTGTAAATTTGTATGTAGTTTATCGCTACACTCTGCAACAAATCCAGATTTAGTAAAAAAACGAAATAATTTTTTCCCCCCTAATAAAACATTGGGAAAACAAACCCCGGTTTAAATAAAGGAGCAGCGGCAGGTGAAAAGGAGTGAGTTTCCAGGATCTGAATTTGGGGACAAGGGCATTGAGTCCAAGTCTCCTGGCTCGACCGTCTGCTGCGAGGGCAGATGAACAACTTTATAACCCTTTTCAACAAGTTGAATTGCTGCCTCTTCCTGCATTAACAATACTACTTTACACAGCACAAATAACTCTTGTTCACTATATTACTTAAAAAATATCTCTGTACCTGCCAGCCGCTTGCCTCAAAATGAGGTTTAAGAGGTGATCCGATTAAGTTTCACGGGGAATTCAACACTTTTTTGGAGGGTGATATGGGTGTGAAAAGTTGGGGACTGCATTAATGTTTACAGAGGCCCCTTTGCTTGCCAAGTGGATGAACATAATTAAAAAGTGGGTGAGTTGACAAGTGGACATTTCCCTCACATTTCTCGAATGGAAAAGTGTAAATAATAAAAACACGTAATGTTAGACGAGTGGGCAGAGGGTGACAGACAGAGGGTGACAGAGGGAGGGAGACAGACAGATGGAGGGAGGGAGAGGGAGACGGAGGAAGGGAGGGAGACAGACAGAGGGAGGAGGGAGACAGACAGAGGGAGGAGGGAGACTAAGAGAGGGAGACAGAGGGAGGGGGAGACTGAGGAAGGGAAGTAGAGACAGAGGAAGGGAAGGGGACACAGAGCGAGGGAGACAGAGAGAGGGAGACAGAGAGAGGGAGACGGAGGAAGGGAGAGTGGGAGACAGAGGGAGGGAGGGAGAAGGAAAGGGAGTGAGACAGTCAGTGTGAGTGAGACAAAGAGAGACAGAGGGAGAGAGAGGGAGTGAGAGGGAGTGAGACAGTCAGAGTGAGTGAGACAGGGAGGGAGGGAGAGAGAGAGATAAAGATAGAGAAAGAGAGAGACATGTGTGTCTGGTGGCTCAGTGGACGAAGGCGTCCGCTGCAGGGACCTGTGATCAACCTAATGGTCACATTTTTTTTGTTGCTCTAGCCCCGCCCCCTCCCCCGCTCCCACCGGTGAGGCCCTCAGACACAAACCACACTGTAAATTTGGCCCCCGAGAGAATGTTTGTGAGTACCCATGCCCTAAACAGAGTACTGTGGGGACCTTGCCCCCTTGTCTAATTTGTCAATGTTGTACACAGAGTAAACAGTGCAGCAGCAGTGACGGGACAAAAGAGGCGACAGGAAAAGAGAGGTGATGGGGCAGGAAAGGTGACCGGGCAGGAGAAGTAACAGGCAGGAGAAGTGACGGTGCAAGAGAAGTGATAGGGCAGGAGAGGTGACGGTCAGGAGTAGTGACGGGACAGGAGAGGCGATAGGAAAGGAGAAGTGATGGGGCAGGAGAACTGACAGGCAGGAGCAATGATGGGACAGGAGTAGTGATGGGGCAGAAGAGTCGAAAGGAAAGTAGAGGTGATGAGGCTGGAGAGGTGACCGGGCAAGTGAAGTAACAGGCAGGAGATGTGATGGGGCAGGAAAAGTGAGAGGGTCGGAGAAATGACAGGGCAGGAGAGATGACAGGGCAGGAGCAGTGACGGGACAGGAGAGGCGACAGGAAAGGAGAGGTGATGGGGCAGGAGAGGTGACGAGGCAGGAGAAGTAACAGGACAGGAGAGGCAACAGGAAAGTTGAGGTGACGGTGCAGGTGAAGTGACTGGGCAGGAGCGGTGACGGGGCAGGAGCAGTAATTAGGCATGAGCAGAAGTGGTAACCGGGCAGGTGCAGGGAACGGATAGGGGCAGTGAACGGATTGGAGCAGTGAATGGGGAAGGAGAACTGATGGGACAGGAGAAGTGATGGGGCAGGAGGGGTGATCGTGCAGGAGTGCTGACCAGACAGGATCAGTGAACGGGCAGGAGCTGTGAATGGGCAGGAGCAGTGATGGGGCAGAAAAAGTGACAGGGCAGGAAAAGTGATGGGGCAGGGGCAGTAGCAGGAGAGGCAAAACCAAAGGAGAGGTGACTTGGCAGGAGAGGTGACTGGGCAGGAGAAGTGACGGGGCAGGAGAAGTGACGGGGAAGGAGAAGTGACGGGGCAGGAGAAGTGAAGGGGTAGGAGAAGTGACGGGACAGGAGAAATGACAGGGCAGGAGAGGTGACGGGGCAGAAGCAGTGATTAGGCAGGAGCAGTGACAGGGCAAGAGCGGTGGAAAGACAGGAGCAGTGAACGGACAGGAGCAGTGAACGGACAGGAGCAGTGAACGGACAGGAGCAGTGAACGGATAGGAGCGGTGAACGGACAGGAGCGGTGAACAGGGCAGGAGCGGTGAACAGGGCAGGAGCAGTGTACGGGACAGGAGCGGTGAATGGACAGGAGCGGTGAACGGACAGGAGAGGTGAACGGAAAGGAGCGGTGAACGGGCAGGAGCGGTCAACAGGGCAGGAGCAGTGAACGGACAGAAGAGGTGAACGGACAGGAGCGGTGAACAAAAAAATTATGGATTTAGGGCCAGATCTCTGTACTGGGGTGAATGTATGACATTGTTTTGCATTCTGTCCATCAGTTTTTCTTTTTGCTTTTGTCACCCCGAGTGGAACGGGTATGCCCAGATGTTGGTCCCGTGTTCTCCATGCCACTGAAATCAAGCTATCCTGGCTGATGAAGGGTGAAACCCCATAACTGGTCCTAGGATGCTTGTTTCCAGACCAGGGAGAACCTGGCTAGGCAGTTCGGGCTGGAATGTTCCCATTGGGTACAGGATCAAGACTGATTTGCATATGGCTGGGTACAAACTGGAATGACATGGTGAGCAAAAAAACGATTGATTTATGGCCAGATCTCTGTACTGGGGTGAATGTATGACATTGTTCTGCATTCTGTCCACCAGTTATTCTTTTTGATATATTATGATTGAGCAGCTAGATGGCTGGCATGAATACGAAGTAGCCTTTGTGGCTTTCCGTGATTCTAGATTCTCCTGAAGCGTTCCTTTCTCTTCTGAGCCCTGCTTAACACATGTGTACAGGAGGAGCCCTGTATTCATGTCCTCAATGTTTGAGACAAAAAATACTCATGGATTTCTGAACAATGAGAGTAAAAGTATTAAGGTAACATGTTGTTCCTGCTTATATTTTGCACTCTTTACATAAACCTGTATTCCCTATGAGTGTTTGCTTTTTTCTGAATTAAACCTCAAATAAACATGTTTATCCATTGTTTGAATTAAATACTGCTATAAGCGGCAACTGGTCATTGAAATGCTAAACATACTAAAAATTGGTATGTTTTGCTATTTCTAGCCACGCCCCTGACTCCGCCCACTGATCCAATCTTCGGTTATTCCCACCCCCCCATTCTCCACCCACAGTTCCCCTACTTTTTTCCCCCACTTCGACCACTGGGACGGACCCATCTGGAGTCCCTACGAGAGTTATCCCCTGGTCACCATCCAGTTCTACTTCTTCCGTTCGATTATTGGGTCTGGCGTCCAAGTTGTCTGCTGATGGTTGCTCCGGAGTTCCAGCAAGTACCCTTTTGAAGAAGGAGATATTTCGGGTGATTTCTTCAGCTCCTCTTTGGGCCGTTATTAAGGTGTCAGAGCGGCGAGTGACATTCCAGGGTTGGTGTTCAAATGGAAGCCGGAATTTGCTCCCTGGATACCGCTCCTTGACGTAGACTCTGTCTCCCCTTTTGATGTCCGACACTCTGGCTCGTTGGCTGGCGCTGGCTTGGTCATTGGAATTGGTTCTGTTAGCTAATACTTTTCCAGCGTCGATCTGAGACGGGGTCCAGCTCGGGTGATGTGGGATGGTGTCTCGTACTACTCGGCCCATGCTTGCCGGCCCTGGAGCTGCTTCGATCGTGTGATGGGGTGTCAGCCGATACTCCCGCAGGAAACTGTATATGGCTCTTTCAAGGGGTGCTTCATCCGCATGCGCAATATGTATTACCTTGTTGAGGGTGCGCATAAATCTTTCTACCTCCCCGTTCCCTTGGGGCGAGCGGGGGGTCACTTTCCGGTGTTGGATGCCCCATGTCTTGAGGTAATCTGCAAAGTCTTGTCCGTGGAAAGGTGGGCCATTGTCTGTTTTCACCACTTCGAAGATGCCATGGGTCGCGATGGTTTTCTCAAGCTTAGGTATCACCTCCGTGGCTGTCTGGTTCCCCACAATCTCGACCTCTGGATATTTCGTGTAGTCATCTATGATCACCAGTGCATATCGTCCATCTGGGAGGTGTCCGAAGTCTACACTGACGCATTCCCATGGCCGCTGCGGGTTATCTTCTGTGATTACAGCGTGGGGCCGGTCTGGCTGGCCCGATGATTGGCACCATGAGCACGTCCTGACCGTGAGTTCCACTAGTGGGTCCATTCCTGGGAACCATAGTGCATATCGTCCATCTGGGAGGTGTCCGAACTCTACACTGATGCATTCCCATGGCCGCTGCGGGTTGTCTTCTATGATGACAGGGTGGGGCCGTCTGGCTGGCCCGACGATTGGCACCATGAACTAGTCCTGATCGTGAGTTCCACTAGGGGGTCCATTCCTGGGAACCACACTTTTGCCCTTAACCGGCTCTTCGTCTTCACCATGCCCTGGTGTCCTCGGTGTGCGAGGTCCACTGCTAGTTGAGCAAGACTCGAGTGGATCACCAATCGAGGGCCTCTGAGGAGACAACCACTGTTGTCCACCGACAGTTCGTCTTTTACTTTCATGATGGCCTCCAGGACAGTTCTTGCTTGTGGCTTCAGCCTGGTCATGGTGGATTGGATGTGGCGCCAGTTGTTAGATTGGACTGCTCCGATGGCTAGTTGCAGACATTCATCTGTCCGGGTAGCTTCCATGATGGTTTCAAAGCTCATGGGGAGCGGCCACGACCTCTCGGACACCAGCCGGACATATTCTTCCGTGTCCTCGACGTCCTCCTCTTCTGCTCTAGTGGCCGCCCTAGGATGTCGCGATAGATAGTCTGCCTGATTGGAGGACCCTGGCTTGTATTCCACTGGGTAGTCATATCCTTGCAGCTGGAGGATCCATTTTTCAATCCTCGGGGGAAGTTTGTATTCCGACCCCTGGAACAGGGGGATGAGGGGTTTGTGGTCTTTGGATACGGTGAATGGGTGACCATACACGTATACGTGAAAGTGCCTGCAGTCCCAGTGGATGGCAATCGCCTCTCGCTCGATTTGCGAGTATCTTTGTTCCGTGTCCGTCAGTGAGCGACTCGCGTAAGCAATCGGGCCCATTCTCCATTGCTCTGCAATTGTGTGAGCACTGCTCCTAGCCCATAGGGGCTGTCGTCCACAGCAACATTGGTGGGTCGGGCTGGGTCAAAGTATGATAGTGTAGTGTCTGCTGACAGGGCTGCTTTGGTGTCTTTAAAAGCTTGCTCCTGTTCTGGGCCCCATTGCCACGTGGTAGTACATTTAGTTAGTTTCCTGAGGGGCTTCGTGAGGTTGGACAGGTCTGGGACGAAACGCCCGCTAAGTTCATTATCCCTAGGAAGCTTCTGATTTCCGAGATGTTGGACGGTGCTGGGGCTTCTTGGACATCCTTCACCTTGTCGGGATCCGGGGCCACTCCTTTGTCGCAGAAGGTGTAGCCAAAAAAAACTGATCTTTTTTTCAAGAACTGACATTTTTCTTGGTGAAGGGTCAGCCCGGATTACTTGATCCTTTGGAGGACCTTGCGAAGTCAGCGGTGGTGTTCTTCCATCAACGAAGCATATATTAACAGGTCGTCACTTACATTCAGGACTCCCGTGATTCCACTGAGAACCCCGCAGATTTTATTTTAGAGCAGCACTCGAGATTCCGAAATTCAAACGTTGGTATCTTCGGAGACCGACGTGCGTTGAGAAGGCGGTGTTGTATCGAGAGTCAGGATGTAGTGGCAATTGGTGGTAACCAGATCGTAGGTCCATCTTCGTAAACCATTTTGCTCTGTTCAGCTCCCCCAAGATGTCATCGATGGTGGGGGTTAGGTGACGTTCTCTCTTCACCATGGCGTTCGGAAGGCGCATGTCGATGCAGATGCGGACCTGTCCTGGTTGTTTCGGCTTCCGTGCTACTACAATCGGGGACACCCAGGGTGTGGGCCCACTGACCTTCTCGATAATCCCTTGTCTCTCCAGTGCCTCCAGTTCTTCTTCCACCTTCTTCCACAGATGGAATGCAATCCGCTGGTGTCTCAGCGCCACTGGTTGAACTGATGGGTCGATGTGGAGAGAGACTTCCTTCCCTTTTAGGTATCCAATGCCTTTGAAGATGTCTTCGAACTCCTCCAAGATGACCTCAAGTTCTTCTTCCAGTACTGCCATGGCGAACACAATTAGCTTCAGCTCCTCTGCTGACTACCCGCTCAGCAGCATTCCGCTTCCCTCTTGGGTTACATACACTGTGGTTGGAATTTTGAGGTCCTGGTGCTTTAGCGCAGCCTTGAAACATCCCCGGAGCAGGATGGGCGTCTTTTGTCCGTACGCGAACACCCTGATTCTGGCTTCCTGCAATGGTGAGCGTGGGCTTAACTGATTGTATACATTCGCAGCCATAAGTTCAATCGAGGCCCCAGTGTCTATGGTGGCTCTCACGTCCTGCTGGTGGATTTTGATCCTGCACTTTGGAAGTCGTCGCCTCTTCCTTCGTGGCTGGTCTATCGCAAAAACATAGTGGACTGGGTAGTCCCCAGTGTCGTCGTCCATGTCTTCATTGTCGTGTGCTTCCGCTACCGCTTGTACTGCTTCCTTCCGCGATTTCGTGGATCTGCATACCGCCGCGAAGTGGTTCATCCATCCACAGGAGCTGCACTTCTTCCCTCTCGCTGGGCAGTCCTGCATGTGGTGGGGCGTGCCTCCGCAGTATCCGCACTCCTTTTTCTTCTCCTACGGTCTCCTCCCTGAGGCTTGGCACGCCTTGGGCCTCACTACATTTATTGCTTCTACCGCATTCACCTGCTCTGTCTTGATGGGTCGGTGGAGGGCTGCTTCCATGTGGGACGCCCTGGCTTGTGATAGTTCCTTCGATCAGCCCAGGGTGAGGATATCAGCCAAAGGTTTCCCATCTTCCTGTAGGATGTTCACCCTGAGATTGGACGAGTAGCATCCTTGGATTATCTGCCCTCGGATTATTTCCTGTTCATCCCTAAATCCGCATGTACTTGCCAGTTCCTTTAACCGCCCATGGAATGCATCTAACGACTCCTCCGCTTCTTGTTTGGCCTGGCGAAAGATAAATCTCTCATAGTCTCTATTCGCCATTGGTTCAAAATGTGCCTTTAGTGCGTTAGCAGCGTCATGTAGGTTTTGGGTGTGGCCTCCACTAAGGTTTTGTAGATGCAGTGGATGTCCTTGCCCCCCAAATGGAGCAGTAGGGCCCTTCGCCTTTCTCGGGCTATGCCTGCCCCTTCAAAGTATATCTGGAGCCGGTCAGTCCAGTCTCTCCACCGCGGGGCGAGGGAAGATGGGGCGCTATCAACTGTGAATGACTCAATGGCCGGGAACGACGCCATTTCCGCGCTGTTGCAGACACTCTTCGCGGCACGTGCTCGGCCTACCTTCTCGGCTCAGTACTCTCGCCTCTGCACTCTGGATGGCAGGCTTCACTGTGATGTTCTTCCCTCCAGAGGAGCGTGAAACGCTCGAGTTAGGGTCCAGGCAGGGCAACTAGGGACACCTCTGTTCTCCTCCAGGCACCCCACGGGGCTGGGGGTCTCCAACAGCCTGGGGCAAGTCTTGCAGGAGCACCACAGTAGGCCTCTGTAGATCTACTAGCACCCCTGTTGTGATATGGCCCCCATCAGGGACTCTACACCACTGCTGGGGATCGAGTGCATGCAGCAGTGCACGTTGGCTCCTTTCCGCCTCGTCGCCAGTGTGATGGGGCTGCCAGCGCGTGATTGTGATTAGCGCCGCAGACGCAATTAGGCAAGGGACACAGCTTTTGCTTTCACTCGCGTGGTCCCGACTGCCGGAGCCGGGCCATGCCTCTTTATTTTATAGCCGGCGTGTGACGACATACGCCGGCGCTAAACAGCGTCCTCCAAACGTGGGTAGACTGCACCGCTACCCGGCTGGAGGACACTACACCGTCCTCCGTGCATGACGTTATAGGCTTGCCACTCTAAAACTAGCTTTCTGTCTCCTTGCAAGAACAAGCGCGCGCACATGGCGTACCATGACGTACCCCCGGGGGCCCGGGCCTCACTTGAAAACGTTTCACTTGCGAGAGCGAGCAGCGCCAGGAGCGATAATTGCTACCATATGGCGCCGCATGCTCCAGCAAGTGAATTGCCACACATGCACGCGTTGCCATTGAAGGCAACAGAACGCGTGCACGTTTTTGGCTGAAAAGCCAAAGCGACTGCTAAATGTCTTTTTGCCTATGCAGCGCATGCACGCTGGTTAGGGGAGACCTAAAAAGGAGGAGTGGCTCTCGCGTATTACCTATGAACAGCTATTATAGCAAAATACTTTGACTATACTGTTTATTAGGTGTAATGTAAACATTAGTGTGCTCTCTTTTTGTTAAAAGTGCTTGTGCTTTTTACGTTTTTTTGTTTTGCGCAAGATATGAACGTCTCTCGGCCTTCTTTCAATTTGGAATGTTCAGAGAGATAGAAAAGAGAAATGAGAATGCAGCACATGTGGGTCTTATAATTTCCCAGACAAAAAAGTACTTGCTGATCAAGGAAAAGGGAGGAAGTGAGAGTGCAAAAAGCATCAAGAAAGGTCTATGACCAGCTAATATATGTCCATCTTTCCCCGATTCTATTTGGCTGCATCTTTAATTTCAAGCTCTTGAGCTGCAAATGTAAGGAATTTGATTGTTTTACAGGAAAGTTGGACTGAAAACCCGCTGAAGCAATATATCACAGCCGCTCTTGTCTGACTTGTGTTTCTCTTAAGATTGTCCTCAAGGGGATCTTCTTTAAATTGTGTAAAAGACTGGCAGTTGCATAATATGTGTTATATCAACTCTTCTCAGCTACCACAGAGATGACAGTCCAGAGATGGCCAAGTCGTAGCCATTTTGGTGGTAGGTCTTTGGTCGAAAAAGACCCCAGTCTCAGTAGGGTTAGTTTCCTCTTGTGATGATCTCTAAAGCATTCTTGTAAGTAGGGATGTTGTTTCAATGGCCGTATGTTTGCATCACCGACCAGGCGTTGCTTTTACCTGCCAGTAAAGCTTTGTCAGTTAGCAGCGACCCTTGTTTAGTTGCTTTGTTAGTAATTTGTTTAAAAGCGAGGCATGTCATTGGTGTATGCCAAGCTTCTTCCAGGTTTAATGATAAAAGTAAATGTTTTAATATCTGACATATGGAATTCTTCTGCCTTGACTGTTTTTCGACCTCCTCCCAGCAATGGTGGGCTAACGTGATATCTTCGGCTGCCCTCATTCGCCAATAACATTTGGCCAGAACGCCTTGTCTAGCCTGTGTCTGGTTTGTGAGTCCATATTCCAGACGTGCCTGGGCGATGTGACGCAGGATTAAAAACAGTTTTTGAATAATCTAGACTGAGTTAAATTTAATGTTTCGGAGTCCTTGGTATTCAGCATTTCCGAGCCTTATGTTACAGATGGCAGAAATTTAGCAGCTACTACCTTTAAAAGATGACTTGTTGAACTTCTGCTTAATTTTTTCTGTGGGGTTTTGAAAGCAAATAATAGCTTGAATGCAGATTTCACAATATTAGTATTTCTGTGGGTATGGGTTAGTTTATTGTTGCCCTGTATTACAGCAGGGTGAGAGGTCTATGCTCATCAATGAAATGAAGAGCCAACAATATGCAATTACCTGTGGCCCGCAACATAATGAAAGTCTTTCAATTTAAAATTAGGTGAACGTCATTCCAATCTCTTTCAACCCCGTCATTAATCACTGATGACCTGAAATACAAGGTTTCAGTTGTATATAGTGTGCACTCGACCCGAAAGTATTGGAGAGCTTTACGTGAGCACCAGTTATGGTACAGAAGGACACATTAATTTTTTGGTAGGCAAAGGAAGATTAACTGATTTGCCCAGAATCATATGAAGATGAGCTGACGCCAAGACTCAAACCTGGTTCCCCAGATCCAAAGTCGGCATCTCTGGCCTCTCCCCAGTTGTGTTGTTATTGGTTCCCCTACTGATGAGATGTAGATGTCTGACGAGGATTAGAGGAATATTTGCATTAAATCACAAATTTATCTACCATGTCATAGCACAAGCAAGAAAATTAGACATTTGTTGTTAGGGGGTGACACTCCTAGGTTGACGATGGACAAGCACTTACAGGGTGTTTTTAAAACGTCCTCCATTCCCAAGTTACCAGAGACATCAAAGCAGGACCACCAGCTCGAGTCGAGTATCAAGACCTTTTGAAGGTCAAAGTCAAATGTATTGTTTAGTTTTGAATAGTGTGTCAATACAAAGTCAGCTCACAATTGTTAGCCCAGGAAGATACACCTGTTCTGATAACAATACCTCTGATGGAAGCATGTCAGATGTATTATGCATTTGCAGAATAAGTGACTAAGTCATGTTGGTAATAATCACGTGAACGCTCACCTGCCCCATCCCCATGTTGTGACCAATGGACAATGTCCGTTGTGTCACGAAGGTGAAAAGGGGCTAAAACTGGCAGTAACCACAGCCTCAAAGTGTGACAAAAGTTGGCTCATTTTTCGAGACTGAGCCTGAACCTGCAGTTTGTACAAAAATAAACTCTGCTAAGAGCCAAGAGTGGGAAAGGGCGATGCCTGGGGAAAACATCTTTGACCATGCATGCCTTTACCACGGATGGTAATATCTATCTATCTATCTATCTATCTATCTATCTATCTATCTATCTATCTATCTATCTATCTATCTATCTATCTATCTATCTATCTATCTATCTATCTATCTATCACTCAATAGCAATCACCACTGCGTAGTTATAACTAGTACCATTTTTCCATAGAAAAAAACATTTTTTGGTTTACTTATGACTTTGGTGCTGTTTGACAAATCTTTAAAAAAATTCCAACAAAATGTTCTTCCACCTCAGCTCCTTCCTAGATAGTTTTGGGGTGATCCAAGAAGTCGGGGCCAGAAAATTTGGAGGTCCCAAACTTGTTGTCCCCATTAATTTTTCCATAGGATAATTAGACACAGCAACAACCCCATCAAATTTGACAAAAATCAAGATCTTAATCCAGTTAGCCTGCTTTTTTGTGATTTGGTGTCATGCTGTTTAGTAGTTATAGAGAAATTAAGGTTTAAAACATGTAGATATATCACTCCCTTTAACCTTTGGGTTTTTTTCCAAGGAATTTCTAAGGATTTTTTATTCTAAAGTAACATATTACAATTTCTAACTATAACATCACTTTAACCTTTGTTTTTTTCAGTGACTATATACATACATACATATATATCTACACGAGCCCCTGATTATTTAGTCACAGCTGGACCCTTATGCGTACTGTGCTTGACAGCGTCCAGGAACACCAATAATTCTCAAAACCATGCCACTTCCTCTGCAGACAAAAGCGTCAGCACTCCAGTGGGATATGGTTGCGAATTTTATCGCCACAAAATAAATTATGATGCGTTTCGGCAGAAAGCCATTCTCAAACAGGATGTCTACAGGGGAACTGGCTTGTTTTGAGAAATATAGCTTCCCAAAACTTAGCAGACAATTACAATATAGTGTCTTCTACACTATTTATTATCATCCTGGGATCTACACCAAACCCAATAACAACTTCAACTTCTTTACACCAAGCGCTACACTCACACGACAACTCAAAATATTATGGCATCACACCACTCAATCTCTGCATAACACCGCAAGCTAAACATAAGCAAAATCAATGTGCAACACTATTAATACTCACTCCTCCATGGTCACAAGTGTCTCCCGAACTACTGGAACTCCACAAATCCTCTGAGGCAAGACATGGGCTATAGGGACTCAGACTGGGATTGGGACAATTCAGAATAAGATGCTCTAACTCTCTTTACCTCAGTAATTAACCTCCCCCCCTGCAACCACCTTCATGGCGAATTGGCACGCAGTTACAATTTCCATCCAACAAACTTTTGTGGCTGACTGAGGAGTAAAGGGAGTTAGCATCCAGCAAAGCAATTAAAATTTGTGTAACCCATTTAACAGTGCAATAAGGACCAAGAATCCGCAACTAAAATCAAGTGGGTTTATCACAAATCAGTAGTTAGCTCAAATCAATGCAATTTAAGCATCGCTCAGATTAAAGGAATCGAAAGAAGGCGTTGACAAAATAAATCCAGTTCAATAGCATTAATATGTGAGAAGCACAGCCACATATTATTATTATTATGTTTCTTATATAGCGCCTGAATCGACCCCCGAAGGGGTATCTCCGCGCTTGCCTTGGGAACCCGTCCTGGCTTTTCCCTGTGAGATAGCCCCTACAGGGCATCCCCAAGGTGAAAGCCAGGCATCCCGCCGCGGGGGGGCCGTTGTGGAGATTAAGCAAGCTTAATGCCCAGAGTTGCAGAGTGTGAACCCATGATTAGGTCAGGCACCGAAGTGAGAATTATCGAGTCCAGGGACATTTGAGCTCAAGACCCTGCCGCGTCAGGAATTGAACCCTGGTCCCGGGTCTGACCTCTGCTTCAGGGTCTGCCTGCTCTAACCAGTGAGCCACACTTCTCCACATAAGTACGAATGGCAAAAGTCTTAAAGACATCTTTCAACTTTCAAAAATATCTTTATTTCGGTAAAGTTTTACCATAAAAGACGTTTAGAACATACATTTTAAAACTGATTTTGATAGAAAGTTTATACAGTAAAATATAAAATTTATAAAATCAAGCTTTTACACAGTCCCAAGTTGCACAGGAATAACCTGTGTGCAGAAAGGTCAGTTACCAGCCCTAAGGCATTTCCTTCTGATGGACCAGAGAGCGCCCAGGTACTTAGCCACCGCAAACACAATGTAGTCGGTTAAATCAGTTTTTAGGACTCTAAAAGCGGCCATACACTTCACAAAGCCCAGATTCCTACATAGAGGAACAATCCAGTACTTGCGGATCTCTCGGTAGGCGGGGCAAAGAAAGAGAATGTGAAGTTCAGTTTCATCCGAGGTTCTACATGCTGGGCAGGTACTGCTTGCGTCATCACTCCATTTAGTTGTAAATGATCTGATAGGGAGGGACCCATGTCTCCACTGTAGGTATAATTTCCTAAGTAGAGAAGGGTAAACTTTATCCAGAATCGGTTCGAAATTGTAGATGGCCTTGAAGGACATGAAAGAGTCTGTCAGAGTCCCAAGTTTACATTGATTGAAAAGCAGGGATAATTTACTGTCACGGTATGTCTTGGCTAGCTCTTTTTTGGAAATGAGTTGGCACGTAGGCAAGGGATCGGACCACATTTTGGAAAGTCCCAAACCCTCCAGTTCCAATTTAATGAAATTGAGCCATTTGATTTTTCCAGCACCCGGGATAGCAAGGACCTCCTGGAGTCCCTGTCTGTAGTTGGCCAATTCTGGAGTTGTCCATAATCTGCGCCAGAAGGCCAGCGGGCGGAGGGCCAGGTCATCATCTAGCGGGCATAAGCCTAAATCCATCTTGAGGGGGACAAGGGGAGTGCTAGGTGGTAATCCAACAAGGTTTCGGATGAATTTATTTTCCACTTTCAAGAGTCTGATGTTCCAATGTGGCCCCAAAGTTCGGATCCGTAGATGGCAGCCCCCTTGGCCTGGGATTTGTAGATCTGCATCGGAGGACCAATGGGCCTGATTGTTGATTTATTGTTTGCCAAAAGCTTCATGATGCCCCCCGAATGTTGGGTCAGTTTGAGTAAAACCTTCTCCAGGTGCGGGTTCCAGGTTAGTTTATCATTTAACATGATGCCCAGATATTCGAAGGTTTTCACTCTCTCAAGCCTGTTGTGTGCAATGCTGGGGCTAAAATGGAATTTCTGTGGGGGATTGAGGACCATGAATTTAGTTTTGATGGCGTCATTTCCAATCCATGGGCCTCACAGAAATCCACGAAGCCATCAAGGATGCGCTGGATACCCGTTGCCGACTTTGATAACAACAGAGTGTCGTCGGCAAACATGATGGCCGGCACCCTTTCAGCGGCTAGTTTTGGGGCATCAGAATTGGATACCCCCTCTAAGTGAGAGATGACCCTGTTGACATAAAGGCAAAACAGGGTCAGTGCAAGCACACAACCCTGTCTTACCCCCCTGCCAACGGGGAACCTCTCGGACAGTGCACCCATCCTGCCACATCTCACCTGCGCGAAATTAGCGCTGTGGAGGCGGACTAGCATTTTCAACAAGCCTTCAGGAACCCCCAGTTTGGCAAGGACCTCCCACAGCTTGGTCCGGGGGACCAGGTCGAACGCCGCCCTTAGGTCCACGAATACAGTATAGAGGCTGCCACCCTCCAACTGCACCGTTTTCCAATAGATGAGGACAAGGCAAAAGACCTGGTCAATGGTAGAGACCTTCTCCCTGAAACCTGCCTGGAAAGGGCTCAGAATGTTAAAATCCCTGATCCACTCGTGTAGGTGATTTAACAATAGCTTTGCAAAGAGTTTTTGGGACACGTCAATCAAGCTTATTGGCCTGTAGTTGGCCGGGAGCAGAGGAGAACCCTTCTTAAAAATTGGGACTATCTCTGCCCCCGGCCAAGTCGGGGGGATTGGCATGCCTTTCAAGATAGAGTTAAATAGCACCCTAAGATAAGGAGCCCATATCTTTGGTTCGTGTTTGTAAAGGTCGCCTGGGAGCCTGTCCAGGCCCGGCGCCTTTCCAGCAGCCAGGGACGTGATTGCCATGGTGATTTCCTCCACGCTAAATCCATCCATGTCGATTACACTGTCATTGGAGGAGTAAGACACTTCTACGGGTTGGGTCGTCAGCTGATCGCTACTATGTGATTTGTATAGGTTTTTAAAATGTTCCTCCCAGACAGAGGGTGCTATATTTGCCTCTACTGCTACAAGTGGTTCAGCTGAGCCGTGCTTGACGATCTGCCAGAAGGTCCGTGTGTCTCGACATGCAAGGGCAGCTGTCATTTTAGACCAATTCCCCTCATCCCAATCTACTTTGGCAGCACGGAGGGCTGATTTATAGGCTAGTTGTTTCTCCCTGATTACACTTGTAGTGTCTCGCGCTTTAAGTGATTTCAATAATGCAGCTTTTGCTGCCCCGCAGGAAGCGTTGAACCAGGTGGCTCTTTTCTGCTTGGACTTATTTGGCCTGGCCACTGGGTTCAGCACCTCTGCAAGGTTAGTGCATAACTCAGAGTGAATGGTACCAAGTTCGATCATTTGTGCCGGCTTATATAAGGGGGGATTGGGTACCCCAGGATTACCTGTAGGATCGAATTCCGATTCACTGACTGGGTGGTGCATGCAGCGCTCAACCTTTTCCAAGGCGGGGACGACTAATTCATAAAGTCTCCCGATGTTACTTTGGTTTTCCAGCAGTTTAGCCCATTTAATTCTGCGCCTATTGCTAGATAGTGCAAGGTCCGCCTGAAGTGCGGAATTATCGTCAACCTTGCCTATTTGTGGCCCCTGTAGCTCAAATTTTAATGAAAGCAAATTATGGTCACTATCGAGTCTGGGAATTACGCCAAAATCTTTCACTTTCCCCCAGTCCCTGGTTGAGACCATTATGTAGTCAATTCGTGACTCGTAGCCCAATCTATTAAAAGTATGTTTAGGCGGGATATCACCTTTAATCCGGCCGTTGCAAGCCCTCAACGAGTGACTAAGCGTGAGGGACATTATTTGGGTGGCAAGTGGAGTCCAAGCCCTGACCAATGGGTCTGTCAGGGTGGGGATGTTCCACAATTCGTCCTCTTCACTAGATATACCCACCAGGTGCTCGGGAAGCGGTTCATACTGCTGATTAAAGTCTCCACCTACAATTAGTGGGGAGCAGAGATTAAGTGAGTCGAGAAACTGTGCTAAGTCCTCGACTGGACCCGAGGTAGCTGCGACCCCCACTGGTCTTGAGTATATATTGATCAGTGTTACTTTTCCTCCGCCTGGCCATTCAAGAGAGACACACTGGAAGTCCAAGGAGTTGGTTTCCAAGTGTGTGGCCCTGCAACCCAAGTGGGACCCAACCCAGGTCGAGAGTCCTCCTGATGGTCGGCCCTTTCCTCCCCATTTTGCTTGGGTGTCAAAAGTAGCAAAACCCGTCCGGGAATATTTTTCTCTTGCCCATGTCTCTTGAAAAAGGCATACATCGTACCCTTCAATGAGTTCCCCCCAGTCAGGCGTGTCTACTTTGTTAGCTAACCCAGCAACATTCCAGGAGAGAATGGAAATTACTCCCGGAGCCTCTGGTGTGCTATTGATAGCTGGTGACTGAGAACATTCATGTGCGAGGAGTTTGCCTTGTTGTTTAGGTGGAGAAAAGTCCGATAGGACGCTATTCAGTTTTGGGCTATACAATATGGGAGGGCTATCTTTGTCAATCGTATGGGATTCAGTTTGTACTAGCTTTGGTGGCGTGGTGTCACGCCTACCTGGCCCTACTCTAAATTTGTGAGCCTCCGACTGGTTTGGTGATGGAGGAGGAGTTAGACCACCCTTGTGTACATTTTGTGTAGTGAGAGTTAATGATTGACCCATTGAATGGAACTGACAGCTTATTTGGGCGGGTGTTGAGGGTGCGGTGATTGGCAGATGTGGACGTCAATCCACTTCCTCAAGACACCCGTATCTATCGGAAATCGGTACCCCATTCCAGCCGCCAAGTGTATCCGCCCAGTAGTTACTTTGCCCTCCCCAAGTACCGTTCCTCTCCGGAATCCTTCTCTAGTTCCCCCCCTGGTTTGAATGGGGGCGGGGTGGGTAAAAATAAGTGAGGGGTCTGGCTACTATTGTTGAATTTGTGCTATGGTTAATCCAGGAGTAGATGGCATGCGCAGTATTTGGATCCTCAAAGGAGACAATCACGCAATCGCCACTGCTGGACTTTTGCGTGGTGCCTACCCATGGTACCCTATGCACCATGAGGATTTTACTCCTTAGGTGGTTGGGTATTGGCTTATTGACGTCGAACCAGTGGATCACCTTGTTCTTTAAGGAAGCAAAGTTTTCCTGCTGGTTATACGTCAATTCTGTAACCCCTGTAAGCACTACAACATAGGAGCTAACCTCTGGGGGAAGATCTACATAGCCCCTTGAGCGTATGTAGTTAGTACTGGCTCTCTGAGATGGAAGATGGTTAGGATTATGGCCATTGTGCCTCGAGTTTAGATGACCTGTCGAGGATGATACCTTTTGGCCTGGCGTGGCTGATGGGAGTGGCAGTGGATTTTCAACCGCCGGTTGGTTAGTGGTCATCGTTACCCTATTAGTTGGATCATTAGTAATTACATTACTCCGAGGTTTTGGAATTGGTTTGGCCTTTAAAATAGCAGTGGAGGTGGCAGATGAAGGTACAGTAGGGGAGGGAAGTTGGATAGCATTGACAGGTCCCAGGGTCTTAGCCTTCGCGGGGGCCAGCGAGTTAGCAACAGCTGGGATTGCAGGAATGGGTGGTGCTGTGAGGGGTGAAGTTCCATGTGGGCAGGTGGATTTATTGTTCTGCATGGTAATAGTTGCCAAATTTAGAATGCTTTTTTCAAATTCCAGGAGCTGTGTTTCTATATGGGTGAATCTCACTTCAAGAGGGGAGAGAAGTTTTTTGAGTGTTTCCCAGACAATTGTCAGAAACTCAACGTCCTTCCCTCTGATGGTACAGAGCGGAGCTCCGGTGGTGTCACTTTCTATTGTGAGATCATTATTTTCTTGGATGACTACCGAGTGTGGGGGAATATTTTCTGGGCTCGTTTCAGAGGGGTGAGTGGTGGTCACTGGGGAGGGAACTGAGGGAGCCTGAGGTGGTGCCTTAGTTAGTTGCTGGGCCTTTGCTATTTTGGCCTTTTTCCTTGAATATGCCAAGGTGTTTTTGCGCTTCCTTTTGTTATATAGTCCATTTTGTGGCGTTGGGGAATTACCTCCTTTTGGTGGCATTGCGTAGTTGATTATCACTGTGGGGGATAGGCCTACCCCGGCTTCCTTCTTTTGCTCAGCAGTTTCACCCAAATGGAGTTGTGGGGAGTGGGGGGGTTTTGATGTGGATCCCCCCTGTAATGAAGGTATACTAGCCGTTTGAGGCTGATGGATGTCAACATGTGTGACGATCAGGGTGGGAGCAGTGCCATGTGGGCGCTCAGGTGTTTTGGCCCACGCAATAGGCCCTAAGGAGGATTTTTTGGCAGCAGTTAGCTCTTCAGACAGTCTTCTGGCGGCTTCTAATTCTATAGAGACCCTATGCTGCATTTTAGTTATTTCATTGTCAATTGCAGTGTGGGTCCTAGTGATAAAATCGTCTAAGGTGCCATTTTTCAATTTAGATTTGGCCGCTCTGTCTCTAAACTCGCGGGTTGCCATGGTGGGTATACAGGGCTATCAACGAGATGTTGGCTGTGGGGAAGAGCGGTAGGATCAAATGGTCCGGCCCAGTCCAGTCTCTACCTGCCTCTAACGGCCTCAAACGGCCCGCTCTTTGCCCGGTCTTCGCCCCGAGCTGCGTCCCGCGCTGCAGGAGTCTGAGGATGTGATATAGAGTGGCGTGATGGGCGGGCCAGCAGGGAGAGCGGACCGGATGGTGGTTCCCGGTCTAGCAGGGGCTCCTGGTAGTTGGAGTCCCCTGCACACTCGCAGCCCCGCCGAGCCTCACGCCCAGACCGCCTTGCTACCTGCAAGTCCAAGTCCCACGCACTCCTATGTGCTGCGGCACCCGCGGAGCGGGTGCGGCGAGGTGTGGACGAATTTACAAGGGTAAGTGCCGCCTGGAAAGTTGTACCTCCATGACTGCTGTGCAAACAGGAAACCCGCCGATGGAAGATGCAGGGCGCCTTTACAGCCCTCAGGTGGGCGGGGGGCGGGCCAGCAGGGAGAGCGGACCGGATGGTGGTTCCCGGTCTAGCAGGGGTTCCTGGTAGTTGGAGTCCCCTGCACACTCGCAGCCCCGCCGAGCCTCACGCCCAGACCGCCTTGCTACCTGCAAGTCCAAGTCCCACGCACTCCTGTGCGCTGCGGCACCCACGGAGCGGGTGCGGCGAGGTGTGGACGAATTTACAAGGGTAAGTGCCGCCTGGAAAGTTGTACCTCCGTGACTGCTGTGCAAACAGGAAACCCGCCGATGGAAGATGCAGGGCGCCTTTACAGCCCTCAGGTGGGCGGGGGGCGGGCCAGCAGGGAGAGCGGACCGGATGGTGGTTCCCGGTCTAGCAGGGGCTCCTGGTAGTTGGAGTCCCCTACACACTCGCAGCCCCGCCGAGCCTCACGCCCAGACCGCCTTGCTACCTGCAAGTCCAAGTCCCACGCACTCCTGTGCGCTGCGGCACCCGCGGAGCGGGTGCGGCGAGGTGTGGACGAATTTACAAGGGTAAGTGCCGCCTGGAAAGTTGTACCTCCGTGACTGCTGTGCAAACAGGAAACCCGCCGATGGAAGATGCAGGGTGCCTTTACAGCCCTCAGGTGGGCGGGGGGCGGGCCAGCAGGGAGAGCGGACCGGATGGTGGTTCCCGGTCTAGCAGGGGCTCCTGGTAGTTGGAGTCCCCTGCACACTCGCAGCCCCGCCGAGCCTCACGCCCAGACCGTCTTGCTACCTGCAAGTCCAAGTCCCACGCACTCCTGTGCGCTGCGGCACCCGCGGAGCGGGTGCGGCGAGGTGTGGACGAATTTACAAGGGTAAGTGCCGCCTGGAAAGTTGTACCTCCGTGACTGCTGTGCAAACAGGAAACCCGCCGATGGAAGATGCAGGGCGCCTTTACAGCCCTCAGGTGGGCGGGGGCGGGCCAGCAGGGAGAGCGGACCGGATGGTGGTTCCTGGTCTAGCAGGGGCTCCTGGTAGTTGGAGTCCCCTGCACACTCGCAGCCCCGCCGAGCCTCACGCCCAGACCGCCATGCTACCTGCAAGTCCAAGTCCCACGCACTCCTGTGCGCTGCGGCACCCGCGGAGCGGGTGCGGCGAGGTGTGGACGAATTTACAAGGGTAAGTGCCGCCTGGAAAGTTGTACCTCCGTGACTGCTGTGCAAACAGGAAACCCTCTAAATAGGGCTCTAGTTCAGATAGGGGATGGTTTATAATGAGAAATCTCAAAGAAATAAAAAAAATAGGACGGTGAAGCAGAAAGGTGTAGGCATAGTGAGGATTTCAGATGAAAACCTCTAAAAGGGAACAAGTGTTTCGCTTATATGTTAGACCTGTCATCCTTGGGGTGGTCTTTCCCGAACATTATGCCTACTTACCTCCTCTATTCACTGTATATTTTTGTTGGACTTAGGACTCTGAGCACCTTACCTCTGCAAACCAGTGTTAAAGTGCATGTGCTTCTCCTGTAAACATGGTAACATTAGTGTATACACCATTGACATATTTAGGTTGCTTGTAAGTCCCTTATAAAGTTGTATACCATAATACACAGGGCCTGTAACCTAAATGCTGCTAGTGGGCTTGCAGCACTGTTTGTGCCACCCACACAAGCAGCCTTCAAACCTGTCTCAGGCCTCCCATTGTAGGGCCTGTGTGTGCCGGTTACTGCCATTTTGACCTGACATTTAACACTATTTGCCAAGCCTTAAACACCCTTCTAATACACATACGTCACCCCTAGGGTAGGCCCTAGGTACCCCATAGGGCAAGGTGGTCTGTAAAAAAAAAGGTAGGGCATGTACTGTTCAGTTTGTATGTCCTGGAATTGAAGAACACCCACATTAGTTTTTTCACTATAGTGAGGCCTACTCCTCTCATAGATTAACATTGGGAATTCCTTAATACACTTTGAAGCTGTAATTTGGGATTAGAAAGGAGTAGCTGCATCATGTTTTATATATTTGGCTTGGTAATGATAAATCCCTTTTACTTGTATTACTAATCTCAAAATTGCACTTTTTAGAATATGGACTATTCTCTGCTCTGTGCTCTTACTGCTCTTTGTGCCTGTAGCCTGTCTCCAATATATGTCTGGAGTGTGTGACTATTACACTTTGTACATTCCCTCTAGAAAGCCACAAATCCTGGAAGGTTAGGTGTGTCTTCATACTCATCTGCATTCCGATGGCTCTTTCTGAGCAGGAAGGGAGGGGGAGCTGACACACATAAATAGGCAGTGTCTTGCTTCCCACACAAAGGTCTGATTACCCCCTGCTGATAGTCTGGAGCAGGGCTGGGAAGACATGACCTGTGTGCACTTCAAATACCCTTTTTTGAAGTCACCCCCACTTCAAAGGCACAACTAGGTATTAGTACTGGGACTCTGACCCTACCAAGACAGTCCACTATTGGACCTGTGAAAAATTCACCCTGGAAGAAGTACTGCTGTGCTGCTACAAGGACTGCCACTCTGCTGGACTGTTGCTCTGGACGAACTGATTTTCTGGTCTGATGTACTGCCTGTTGCTGCCCTCTGCCCTGCTGAGGAAATGGACTGGGTCCATCTCATTTGAACCCAGAGATTCCAAGGGCTTTCTGGCTTTGCGCTGATCGGAACTGAAGCATCGCTCTTCGACGCCAATGCATCTGTGGCCCAATGGCATCAGCCAGCCTGTGTGTCTCAACGACGATGGACTGTGCGGTCCGATCATGCATTACCTGCATCGCAAAGGGGTTAATCGCGTGGCTTCACTGACTGCGTGGTTCAGAACCGACGCATGGCCTGCATCCACGGGATCAACGATGAGACATCGCCTCCTCTGCTCCTCGCATTCGTTCCTTGACGTCAACGCTTCCTCCATCCAAGGCACTTTTTTAACAGGACCGGCGTGGCCCTGTAACTGGCCTGCCTTCAATTGCGGTCAGCCTGAACTTTAAATTTACCCCAGTCTACCAAGACCAGATGTCCCCGGTTGGTGCTTTATGACTCTCAGCACTATATTTTGCTTAAATCTTAAAATATTGATAACTCTGGTTCTACGTATTGGATTTTTGTCATTTTGGTCTTGGTTTACTAATACCCTGTGGGGAGTATTTTCTGTGATGTTTTTATTGTGTTACTCTGTGTGCATGTTGCATAAATACTATACACATTGTCTCTTTAGATAAGCCTGACTGCTCTGTGCCACGCTACCAGAGGGTGAGCACAGGTTATCTTTTAGTTTACCCTGAATAGAGTAATGCTTCTTGTTTGGATGGAGTGAATACTTCTGCCGACCAGGAACCCAATTTTTACCACTATAGCTTTACACTCTGAATGATATGCAAGCAGAGAGGTCTATCTTGCAGGTCAGGTCGCCCCCCAGTCCACACGGCTCCCCCTGTGCACCCGTGACTCCTGCCACGTGCTGCCGAGAGATTCACGCCGGTGTGCTCCCGTGGTCCTGTGTGCCCCCGTGGTCTGGTGACTGCTTTGTGCCTTTTTCGTCTGTCATTTTATTGTATTTTATTTTATTTTTATTGTATTGGAGACAGTTGTTTCCGTAGGGGCCCTTAGCGCCCCTTGCCCTCTGTACCTCCCGCTCCTCGCTTCCCGCTGCTGCTCCCCTGCGGCCCCGCCCCCTCTGCCTTCTGTGTCCCTTCCCGTCCCCGTCCCCCTACGCCCATTGGTCACCCCGCTCCCGCCTCCCTGCTGCTCCTCCCTCCCACTTGGCCTCTTAGGGAGGACACCGCGCGGCAGTGAGTGTGACCCTTGACCCTGCTTGCAGGTCAGGTCGCACCCCCCACGCCGTACGGCTCCCCCTGTGTGCCCGTGACTTCTGCCCCCTTCTGCCACTGCCGAGAGATCGCCACCGGTGTGTTCCCTTGGTCCTGTGTGGCCCCGTGGTCTGGTGACTGCTTTGTGCCTTTTTCATCTGTCAAACAGTTGTTTCTGTAGGCCCCCCTAGTGCCCCTTGCCCTCTGTACCCCCTCTCCCCGCTCCCCACCGCTGCTCCCCTGCGGCCCACCCCCTCTGCCTTCTGTGTCCCATCCCCATCCCCCTACACCCATTGGCCGCCCGCTCCCGCCTCCCAGCTGCTCCTCCCTCCTACTTCGCCTCTTATGGAGGACGTCGCACGGAAGCGCAGCGGACACATGCAGCAGGGACGCCACTGGCACGCCGAAGGTGGACCAAAGGCAAGCCTGTCTGCGCCCGTCCACGCCTGGGCCGCGTCCAGTGCCAGAACCCCTGGACCCCACGCCACCCACAATGCCAGACTACGATAAAACGCCAGCGCCCTCCTCGTCTCAACACCGGCCGGGACCACCGCTGCTTCCAGGTCGCCCCGAAACGCACCCATTGACCCTTCTCCTGCCACACCTGTAACTTCTCCTGTGACAGAACCACCAAGCCTCCAAGGACCGGACCCAACCACCTCCGCTGCATACTCCTTAACACCCGCTCCGCACGAAAACACGCCATCGAGCTTTGGGACCTACTCGACACAACGGCCCCAGACGTAGCATTCCTGACCGAGACCTGGTGGAACGAATCCTCGGCACCGGACATCGCCATAACCATCCCGGACGGCTACAAGATCACCCGCAGGGATCGTGAAAACGGTATCGGAGGAGGAAAAGCCATTGTCCACAAAGCCACACTCCAGGTCCACACCCTCGCAGACGACTCTCTAAACTTCGCCGAATACCTCCACTTCCGGATCCACACCAACCCCAACACCACTCTCAGAGGAACACTTGTCTACAGACCTCCCAAACCCCGGGCCCTGTTCAGCGACTCCATCGCTGACCTCGCCAGCACCCACGCACTCGCCTCCACGGACTACATTCTCCTTGTGGACCTGAACTACCACCTCGAAAACAACAACGACTCCAACTCCGCCACCCTGATCGCCAACCTTGGCCTCTGACAACTCGTCACCCAACCCACCCACACCACCGGCCACACACTCGACCCCATCTTCTCCACAAGCACCCACGTCACCTTCAACCACACCACCGAACTCCACTGGACCAACCACCACTGCATCCACTTCACATTCAAGAAGGCAACCACGCATCACCACACTCAACAGCTACCTTGCCGCTGCAGGGGCAAAATCACAGAGAACCAACTGACCTCCGCCCTCGCACTGGACCCTCCAACCGACCCCACTGACCCCGACACCGCCGCCCGAAACCTCAGACACTGGATCGAAGACTGCGCCAACACTCTCGCCCCGCTAAAGAAGCCCTCCATCAACCACTCCAGCAAGAAAGCAACCTGGTTCACCGAAGAACTCCAGACTTCCAAACACACATGCCGGATGCTAGAGAAAAATTGGCTCCAAGACCACAGGTCAGACAACCGCGCTGCCCACAAGGAAGCCATTTAGAGACACCACTAACTCATCAGAACAACCAAGAGATCCTCCTGCAAAGCCTGACTGGACAACAATGCACACGATTGCAAAGAGCTCTTCAGCATCATCAAGGATCTCTCCAACCCCAGCGCCAACACCAACGACATCCCGCCCTCGAAGAACTGTGGGAATCACTGGCCACTTTCTTCCACCACAAGATCATAGACATCCACAACAGCTTCAACGCACCGCCAGCCCCAACCACCACTGACCCCACCCCGAACACCACCTGCACCAACCAGCTGACATCCTGGGCCCACATCAACGACGACGAGACACGAAAGATCATGAACTCCATCAACTCGAGCTCACTAGCAGACCCCTGCACACACCACGTGTTCAACAGAGCAGACGGCACCATCGCACCCCAACTACGAAACGTCATCAACAGAGGGTCCGCCTTCCACCCCACCGTTCCAAAGCTACCAACCTCATCAGAGGCGTACCCTAGGGCTCATCCCTCAACCCGACGCTGTTCAACATCTAAATGGCCCCACTCGCTCAAGTGGCCCGCCAACACAATCTGAACATCATCTCCTATAGCGATGACACCCAGCTCATCCTCTCCCTCACCAAGGACCCACACACCTCCAAAACCAACCTTCACGAGGGAATGAAGGCCGTTGCCGAGTGGATGAGGAGCAGCTGTCTGAAGCTAAACTCAGACAAGACGGAAGTCTTTATCTTCGGCTCCACCCTGTCTGCCCTGGACGACTCCTGGTGGCCGACAACGCTAGGAACAGCACCAACACCCACAGACTATGCACGCAACTTGGGAGTCATCCTCGACTCCTCTCTCTCCATGTCCAAGCAGGTCAGCGCCATCTCCTCCTCCTGCTACAACACCCTCTGCATGCTTCAAAGGATCTACAAGTGGATCCCGATCGAAACCAGAAGAACGGTGACCCGAGCCCTCGGCAGCAGCTGGCTGGACTACGGCAACGCACTCTATGCGGGAATCCCGAACAAACACCTATCTTTCCCAACATCTGGAAGCGACGGAAGGCCTGGACCACTCTCAATCTGGGTTCAGGCCGAACCACAGCACAGAATCAGCACTTCAAACAGTGACCAACAACATCAAAATGGCACTGAATGATGGCTGCTCTATGATTCTGGTGCTGTTGGACCTTTCCGCCGCTTTCGATACGGTGTCACACAAGGTGCTTCTCCATCGCCTAAAGGAGGTGGGAATAGGGGGAGGGGCTTTGACATGGTTGGAGAGCTTTCTGTCCGGGCGTTCTCAAGAGGTTAGGCTGGGCGCCCACACATCCATCCACAGGGAGCTCAATAAGGGGGTGCCACAGGGCTCATGTCTGAGCCCAACACTTTTCAACATATATGTGGCCCCCCTTGCCAACCTAGCGAGATCTTTCGGGTTCACCCCCGTGTCGTACGCTGACGACACCCAACTCCTTTTTCCCTTTAAAAATCTTACGCCTGCAGTTAAAAGATCATTTGCAGATGGCATGAGAGCCATTGCAGACTGGATGTCATCAAACTGTCTGCAGTGTAACGTCGGGAAAACCGAAGTGATGTTGTTCGGTCAGGCGATGACACACTGGTCATCAGACTGGTGGCCTCAAGAACTGGGCCCTGTCCCTACCCCCAAGAGTAAGATCAGAAACTTGGGAGTATTATTTGACCAACAACTTACCTTCAAGGACCACGTTAATCAAGTAGCCTGCACCTGTTTCCGGGCTATAGGGATGCTAAGACGTGTCTTTCCCTATCTTCCGGATTACCACAGAAAAACTCTGGTGCAGGCGCTGGTTATCAGTAGGGTTGACTACTGCAATGGATTGCTCCAAGGAGCCAACGAGGAGCAACTAAAGAAATTGCAGGTCATTCAAAACACTGCCGCAAGGATTGTCGTGAATGCTCCTCCCAGGACACCATCTTGCCCCCTACTGTCTCAGCTTCACTGGCTCCCAGTGAAGAAGCGAGTTCAGTTCAAGACTCTTTGTACCATACACAAGAGCCTAATGGGGATAGGCCCTAAGTATTTCACTGACATCTTTCAGCCTTACATTCCAGGACGCTCTTTGCGTTCCAGCAACCAGCAACTTCTTAAAACACCCAGAATCAAGAAAACCAGACAAGGTGGCCGTGCACTGGCCCACACTGGACCCATATTATGGAACTCACTACCGTTTGAACTAAGGTCAATCACCAACCATCTGATGTTCAGAAAAAATCTAAAAACCTATCTGTTTCCCAGCTACTAATGCTACTTTATTCCTGAATACACTGTTACTCCTACCTCCATCTGCAGTTATAGCGCGGAGATACCCCTTCGGGGGTCTAGTCAGGCGCTCTATAAGCAAATAAAATAAAAATAAAATAAATAAATACAGCGATTACAACGCATCCAGAACGCCTCGGGCCGTCTGATCCTCAACCTCCCCCGACGCAGCCACATCACCCCCCACCTCAGAGACCTTCACTGGCTCCCTACCAACAAGAGTATCACCTATAAGCTCCTCACCCAAGGTCACAAAGCACTCCACAACTCTGGACCAGCCTACCTGAACAACAGACTCAACTTCTACACCCCCACCCACCAGCTCCGCTCCGCCAGCCTCGCCCTAGCCGACGTCCCACAAATCCAGCGTACCACCTCCGGAGGCAGATCCTTGTCCTTCCTCGCTGCCAAGACCTGGAACACTTTCCCCACCCACTTGCGGCAACCCCAGGACCTGAGCACCTTCAGGAAGCTCCTCAAGAACTGGCTCTTCGAGCAGTAGCAGCAGCCCCCCCCCCCCCCTGCAGCACCGTGAGACCCTCACGGGTAAGTAGTGCGCATTACAAGTTCTGTGATTGATTGATTGATTGATTGATATCTCAAAGTCTAAAGAGAACTGCTCTGAAGTCTAACATTGCATATATTACTTAAAACATGCAGATCATTCTCATAGTTTGATCCTCACACTCCCCTTCCAGGAACCAATAGAACTGTACTTCATGTGCATAATAGCAAGAACTTAGGACTTTCCCATCCCACGAAACCTGGAAAATCACACGACCTTGGATAGAACACCATTGATGATATACAGTGAGTATACCCCTTTTCCAGTTTGTTACCTCTTCACGTCTCTGCCAAAATTTTCTTCCAAGGACTCACTATCACTAATGCACAATACTCCTTTCTCTTAATAATGAAGTCCTAGAACCGCATCTGCAGAGGAGAGAACATGCAAGACAACCAAATGCATTTCAAATTCAGGCCTAGTTAAATTATCATGGTTAAACACTCAAATGTGCACTTCAATTACAGCATTATATGTGCACATATAACTTCAAAATAAATGAAGCAATATAAATGTAAATGAGTTCATGATTACTTTGAGTAAAGCACTTTCAAATAAATGCAACATTCCATGAAACATAGATCTACATATATATGAGAAATACATTTCTTCATAGTAAAGTTAAATATTAATGTGCACACATTTATGAATCTTTAGTTTCTACAGTAAATGCATTTCAGTAATACATTGAAACACTTTACTTGTCATTAATAAAGTTAGGCACACAGAATATGTGGTGCTGAGTGCACATAAATATTACATTTCGGTGAAGTGTAAGAGTGGAGCTAAAAATTATTCTACTCCAATCCCCCCTCTGATGGTGAATAATCTAGCCACCACAATTAGGATATAGATCTTATCTGACGGACCAATCAAAACCTTGTGGGTTTCATGAATGTAAATATATCAGCGCTCACTCCTCACTGCATTTTGCAAGAAAAAAGCACTCCTCAGGGATCATAACGGTTGCAGATTCCTTTAATTCAAGATCGCAGGAACATGTAAAACACGACGCATTTCGGCGATGCCTTAGTCTGATGTTTACATTTCAGACGGCGCGAAACGGCCATTTGAAAGCAATGTAAAGCGAATCACATGATCTCATCAAAACAGAGGAAGGACTGTGTTGTCTCGATACTGGGCGCCATCTTACAGGTATCAATTACAGCTTTATCAGTCACAACCACCCTTTACAAATTTAATCTTTTGGGCTCCCCTCTTTGAAGGCAAACTGTACGTTGGAATGTGAAGCGGTACCGTCTGAGCCGCGAGGGCAGCACCGCTGCATGCAAATGCAGTCCCGTTACCGTGTCAACCGACGCAGTGACATTGGGGAAAGTATGCCGAATGGAGGATGTTACACGCATTAAGGACTGCGGTTCATGGCTATCGCCAAATGTGTTAAAAAGTGAATAATGTGTTTTTAACAATTAAAACAAAGTATAATATTATGTTCACAGGTTTCAACTCCCTTAGACAGACTGAGCCCAGTTCTGTCTGAGTTAAATAATCTGTACTGAAAGTAGTCCCAAGTAAAATTCCCATAAGGTTTAAAAATTGCTTTTATGTAAATAACTCCTAAGAGCTCAGATAAAGTCCCAAAAACTTGCAAAACGATAAATGCTAGATATATTGTATACACTTAGACATTCAAACATTGTGTCTGAGTATTAGCATACAATAACTGTGAGGAAGAAGTACTGTATATCTCTCTTATCACAGCTAAGCCAATGGGTACACAGTGACTTGGAAGAGAATACTGTGCAGGAAGTTAAAAGGTACTCGACTTGTATCAGTAAATAGGTAGGCCCTGATCAGTTATATTCAATCGGGTCCACTATGTACTAACTGCGCAAATAGATTAGTAACAGTCTGGTGTATAAATACAATAAAATTTATCATATTAAAACAATAAATAATTATCAAAAATAGTAAAAAAGAATTTAAAGTAACCCCTACTGTATAATTCTATAGATTTGTTAACCCAACATATACCCTGTATGGACCTTTCAGCTACTAATACAGACAGGTATGAAGATCCTCTGTGAGATTGAGTCCCCCAGGTTGTTTAGTATCTAATTGTAATATATAGTTGGTTTCTAATTTGCGCAGTTCTATTGCCACCCCGTCTACTGACATTCACTGTATCTATAACATAGTACTAGAGCCCTTTATTGTTGCTTTGATGGTATTCTTTGAAGTGCCTAGCTACCGGGTACGTATTATCCTGATTAGTTATTGCCCTCCGGTGTTGTAATATACGTTTATGTACTGGGTGCTTATTGCTCCCTACATACCGGAGGAAACAGGGACATTCAAGGATGTAGACCGCATACTCGGTCTTGCACTTAAGGACCTTACTTATCTGATGTTCTTTGTTGCTGAATCCATCCCTGAATGTCTTCCTGTTGGTCCCATGGGTACATGATTTACAAGTTTTGCACTTGTAGAAACCACTGTTGGTTTGCTACCATGATGTTTTTTCTAGGACTTCTGGGCTCGTGTCCACCAGTCTGTCCCTCATAGAGGGAGCTGGACTGTAGGTAATAGATACCTTCTTCGGGAGTGAGTTACCAATAACCGGATCCTTAAGTACAATAGACCAGCTGTTATTGATAATTTTGCGTAAATCCTTGTTTGTTGGAGTATCCAACTATGATCCTGAATGAGTCAGAAAATTTTACATCATGTACACTGCCCTCTGGCACACTAGTTGCACTGTAAATGATTGTCTCATCCGAGACATCATATTTGCTCAAGAATTGAGTGCGGCTGACAAGCATGGATTTCAATCTAGCTTTTTCAATAGTTTTACTGGAGTATCCTCTTTCCAGAAACCTCTTTGTACTGGCTAACGGAGCCTGATGTAGCTAAGAGTCATTGCTACACAATCTCCTTAGGCGAATCCTTTTGCCATAAGGAATGCTCATTATTAGTAAGCAAGGGCGAAATTTGCGAATTTGCGTTGCGCGAATTCGCGGATTTTGCTGCGAAATCGCAAAAAAATCTGCAAATTCGCAAATTTTCCTGCGAAATCGTGGATTCTTTTGCGATTTGCCCTGGAGTACTTTCTACTGGCTAATCCAGTAAGTGCTCCCTCATTGGGTAAATGTATAGAGCTTTTACTACACTGCAGCTGCGTAAAGGGCCAGAAGATGTGTCTCCAGTGACCATGTGCGCCTGTAACACAGGCACAGGCACACTTGGTCACTGGAGACACATCTTCTGGCCCTATACGCAGCTACAGTGTAGTAAAAGCACTATGGGGCAGATTAACAAACCGCTTGCGCCTCTTTTGCGACGCAGTTGCGTCACTTTTGTGACACAGCGGCAGCACAAAAGATGCGCCATGGTGCTGGGTATTAACAACGTGACGCATCTGAGAGATGCGTCACGTTGTAAAGCCTTGCACCATCAGGAGGCGTTCCGGCGCAGGGGAGGGCGTTCCTGCGCAGGAATGCCTCCTAAAAGTGGCTGAGTGAAATCTACAAGGTTTCACTCAGTCACTTTTAGGCAAATGCTGCGTCAAAACCCTGCGCCTGCTTGAAGCAGGCGCAAGGTTTGACGCAGCATTGGGGAGATAGGGCCCCCCAGAGCATTGCTGGAGCTGCGTCGCGCTTGCGACGCAGCTCCAGCAATGCGCTGCTTTTACGGCACAGATGCGTGACTCATCTGTACCATTTTTGCCACATGGTGCGCCGCATTGTAAATGCGGTGCACCATGGGTGGCGGAGCTGCGGCGCACAATAACTGGCGCATCCCTGGGGATGCGCCAGTTATTGTAAATCTGCCCCTATACATTTAGCCAATGAGGGAGCACTTACTGATTGGACAGTAGAAAGTACTCCAGTTGAGTAGAGGTATTGCACAAAAAGGTGGCACCTTCGTGGACAAACACGCAGGGCGGGATTCATTCTGCCCCCTGTTAGACTCGTTTTTTGTGCCCTTCTGCCCTCTGGTAGACTTGTTTTGCCCTTGTTTTTCTGCCCTTCTGCCCTCTGTTAGACTCGTTTTTCCCTTGTTTTTCTGCCCTTCTGCCCCCTGTTAGACTCGTTTTTTGTGCCCTTCTGCCCTCTGTTAGACTCATTTTCCCTTGTTTTTCTGCCCTTCTGCCCTCTATTAGACTCGTTTTTTGTGCCCTTCGGCCCTCTGTTATTCCCTTGTTTTTGTGCCCTTCTGCCCTCTGTTAGACTCGTTTTTTGTGCCCTTTTGCCCTTTGTTAGACTCGTTTTTGTGCCTTTCTGCCCCTTGTTAGACTCGTTTTTTGTGCCCTTCTGCCCTCTGTTAGACTCGTTTTTCCCTTGTTTTTCTGCCCTTCTATCCTCTGTTAGACTGTTTTTTTGTGCCCTTCTGCCCTCTGTTAGACTCATTTTTCCCTTGTTTTTCTGCCCTTCTGCCCTCTGTTAGACTCGTTTTTTTGTGCCCTTCTGCCCTCTGTTATTCCCTTGTTTTTGTGCCCTTCTGCCCTCTGTTAGACTCGTTTTTTGTGCCCTATCCTCTGTTAGACTCGTTTTTGTGCCTTTCTGCCCCCTGTTAGACTCGTTTTTTGTGCCCTTCTGCCCTCTGTTAGACTCGTTTTTTCCCTTGTTTTTCTGCCCTTCTGCCCTTTGTTACACTGCTTTTTGTGCCTTTCTGCCCTCTGCATCACCACATCATCACTCAGCGCTACCCCAGCATCACTCAGCATCACTCAGTGCCACCACAGCATCACTCAGCACCACCACAGCACCACTCAGCACCACCACAGCACCACTCAGCGCCACCACAGCATCACTCAGCACCACCACAGCATCACTCAGCACCACCACAGCACCACTCAGCACCACCACAGCATCACTCAGCACCACCACAGCATCACTCAGCACCACCACAGCACCACTCAGCACCACCACAGCATCACTCAGCGCCACCACAGCATCCCTCAGCGCCACCACATTATCACTCAGCACCACCACAGCACCACTCAGCACCACCACAGCATCACTCAGCACCAATCAGCACCACCACAGCACCACTCAGCGCCACCACAGCATCACTCAGCACAACCACAGCATCACTCAGCACCACCACATTATCACTCAGCACCACCACAGCACCACTCAGCACCACCACAGCATCACTCAGCACCACCACAGCATCACTCAGCGCCACCACAGCACCAATCAGCACCACCACAGCACCACTCAGCGCCACCACTGCATCACTCAGCACAACCACAGCATCACTCAGCACCACCACATTATCACTCAGCACCACCACAGCACCACTCAGCACCACCACGGCACCACTCAGCGCCACCCCAGCATCAATCTGCGCAACCATTCAACAACAACTGGTTCAAATATGTTCTCTCAATGTTTCAAGCTTTATTACAAATGTCACAAAAATATGTTAATATTTCACTTCTGTTCTTGGATTTTCGTCACAATAAAATACACTGAACATAATCTTCACAAAAGTTATTTACAAAAGATTAAGCTATTGCCATTATAAATTAAAATCCCTTCTATTTAAGTATTAATTATTTTACCAAATTAAAAGCCATTGTAATTTGTAATATCAATACATCTAAGTCACGTAAATACAAAACATGTTGCATTACAAATGCTATAGGTGTCACATTTGCGAAAGTTATAACTATTGGCTTTCTAAATGACAAAGCTATTAATTAAGCTATTTTCAAAACCAACATATAAATAAAAAAATTGTCATTTACAAGACCAATAGCTCAAACTTTCCTAATGCGAGACCTGTTGAGGTTTAACTTTCGTGACAGGCGCCTCATCGCCTACTTGTAACAATTCTCTGACCCTGCTTCAAGGGTCAGAGCAGGGTCAGAGAATAGTTGCAAGTAGGCAACGAGGCGCCAGGAAGCACTTGCAGGCTTACAGCAGCAGGTGCCCAAGTTGAAGTTAATTTCTTTGTAACCCTTTTGTAAAAGGTTACAAAAAATTAGCTTCAACTTTTGCACCTGCTGCTGTAACCCTGTAAGTGCTTGGCTGAAAATGTGTCCCCGCTAATTCGCGGACTTTACCGCGATTTCGCGAGTTTCGCGGATCGCGAAATCGCGGAAAATCCGTGAATTCCGCGAGCGGAACGAATTTTCAGCCCATGCTTAATTATTAGGTCAGCTGGATGTGCGCTGCCTGCGTGGAGGATGGTGTTCCCAGCGGTACTCTTTCTATATAGTCGTGTCTGAAGTTTGTTCCCGCTGGCATATACTTCAGTATCTAGGAAGGGCACCTGTGTTTGACTAAAGGTGGCTGTGAAGTTAAGATTGTATTCATTCTCATTGATTTTGTCCACAAAATCCAAAGCCTCCTCCTGACTGCCACTCCATACCACAAATAAATTGTCAATGAAGTGGTACCATATTACCACTTTACTCTCCATTGCTTCACGGAATTCCGCCATGAGGACCAGTTCCTCCCAAGCTCCCATATGCAAACAAGCATAGCTTGGAGAGAAACTGGCACCCATCGCTACTCCCTGAAGTTGCCTGTACAGTAAATTGTTGTACATAAATGTATTGTGCTCAAGGCAAAATTGAAGCATTTGCACCCGCATAGCACTATGCTTATCCAAAAGTGCATCCCTGCGTGACAGATTGTATTTCACAGCAGCTATACCGTCTGAGTGCCTAATACTCGTATACAGAGCTGTTACATCCAGTGCAATCATCCAATAATTTTCATGCCATTCAACATTTTGCAATTTAAACAAAAAGTCCCCAGTATCCTGTATATAAGAGTCTAGGGATTTGACATAACCTTGCAAAAAATAATCAATATATACCCAAGTATTCTCAAGTAATCCCCCTCTGGCTGAGATAATGGGTCTACGGGGGGATTTGCCTGATCTTTATGTATTTTAGGTATATAATAAATTGATGGCATCACCGGATTGTCTGCCCTCAAGTACCTATATTCAGCATCAGATAGAAGTTTTTTGCTTTTCCATTTAGACAAATGTTGATTAGATTCACTCTGCATAATTTTGACATGGGTCATGTTCATTCTCTCATAGTGTTGCTGGTTGTTCAATTGATTATATGCTTCCTTATCATAGTTGGACTTGGTCTGCAGTACCACATTCCCTCCTTTGTCACTAGGTCGCACAATAATGTTCTTATCCTTACATAATTTGGCTACAAGAGACTCATATTCCACAGTCGATCTGTCATACTTGTATTTGCTCTTGCATATCCTACTATGTAATACCTTGAGTTGACTAGTCATGTTCTCATGAAACACATCGATTAGATCACGTGGTATAATAGGGCTGAATGTTGATGGTGGCTTGAAGGGTGTTAATGGGGACTCCATATTCGATATTGGCGTTTCTTATTGCTTAATCCACCAGTCATATTATGTATGGACACCGAATCCACCCCTTCAGTTGCCCATAATTCCAAAATTTCTTGAGACAAGCTCCCCTCTATGTTGCTGGTATTCTGTACCATAATGCTGGTGTTAGAGTTGGTATTATTTGCCTTGAGCAGATGGAACTTTTTAAGTTTTAATTTTCTTGTGGCTTTGTAAATGTCCCTTTGCACTGCTGCGTAATCCATATTAGTTTTGGGGGCATATGAGAGGCCAAGTTTAAGAATGTTTTCTTACTTGTTCGTAAGGACCACAGAAGTTTGTTGCGAGTTGCCAGCTATACTTATTTCTTGGTCCATTGGCCTCTGCCCCTCCTCTTGTACTGCTTCGTCCTTGTGTAATTCTTGTATTTTCTATGTAATTCTTTTGTACACGAGGCCGCAGGGACTGCATGCGTTCCTGACATAAAAAACGAATCTCCTCGCCAGGTGATGGTTTCTTTAGCTGACTGTTGGACACAGCCCCACTTAATACCGACTCCGATTCACTCCCCCCACCGGAGCTTAAATTAGATAATGTGGAGTCGGTTTGATCCTTGTTTCTATTGTTATTCGACCATCTGCTTCGGTCAGTTGTTTGTGCCCCACCAGATGACCCACGCAAAGTATCGTATCTGTCCCTTTGAAACTTGTAAGTTTTATGCTCCATAATCTGTTCTTCCTCTTTTTTTAATCTTTCATTCATCTCATTAGTTAATTTCAACTTTTCCTCAACAGAGCTCATTGATTCCATTTCTTCGTAAATGACTGCAATTTCACTCAGAAGCTGGGCTCGGTCTATATCAGCATATTTAATTAAAATTTGTACTAAGCGTCTAGAAGCTTCTAAATTGCTTTCTGCCCCTTCTTTTATCAAATCTGGGTTCGGGATTTCATAGCTCCGGGCAGTAAGTGTACGTAATCCTTGAGGAATCCTATTCACATCAATGTAGCGTTGAAGGGATTTAGATTCCCACCACTTGCTCTGCGGTCGACTTTTTTTCCAATATTTAATTTTATCTTGCAATGTGCTATTATTGGAACCAGTAGCAGTATCGGGTTTGCCACAGATATTAGTTGGTATTGGGAGGCTATCGTAAAACATTGTGCTCGTCCGAGCCTCCCTCTCTCTCACGCTGTCGGCAGACTTCTTCAAGCACTTTGTCAAAATAATGTATGCAGGCGACTTATACTTGTTCAATATAATTGCTTAAACAGTGTTGCACCCGCGCGTCAAACAGTCTCTCCTCCCCTGAATACCTGGTAATGTTTCGCTGGGAGATTGGTAGTCGTCTCCGGTACCCCGTGTCTTCCGACACGGCACTCACGGAGTTTTCCACCTTCTCGTCGTCCGATATGCACTTCCAGGGTCTGGAGGGTCAAAAGCCTTTATATATATATATATATATATATATATATATATATATATATATATATATATATATATATATATATATATATATATATATATATATATATATATATATATATATATATATATATATATATATATATATATATATATATATATATATATATATATATATATATATATATATATATATATATATATATATATATATATATATATATATATATATATATATATATATATATATATATATATATATATATATACAACCAGGTATGCCATAACGTGACCAAGGAAAGCACACACCAAAGATGTCCAAGCAAAGTGCTTTACTAGCACATCTAACAAACTGACAATATCCTCAAGAACAGTCTAACAACTTGCCCACAAGTTACTTATAAACGTAGTCCATCAGTGGGGGATCACCTAATTCATAGTCATTGACTCTGCCCCAGGGTTGCAAAATATACGAAAGAGGGACCCTGTAAACCTAATAAGCCATAGGCAAGGGGAGCAACCCACCAGGGAGGAAATACTAGAGAAACATGAAAGGGAGCTTCCCCAAAGGATAGAAAATCATACAATGAGAATCAACCAAGAACACCCACAGAAAGGCTGAAATATTTTAGAAAATTTATATTTAGTTGATCATTTGTGATAAAATTATTTAGACCATAATAAATAAAGGTCAGCTTCAGATATACAAAAAATCATTAGATAATGAAGCCATAAATAAACATCAGCCCAAATACAATTAGAACAATAAAAAACATGACACATCATTCTTTCATTCTGCAAAATACAGGGATCAACTGATGGTCAAACATACAACATGGTAGATGGTCCTCACGTAAGGTAAATATAGAACTGATATATAAAATGGCTCAGGGTATTGGATGAGCTAACTTCGAGAGTGGACCCTAGGAAATCACGATGTATTACCTGCTATTTCTGTGACTGTAGTTTGGGACGGTCCGGTGTTATTTCGATTTAGCCCCAGGGTTGACAACCATATCGGCATTGCAGGTTTTTTCCCCTGTAAACGTTGTAAGGCCTGTAAATTCAGTGAGACCGTTACAACTTTTTAAGGCAGACCAGGTGACCCGAGACCTACTCGTATGATCAGGCAGTTTCTTAACTGTAACTCTGAATTCACAGTCTATTGCTTAATCTGCCCTTGCTGCAAACATTATATTGCGAGCACAATACACCCTTCAGAAAAATGCATCCTAGAACACATGCGTGCTCTTACTAACAAGATCCGCACTTATCCGGTTGCTTGTCACTTCGAAAAATTCCATCCGAGCAACCATGATTTACTAAGATACCACTGTATAGATCAAGTTGACAAAACAGAAAGAGGGGGAGATAGGGTGCGAAGGCAACAGATTTTGGAATCAACATACATTATTGACCTCCAAACCAAGGCCCCAATAGGGTTAAACAATGAGGAGCTTTGGGTACACCTGTAGTGACACATCTAGTAACATAGGTAGATAGAATGAGTAATAGGCACTACAATACCTGTGTGTCACACTACGCTGCATTCCCTCTGACTAGCTGTTCTATGCCCATTCAGGGCTTAATAAACAAAACAAATTGGGGTTTATACACAAGTTATGTAAATAGTTTTGTACACTAGATATGAACTTCGTAAGGCTCCGGTGTAATCATATCAGTTGATAACATGGGCTTGTGTGTATATATGGTGTATATAGTGTATTAATTTTATACATTCCCATATATGAAATTCTTATATAGAGTTTCCCCTCTTTGTTTGTCCATACAATGAATGACTTGCACAATTTGTTTTGAATTTCACACAATTACACTTTTTTTTATCACGCAGGGACAGCACAAATTGTATATAGGACATTTAAAGATGGCCACCATGGATTTACTACCAATGCAGCACCAGTCCGTCTTTTGTGTCCATGAACAACATGTGATGTATTGAAACTTTAAATGCTTCTGTGTTAGCACAAAACTACTGACATTGAAAAAGCAAGTAGGCGAAACGCGTCTGCCAGTGCAGGGAGACTGCACCAATGAAGCACTTTGCTTGGACATCTTTTGTGTGTGCTTTCCTTGGTCACTTTATGGCGTACTTGGTTGTATGAGTATTGGCGGCTCACCACCGCTGGAATGAGCACCCAGGTCGAAGACAGAGCGGCGGCGGTGACGTACTGTTGAAGAATATTGCATCATTTATGCGTCACTCTATGCCTGCAAGGGTATTGTTTTGACTTATACTAGGTGCTCCCTTGTGTCTGGACAAACCTAAACCTCTCTGAAGAGCTTTAATGACAGCAAAACACTTGTCAGGGGGTGCTTTTAATCATTTCAGGCTGGCTTGGATGGTATTTTACCAATCCAAAGCTGTAATACTGTGCCTGGAGTGATAAATGGCTTTTGTCATTTTACAGCTCGGCGTGAATAGCACTGTGCTAATCCTATGCTTAAAGACTTTGCTGTACAAATGGCAAAAGGCTTTGTCCATTTCTATCTCGGCGTGGATAGCACTGTGCTAATCCTATGCTTAAAAACTTTTGAGGTGAGGTGAGCAGATTTAGAGTGTCGCTGGTGTTGAGGGTCCTCTATACAGCAGCTGCCTTCCACCTAAATTCGGGAACTACCCAGAGTTCTCTCCTTTTTTGCATATATATATATATATATATACACACATACACACACACACACACACACACACACCCACATATACACACACACACACACTCCATAGGAAATCTGCAACATCCTATTTGGAATAACTTTGGCGTCGGTTGACGAATCTTCGCGAAATTTTTAAAACTGGTGGGGCACTCCCGTCAGCTCCTATCCTGAAATTCTCGGGGGGGTTTGTCAAGCGGGGGCCGAGAAAAAAGGGGGTCCAAACGTGTTTTCCCTATGCAATTTTCCATAGGAACCTTTAATCGCTGCCACAGCCCGAATTGCTGAACGGAATTACACCAAATTTGGCAGAAATGGTGTAAATCTGTTCAGTAGTTTTTTAGATATTAAAGGAAAAAATACATATATATCTGGGCGGAGCCTAACCACACATCTCCTTGTGAGATCTGATTGGCTGTCAGCACTTCATCCAAGAAGTGTTGGCAGCCATCTTGGGACCAATATACATGATAGCACCTCATTAAAAAGCATTGCAGTTAATAGAATGTTTTAAGATTTTAGTTACATTAAGAATCATTTGTTGATGGTACCATACTCATTTTAGGAATTGTGGTGTGTTCTAAGGTGATTTTACCATGTGAAAAAACCTTCTGCTGGGATATCATGAATCATGTTTTAGAGAAAACTATTTATTCATGCTTTTCCCACAGAGGTTTGGAAGGTGATCTATAACCTAATCGAGAGCATATTTTCTGTAAATTCACATTACCTTTTCCAGTCATGTGAGAATGATGTCTGACATTCTCAGTAAAACATGAACATCCAATAAGGGCAGAGACTGTCAGTTGAATCCTTTGTGTTCTACTGCAGCTTCCCAGAGTGTTCTAAAGACAACTAGAGTGCCAACAGTCTTTCTTATGAGAAATGTAAGGCACACCTGAAGCCATCTTGATTGAAATAAAGTGTTAACTCTTAAAACATTTAATTTAAAAAGGAACAACATGAGGGGGTTCATTTTGCCATAGAAAGTATGTTTTGTGCTGCACTAAGAAAAATTAGGGCACATTTTGAGTGACTTCTCAAATCCTCTTCTATTTCATTAAAAAATCCTGACATGCAGACTGAAACATGCACTTTCAATAACAACAGCAGACTTCCCTGGTGAGCAGTAGCTTTACTACAGTGATCTAATAAGCAACTAGAGTGTTAACATTCAGAATTTATGGCAAATGTGTGACACATCTGAATGCCTTCTTGATGGAACCAAAGTAAACAAGCATTGAAAATGCAATAGGTCTCACCCTCGTTTAAGTTAAAGCAATTCTGTTTGTAATTAGGTGGCTTATTAGCTTTGCTTTTATTAGTGTTTTTCAAACTTTCATGTACATAACATGCATATGTATGCATATATGTATCTGTATATGTATCCGGGCAGGTATATTTGTATTTATATATATATATATATATATATATATATATATATATATATATATATATATATATATATATATATATATATATATATATACATATATATATATATACACATACATATAAACAAATGCATATATATATGAGTAGTAGAGTGATTAGTAGAGAGTAGTAGAGAGAGAGTAGTAGAGAGTAAGTAGTAGAAAGTGAGTAGCAGAGAGAGAGTAGTAGGGAGTGGGTTGTAGAGTGAGTAGTAGAGAGTAGTAGAGAGTGAGTAGTAGAGAGTGAGTAGTAGAGAGTGAGTAGTAGTGAGTAGTAGAGAGTAGTGGAGTATTATAGAGTAGTAGAGAGTGAGTAGTAGAGTAGTAGTGAGTAGTAGAGAGCAAGTAGTGGAGAGTGAGTAGGAGAGAGTGAGTAGTAGAGAGTGAGTAGTAGAGAGTTGTAGAGAGTCAGTAGTAGAGAGTAATAGAGTGAGTAGTAGAGAGTGTGTAGTAGAGAGAGAGTAGTAGAGAGTGAGTAGTAGAGTAGTAGAGAGTGTGTGATAGAGAGTAGTAAAGTGAGTAGTAGAGAGTAGTAGAGAGTGCGAATTAGAGAGTAGTAGATAGTGAGTTGTAGAGAGAGAGTAGTAGAGATTGAGTAGTAGAGAGCAGTCAGTGTCAGTCAGTGTCAGTGTCAGTCAGTGTCAGTGTCAGTCAGTCAGTGTCAGTCAGTCGGTGTCAGTCATCAGTGTCAGTCAGTGTCAGTGTCTGTCAGTAAGTGTCAGTCAGTGTCAATCAGTCAGTCAGTGTCAGCTGGAGCAGCTCTGCTGACCTGGTTCTCTGGCTTTAAAGCAGCTCTGCTGACCTGGTCCTCTGGCTCCAAAGCAGCTCTGCTGATCTGGTTCTCTCCCTCTAAAGCAGCTCTGCTGACCGGGTTTCTCTGGCTCTACAGCAGGTCTTCTGACCTCGTTCTCTGGCTTTAGAGCAACTCTGCTGACCTAGTCTTAGGCTACAGAGCAGCCCTGCTGATGTGGTTCTCTGGCTCTACAACAGCTCTGCTGACCTGGTTCTTTGGCTCTAAAGCAGCTCTGCTGACTCAGTTCTATGGCTATAGAGCAGCTCTGATGACCTGGTTCTCTCCGTCTAGAGCAGCTCTGATGAGCTGGATATCTCCCAATAGAGCAGCTCTGCTGCCCTGGTTCTCTACCTCTAAAGCCGCTCTACTGACCTGGTTTCTCTGGCTCCACAGCAGCTCTGCTGACCTGGTTCTCTGGGTCTAGAGCAGCACCAATGACATGGTTCTTATGCTGTAGAGCAGCTCTGCTGACCTAGTTCTCTGGCTCTACAACAGCTCTGCTGACCTGGTTCTCTTGCTCTAAAGCAACTCTGTTGACCCAGTTATATTGCTCTAAAGCAACTCTACTGACCTGGTTCTCTGGCTCTAGAACAGCTCTGATGACCCGGTCCCTTGGCTCTAAAGCAGCTCTGATGACCTGGTTCTCTCCGTCTAGAGCAGCTCTGATGAGCTGGATATCTCCCAATAGAGCAGCTCTGCTGCCCTGGTTCTCTACCTCTAAAGCCGCTCTACTGACCTGGTTTCTCTGGCTCCACAGCAGCTCTGCTGACCTGGTTCTCTGGGTCTAGAGCAGCACCAATGACATGGTTCTTATGCTGTAGAGCAGCTCTGCTGACCTAGTTCTCTGGCTCTACAACAGCTCTGCTGACCTGGTTCTCTTGCTCTAAAGCAACTCTGTTGACCCAGTTATATTGCTCTAAAGCAACTCTACTGACCTGGTTCTCTGGCTCTAGAACAGCTCTGGTGACCCGGTCCCTTGGCTCTAAAGCAGCTCTGCTGACCTGGTTCTCTCCCTCTAAAGCAGCTCTGCTGACCTGGTTCTCTCGCTCTAAAGCAGCTCTACTGACCTGCTTTCTCTGGTTCTACAGCAGGTCTGCTGACTTGGTTCTCTGGCTCTAGAGCAGCTCTGCTGACCTGGTTCTCTGGCTCTAAAGCAGCTCTGCTGACCTGGTTCTCTCCCTCTAAATCAGCTCTGCTGACCTGGTTCTCTGCCTCTAGAGACACTCTGCTGACCTGGTTCTCTGGTTCTAAAGCAGCTCTGCTGACCTGGTTCTCTGGCATTAGAGCAGCTCTGCTGACCTGGTTCTCTGGCTCTAAAGCAGCTCTGCTGACCTGATTCTCTCCCTCTAAGGCAGCTCTGCTGACCTGGTTTCTCTGGCTTTAGAGCAGCTCTGCTGATCTGGTTCTCTGGCTTTAAAGCTGCTCTGCTGACCTGGTTGTCTTCCTCTAAAGCAGCTCTTCTGACCTGGTTCTCTGCCTCTAGAACAGCTCAGCTGACCTGATTTTCTCGCTGTAAAGCAGCTCTGCTGACCTGGTTCTCTGGCTCTAAAGCAGCTCTGCTGACCTGGTTCTCTGGCTCTAGAGCAGCTCTGCTGACCTGGTTCTCTGGCTCTACAACAGCTCTGCTGAACTGGTTCTCTGGCTCTAAAGCAGCTCTGTTGACCCAGTTCTATTGCTCTAAAGCAGCTCTACTGACCTGGTTCTCTGGCTCTAGAGCAGCTCTGCTGACCCGGTCCCTTGGCTCTAAAGCAGCTTTGCTAACCTGGTTCTCTCCCTCTAAAGCAGCTCTGCTGACCTGGTTCTATGGCTCTAAAGGAGCTCTTTTGACCTGGTTATCTGGCTCTAAAGCAGTACTGCTGACCTGGTTCTCTGCCTCCAGAGAAGCTCTGCTGACCTGGTTCTATGGCTCTAAAGGAGCTCTTCTGCCCTGGTTATCTGGCTCTAAAGCAGCTCAGCTGACCTGGTTCTCTGGCTCTAAAGCAGTTCTGCTGACATGGTTCTCTCCCTCTAAAGCAGCTCTGCTTACCTGGTTTCTCTGGCTCTAGAGCAGCTCTGCTAACCTGGGTCTCTGGTTCTAGAGAAGCTCTGCTGGCCTACTTCTTAGGCTCTAGAGCAGCTCTGCTGACCTGGTTCTCTGGCTCTACAGCAGCTCAGCTGACCTGGTTCTCTGCGCTCACAATGCACGCACCCGACTTTGCGAAAAATATTTAAAAATAATATAAGTTCATTATAAGTACAAATAAATTATTTTTATGAATTTCTCAGATAATCTCTTGCCCTAATATGTATATAAAAGACACATACATATCATTTTGGAACATAATATTTTTTTTGCGGGAGTCGAGCACCCAGCACGCCACAGCACATATATGACGTCACTCGGGACCCGCCACCGCTCAAGTGTCTCGTACCACAATGCACATGTGTTGTGAATGTGCGGGAGCAAGAGTCGCGGACTGGTCGCATACCAATCGCGCACATCACATATTATAAAATGTATGTGATGTAACTGAAAAACATGAAGCTGTCACACTCCGTACGCAGACCCTTCATGACTTTTCTAAAATGGCGGCTAGAATCCGGTCACCATGCGTGATGTGTACGATTTAGGAATTTTTTTTAAAAAAAAGAAACTAATATAAATATATTAAAATAAAAAATGAAAACAAAAAAAGTCATCAATATTTCAGTTTGAATTTTTTGCAATTTTCAGAAAAATAAATGTTATTTGACGAATAAAATATTTATAAATAAACAGTTAAAAACTGTAGAAAATCAGTGCAATAAATAGGTTCACTACTATCACACCTAAAAATTAGCATTTTAAAAACCTTTGAAATTCACTGAAAAAAACATAGGTTTCAAAGACATTATAGTTAGAAATTAGCATTTAAAAAAGCTTTGAAATTCACTGAAAACACCATAGGTTTCAGAGACGTTATAGTTAGAAATTAGCATTTAAAAAAACTTAGAAATTCACAAAAAAAACATAGGTTTCATGGGTGTTATAGTTAGCTGGCCATTTCACAAAACCATAGAAAATTCTCCGTTATAGTTAGTTCTGCTAACTATTACTCTCGCGCCCGCAATGCACTGCTGATGATGTCACATATTGCATTATTCAAAACATGGTCAGTGACATCACTGATGACATCATCCAGTGAATGTGTTTTAGTTTTAAATTTGAATATGTATTATATATATATATATATATATATATATATATATATATATATATACCAATCTGTATTGAAGATTGAGTGGATATATAACTGTCTGCATGGAGGCTTTAGTACCTGTCTGTCTGTTTAATTGAGTAATTAAAAGTGCCTCACCGGTCCAATTACCTTAACCGTCATCTTGTATTACTCAATATCAGCAAAAGCCTACATTTTAACGAGGTTACCACATATCAAGCTACCTCAATCCCTTTTTGGCATTAACTTGTATGCACATACCATGCTGCAAGTCGTTTCCTTACGGCATTACCTTGTACATAAATGCTGAACGCATTTCTTAAGAAATAATTTCCTCAATTAATTTTAGCTCGATAAAAGCATAATTGTTGGAGGGTGAGGCATTGCTTCAAAAGAAAATGAAAAAAAACACTTGAAAAATTGGTCTGTGTATCAACCTTCGGTCCAGCCACAAACAAATTCAGGCAGATAATTTTTAAAGCACTGGCATCTGCTGCAAAAATCTGGACCGCCCGTTTGCTAAACCGCTTTTCTCCATAAAGAAAAACATCTCATTTGGCCAACAGATAGTCCGGGCCGAATTGCCATCCTCCAGCCTAAAAAGTGATCTAAGAACACAACTAAAGCTGAACTCTGTTCAGGGTCATCATAGATGTGGCAACTGTTTAGTCTGCAACCTGACGATGGAGGGTACAGAATTTTGCCACAATAACAATGGAAACATCTACAGTTCACAAATTGTAAAACAAAGAACGAGGTGTATGCAGTGATTTGCCCATGCTCTAAGGTTTACATTGGCAAGACAAGCCAACAAGCAAATCAACAGATTGTACGACACCGAATACGACTTAAAATGGACTATCATAATAGTTGTCACAGCAAGCACAAGAGGAGCAGATGTGGAATAGTTACTTCTACGAAAAGAAGCATATCTCATTTTGAAATTTAATTGCACAGTTTCAGGTCTCAATGAAATGAGCGAGTTATCAAGAGCATAAAAGATCCAGAATGCATCTGGACAACTCAAGAGGGAACTGGCAAGCTCAACGAGATATCTAAACATGCAGAAGAACTACATAACCCATAAGACACGGGGGCCGCCACACAGGCGAAACGCGACCGCTCAGGAAGTTCCTGCCGCCAGTACTGACGCAGAGCAGCATCAGTCAAGAATAAGCAGTTGGGGAGCTATGGGCGTGAGCAAAACGCCGACCGGCAAGAAAGGAGGTAAAATGCATCCCAATATCGAGTAGAGTTAAGTACTCGATGCAAAGAAACGCAGAGGGCAATCAAGGCGTGTTTTGTTATTCACAGAGAAACACAATTAACCATGTATAAAGAAATTGGTGCAGGATTGCATTGTAGTACTTTTAGGGAGTCAAGAAACAAATATTTAGTACCTGTTTTAAAGGAAGCCGGTTTTATATAAGTCAGGCCTGCCCTGATGTACTTACAGTCTTTAGGTAATGTTTTCATCACATATTCTGTGGCTAGTTTTTTAGTTGCAGCATTTAGAACCAAGTCAAGGCTTGACAAGAGTAACGCTGTAGCATGATTGTCAACATTTCTGTCTTGTTATTTATGACTGTTTAATGTGCCGCACAATCTGAAGATCTGTATGTACCCTTTTAAATTGTAAAATTACTGTTTTTATTGGCTTTTATGATTTTAACCAAATCGAATAAAGTGTATTTTGAACTTGAGCATTATTGTATATTTCAATCTTTACATGTTTTATGTTTAAAGTCTATTGTTTATTTGTATGTCGCAGTTTAGCCTTATTTTTAATGTATGAAAGAGAAAAATGTTATCCCTATTTTGAGACTGTCCAAGTTTGAAATTTCTTCTAAAAAAGAAAAAAAGTTAAATAACTTGATCCAAGCATTACACAGTGCTGGATTTTTTGTTGAGCCTGTTAAACTAAAGAGCAGGTTCTCAAACTAGTAGCCAGGTAATTCCCTCTTCTTATTTGTCTAAAAAGGCCCCACCTGGTTACAGTCCCAGGGCCTAACCTCCTTTTTTCTCCAACCGCACCAGGAAAAGCACTTCCTCGTTACTGACGCGCCAAGAAGTGAATTGGGTGAGCCAATCCACTCCCTGCCTGTCATAGGGCCTGTCCTGCCAGTTCAGAAATATTACTTGGTCCAATCATAACTTTACCCTTCTCTATCACCGGTCCAATTACCATAACCGTCATCTTGTATTACTCATTATCAGCAAAAGCGTACATTTTAACGAGGTTACCGCATATCAAGCTACCTCGATCCCCTTCTGGCATGAACTTGTATGCACATGCCATGCGGCAAGTCATGTCCTTATGGCATTATATTTTATATCTAAATGCCGTACGCATTTCTTAAGAAATACTTTCCTCAATTAATTTTATCTTGATAATAGCATAATCGTTGGAGTTCCAGTCTCTAAATAACATATAATGTATTTGTTCAATAACAAGTGACAATTTTATCTTTTTACCCAATATAAATCCTATTAAATTCACTATCAATGAGACAGTCCTATTAACCGTAGTCCCAATGGATGCTGGTTCCACCCGGACCCATAGTATTCGCCATTACCACTTGAACGCTACCTTGCTTATATTTCAATATAAGGTAAACGTTTAGAAAGTTCATGCCTATACAAGATCCTAGCTCTTCAAGCTCCAGAATGAATTAAATCTTATCATCCGCAACCGTCCACCGACCTTCGCTGTCACATATAGACTCTTCTACTCCTTGCAGTAGCTTGGGTTCAAACGGCATGTTTCCAATCCCCATATCCATCAAATGAGTAAAACATCCGAGTTACCCATTTAAACATAAACCGACTCGCCCTCAATTACTCCAGGTACCTCTGGTGTCAACAGCCCTCACAGAGTCACTAATCCAAAAAATAATGTAGTTCGTGATCAATTTTTAAACCCTGTGTGACTGATCTACACTTGCTACTCCATCTTGCTTCCTGTTGCCTTAATCCCAATCTCCTCCTTTAACACTAGGAATAATTCTTTGAATTCCATGAAATATGATTTTATTTTTATCAGCATGATTGTCTCTAATGTGCTGATATATGGGTGACCTATTGTCCTTGTTAATTAGTGCTGGACTATTTTCTTGTATTCTGAGTTTCAAAGTCCTTTTTGTGCTGCCGATATACATTTTACAACATTCACATTGTAAGATATACAACACCTCGCAACTGTTACAGTTAATACATTCATTACTACTGTAACACTTCCTGGTGTTAAATTGAAACTCCTTGATGCAGTTAAAACCTAAGTCACAAACTTTACATGCACCACATGTGTAAAACGTCTTGGGTTGCTCTGGGAGCAAATTCCTTCCCTGCATGCAAATGGGTTCCAAGTAATTCCTAGTGATAAGATTTTTTATCGTGCGACATCTCCTATAAGTAACCACTGGTTTGTCAGTGATGACGTTCATAAAACCGGGTACTCCTTTGAGTAAATCCCAATTTTTATTTAAGATTTTACAAATCTTATTTTGATTTGTACTATATATAGAAATGAAAGCTAATCCTTCCTTATCTTGTGTTCTTTCCTTCTGAATCAAAGTAGTGTCCCTTTGCATGGTGTACACTCATCTTCTAGCTTTCCCTAAGCACTCCAAGGCATATCCTCTGCCAGCCAACCTTTGCTGTAAATCATCCAGTCCTGATTTAAAATCCTCATCCAAACTGCAATCTTTCGAATCCGCACCATCTCACGATAAGGTATACCCTTATTTACAGCCACTTCTATTAAAGCATTATATGTGCATGTTTAACTTCAAAATAAATGCAGCAATATAAATGTAAATGAGTGCATGCTTACTTTGAGTAAAGCACTTTCAAATAAATGCAACATTACATAAAACATAGATATACATATATATGAGAACTACGGGGCATATTATCAAGGGGGTTTATCTCCGCTTTTTTGGCTTTAAAAGCCAAGAAAGTGGAGATAAAATGATCTCCCTATTACCTAGCTGCCGCTAAGACCAGTTAGCGACAGCTAGTAGGAGATAGCGACCATCTTGGGCCCCACTTTGCATGTCAGTGATATTTATCACTAATGAGATGCAAAGTGGGCGTGCCAAGATGTTAGAGACTGAAAACAGTCGCTAACATCGCTATCTCCTATTACCAACTTTTGGAGATATTCGCGCTAAGCGGGAATATCTCCAAAAGCTAACACCTGCCCTGAGCAGTTCTTGGCCATGTTATCCAATGGGAGGTGGATAACATGGCTAAGAGCATTAGCTCGCTAATGCATGAATATCGCTTACTTTTCAGCGATATTCATGATTTGCGGCGATTTTTACCGCATTTGCGTTAAACCTTGGTAATACCAAGGTTTATTTGCGGTAAAAATCGCCGCAGTGCTGCTGTAAATTTTTGTCTCTAACCAAGCAATAGCGATAATTATCGCTATTGCTTGGTAATATGCCCCTACACTTCTTCATAGTTAAGTTAAACATTAATGTGCACACATTTATGAATCTCTAGTTTCTACAGTAAATGCATTTTAGTAATATATTGAAACACTTCACTTGTCATTAACAAAGTTAGGCACACAGAATATGTGGTGCTAAGTGCACATAAATATTGCACTTCGATGAAGTGTAAGAGTGGAGCTAAACATTATGCTACTCCAATCCCCCCTCTGATGGGGTATACTCTAGCCAACACAATTAAGATGTAGATCTTATTGGATGGACCAATCAAAACCTTGTGGGTTTCATGAATGAAAAAAAAGAAATATATATATATATATATATATATATATATATATATATATATATATATATATATATATATATCTTCCAAATCCTGTATTTAGAACCCTCGTTCACTCCACGCTGAATCCAAACAGGACACGGACCCTATTCCTTTTAGTGCTTCAAATGTTTATTGCAGCCAGATGTCTGAGACGCGTTTCGCGGCGCGAACGCCGCTTGTTCACTCGACAATTACATTTGAGCGCGAAGGCTTTTTAAAGTGACAGTGCTATTGTGATTCAATGACCACGTGATTTACTAAAGTCATAGACATGGAAGAAATACATATCTTTCTGATATAATCCTCGTAAAATACATTTCATATGATGTAGGTTAGAACCTTTCAAACTTAATATATGTAAAATACATTTCTGTTTGACAAGTTTATCATAAATTAAGGTTCATCAATTAGTAAAATACTATTTGTAGGACTTTGTTAAATTTATGTAAAATACAATAATCCATTAACCCATTGCATTACGACTATTTTCATATCAAATATAATTTCTTTTTCCATGACAATTGACAAAAAGATTTTTTTGATTTTTAAATTTTTAAAATGCTCTGTGGTACTGGTGCTTCCACCTGGTTAAAAAAGATTTTCATATCTTACTCTTTGTTTATACTTTCCATATATTCATCCACTTTCCCGTTATAATTTCATGTACCATTTCATGTATATTTACATATTTTTTACCAGTTTATACGTCCCATTGAAGATGTTTTCTCAATCAATCTTTTTTGTATATCTCTCATGTTTGTTTTCTCATCATCATGTGTCATATTTCCCTGCTTTTCCATTATGTGTATTAGTTATGTGTTTGTCCTCCTCTTCCAACCTCGACAACTTTATATAGTAACCCCTTGATTTCTATACTATTTATTAATAAAAACATTTCATAAAATATTTATAAAATATTTACATCATCCTATATAATTCATATATATACACAAAATGTACAACATACTAAAATTAGTATTGTTCAGGGGTGTTATATGTGCATTGATATACATATCATCAGTCTTGTTGGAGCAGTTGATCGAAACCTTTTTCTTTCTCTTTTTTTGGAACATACACATATTAATTTGTATACATGGTTTTTCTAGGATAAACACGTGTACATATCCTCCATAAGATTCAATCCATTGGGGTGTTTTGAATCCAACAGAAGAATATACCGCGTTTCTAGTTTTCGTAACTTATTTTCTCGGTCCCCACCCCTCCTGTTAGGGGATATCGCATCAATGAGGAAGAATTTTAGCCCTTTGTTGTTGGATGCATGATGCTTTTTAAAGTGGCGAGCCACTGGGTACGTATTGTCCATATTGGTTATGGCTCGTAGATGTTGCAGTATACGTACATGACCCTGTAGTTTACTCGACCCCACGTAGTTCAACCCACATGGGCAGGTTAATACGTATACTATGTACTCGGTTTTACAGTTTAGCATTTTATTGATCACATAGGGTTTTATTCTGAAGGGGCTTAGATAAGTTTTTGTATTTACACCATGTGTGCAGGCTTTGCAGGTAGGACATCGTTTGAAACCCTTCAGGTTCTGATACCAGTTTGGTTTGCCAATTATTTCTGGGTCTGACACCACTAGTGCATCCCTCATCGAGGGACCTCTACTATAAGTAATGGACACCCTCTGCGGTAGCAGGGGTCCTAATACTGGATCGCTTAGGACTGTGGGCCATGCATCTTGGATAATTTTTTGTATAGTTTTATGTTGTCTGCTGTATCCTACAACTAGACGAAAATTATTCACTTCCAGATCCCCTTGGCTTGCCTGTGAACCTTTATTTGTGTGATCAGAATTTTTGACAGTTTTACCAGCCAATAATGTCTCTCTCTCAGTTAGGTTAGTTTTTGCTATAGCCTGATTTATAGTCTTATTAGAGTAACCCCTGGCTAGGAATCTCTCCTTACTTTCTTATTGGGCTAGCTCTAATTCTTCCTGGGTACTGCATATCCTCTTTATCCTTAGCATCCCGTAGGGAATGCTGTTCACTAAATGGTGGGGATGTGAACTCGAGGCATGCAATAGGGAGTTCCCTGCCGTTTTCTTCCTGTGGAGTTTAGTTTGTAAGGTGTTATTCATTACAAACACCTCTGTGTCTAGGAAACTCACCCTTATTTCACTGATCTCAGCCGTGAATTTTAAATTTAGATGATTGTTATTTATTTCATCCAAGAAGATTTCTGCCTCTCCCTTTGTTCCGTGCCAGATTACAAATAAATCATCTATAAATCTTAGCCATATTTTGACTTTTGTTCTTACAGTGTCAGCATGTACTCCTCCCAGGACCAGTTCCTCCCATTTGCCCATGTGCAGGCATAAATAGCTTGGGGAGAAACTGGCCCCCATGGCTACGCCTTGTATTTGGCAGTACAATAGATGATTAAACATAAATATATTGTTATGTAAACAAAATCTAATCATTGCTACCAGCATTTCATTGTGTTGGTGAAACATGGGGGCCCTGTTACTCAAATAGTATTCTACTGCTTGCAGACCGTCTTCATGCTTTATACTGGTATATAATGACGTTACATCTATATATCTATATATCTATATATATATATATATATATATATATATACACTACTATCATAAAGGAAGAACTTTGAACCTTTGAGGCGGGTAAACTCGAGAACCACAGCGCCAATCCACACACCCGATACATCGTTGTAATTGTCAGGGTGTGCAGATGGCCATAGGCTATATAAACGTAATAAATATACGTCATTTAAAAAATTTACTGAAAAAAAGTAGTCCCTTGGAAGAAGCGCCGGCCGCGACGGGCGTTCCTGACGTGAGGAGCGCGTGGAGGAGCGGCGTCCAGGAGCACGAGGAGGACCGGCGGGCATGGCGTGGGGAGGAGCGGTGAGGAGCGGGGGACAGGCGGTGAGGAGCGGCAGACAGGTGGTGAGGAGCGGCAGACAGGCTGGGAGGAGCGGCGGACAGGCGGGGAGGAGCGGTGAGCAGCGGATGAGGTAGGTTATTTATTTATTTATTTAGGAGTGGTGAGCAGCGGAAAAATGAAGCAAAAATGAAAATCATGAGCAAGAGGAAGCAAACGGAGCATTAAAAAGTGAGCCAAACGGTGCATAACAGGAGGAAAAAGTTACGTGTGCAGGTTACAAAAGCATACATCTTGAGCAAGAGGAAGCAAACGGAGCATTACAAAAGTGAGCCAAACGGTGCATTACAGGAGGAAAAAGTTACATGTGCAGGTTACAAAAGCGTAGAAAGTAAACATAGAGGTATAGGAGGAAAAAGTGACGTGTGCAGGTAGCAAGAGGAAGCAAACCGAGCATTAAAAAATTGAGCCAAACGGTGCATTACAGGAGGAAGAGGTTACGTGTGTAGGTTACAAAAGCGTACAAAGTAAACATAGAGGTATAATATTTCAATTTAACCTCATCCGTGCGGTGCAGATTTACCGCCAATGCTGGGCCCTAATGCAAATGGGTGTGGTCATGACGGAACGGTTCCGTCATGAGCACAGCTCGACCGATGCTCATGACGGAACCGTTCCGTCATGAGCATCGAAAGGGATATGGAGGAAGGCTCCAAAGGACCAACGGACAACGTCGGGGCGGGCGGGGGCCCTGAAGCCTAATTGTCCCCGGACAACGTCGGGATGGGCTGCTAGTATATATATATTTCAACAACTCCGGCTCCCAATAACAAAATATCCTCCAGCATGCTCGGGTTCACTAGGCGTGTTAGTTTATTGTGGTGACGGATTCCAGGCGGCCTTTCTCACTACAACTAACAGTTGCCATTCTAACTCTTTTATACCCCATTTCTTTTCAAATACACCTTAAGGTGACGTTTGTTAACATGACATATGAAACATAATGCAAACCAGGGATTCGCAGTCCTCAGGAATCCCACATCTGCCTAAGATATATACTGTATGTTTGACAATTCATTAGTCATTGAGCAAACCAGCATTAAATCAATTAATAATAAAAACCAAATAACATCTATCATAAACCACAAATATTCAAAACATAATTACCCTAAATTGCAGTGTTCTGCCGAAAATGTTTGGGCAGCAAAACACACAAGATGATGGACGGAATGTTGCACAATGGCAAAACATTCACCCCCAGTCACAGATCTGGGTTTAATCCATCGTTATTTTGCTCACCAAGCCACCCCATAATATTTTTGGCAAGCGCCAGAAGTTATGCCAAGATATAAATGTATGGTGCTATGTGCAAACACACTGTTGTGTGCAAAACAGCTGTGTGCAAAAAGCCATGTAAACATCAATAAATCATTAACCTCTCAAGTCCAGAATCTAGAATTCAAAATTTTAAATTCAAAAATAAAAATGACAGAAAAGATGAGGGCTGCCATAAAACCTGTTCCCATCGTATTCACTGGGGTTCAACCCTAATGGGCAAACCCTGCACTTCCCGATGCTCACAATCATGGCTTTCCCTTACAACTAATGATGTGCCCCGGTGGCCTTGCTTGACCCCCTGGTGCACATTCCACAGGAGCTAAAAATGCCAAAGCTCCCCACCAAAGAATACACTGACGGCTATTACCCAAAAGCACTAGAAGTTCAAAATGTATTTGTTTTAAAAAGAAAAACAATATAAAGTGCTCAAGTGTTCTTGGTGATGTAATCAATTCATACCTTATTTAATATTCACTTCTAACATTCCTACATGGGTTAGGCTGAGTTTTCTCATACTACACTACAGTCATTAAATCCATCAAAGATGAACAAATAAATCTTCTTCAATATTCAAGCCTGCTGGAGCTTTCGTATTAAGCCTGAGAATGTACCTGGGTTCAAGCTATTGCAGACAGTGCTCTCTATTCCCACCTCTGATTCTACTGGGGACTGAATCCAGAACAAAATAGAAAAGGTCCTCTGCCCTGCTCTCATGGACCTACAGGGTTAGACTGCTCTTTGATTTTGATGACTCTAATGTGTTGCAAAATGCAGATGTGTACTTTAAGAATAGTGCTGTCTATATACATCTTTGAACATTCACTCCTGCAATGCAACAATTTCCTAATCACTAGAGGTTTGTCAGAAAAAGGCGAGCAAACGTGTGTGGTATTGATCCCATGATTACAGGCCTTGCATCAATTGCATTTCTTGAAGCACCTACCCCCACCAAACCAAGTCTCCTGTCTTTGCATTTTTGGACTACTCACTACCAGCTGTTCTCTGATGGACTTAGCTCTTCGAAATGCAATAAGGGGCCTATCCTGCAAATCAGATCCTATCACAGCATCACTTCGAAGAAGATGGCAAAGATTTTGAAAAATCTGTCTAAGTTCCGGATGTTTGATACTGAAGCATGTAATGAAGCAGATCTCTTGTTCACTTTGGACTGCTCGATTCTTTTCAGAAAAGAGCAGCTGTTCTCTAGTCTTGCAATTTGCTCTTATTCTGTCCCCATCCAAAACTCCTAACTATATCCTTGAGCAAGAAATCTGCCAGCTAGCTCATGTTAGACTTGATTCAATTGCACATTACTGCTACATTTTCGACGCAAGCGGAGATTATCCACATACAGAATACTAAACTTCAGTTTGTTAGGATGAAATCTATGGTGATGCAACACTGTGTTGTAGGCACTAGATTTCCTATACTTTTTAGTGCGTAATTTGCCCTGCTCAATATACACTGAAAGATCCCAAAATTGGCAAGGCCTAATCAGTTAAAATAAAGCTGTGCAGCAGCCTAAGTAAGGCTGCAGCCTGTGAACTACTGCAGTAGTCGGTGTGTGTGTGCATCTCTGTCCCGAACCGACCAGTAACTTAAGTTTTAATTGACACACACTGTGACTGGCTGCACTGTTACAGTAAAGTAAGGCCCCTTAGCGAAGCTCTGTTTCATTCTTTAATGTAACACTGTGGGGGCGTCAGTTTGCCACTATATTCTTGTTTTAAAAGCACCTCCTGCTGCCGAGTTCCTTCCTGGCCTCCGGGAATATTCAGGCATACATTAAAGTGTCAAGATAACTCTGATGCTTAATGGTCTTCCTGGAGAGAGCCAGGGGTTTTGTCTAGGGGAGGAGGTGACTGCTTGTAAGGTAGTACAGATGGTTAGTATACCTGCTGCAAAGAACGTTTACCATGCGGATCAAAAAGTGCATATAATGTAAAGTAGGTCGGTGACTTGCTCCTTCTGTCAGAGAGATCCTTTTGTTACATGCAGTTTGTAAGTTAAAATCTTATCATAGAACAGCAAGCAATTAACTGTCATTAAAGAGCTGCATGCAAACTGCAAGTTATATATTAGAGCTATATGTTTTTTGGTCCATTCTTTCATTATCCTAATCTTGCAAAAACGTTAATTTGGGTACAAATCAATTCTTATTGGAGAGAACCCCTAACAATGCTGTTATGTTTTAAATTCTGAATTTGCGCTTCTCCAGACTTAGAACTCTTAAACTATATTTCTTACAATGACAATCATGGATGACGTGTGACTCCTATACCTCGTAATCCTGTCTGATGTAACATTCCTTATATACTGATTTTCACACGTAGGACTGTATCTATGCAATGTGTATGAAGATACAAAGTGCTCTGACATCTTACACTGGTATGAGAGATGATGTGCAAAAACAACTTACAGGAGTCGGTCAGCCATCCCCCTCTCAGTGACTTTTAAGTGGGTGGAGCCAGTGGAGGAAGTGGGTTGAGCCAAAGAAAAGTAGGTGTGGCCTCCAACAAACATTTGAGCACCTGCACTTCATGTTTTACAAATTAAGCACTGCTTGCACCATAGTGCAAGAGTGCCTGCATTGAGGGGAATGATTGTTTATGTGCAGAAAGGTGTCCCTTCCTGCACATAAACAATCGGAAAGGACATTTTAGAACTTCAACGTGTGCTGCTCAATGCATCACCTTCCCTGTGGCCATTTTGTTTGTTTTGCGTAACGCATCCTAGATACTTTGTGGGAAAAGCGTTGCATCTACAGCTTGCATTGAACTGAACTATTTCTACCATTTGAAAGCCTTATTTTTAAAACGGTATTGTGGATTTTTGTCGTTTGGTCTTGTTTTGGTTTAGATAAAGATTACTTAGTTTTTTCTAAACTGGTGTGGAGTCCATTTGTAGTGTTTTTTTTTTTTACAGCATTAATGCATGTGTTCACAAATGCTTTACACACTGCCTCTGAGACAAGCCTGCCTGCTCGTGCCAAGCTACCAAGGGGGTGAGCAGGGGTTATTTTAGGAATCTATCCTCCTTACCTTGACTAGAAGCAGGGGTCCCTATTTGGACAAAGGTGCAAACTATTGCCATCTAGAGACCCCCATTTCTAACACAATGCAAGGTGGCTTTTCGTGTCATTGTAAATATGGGGCAGAAAAATGCGCTGCCGATTTGTCACAAAAAGTGATGCACCGGCGGTGCAAGGGGCTTGCAATTAAGCCCCCTAGTTTATGGAGAAGTGTGAATGGCCCTGCCCATCATGTATAAGAAATATACAGCACAGTAAACCACCTAGAACGCAGAGTGAAGTTACTAGGTTTAGGTTTAAGATAATATAACGAAAAGAAAATGGAATTTCTTAGCCTACATATCTGTTAATACTGTAATACATTTGACATTTATTATGGAGAAGGATTCAAGTTATCCAAGTTGAACACTATAAGAAGAGGGGAGGGCTTTCTCAGTAAATTGTCCTCTTCCTTGGTGAAATATGGGCCACGAAGTTTAACATTTTCAGGGTAGGTGGTTGTTTTAGTTTTTCGTTCTACCCTGTTCAGTGTTCTGTTACATATCTACTTAAATCAGTAGACCTACCTCTTCATCTGTGCCTGAAATTTACGCCATTTGTGATTTTGGGCCTGATTTACAATTTTTGACAAGACATCTCGTTCGTCTAATTACAAGGGCATTGCATCCTTTCAGACTTGTAATAGGCCGGATGGCTATCCATCACGTTTGTGTCCTAATAACCCGCCCCTCCTAATCAGAGGCGCAACTAGAGCCGAATTTCAGGGGGGGTGGGGGGCGCTAAGAAAAGATTTCGGTGGGGGGGGGGCTGAACCTTTAATCAGTAGGCAGAGTGGAGCTGCAGGGGCTCTTAGAAGGGGGTGAAACAACTGCAAGGCCTAATTAACATTCACATGGTATTTTAAAGACCTGTGAAACGTTCGGGTGCAGCATGTGTGCCCGGGATCTGTCTCAACCCGGGCTGACACACACGACGGGTGGGGGGGGGGGGGGGGGGGGGGTAGTTAGTTGGGGGGGGGGGGGTGGGGCTGAAGCCCGGTGAGTCCAATGGGTGTTGAGCGCCTGCTCCTAATCCATATCAGGCCCTTATCTGGTGTTTGGCGGATGGACCGGACCTGGAAATGTGTACAAAAGCGCCCCGCCTTCCAGCGAGCGGCGGTAAGAGAAAACGAGACCCTGCGAAGTGGTGATTCCGCTCCGAGAGTCAAAACTGTCAGGGTCATTAAAACAAGCCACAGTGAAACCATTGTAGAGGATAAATAAAAGCTTGTCAAATGTCATCGCATTAGAATGCTGCACAGCGCGAGGCCGCAGGGAGGAGGAAGTGAAACATTAGCAGCGCACTCGGTGTGGAGACAGAGACGAAGCAGACTCGTGTGTGCTCAGGGACGCTAAGATTAGGGGTGCTGCAGCTCCACGCACCCCCATATTTCCTTGACGGGGTTCAGATGGAGAATAAACAATAAAGAGGTCTTGGAGTATTTTAAAGTACCTCAAGTAAAAACTGCCACGTGGCAAGGTGCTGCCAATTAAATGAACATGAAAGCTGTTTTTTTCTGTTCCTTTCTCAGCCTGTAAATTGTGGGTATTATCCAATTGTAATTAATGACACTCCTGATGTAAAGGCGAAAGCATTCAAGTGTTTTTTTTAACTCACATATGCAAATGAAGACACATGGTTGCTTTTAAAGTAAATATTTCGAAATGTACATGGGCAGGCAGGGAACGGTGGCGTGGCAGGGTGCTGAGGCATTGTGTGCCATACTTTGAAACACTTCTATTATTGGAATGTAGAGGCCCTGGAGCCACCGCACACGCTGCACCGCTGTAGGGAACACCCCTGGCACGGAATGTAAGACAGAGGGACTTTAGTTAGGTGATGTTGATGGCCAGCGCCACTTCCTGTGCTTGCGTCTTTAAGAGACGCTCTTCGGCGCGATGACAGACTTTCAATCCAGTCTCTGTGCAGAAGCCGCGTTCATCTGTATAAATGCGCCATTTACCGAGGGGAAGTACAAACCTTTAACTGAAGTTCATTGACCGCCGACACGGTCGCGGTTTTCCCAGACACCTTGTTCAATGATTGCTTTTTTCACCCCATGACAAGAATTTCTTTCTCTGCCCACAGTCGGTACCAGAGTGCTGAAACTAATTCAGCAGCTTGATAAATTTGGCTACAGCAAAGTAAACAAGTCCTTACAAGCAAGACAAAATATTTCCAGATAACATTTAAATAAGATCTCTGAACTTCAGATGTGTTTGCTTGGTTTCAAATAAGATTGGCCAAATCTTGAAATCCTTTACCGAATAGTTTCAAATCTGGTTTTAATTCCATAAATCAGCTGATCTGCTACTTTTCAAATTAGGGGAAAGATCATGGGTGGACACCAAAAAAAGGTGGCATGGTGTGAAGAGGGCGCAGGGAAGTAAATCATTTGCTCTTGCCATACACTGCATTGGCCAGGTCATGGGTGAGATTACCAAGCTCTCACCTGGGTTTGGATGCCTAAGAATACTGGTTGAGTTGATATGCAGTCTGAGGCCTCACATCGGTAAGCAGACAATGACAACCATACTCAAACCTTATTATATATGAATTTTATTGTTCTGTGCTAAACATACACACATCCCCATGCAGTTCTCTGCTGGCCCTTAGAACTGGCCTCTTGTTTGGGCCTAGAATTCCCCACCCGACAAAATATCAATGTTGGGACATATGCTGGATAGGCAGCCAATGCAACTTGCAAGTCCCTGTAGCCTCTGCAAAGAGGGGGTGAGGGGAGTGTTATTGGGATTGGCATTGCCCCCAGATCACCCACTCTTTCCTAAGGGTTTATATATCTGTGAAAAGGCGAGCCTGAAGGAGGTTTTAGACACCTCCCACCAAAAATCTTAATCATAATTTTGCTTACATCACTGATGCTGAATAAGTAGATGTTGGAATTGACCTTCTCTGTGGCATTACCCCGAATGCCAGACTGGCCATACCGGGCATGGGTATTTCCCTGGGAGGCTGGAAGGGTGGGGGCCCGTTTTGTTCCTGAGGGCATGTTTTGTTACTGGGGCCAGTTTATCTCTGAGCTGTGAGATACTGTGTTTTGCATCCTCTGCAGATTTTCTATTATATCCAACTGCTTTCAGGCAACAATACAAAAGTCAAGATAACGCTGGAGATTAATGTTCCTGCTGAAGAGGAATTGGAGTTTTGAGTCCTCTAAAGTAGCGCAGTGGGTTAACATGCCTGCTGCAAAGACCGTATACCACGCAGACCACAAAACTGTATTTTAGGTGGATAGCTCCGTGGGTTACTGCTTTTGTCATAGAAATCCTTTTGTTACTTGACGTTCATTAGTTACTCTCCTACTATAGCACAATGAGCTATGAACTGCAATCAAAGAGCTGAATGCAAACTGCATGATACAGGTTAGAAAGTTAAGTTTTTTCCCAGTCTTTCATTTTAATGTTGCTAAAAGTGTTTGTTTGGGTAGAAATCAATTATTATTCATAAGCAAACCCTAACCACTGTGTTACCTTTTGAATCCTGACTTTGTACTTCTCCAGACCTAACACTCTTAAAAATACCTACCGTTATGGATAACATTTGAGCCTTTGTCTTCTATAACTTTTTTTATACTTTGATTTACACATGTATGATTCATTGTCTCTGTATGTGAGTGTGATGTAAAGTACTCTGACACTGTACACTAGTATTAGAGGCGCTATAAAACAACTGAAATACATGTGAGAGGGAGCTATGGAGAGTTGATGGGTACTGCTACAGAGCTATATTGTCGAAATATGTGGAGTAGGCCCACAAATATTGCTGCACTGGCTCCAGCAGCATTAAAGCCTGTCCTGCCACGTCGCTTATTGGGGTGGAGGATGCTAACTTCCATCAAAGTGGTCTTTCAATGAGTTTTCAGCTTCTTGACTGTGCTTAAAAGTGAATATCTGTACTTATGTTACATTTAAATATAGGCTTCATGCTTGACATCTTATTTTTTGTGTTCTCTATAATAGTATCTGTTGGTGTGACTGGGTATCCTTGTTCACTGTAAGGCCATCCTTTACTATGCTTTAAAAAGCTAATACAATTAAACAGATAACGAAAAATGTGTCGTAGAATGCATAATTTTTGCCATTTTTTCCTAACTCCTCCTTTGTAGTGCTCAGGCTCGCTCACCATGCTCGGTCACTATGCACCGTAGAGGGGACTGGTCAGCCAAATTTGCCAGGGCTGTTTTGGGGTCTCTTTCTGGCCATGGTCACCCCCAAACATTTTACTTTCACCCCTCCTGTTTTCCGAACCTGTGTTTCTTTGGTTTTAGGACTCTGTGCACTTTACCACTGCTAATCAGAGCTAAAGTGCTTGTGCTCTCCTTCTAAAACATGGTACATTTGGTTTACACCAGATTGGTACATTCAATGTACTTGTAGGTCCCTCTTATATGACACCACATGTACCCAGGACCTGTAAATTAAATGCTAGTAATGGGCAGCAAAACTCATTGTGCCACCCACTAGAGGTTGCATTTTAAAACGTGTCTCAGGCCTGCCATTGTAGCCTGTAGAGCAGTTTTACCTCTTGCAAGGCCTAAACTTTGATCTGTAATACATGTAAGCCACCCCAAAAGTAGGCCCAAAACAGCCCATAGGTCAGGGTGCATTGTATTTAAAATTGGGCATGTGTTTTTAATATTTACATGTCCTGGTAGTGGAGCACGCAGAGCCATCGGGCAGAGCCGTGAGGTGAACGGCAGTGTTGTGGGTGGTCCAGGAGCGCCGCTAGCCACCATTGGACTCCAGCCCCCAGCAGCACCAGGGGCGACGCGCCTGTGACGCTTAGGGAGCACCAGGAGGCGCTGAAAAGGAGACGCCGCCGGAAGCTCAGGGGAGAAAAGTTTCAGAACCCGAGCCTTACCGCGACGAGAGGAGCACGCAGAGCCATCGGGTAGAGCCGTGAGGTGAACGGCAGTGTTGTGGGTGGTCCAGGAGCGCCGCTAGCCACCATTGGACTCCAGCCCCCAACAGCACCAGGGGCGACGCGCCCGTGACGCATAGGGAGCGCCAGGAGGCGCTGAAAAGGAGACGCCCCCTCTCGCCTCGCGCGTCGCGCGTGGGAAGCGCGTGGGAAGCGCGTGGGAAGCGCCCGGGAGAAGCCCGGGAGAAGCCCGGGAGAAGCCCGGGAGAAGCCCGGGACAAGGGCGGGACAGTCTTAGACAGTCCGAGACTGGCCGCGACTGGACTGGGCCACTCCCTTTGTCTCACAAGTAAGGACAATATAATTTCCTATCAATACCTTTCTCCCTGTGTGAATGCAAAGCGGAGTATCTCGCTCTCCGTGTATGACTTGCATGTTCTAGTACCAGTGCCTTGGTATATTTATCTCTGCTTAAGCCAATACGTAATCTGATATTGTCTGCAATCCTATTGGGCCATTTATATGCCGGTAAAGTAAGAGTCTTTGTTTGCTATTCTTCTTGCTAATCGGGGCAAGTAACTACGCAGTGTTTAACATGCCAAAAAATATGTCAAAAAAACTGCCCCCAGATAACACAAAAACCATAGACAACTATATCGTCCAGGTGGTTGCCAAAATTAACAACGAAAGGAGACAGTCATTGGGTCTAAGTCAGTCTCCTAATTTACAGCTATTAAGCCCAACCCAAAGTCCCCAACAGCCAGTTTCCACAGCGCTTGATGTCCTTAATGACCTGATAGATATTACGGTTCACTCAAGCCAAAATCATGCTGACCAAAACAGTCTTACGTTGGACGATGTAGTAATTATAGTGCTATCAGATCCAGAAAACAATATTGACTCTGATTACGAGATTACGGCCCACAAATCTGATGATCTTTCATCTCCCGAACAGGAAATTCGACCTGCGAGAACACGTAGAAAAACCCAGCAAAAACGGACAGGTCTACGCTCGGGAAATAGAAAAAAATGAGCAACTCCTACAGGGAAAAGTAAAGTCAAAACCACCGAAGATGGAGATGACCACAACCACGATAAAAGCTACAGGGACGATGATCTGCTCCAGAAGATAGCTGACATTATAGACTCTAAAATTAAAACCATAATCAAACCTCTAGCTGCTAAGATCGACAAACTAAATGCCGAGGTAAAAAGAATGAGTGGTCTTCAGTCCAAGGCTGTGGATGGGGTTGACAAGCTAACAACTATGGTGACAAAGCCGGGACATCCAACTGAGAATAATGTGAGGAGTTCCACAGAAAAGGGGAGTGGGTTGACGCTCCCTGTTTGTGCAGCCCAAAATCCATCAAACTCTACAAACCAGTCCGTGGCTACTGATGGTGTACCAGCAATAATAAGCATCCCGCCAGTAATATGTCAGGAAACGGACCCCCTCCAATTTATTGAAGAAGCCTCTCCAGTGGTATTAGTGCTGGCTAACGTTCCTCCACCAACGGATGGACAAACTGAATCGCCAGCATCTTTGTCCAGTAAGGCACTGCACTGGCTAACGGGAAACATGCAGATGGCACCAGGAGGCAAGCAACCGCTTCCATGCGAAATTAAGTCAGTGAAAAGGGTCGCTTGGATCGGGAATCGACCGAAAACGTTTAAAGGAGACTGTGTTATAGTGACTTTTTCTCATCTGGCTGTTTTACCCAATGTCTTAAATCATATCTTCCCCCCACAAAGAAGATCTGGGACTGTTGTCCCCCTCACCCTTAAATTTTTCTATGGGGAACAACAAAATGTAACATTTCCCAAGACTCCGGGACCTGTGTGGGACATTGTGAGAAACAACAGAGGAATAAAGGTTCCATTTAATGAATGGGGTATGGTCCTAGGAAACAGATATGAAGCTCTATCAGGGCTAAATGATTGCGATTGACTGGGTAGATGTAATTCTGCTTTCCCCCCTCCCTCTGGTGAACAAGCAGTGGGAGACTCAAGTACAGACAAATGTTGAGACAGCCGATATACTGATAACTGTTAGTAACATACAGGCCGACCTGGGCGCTATAAAAAATGATCATCACCCCATTGGCCAATCTGACCACATTGTTGAAAGTGATCAAAATGTAAATTTATCCCTAAATTTGACTGTAAGTGGGAATAATACAAATGAATATGATCTTCCCCAACACTATAGGGATAGCCAATCTAGCAGTATAAAACCCAATAACGACAATGTGCATGCTCGATTTATTTTAATGTCATGGAATATTGCAGGTTTAAAAAGTAAAATTCCATCACAGGACTGGTTAACTTTCCTGGACTCAAAGGACATAATCCTTTTCCAGGAAACCTGGCAGCTAGATCCAGAACCTATTCAAGGTTATTTACATTTTTATGTCTCAGCTGTACCGAGTTTAAGGGGAAGGCCTAAGGGTGGCCTGGTGACATGGGTCAAACAGAACAGTGAACATTCAGCTTTTCAATTGGTCGCTAACAGTCCTGATATATTGTTGGTCAAATTACAGCGACCCCATTGTAAGGATCTTTATATCTTTAATATTTACTCGAGGGGATTACCAGGTGGCAAACCTACTGAGGTGGTTGATCAGCTAGACTCTCTTTTAAAACAATATTGCTTGAACGCTAATGTTATCATTGGTGGTGATTTTAATTGTTGTTTTGAACCACTTGATAACCAAGATGTAGACCTCACGACAGAAGAGAACTATATCTGGGATATCCCTCAGCTTTCCTTAATACCTATCAAAAAGTGGTCTGAGGCTGCACTACAATTAAAAGTTCTATGTGTAGAGTATGGGTTACGGGCCACTAATGGAAGAACGGGCTCGGATAAACATGGTGCCCCTACTTTTACTAATGGCACTTCACATAGTCGCATTGACTATATTTTGATTAATAAAGAGAACTGGGCTAGTGTTGATGATATGTGGATTGAGCCAAGGGTTGAAAGTGACCATGACCCATTAATTTTGACATTTAAATAGTTTGACCTATCGAAAGGAAATGAACTGAGAGAAAATGTTCAAATAACTCTCTCAAATGACAACAGACGCATCAGATGGTCAAATTGTGCATCTAATGAGGAAAGTATAATAGCTATGAGGGATTTAACAACTCAGGCCATTAGAGAACTAAGGAGTAAATCCACTATGGACACTCCGATATCTGAAATAACTGTGATCCATGATGATTTTTTTAATAGATTGAAATCCTTTTTTGTAAAAAAAGTTACTAAAAAGCAGTGTAGGCCAATAAGGAAGGAAGATCAGTGGTACGACAAATCCTGTAGGGTTGCCTATAGGGCCCTATCCGATGCAGTAAAAACAAAAGATAAAAACAAGATAAGGGACGCCCGAGTCATATATAAAAAAATACAAACTAGAGCAAAGGGGGACTGGGAGGAAGGCTACTGGAGGGATCTCCTAAAAGCTAGCAAAGAAAGATCTATGACCTCCTTCTGGAACATTGTTAAATGGGGAAGGGGGGCTAAAAGAGGTGAACCCATGAACCACATGTCACCAGAAGCATGGGTCTCCCATTATTCGACCCAGTTTGCTGCTGAGGATAGAGATGAAGAAGAGCGTGTGGCTCTCGTAAACACCACTACGAGCCACTTACTCTCTACTAAAGCCGACGTCCTAAAAACATTAAATAACATACCCAAAGCTAGAGCTCCAGGATTGGATTCTGTCCCTGCAGACTTGTTTATACATGATAAAGACCTATGGGCTACCTATATCCAGCTGCTAGCCAATGGTATCGCGAAGGGCTCGCCTATTCTTGAGACTTGGAAGGGAGCCGAGATAATCCCCATCTTTAAAAAAGGGGCATGCTCGGATCCAGGTAATTATAGGCCTATTAGCCTGATCGCATGTATACAAAAAGTATTGGCGAGGCTTTTACTGCAGCGCATCCATGGTTGGATAGACGAACAGGACATATTGTCACCCTTGCAAGCAGGTTTTCGTAGCCACACTAGCACTATTGATCAAGTTTTAGATTTGTTTTAATATATTGGCGCGTAGTTCTCCTTGGGGGGGATGCTCTTTGCAGCTTTTGTTGATTTAAAATCAGCATTTGATTTAGTTCCTTGCCCCAAGTTGTGGAATATCCTACAAGAACAGGGTATTCCAAATGAAATTTTGTCCTTATTAATTAGAATGCATGAGAATAATTTTGCAAAAGTTCGTTGGAACCAGCAGGGCAGCGTTACCGATAAATTTCCTATTGAAAAGGGAGTACGCCAAGGATGCGTACTAGCTCCAACGCTCTTCTCGCTATACATCGACAGGGTGATCAGGTACTTCGAACAACAACCTACAGATGCCCCAAAGTTGGCAGGAAGACTGATCCCCCTGTTGATGTTCGCAGACGATACCCTGCTGATATCTAAGACTCAACAGGGACTTCAGAGGGCCATTGGAGTTTTTGAATCGTTTTGTGCAGACCATGGTCTTGTTATTAATACAAGTAAAACAAAATTTATGGTCTTGCACAAACGAAGACACATCAGAGGGAAGGCTATTATGGACGGGGTCCAACTTGAACAGACCCAGGTCTTTAAGTACCTCGGTATTACCCTGTCTTACAACCTAGACTGGAAACAACACACTAACGAGCTAGCTACAAGGCATGCTCAATTGACAGGAGCCCTTATTAAGGAATTATTTTCCTCACATTCTAAACCTATTAGTCCGGTTTTTAAAATTTACAATGCAAAGGTTGAAGCGGCAGTTCTTTATGGGGCAGAACTTTGGGGGCCTAGTAATCTCACAAAGCTGGCGGTAGCACAAAATAAATTTCTCCGCAACATCACTGGTCTACCAATGTCAACCCATTTGCTACCTCTAAATTATGATCTGGGATTTCACAGCTTTGAGGATATGGCCAGGTACAGATCAGTTGCCTACTGGAGGAGGTTATGGGTAACCCCAGAACTCTCTCAGTACGCCCAAGGCTTCCTTGAGGTTAGAACCCAGGACACAAGTCACAAAATAGCATGGATGAGAGAGGTAAAATCTATTTATAGGGCTATGGGATTATCCCAACTGTGGGATGACCCTGTAAGTAATGTTTTCCCACCCAAAAAAAAACTTCGAGATCTGTATTGGAGCATGATCGAGACCAAGTGTTTTGGAAGTCGTATTGACCGATCTTTTACTAACGACTTCCTAGAACTCAAGCATGCACCGGCCCTAGAATCTTATTGGGATTGGATCACCATCCCAGGGGACCGGAAGAGGTACCACCAATTGAGGGTGGGGACACTACCAATAAACGCCCTAACTGAAAAATGGTACAAGAACCAAACTTCAAGGTGCCCCTTTTGCTCTGATCATAAGGAAAACATTGGACATGTGTTGTTTGCTTCCCCCGAATATAGCGCCCCCAGACGATCATGGCTAAAACCGATTTGTGCCCAGTTGGGCTTAAAATCAGCAAACGAGGCTGCTAGGATCTTAAGAACTGACACCTCCCAGCCTGTTGTTATAGCCATGCCGAAATTCCTCCACTGGATGTGGATGATTCGGGCACGTAAAATGAGCTTGGAGTAACCCTAGGGATAGCCACCATATGCTGCTATTCAAATTTGCACATTGTATTTAGTAAGTGACACACTATGTATACTGCATAAGTAACTGATATATTTTGTATTGATGAATTTTGCTCTCATAACTGTTTTTATAACTTTTAATATTTTATATTTAAAAATATGTAAATATGTAAATAGGATGATTTAGGTCGATATATTATTTTTAGATTAGATTGAAATGATTCATTGTGGATACTGTATTCTTGTGGGGTGTGGGTGGTAACAACAACAATTTTTCAAATTATAAAATGTCTTTTTATGATTGAAAAATATCGAATAAAGACTAATTTGAATTGGAAAACTCCTAAATTAATTTTTCACTACTGCAAGGCCTTCTTCTCCAATAGGATAACATTGGGTTGTCTTCTTACAGTTCATAAGGGCTAACCTTTGATTGGGAACACGTGTAAATATCAAGTGTGGACTCAAATGAATTGTAATTTAAAATCCTCTTTAATGGTAAAGTCGGATTTTAGAGTCCAATTTTGAAAATGCCACTTTTAAAAAGTTGCATTTTTTCCTGACCTAAACTTTCTGAGGCTTACTATGAGTTTCCAACTGCCTGGGCCTGTTATTTGCTCTCCCGTCAGGAATGCATATTGGTTCCTGACAATGAACAATAGAACCTGAATGGTCATCTTTCCAGGATGGGAGGGGTAGAGCGTTCTGTTCCCCAATTACATTTCAAAGGGCTGCCCCCAGCACACTCACAAATTAATGTAATACCAATCGTTTGTCATCCTAGACAACTTGGAGCCTGGGCAGAAGAAGAAAGGGGGTTGAAGGAACTTTCGGGAACCTGATATGGTGGTGGACTTGAAGTTTCCCCACTTCAAAGGGTGGCACAAGGTATAAAAACCTCTTGAGCCACTCATTAGTACACTCCTGGACCTGTGGACATTACAGAAGAAGGGCTGCCTTGTTCCCTGTAGGACTGCCCTGCTTTCTGAGGCCTGCCTTGTTTCGGTGAGGCTCACCTAGGTTTTCTGCAGGTGCGAAATGGACGGAACAGATGCTAGGTCCCAACTTCCCTCACCCACCTCCTTCGCCCAACAAGGTCAAAGCAAAAGAGGGAAGGCGGGGAAGAAGGGGAGCCAAAACAAGGAAAGAGAAAAGTAGTTGAATCCACTGGATCATCCGATGGAGTATCACCAAGGCTCCTAATGGAAAAGACACAAAAGTGAGTATGTTCCTATTATACTAGTAACCACCTGTTGTATAGATATTTTGCCTACTCTAATGTTCTACCTGTTAAAAGCTCTGCTAGTCATATGTAGAGGATATTACACAACTACAGTGTAGAACCCACACAAGAAGGTATCTAAAAAATAAACACACACTTATTATTCATAAGGACTTCAGGAGTTTTAACCACAACCAATGATGAATATGAAACATACCAACCTTAATCGAAAACACCTTCAGAAATCTAGACCCATGAAAAAAACATCCATTTCGCCTAAACTATGAAAACAACTAAAAACTCACTTCCCTAGTCAGGAGAATATAGAATGGATACAATATGGCAAAAAAGGAGTCTGGTCAAACTATGAAAATAATGTAGTAAGATGTGGCTCTAAAACAGTTTATGGAAATTGTGGCAGAAAGAGACGTGAAGCAATCTTGAAAATTAAGCAACTAGCATAATGAGACCACACTTCTCCACAAACAAAGCAGTACATCAATAAGATACGTATAAGAGTGCTACAAGATACTAAAGAAGAGCCTATCCTACAGGCACCCGAAACTATGGTTCTTTAAATATGAAGACCTCAAGTGCTGCCTTCAACAGCCGACGGGAGTCGGCAAGCGGGGCTGGCGCTGGAGGCAGCGGACGGGGTCTGGAGGGCTGCCACTGACCATGCGGCATGACAGTACACCCCTCCCAAACAGGTTTTGACTTATTGGGATAGCACCTATGAAACAACCGCACTAAGCAGGGCGCATGAACATTAGAAGCAGGTTTCCAAGACTGTTCGTCCGGCTCGTAACCCTTTCAGTGAATCCAATACTTAAGCCAATGTCGTAATCTGTGAGAGTCCACAATATAGGCCACTTCATACTCAGTTTCATCGTTCACCAAAACAGGGGGAGGCTGAGCAGAAACGACAGTACCAGGGGCCACAGACTTCAGCAAAGACACATGAAACACAGGATTAATTTGAAAGGAGTCAGGGAGGTTGAGTTTCGGAGCAACAGGGTTTACTACTTTAGAAATAGCATAGGGACCAAGAAAGCGAGGTTTACATTTTCTTGTCCACTTGACCTTAATGTTCCTAGTAGATAACCAGACTTTGTCACCAACTGCATAATTAGGAGGTGGTCTCCTTTGGTGATCAGCCTCATCCTTATAGCTGCTTTTGGCCTCCTCCAAATTCTGTTTCGCTTCAACATGAATATCTTGGAGTTGAGTAGCAAGGTGTACTGAAGCAGGAGTAGTAGTGGGAACCTGCAGAGATATGAGGGCACAACGGAGGGTGAAAACCGTAATTACAAAAAATGGGGGATACCCCTATGGAGGTATGATCACCATTGTTATAGGCAAACTTTGCAGTCCAAAGAAAAGTGTCCTAATCTCTGCAGTAATTGACATCTTAGGTATTAGCTTTAAGGCACTGATTGACCCTTTCAGTTTAGCCATCTGTTTGGGGATGATGAGCAGAGGAGAGTATTACGTCTATTTGTAGCAAGGCGTTCAACCCTTTCCAGAATTTAGATACAAATTGGGTACTCTATCTGACACAATAATAGAAGGAAGACTATGAATGCGCACAACGTGTTGGAGAAAAATAATGCAAGTTCTTCAGAATCAGGTAAGTCTTTCAAAGGTATGAAGTGGGACATTTTTGATAACATGTCAACATATGCAAATTTAACTGTATGCTCTTGCTTAGTAGGTAAAAGTTCTACAATAAAATCCATAGAGATGGAATGCAATGGTGTAGGAGGTGTGGGCATAAGTTTTAAACGCTTTTGCTTTGAGCACAGACATAACATGGTTGAACATACAAATAAGTATCTTGATTCATAGAAGGCCACCAGAAGTATCTTTTCAGTAGAGCAAGAGTTTTCTTATGAACTGGGTGTCCTGCTAATACACGTAAATGACACCATTTAAGGGCTTGTAACTGTAAAGCTTTAGTAGGGAGGACTAAGCCTCCATGAATGTACAGTAGGTTCTGGATTCTCACTCCTTTATGTTTGCTTTCAAGGTCTTTGATTTCTTCAATTTCCACTGCCTGATGTACTTCCTAAAGAAATTTTTCTTCTGACAAGGTACCTCCCAAGATATGTTCAGAACTTAAGATATAGGGTTGGTCATGTGTACTCAGGTCTTAAGACAGGTTGTAACCGTATCTGGGTAGGGCATCTTCTTTGCCATTTTTAATGCCTGCCTGGAATTGTAAGATATAGTCAAAATTACTGAAAAATTGGATCCATCGTAACTGCCTCATGGATAAGGCTCTACCTGCCTTCAAAAACTGAAGATTTCTGTGATAGCAGTAACTGTGTTCAGGACTCCTAATAAGTACTGGCGCCATTCTTCAAATGCTCTTTTTATTGCCAATATTTCCTTGTCTCCCACTGAATAGTTAATTTCAGATGGTGTGGGCTTATAAGAATAGAAGGCTACTGGGTGTAGATGACCTGTTTGTCTCTCTGGGATAAAACTCCTGCAACAGCCACTTGGGATGCGTCTGCTTCTACTATGAATGGTTGGGAGGAATCAGGACATTTCCAAACAGGCACCTTCTAATGAAAAAGACACAAATGTGAGTATGTTCCTATTATACTAGTAGCTTGTTGTATAGACAGATATTTTGACCTGTTGAAAGCTCCGCTAGTCATATGTAGAGGATATTAAACAACTAGAGAGTAAAACACACACAAGAAGGTATCTAAAAAATAAATACACACTTATTATTCTTAAGGACTGCAGAAGCTTTAACTCCCACCAAAGATGAATATGAAACATACCAACCTTAATAGAAACCACCTTCGGAGATCTATAGACCAATGAAAAAATCATCCATTTCCCCTGACCTAGGAAAAAACAAAAAACTAATTTCCCTACTCACGAGAATATAGAATGGAAAAATTATGGCAAAAAAGGTGCATTGTCAAACTATGAAAATAATGTGAGTAAGACGTGGTTCTAAAACAGTCTCTTTACATTTTAGCAGGAAGAGACGTGAAGCAAGTACCGTACTGTGAACACACTCCTCTACAAACAAATGAGTTCAGCAATAAGATAAGTTTAAGAGTGCTACAGGATACTAAAGAAAAGCGTATCCTACTGGCACCCGAAACTATGGTTCTTTAAATACCTTCTTTTCCTTTAACAGTAGCAGAATACTGGGAAAAAAAGTTAAGCCACGCTGCAATAACCAAGAGAAACAATGTTTCAAGCTGACGAGGGAGCTCCATGCAACTTCACCACCAGTCGATGAGAGTCGGCAGGCGGGGCTTGCGCAGGAGGCAGTGGGCGGGCTCAGTAGGGCTGCCACGGACCGCACGGCATGACAGTTTCCCAGAGAACAAGCCTGCTGCTTGAGGTTGCCTTGTTCTTCAGAGGCCTGTCCTTCTCTCTGAGAAAGAAGACTGGGCCTGCTCCTTTCTTCTCAGGCAAACCTGAGTAACTCCAAGCGTCAGCTGGCTGACCTCCTGTTCTGAGTTACAGGGACACAACAAGCTCCAGAGGCCTTACTATAACTGCTCAGCTTACTTGCTGCGACTGGAAGTATGGTCTTGCCTTTGAAAGGTATAGGCAAATGTTTAGGGATGTCCAAAACCTACCCCAACAGTCCTGGGTGGATTTTGTCAACTACGGCTGCAAGGCACTTCATAGTTGGGGGATGGGCAGTAATGTGGATGAATACAAGAGGCTGTACAATTTGGTTGCCAGAATACACATGTTCGACAATTGTTTTTATAGAGCTGCTCCAACATCGAGTGGATAGCAAGCTCTCTGCCCCCAGGGAGGATGCTAAGGAGGCTCACTACTGGCTCAGCACCAGAGTCCTTAGGGAGGTACCTGGGAGTGACCCCTGGAAGGGTGGTTCCGGTTCCCCTAGCAGAGTGAGGAGGATTTCCAGGGAGACACAAACAGGTCTCAGTGTAAGGTGGGTGGGAAGGGTTCCCATGCCCCTTCTGAGAAACAGGGGGAAGGCTCTGGTGGGTGGTGGGCAAGGCCATCCCACTTATAACCCAGTTGCTTTGAGTGTTCTAGTTTAAGACCTAAGCAAGGGGACTCTGTCCCTAGAAATCACCCATGATGAAAAGTCAACAGGGATGTCCAATATGGCCTTAGGGGTAAGTTGTCCCCAGGAGTGAAGAGTAGAACATGGTTTGATCTGCCCTAGTTGGGATACAGACTCAGGGGGAGGCTTGTAATCCCTGAGGGAGGGAGTCATCACTTTAATCAGATCGCAGTGAATGGGATCCCTGTTTCTGATCTGGGGGATACTGGTGCCAGCCAGACCATGGTGGTGGAAAGGTTGGTTTCCCCAGATCAGTACACCAGACAAGTGTGTAGGGTAAGCCAGGCCCGTAGGTAGAACTTTGTCCACCCTACGGCTCTGGAACTCCTTGAATGGGATGGGGAGGAATTGGCCCTTAGTAGGGTCATAGTTAGTCCCCAGATACCCATTGACTGCATTCTGGGCAATTAGTTACCACCAGTTTTAGAAGAGCCTGGAGGGGCAGCCGCCCAGGGTGCCCTGAAAGCTCCAGTTCCTGTGGTTACTACTTCCACAGGGAGAGAACAGAGGGCCAGATGGAGGGACAGGAGAGGAAAATAGTCCATAATGGGATGACCAGTGGGTGAGGAGTTGACAGCTCTGAGAAAAAGGCACCCCAAGAATGACTCTGTAGAGGCCTCTTCTGGCCTGGAGTTGCTTTGTGCACTATCACAGAAACAGAGGGCTGGAGACCTGGCCCTAGGCAGATCACTGTATGTGGGTAGTGGTCCCCACTAGAGGTTCTGGCTTGCCAGGCACCTGTTCAGCATCAGAATGCAGGGCCTGGGCTCAGTGACCAGTCTCAAGCTACCTCCTCTAGACTGGTGGGAGGGAGCGGTTAGGGAACTCTTGGAAACAATTCCAAGGCGGGAATTGTTTCCCAGTGGCGGCTCATAATGTCGACGGACATTACGAGCCGCCACTGACTAAATCGTTGTCATCACAAACTGCCGTTTCAAATCTATGCACCAAAATTTAGCATGAGCTTGTTTTAAATTACATTTACAACTAAATGATAGATAGTATCGAAATGATGTAATAAAATGCAAAAACGCAGATCCATCAGCATCACAATGGCCTTCACAGACTGCTCAGCCTGTGCGCGGAACACACACGCATGCTAAGATAATTTCAGGAAAGGAGAATATTTTAACAGCCATAGCAAACTTTAGTAAATAGAACATTCTTTCAGTGAAAATGTCTATGCTAGAAAAAATAGGATTTTAGAACTGTGGGATTAATGTGCACCTATCCATGACTAGCTATGCATTAAAACCTCTCATGTGGAACAAATGTAAGTTCCCAGAATGTGAGCTGAAAATATGTATGGTCTATGAATGTTACAACCAAACTCTATTGACTGTGTGTTTCTGACAGCCTGAAGTGCAAATATGCCTCACGCGCTATAAATCAGAATTACTGGAACAGAAACAAAAGTATAAAGCAATATTTTGTACGCTGCTTGCAGAACACAAATGCACCTTAACTGAAAGGTAGGCTGCCACCGCACATACATTCATGCATCGCGGCTGGCATTGCGGGGGGGGGGGTTGAAAATGGGGTCACCGCGGAGGAGTTGGGGGGGAGGGGGAGGGTTTTAAGGGAAGAATATATATAAAATATTTAAACTTACCATCCCGTTTTTCCCGAGACTCCTGACTCCCGCCGTCCTTTTTCTTTGAATTCTGCAGCTCGTCACCAGGAAGGCTGCAGGCAGCCTCCGTCCCCTCCACCAATCACAACGCTGCAATGACAGCGTTGTGATTGGTGAGGCCGCTGCCCCACATGCGTAATTTTCTCTCTGCATGCTGCAGCATACAGAAAGAACAGGGAGAGTGGGCGGTGTTTCTCGAGGACAGGGGGAACAAGCTTGCCCACTGTTGTTCCTACTGTTTGGGCGGCCTCAGTCTGCCCAAACAGTCATTATTAACAAGAGTGGGAAAGCCACTCCCCCCTGCCCTCGAGAAACACTGCCCACCCCCAACCAAGAACTTCAGCTTTCGCGCCGTGCGAGAAGGCAGAAACATAAATGGTAGTTATTACCATTTATGTTTCTGCCTTCTCGCACGGCGAGAAAGCAGGGGGGCGGTGCCCAAACGCCCGTATAGAGGAGCCGCCTAAAGACTCCCGCTTGGAGCCTCCATCTGACAGAGGATGGCCTAGGGCCTGGCTTTTGACACTGACATCTGTTAGTGTCCTCTGCTGGCTGCTGTCCCTTGGGGCAAAGTTTTCCTTGGGTTGGGGATAGAAGTATGACCCAAGGGGTGGAATGGGTCACATCACTTTGTAAGCCACATGGGTACTGACTGCCTACTGGGATGCATCTGTGAGCAAAATAATGTTAGGAGATTTACAGATTGGGTCCACATGTAAGGAGAAGAGTTCCCCATGGTTCAGACCAGGAGAGCGTTGACAAAAGTATTCAACTGAGTTCAGAGGGGCATAGAACTGCCAAGTGCCACTGTAGAAGATGCCCATTGACTAAGCTCTATCCTCTAAGCAGGGAAGCCCATCAAGGTATTGATTGATCTTCCCTGGCTTTTGACTGTACAGTTGGTTGTGTTGGACTTGGCCCTCTCTGCAAGGCCACCCCAAACTTTTTGCCATCCCTCTTCCTGCTTTCTAAATGTCTTTTTGTTGGTTTTTACGACTCTGCGTACTTTTCCATGCTAACCAGTGCTAAAGCGCTTATGGTCTCCCCAAAAAACTTGCCACAATTTGCGTACTCCTCATTGATACATTTAATGTACTTGTAAGCCCTGTGTATATTGTAACAGGGGGACCAGGGGCCTGTAAATGCTACTAGTGGGCATCTGAACTCATTGTGACACCCACTAAAAGTAGCCTATTGAAATATGTCTCAGGCCTGCCATTGCAGCTGTAGAGCAGTTATTAACTGCCAATTCATCCTGGCAAAATAATTTTTTTCACAATAAAAAGAAACTCTTTTGGAACAAATTCCGTAATAGTCCCGGTGTATCGGAGGAGGGGGTGTCTTTATATAAACGATATGCGTTGGTTTACCTCTGTTATGTTAAGAGTCTAAAATTAAATGTCCATATATATGTATCAGCACGTGTACTAAAATCAGAATCATGTTCTCCCTCTACCTAATGCCCACTTAGTTGCCTATGTCTCAATATGGGATCATTCTTAGGGGGTCATTAGGATAGAGGATTTTCCGCATCCTCCGGGCCGGCGGAAGCCACCGCCGGCCCGGAGGATGCGGAAAATCCTCTGCGGACCCACCAGGACCCACCGCCACATTAGGATGGCTGGTGGGTCATGGTTTAGGTCCGCAGCTTTTCCGCCGCGGCTGGCTTACAACCGCGGCGGAAAAGCACTAAAATGGTGAAGGTGTCTCTTAGACACCTTCAGCCAGATTAGGATGTGCTTGGGAACATGCTTTTCCCCGGCGGCTTTTCCGCCGTGGAAAAGCATGTGTAACTGCACTGCAGGGGCCCATTGCGGGCCCCCTAGGTGTAGTGGGGGGTGGGGGGTGCACTTGGGGGGGTACCTCTGGTACCCCCCTACATTTGCGTGCACAATGCAGCAGGCACCGCGCAGGCGCCTGCCGCTTTGTGGACGCAAATGCTGTGCATGCATTTTTAACATTGCTGCGGGTGCAGCTTGAAGCTCCACCCGCAGCAATGTTAAAAATAGAGGATGTGACCGCCACCCTGGCGGTCACATCCTAATCTGCACAGAGGGAACGCCGCAGCCCATGCGGACGTTCCCTCATGCTCTGGGGTCGCGGACGGACTCAAGTCCGTCCGCGATCCTAATGACCCCCTTATTCTTTACTCCCAATTTTCCAATGTTATTGGAGTGCAAGATACGCACCCTTTATAGTTAAAAAAATCTAATTGCGACACTTTATCACATCATTTTTTAAATTTTACTACATGTTTCGAGAAATAACTCTTTTTAGTAAAATCATATTTTTATATACATTAGAGTTGTTCCTCAATGTGTTTATAATTGTTTTTTGGGGCCCATACCTGGGGTTATGTGAGATTCTTGAACAAGTGGATGCTTTAAAGATTTGAGTGGGATTGTATGATATGTGATAAATTACCTTTGTTCCAAGAGAGTTTATTTTTAGTGTGTACTTGCTGTACCTTGTCTCTTGGCTAGTGGGGGTCACTCTTTTCTGCTATATATAAAAAAAATTGCCATGCCTAAACCTTTGTTTTTAAAGCATGTGTCACCCTTAGGGTAGGCCCTAAGCAGTGTAGTTAAATGGTTTGGCATGTATTTTTAAGCTTTTCTTGTCTTGGTAATGAAAAACTCCCAATGTTGTTACCTGTTTCATCGGATAACTTTGGGTTACCTTTTTACATTTAATAAGTGCTAACTTTTGATTGAGAACAGGTCGAAAAGTCAGGGTTGGACTCACATGAATTGTAATTTAAAATCCTCTTTGATGGTAAAGTGTGCTTTTAAATTACAATTATGACAATGGTGCCTTTAGAAAGTTTATTACACCAAACTGGGGCAGTCCCATTACCTAGAACCAGGAGCCTATGGACAATACCAAAACCACAATGGTTCAGGGATAAAATTACGAAACAGACAACATACACAATATAACCAAACTGATAATGTACTGTTTTAAACCAAAGAAACAAGGTACCCACAAGAGAGTTCTCTCAAAGTTGAAAAAGTTTTTGTTGTTAAAATTATTCTTTGTGAAAAAAACAATACAATGCAAAATCCAATACATCAACAAACATACAGTATGTGCTCACAAAGATACACTAGACATACATATGCAAAGAAAACAGTGTAAACAAAACACACGCTATGGCAGACAAATAACAATCCAAATGTTTGTCTCTATTATAACAAGAACATAGTGCAATAAATGCTTCCTCTCGATTTTCCATAGGGGTCTTTGATGAGGTTTCAACCTTAGTGAGTTGTTGTGTCATCATCAGGACATATAAAGGTATTGAGAGCATCAAAAATGTTTTATTTGAAAACAAATAACAGCGCACATAAATAGGTGGGTATCAATATTTTTTTTTTAAAGCAAAAAAAGGAACATTTGGAAAGCAAAGTAGAGAACCAAACCAAAGTCCGGGCCCCACTATAAGTACTGAACAAACTACAAATGCTGGGTGATTACACATCATGCATACCCAAATTGACAGTGGAAGAAAGAACCATCACCAACACGGTCTCAATATTGCTGTGTTAGAAGTGAAGTCAACAACTAGAATGTGAGACACGAAAAATGAATTAGACCAATAATACCCAACAAATCGAACAAATAGACAAGCACATGCCAGGGTTGAAACCAGAAATAAGTGTGTCACAAATGATAAATATGCTCCATAAGTGCCAAATGAAAACAAAAAACAGAGATTACAAAAATTACTACCTTCTAGTAGCATATAATGATTCTAATATGAATCCAAAAAGATGATTCTCAATCATACAGTCGGAAATTCACAACCGTTTTAATTCCATTGTTTCTGCAAAGCAAAACAAAGAGATTTCATACTGTGAAGGAGCCCAAAAGAAGAATTAATTACTACTCCACAAATCAAAACTTACCAGGGAGCCGCAGTTCCCATATTACCTTGTGTATTAAAAAACTGCACTGGTTCAGAGGAAGTAAGTCAATACGAATCACTGACAAAATATCAAAGGTCAGAATATCGACCTACAAAAATATCGAAGCAAGAATATCGAGTCAAGAATATCGACATCCTATCTACATTATGGTAAGTACAAAAATTTCGAGAAAAAAAATATTGATGTCAAAAATATTTTTGTTAAAAATATTTTTTTATTTAAGTTAAAAAATAATGTATAATAAAGTAAATAATACATTTAATTAAAATAAACGTAGTTAAAAATATTTTTAAATGTTTAAAAATTACAATTAATATATATCATGTAAAAATAAATTAAACATATTCATATAGGGCCATATGTATCAAGCACAAATGCGTTTGCAAATGCAGAAATTCGCAGAATTTTGGCGTTTGCGATCGCATTTGTGCTAAATGGTATGTATGAAGCAAATCTGCATGCAAAATAAGGAATCGCAAAATTTGCGATTCCTTATTCTGTGATTGCATTTAAGGAATCGCAAATATTGCGGTTCCTTAAATGCAATGTAAGAAGCACAAAAAAGTGCAATTTTGCCTTAAGGAATCTCAAATTACCACCAACTTCAAGTTGGTGGTAATTTGCGATTTCTTTGAAAAATGCACTTTTTTGCATTTTTCAAAGTGCCATCTGACGCACATACATGCCCTTAGGGAATGTATGTGTGCCACATGTGCACCCATGCTTATTTCAGGGGTGCAATAGGGTGTCCTTTGGACACCCTTGCACCCTTGAAATTGCATTCTCAATTTGCGATTCGCTAATTGCTAATCGCAAATTGAGAATGTCTTCCCATTCATTCCTATGGGCCTCTAGGCCCATAGGAATGAATGGGGAGGTATTCCTTAATTGCGAATCGCAATTTGAGAGTCGCAATTAAGGAATATGTAGGATTCGCAAAATTTATTGCAAATCCTACATACAAAGCATTTTGCAATTCTCAAATAGCGATTCACAAAAATTCGCTATTTGAGATTCGCAAATTGATTTTTTCAAATAAATGGCCCATAATATATAATATCACAGATGCCAATCCATAATGTTTAGAAAGATTGCGCCAAACCCAAAATCCTTTTCAACGTGATTTATTTAATCCAAAAGCATATGGCAAACACTGCCCGATGCGTTTCGGGAAGTGTTTGCCATATGCTTTTGGATTAAATAAATCACGTTGAAAAGGATTTTGGGTTTGGCACCATCTTTCTAAACATTAAGGTTTGGCATCTGTGGAATTTTGGGGTTCGCGACCTCACTGGCAGCCCACCACCATCTGATAGCAGAGATACAACGCGAACAGTGGTTTAAATAATATATAATATATATACTTACTTACTAATAATTTTTAATAATTATTTTAATAACTGATACTTTTTCTAAAAATATCATATACATTATAAATACACCTTTACACATAATACAAGCTTATAAATAAAAAATAATAAATATGTATAACAAATGTAACTTTTTTAAATTATGTTTAATCTTTTTAATATTAATTAGATACTACATTATCTAAAATAAGGCAAACAATATTAGATAGCGGAGGTAATAAAATTACTATTCCAATTCCAAACAGTGCAACAGTAGGGAAAATGTTGGATAGCGTAGGGGTAAAAAATACTATTCCCACTCCAGTGAGTGCAACAGTAGGGAAAGTGTTGGATAGCGTAGGGGTAAAAATTACTATTCTCACTTCAGTGAGTACAACAGTGGTGAAAGTCTCGGATAGCTTAAGGGTTAAAAATATTATTTCCACTCCAGGGAGTGCAACAGTAGGGAAAGTGTTGAATAGCGTAGGGGTTAGAATTACCATTCCCACTCCAGTGAGTGCAACAGTAGGGAACGTGTTGGATAGCGTAGGGGTAAAAATTACCATTCCCACTCCAGGGAGTGCAATAGTAGGGAAAGTGTTGGATAACGTAGGGGTAAAAATTACTCTTCCCACTCCAGTGAGTGCAACAGTAGGGAAAGTGCTGGATAGCGTAGGAGTAAAAATTACTATTCCCACTACAGGGAGTGCAACAGTAGGGAAAGTGTAGGATAGCGTAGGGGTTAAAATTACTACTCTCACTCCAGGATGTGCAACAGTAGGGAAAGTGTTGTATAGCGTAGGGGTTAAAATTACAATTCCCACTCTTGGCAGTGCAACAGTAGGGGAAGTGTTGGATAGCGTAGGGGTTAAAATTACTATTCCCAATCCAGGGAGTGCAACAGTAGGGAAAGTGTTGGATAACGTAGGGGTAAAAATTACTATTCCCACTCCAGTGAGTGCAACAGTAGGGAAAGTGTTGGATAGCATAGGGGTTAAAATTAAGATTCCAACTCCAATGTAACAGTGTGGAAAATGTAGGATAGTGTTGGGGTTAAATTAATATACTTATTAATTTAAAAAATGTGTAAAATAAATAACATATTAAAAATTAATTAACTACACAAATAATAATTAATACCAATAAAAATAACTTAATATTTACTTAAATAACATTAAATTACTTACCACCCTATTCCCCCATAAACACACAACCTGATACACATTAAAGAAACACAAATAATTTATTGTCAAACAATTTATAAAAAGTAATTACCAATTAATAATAAACTATAAATGAATTAACAATAACAATAAATAAAGAATAAAAATACATTAATTATAATCACAATCATAAATTAATCCATTAATACCAATTAATAATTATCTATAACAATAAATAACATATTTATTAATTAATTATAATTAAATTACTTCCCACCCTATAAAACCACAACCTGCTACACATACAATTAACATAAGTAATTAAATTATCAATTAATCAATTAATAACTATTAATTACCAATTAATTATTTAACAATAAATTAACAATAACAATAAATAAATAAAATAATAAATTAATTATAAATAATATAATGATGAATTAATCATGTAATAAAAAGTAATTCCTAATGAATAATTAGCAAGAAATTAATAATCAACAACAATAAATAAAAACATATTAATTAATTCATCAAAATTAAATTACTTCCATTTCTATTCCTCTATAAACCCACAACCTTCTCTGATACCAAAACGCTAAGGGGCCGATTCCGATCTGGTAAAATAACCGTCCGTATGATTCGCATCCGGAGCCGTCTCCGTACGACTCGTACACACGCTATACGACCCGACGAGTACGATCCGGACCGGGGAATGAGGACGCAATTCGTACGGTCCACCTTAGGTGAGGGCGATTCGTACGGAAAAACACACAATCACAGACACGCCGTACCCCTGCGATCATGGCGGGTATGCGCTGTACACACAGCGTACATGGGGTACGCACCGTACACCCAGCGTACATGGGGTATGGTGCGTACCCCATGTACATTGGATGTGCGGTGCGTACCCCCCATGATCGCAGGGGTATGTGCCATATCCCTGCCATCATGGGGGTACGCGCGGTACCCGGGGGAGCCGTACCGTACCTGTTTCGAACTCTGCTTTTACTGCTGTTTTCAGCTCCCGTAGAAAGTACGGTGCGTACCCGACACGTATCGTACTTGCTGGGTCGTATAAACCAGAAGCGAACCGTACCTATGTCGCGTACAGCAGGTTCCGAGTGAGAATCGTACGGAGATTAGAGTCGTACGGTCCCTGTAGAATTCGTAAGGAGTCCAGCTGCTGGTACGAATCGTACTTCGTCGTACGTACGGGGGACATTGCAGGGTACGAATCGTACGGGAAAAACGCTCCGAACGGCTATTCGGAGCGTTTTTTACCGGATCGGAATCGACCCCTAAATGTACTGAAAAAAAATACTAATTTCTAAACATTTAATACAGATACCAAAAAATTATGAAAATATATAAAACATTTTAAACATACATATAAAATACTTACTAAAATACATAACACTAATATAACACTAATATAAATATCGATATTACTTACTTCGATATAAAAAAAATAATATTCTGGTCAACGATAATTCTTGACATCGATATTCTGTCCCTACGATATTAAAAAGTTGATATTAGTGTAGGTCGATATAAAAAATATATATATTTTGACTTCTCACCAGTCAATACGTCTCAATGTCGGGCCAATTCACAGATATGAGCCCCTAAAAGAATCAAAACATATAGACTAATTATCACAAAAATATTGCAAACAATGTTCAATCTATTCAATTAATTGCATATAAAACAATTGCTGCCAGCCTTATCAGTGAAATAAATTCACCTCGAAATGCTGCAAGGTTACACTGTCTGACCACAAAGAGAAATGCTAGAAACAAGAGAGCTTTTAAAATAGCGCAGGGGTTGCAGAGAGTCCAGTCTATAGCAGCAAAACTGGTGTTAAATAGGCAGCGCAGATCCTCAACGGTATTGGCTCTGAAGGATTTTCTTTGGTTACCCATCAAGGAGAGAATTCATTTGAAGTCTCTCTGCATTGTATTCGGAGCAGCATATGGTCTGGGCCCAGTGCCTTTTTAGGAGAAACTTACCTGGTATAATCCTGGGATAAATCTTAGTTCTTCAAGTGTAAATCTGGTAACGACCACCAGATTTAAGAAGTCCAGGATGGGAGCAGAGCGTTTGGTGTAGCAGCGTCACGCCTCTAGAATGATTTACCCCAGAGTATCAGACAATCTAATTTCCTTTTTCTTTTTAGAAAAAGCTTAAACACCTGGCTTTTCCCTAGGTATGAGCAAAATTAGATTTCTACTTGCAAATAGGATCAAAGCTTGCTGATGCCATCTGGTAAGTCGCAGCGCCATAGGGTGACAGTTTGCGCAACATACGTCTATAATACAATACAATACAATACAGCATAGAGATGGAAAATAGACTACCCAACAGTGGTGTATTTCAAATATATGTCAACGAAGTGCAGAACTCAAGGTAAAATCAGTGGAGCATCACCCCACTGCCATGAAGCAGCAAAAGAAAGGAAAATGTATAATGATCATAACTTAATGTTATTATCATTTAATGTTGTCCTCCTGCTGCGGCAGCTTATGTGAGGGGGTGAGGCAGGGCTGCAGAGAAGGTAGAACACTCCTAAGTGCGCAATGACTGTTTGGTCGGCCCTCTTGTTTCACCCAAAACAGTCATGTGCACTTTCTCTGTTCTCCATGCAGGCTGCATTGTAGTCTGCGTGGAGAACATGCCCATCCCTTCAGGCCCTGGCTACGCGCCGTGTCACTGCACTCAGACCAGTCACAACGCTGCATTGCAGCATTCTGATTGTCTGCGGGTGCTTCCTGCTTCCTGTTCCTCCCATGAACACAGGAACAAGCTGGCAGGCCGGGAGGTAAGTGTTTCATTTGTTTTAAATGGATCCCCCCCACTCATTCCCCGTCACCCGCCCCACTGCTGCTTCCAGCCGCAACTGGTTAAAATTCACCAGATAATGATTCAGTTACATAGTGTAAAACTTAGGGGCATATTAGGATGGCGGTCAGTCTTTCGTCTGGCCGCCACCCTAGCGGTGCTGGGAACGACCGCCAGTGTTGTGGCAGTCCCGCACCGGCAATTAGGATGCCACTGCCATGGTCTATATAAACAACAATTGGTTCATTGGAGAACACAGAATTACTTTTACTGTCTCATACACTATGTAGACATTTGAAACCCAAAACAGAATCCAGAGACCATCAACGTATTTATGTACTATTTTATAAATTTTAGTTATTCATAAATACTGATTTCACAAGTAAATTGCAAAGAAGGCTGTACGAGAAAGTGAATAGTGCAAAAGGGTGACTTAGAGTGCTCAGTGCTTACGGCGCAAAAGTGAAAAAGACTGTAAAATTATTATATACAATGGGGAAAGTAACGTGTGGTCGATGCGTATCAAACAATTATCAAACTGTACACAGTATTAATCAGTACTTAGTACATGATATCTATGTACATAATCCACTTATTCGTCGACGTTTCGACCCTTAACAAGCAAACATTTGTAGTCAACAACGGGTCTTCATCAGGACTGTGGGAGACAGCAAACAGCCTAGGGAATTTAAAAAGATGGTTTGTTTAGGAGTGGATTCTGCGAGGGACAGTTTGGGCCATCTGTTTTTATGCCCAAGATAGCACTCACCTTCGTGCAACCCAGCCAAATTGATGTGGGGGTTGAGCTGTATTAATCTTTTCTTTCTTTGTGGCTTAGAGTTCCTCCCGACTAACGTTTTACTTTAAGGCTCACCCATATTTAAAGCCCATCTGTAAAGGAGATGGCATCTCTTTTATAATATATCCGCTATTATAAATATACAAGCGAATGCGGTCTTGTAAATAAGTGTGGCTCACCTAGGTATAGATGTAACTATTCTACCCAGTGGGATTCCGGAACTGTGCAAGACTGGAGTTCCCAGATTCGTAATCAAATTGAGCTGTATTAATCTGCTCTAATGAGAAATACATGGAGTCTAGATTAGTGATGTCATATTAAAAAGCACTCGTGCTGTATATCGAGGCATTCATACTCCGTTTCCTACCTGTCGGCGTGGCTTATAATTCTGCCCCGACTGATGTTCTAATTATGATGCTCACCGAGTTTGGAACCCCAAACTGTAAGGAAGGGGGCATTTCTTTACTTATATGTAAGGCCATTGTAAATTTACATCAATTGTTATGACCAATACCAAATAACGCTCACCTGGGTGAGGAAAAGAATGTTCCTCCCAGTGGGGTTCGAGGGTGGTTTGAAACTCGAGTTGCCTGGCCCGCAATGGAGTGACTAAATCAGACAACGAACAGACAAATGGGACAATTATAAGAGTTGATAAGTCTACCCTGTTTTCTATTTGACATATTGCCAACGCGTTTATAAATTATGGCGAATCTTATGAATGTCTGGTACACTTGGGCAAGACGCTGCAACAGTCTATGCAAAATAATAGGTCACGTAACATCTTATGTGTGACGATATGCTCAGGTTGTATCCTTGAAAATGCAAAGAAACTACATGATTTCTTTAGAAGTGATTTAAACTGCATACTTCGCCGCATGGTTTAGAAATGCTTAGAACTGCATACTTATTTTCCCATGGTTGATGTCATAAATATGACATCATTAGATGCGGTAATCTGTAACCTCCTATGTAAAATGATATGTCAGGTAACATCCAATGTGATATGTAATGTCAGGTTGTATCCTTGAAAATGCAATGAAACTAAATGTTTTTTGTAACATTTCTCTAGAAATGCTTTAAACTGCAGACTTCGCCACATGGTTCAGAAATGCTTAAAACTGCGTTATTATTGTCCCAATGTTGATGTCATAAATACGACACCATTAGTTGAGGTACGATATGTTTATGCGCATTATTGAGAATGTTGTATGTTGACCAACTTAAGTACACGTATGTCCGTACTTGGATAATGCTGAGATGTCCGAGAAAGACTTTAAAAATATCCCGTCAGCTTCATCCAAACATTGCCGGATAAATGTTCAATCTGTATCTCAGATTCGAACAAGGTAGACTGCCAAACAGCGTTCTATCCCCATGACAACGAGCAACAAGACCTGCTCGCGTACGTTTGACGCCGCCCTGGAGCATGCGCACTAGCAACGACACGAATGACATATATTATCGGTGCCAAAGCCGCGGAACACCGCAGGTTTTGGAGCAGCGCCGTCCAGGAAGAATTCTTTCCCCGGCGATTAGCATCCTTTTCCCCATCAAACCTTTCAGATAAGACCCTAGTCCGTCAGCGGGCCGTAATTGGTTTTTGAGGGAATTAACACTCTGAATTTATTTTCCTTTTCAGTGAGGATTTAGTCCATTGCGGGCCAGGCAACTCGAGTTTCAAACCAGCCTCGAACCCCACTGGGAGGAACATTCTTTTCCTCACCCAGGTGAGCGTTATTTGGTATTGGTCATAACAATTGATGTAAATTTACAATGGCCTTACATATAAGTAAAGAAATGCCCCCTTCCTTACAGTTTGGGGTTCCAACCTCGGTGAGCATCATAATTAGAACATCAGTCGGGGCAGAATTATAAGCCACGCCGACAGATAAGAAACGGAGTATGAATGCCTCGATATACAGCACGAGTGCTTTTTAATATGACATCACTAATCTAGACTCCATATATTTCTCATTTGAACAGATTAATACAGCTCAATTTTATTACGAATCTGGGAACTCCAGTCTTGCACAGTTCCGAAATCCCACTGGGTAGAATAGTTACATCTATACCCAGGTGAGCCACACTTATTTACAATGACCGCATTCGCTTGTATATTTATAATGGCGGATATATTATAAAAGAGATGCCATCTCCTTTACAGATGGGCTTTCAATATGGGTGAGCCTTAAAGTAAAACGTTAGTCGGGAGGAACTCTAAGCCACACCGACAGAACAGATTAATACAGCTAAACCCCCACCTCAACTTGGCTGGGTTGCACGAAGGTGAGTGATATCTTGGGCATAAAAACAGATGGCCCAAACTGTCCCTCGCAGAATCCACTCTTTAACAAACCATCTTTTTAAATTCCCTAGGCTGTTTGCTGTCCCCCACAGTCCTGATGAAGACCCGTTGTTGACTACAAATGTTTGCTTGTTAAGGGTCGAAACGTCGACGAATAAGTGGATTATGTGCATAGATATCATGTACTAAGTACTGATTAATACTGTGTACAGTTTGATAATTGTTTGATAAGCATCAACCACACGTTACTTTCCCCATTGTATATAATAATTTTACAGTCTTTTTCACTTTTGCACCGTAAGCACTGAGCACTCTAAGTCACCCTTTTGCACTATTTACAACAAGGGGTGGTGAGGGACAGAGTCTCTGAATTAAGCAGAAAGCTCTCACCCAGTCAAGAGATCAGGGCTAGATCCAACACCGTTTTTTAGCTCACTGCACCATCCCAGTTTCAGAGCCTGGCTGTATGCAAATTAGTCTGTTCCTGTCCCAGTGCATGATGGGAACAGGGCAAACCAAACTACAAAAGCCAATTCTTACACTGGGAAGGAAACAAGCTCCCGGGGACCGGTTTCTGGCATTACAGCCGTCTTCGGCCCGGTTTGCTTGAATCCTGATGGTGCAATGAGCAAGGGTCTCACATCTGAGAATACCCTTCCACTCTTAGGGTGGACAAAAATATTTACAACAAGGGGTGGTGAGGGACAGAGTCTCTGAATTAAGCAGAAAGCTCTCACCCAGTCAAGAGATCAGGGCTAGATCCAACACCGTTTTTTAGCTCACTGCACCATCCCAGTTTCAGAGCCTGGCTGTATGCAAATTAGTCTGTTCCTGTCCCAGTGCATGATGGGAACAGGGCAAACCAAACTACAAAAGCCAATTCTTACACTGGGAAGGAAACAAGCTCCCGGGGACCGGTTTCTGGCATTACAGCCTTCTTCGGCCCGGTTTGCTTGAATCCTGATGGTGCAATGAGCAAGGGTCTCACATCTGAGAATACCCTTCCACGCTTAGGGTGGACAAAAATATTTACAACAAGGGGTGGTGAGGGACAGAGTCTCTGAATTAAGCAGAAAGCTCTCACCCAGTCAAGAGATCAGGGCTAGATCCAACACCGTTTTTTAGCTCACTGCACCATCCCAGTTTCAGAGCCTGGCTGTATGCAAATTAGTCTGTTCCTGTCCCAGTGCATGATGGGAACAGGGCAAACCAAACTACAAAAGCCAATTCTTACACTGGGAAGGAAACAAGCTCCTGGGGACCGGTTTCTGGCATTACAGCCGTCTTCGGCCCGGTTTGCTTGAATCCTGATGGTGCAATGAGCAAGGGTCTCACATCTGAGAATACCCTTCCACGCTTAGGGTGGACAAAAATATTTACAACGAGGGGTGGTGAGGGACAGAGTCTCTGAATTAAGCAGAAAGCTCTCACCCAGTCAAGAGATCAGGGCTAGATCCAACACCGTTTTTTAGCTCACTGCACCATCCCAGTTTCAGAGCCTGTCTGTATGCAAATTAGTCTGTTCCTGTCCCAGTGCATGATGGGAACAGGGCAAACCAAACTACAAAAGCCAATTCTTACACTGGGAAGGAAACAAGCTCCCGGGGACCGGTTTCTGGCATTACAGCCGTCTTCGGTGATGGATCAAGCCCTGATCTTTGGACTGGGTAAGAGTGGTCTGCTTAATTCAGACACTCTGTTCATCACCAACCCCTTTTCTGATTCGTTTTTGGCCACTATAGGTGTGGCAGGGTATACTCAGACATGAGTCCCTTTCTCACTGCTCCATCAGGATTCAAGCAAGCCGGGCCGAAGAGGCTGAAATGCCAGAAACCGGTCCCCGGCAGCTTGTCTCCTTTCTGTTGAAAAATAGGCTTGGTAGTTTGGTCTGCCCTGTTCCCATGATGCACTGGGCCAGGGACAGACTAATTTGCATATAGCCAGGTTCTGAGCTGGGATGGGGCAGTGAGATAAATAACGGTGATGGATCAAGCCCTGATCTTTGGACTGGGTAAGAGTGGTCTGCTTAATTCAGACACTCTGTTCATCACCAACCCCCTTTTCTGAATCGTTTTTGGCCACTATAGGTGTGGCAGGGTATACTCAGACATGAGTCCCTTTCTCACTGCTCCATCAGGATTCAAGCAAGCCGGGCCGAAGAGGCTGAAATGCCAGAAACGGGTCCCCGGTAGCTTGTCTCCTTTCTGGTGAAGAATTGGCTTGGTAGTTTGGTCTGTCCTGTTCCCATGATGCACTGGGCCAGGGACAGACTAATTTGCATATAGCCAGGTTCTGAGCTGGGATGTGGCAGTGAGATAAATAACGGTGATGGATCAAGCCCTGATCTTTGGACTGGGTAAGAGTGGTCTGCTTAATTCAGACACTCTGTTCATCACCAACCCCTTTTCTGAATCGTTTTTGGCCACTATAGGTGTGGCAGGGTATACTCAGACATGAGTCCCTTTCTCACTGCTCCATCAGGATTCAAGCAAGCCGGGCCGAAGAGGCTGAAATGCCAGAAACCGGTCCCCGGTAGCTTGTCTCCTTTCTGGTGAAGAATTGCCTTGGTAGTTTGGTCTGCCCTGTCCCATGATGCACTGGGCCAGGGACAGACTAATTTGCATATAGCCAGGTTCTGAGCTGGGATGGGGCAGTGAGATAAATAACGGTGATGGATCAAGCCCTGATCTTTGGACTGGGTAAGAGTGGTCTGCTTAATTCAGACACTCTGTTAATCACCAACACCTTTTCTGAATCGTTTTTGGCCACTATAGGTGTGGCAGGGTATACTCAGACATGAGTCCCTTTCTCACTGCTCCATCAGGATTCAAGCAAGCCGGGCCGAAGAGGCTGAAATGCCAGAAACCGGTCCCCGGTAGCTTGTCTCCTTTCTGGTGAAGAATTGGCTTGGTAGTTTGGTCTGCCCTGTTCCCATGATGCACTGGGCCAGGGACAGACTAATTTGCATATAGCCAGGTTCTGAGCTGGGATGGGGCAGTGAGATAAATAACGGTGATGGATCAAGCCCTGATCTTTGGACTGGGTAAGAGTGGTCTGCTTAATTCAGACACTCTGTTCATCACCAACCCCTTTTCTGAATCGTTTTTGGTCACTATAGGTGTGGCAGGGTATACTCAGACATGAGTCCCTTTCTCACTGCTCCATCAGGATTCAAGCAAGCCGGGCCGAAGAGGCTGAAATGCCAGTAACCGAACCCCGGTAGCTTGTCTCCTTTCTGGTGAAGAATTGGCTTGGTAGTTTGGTCTGCCCTGTTCCCATGATGCACTGGGCCAGGGACAGACTAATTTGCATATAGCCAGGTTCTGAGCTGGGATGGGGCAGTGAGATAAATAACGGTGATGGATCAAGCCCTGATCTTTGGACTGGGTAAGAGTGGTCTGCTTAATTCAGACACTTTGTTCATCACCAACCCCTTTTCTGAATCGTTTTTGGCCACTATAGGTGTGGCAGGGTATACTCCGACATGAGTCCCTTTCTCACTGCTCTATCAGGATTCAAGCAAGCCGGCCGAAGAGGCTGAAATGCCAGAAACCGGTCCCCGGTAGCTTGTCTCCTTTCTGGTGAAGAATTGGCTTGGTAGTTTGGTCTGCCCTGTTCCCATGATGCACTGGGCCAGGGACAGACTAATTTGCATATAGCCAGGTTCTGAGCTGGGATGGGGCAGTGAGATAAATAACGGTGATGGATCAAGCCCTGATCTTTGCACTGGGTAAGAGTGGTCTGCTTAATTCAGACACTCTGTTCATCACCAACCCCTTTTCTGAACCCTTTTGCACTATTCACTTTCTCGTACAGCCTTCTTTGCAATTTACTTATGAAATCAGTATTTATGAATAACTAAAATGTATAAAATAGTACATAAATACGTTGATGGTCTCTAGATTCTGTTTTGTGTTTCAAATGTCTACATAGTGTATGAGACAGTAAAAGTAATTCTGTGTTCCCCAATGAACCAATTGTTGCTTATATAGATTACTTGCCCAGGTTCATAGGGATACTGGGTTTACCCCATTTTGTTGTTTAATTATTGCCACTGCCATGGTGGCGGTGGCATCCCCCATCCACAAAATTGTGGCGGGCGGTGCACACAACACCGCCCGCCACAATGCTGTGGCTGCACTGTGTGCATTTGCATGCACAACGTGGCAGGCACCTTGAGGTGCCTGCCACGTTGTGCATTTAAATACGGGGGGTGCCATAGGTATCCCTCATGTGCATCCCCACCCCCCATACCCTGGGGACCCACAACGGGCCCCCAACTGAGCTATCCGCATTCCTTTCCGTGACGGCAACACCACCACGGAAATGCTGCTTCCCGCTCCCATTTGTAATATGGATTGCGGTGTCTAGCAGACACCGCCACCATATCAGGCCCCTTTTCTGCCCGGTCACCTGTATGACTGGTGGAAAACCGGCGGATGGTGTTTCAGTCCGCTGGGGTCCCCCCTGCCATACTAATATGGTGGGGGGAAATGGAATGCAGGCGGAGGAGAATGTCGAGCGGATGGCCACCGCCCGACATTCTTTACTTTAACCCCCATATGCACCAAGAACCCATTTTGCTATTCCTTTATATTGAAAAATAACGATTCACTATTAAGGAATAGCAAAATGCAATGCATGAAGAAATCACTAAAAAAATTGTGATTTCTTAAAATTCCTTAATTGCGAGTCGCAAATTGCGAGTCGCAATTAAGGAATACCTCCCCATTCATTCCTATGGCCTAAAGGCCCATAGGAATGAATGGGAAGACATTCTCACTTTGCGAATTGCAATTAGCGAATCACAAATTGAGAATGCGATTTCAAGGGTGCAAGGGTGCAGGGGTGTCCAAAGGACACCCTATTGCACCCCTGAAATTGATCTGTGAACATATGTTGCACACACACATGCCCTTAGGGCATGTGTGTGCGCAACATGAAACTTTGAAAAAAAAAACTTTAGTGCATTTTTCAAAGTTTTTGCAAATTACCATGAAGTTCAACTTCATGGTAATTTGCTAGCCCTATTAGCGAAATTGCTATTTTTTAAACATTAATGCATAGCATTTAAGGAATCTCAATTTGAGATTCCTTAAATGCAAGTAATTGCAATTTTGCGATTTCTTAATTTGCGAATTTTCCGATGATGCATCCCAAATGCAAAAATGCCGGTCGCAAAGGGGCAGATTCTGAGAATCTGCCCTTTGCGACCGGATTTTACCTTGATGCATCTATGCCTAAGTGTATAGTGTAAAAAAATAAAATAGATGGGCAGGTATGACACGCAACATGGTGCCTATGCTCGAACTTTAGAGACTTATCCTCCTGAAAAATTACTTTGTTGCGTGAAGTATAGCATAGTCCAGACCTAATGGCATTATCCGTACAAATCTGAGTTCAAGCAACACAGCGCAATATGCTGCTTGTGCACAGAAAGTACACTACACCATTTTTTAAAAATCTGTCATCTAAGTCTGAACAATAATGATATATAACTACATGTATCTTATCACAACAGTAAAAATCTTCTAGTGATGCAAGCTACATGCACAATTGAGCCCAAGTTAGCAAAACACAATAAAGTATCACAGCGTGATATGCTGCTCGTGCACAGAAAACATACTGCACCATTTTCACTCATTTGCCATCTAGAACCAAACAATAATAGTCAATAGTGATGTGTAAGTACATGCAATGTGTTCTTTTTATCACGTGTTACGCAACAGTGAAAATAATTGAGTGATGCAGGCTGCATGCATAATTGGGCCTAAGTAATCAAAGCACGACAAAACACGAGGGCACAAATGATGTAATGCTGAATTGCCATCAAACTCAAAGCAGTGATATATTAATGCATGTAAGGTTCCTTTGTATCTAAATACTATGAAAAACACGTCCAATACTCCCATATAGGTACAGGCCAATGGTTCTGTCAACAAACAATAGAGGACAACAGTATACAGCATCATCAACATAGATTGATATTTAGCTATGAAAGTTGCAGTCACATATGGACAGTAAATACATATAGCTCTCGAAAGAATGTAGCCAAGCGAGGTCCTCCCTAGACTGGAAACAGGCATCCTGGGTTCTGTTTTGGGGGACACACCCCTCATCAACCAGGCTAGCTTGAATCCAGTGGCACAGTGAGCAAGGGATCCATGGCTCGGCAAACCATCATACTTCGAAAAAAGCTGTGGCAACAAATAATGGACGGAATGCAGAACAAATCAAACATTCGCCCCCAGTCAAGAGATCTGGGTTAAATCCATCATTCTTTTGCATACTACACCACACCAGTTTGAACCCAGCCAGATGCAAATCAATCTTGACTCTGCTCCTCATGGGAACAGTCCAGCCCAAACTGCAAGGCAGGTTCTTCCTAGACCGGAAATATGCTTCCTCGGACTGACTGATAGATATGGCGCATTTCGTCTATTTTCTTTTGATGTAGGGCAGTGCAGCAGGAAAGCTTGCTGTGCTGCCCTATGTCAAAAAATTGTAAATGAGGCCCTCAGTGTTTATCATGCCAGCTGAACAGTGAAGTATACAGACCAGCACTAGTGATAACAGAGGCTCCCAGACCGGTGCCATGGACACTAGTCAGCGTGAATTTTGGGAGTTTGTCTGATGGCAGGTAAGCCTTCATTCTCAACAATGACACCAACTCTGCCACCCTGATTGACAACCTCGCCAACCTCGACCTCCGACAACTCGTCACCAAACCCACCCACGCCGCCAGCCACACGCTCGACCCGTCTTTTCCACAAACACCCACATCGCCTTCAACTACACCACCGAACTCCACTGGACCGACCATCGCTGAATCCACTTCACCTTCAAGAAACCAACCATGCACCACCGCATCCAACAGCTCCCCCGCAGCTGCTGGAGCAAAGTCACCGAAGATCAGCTGACCTCCACCCTCGCCAAGAACCCGCCCACCGACCCGGGATCGACGACGGCGCCAACACCCTCGCCCCGCTCAAGAAACCATCCACCAATCACTCCAGCAAGAAAGCTGCCTGGTTAACCGAAGAACTCCAGATCGCCAAACGTACATGCCGGAAGTTGGAAAAGGAAATGGCTCCACGACCGCACGCCAGACAGCCACATAGCCCACAAGGACGCCATCCGCAGACATCACCACCTCAACAGCCAAGAGATCTTCCTTCAAAGCCCACATGGACAACAACGCACACGACAGCAAAGAACTTTTCATCATAGTGAAGGAACTCTCCAACCCCACCGCCAACACCAACGACGTCCCGCCCTTACAAGATCTGTGCGACTCCCTGGCCACCTTCTTTCATCGCAAGATCGCCGACATTCACGACAGCTTCAACACCCCTTCCACCCCGACCGCTACAGACCCCACCCCGAACACCACCTGCACCACCCAGCTAACCTCCTGGTCCTACGTAAACAACGACAAGACACGCAAGGTCATGAACTCCATTCACTCAGGATCACGGTCACACCCCTGCCCACACCACATTTTCAACAATGCGAACGCAACCATCGCACCCCAACTATGGAAGGTCATCAACATCTCCTTTGACACAGCAACATTCCCGGAAAGCTGGAGGCACGCCAAAATCAACGCCCTCCTCAAGAAGCCCAAGGTGGACCCCAAAGACCTCAAAAACTTCCAGCTCATCTCCCTCCTCCCCTTCCAGGTGAAGGTTATTGAAAAAATCGCCAACTCACAGCTGACCCGCCACCTCGGGGACAACAACATCCTAGACCCATCCCAGTCCGGATTCAGACGGAACCACTGCACCGAGACAGCCCTCATCGCCGCCACAGACGACATCAGGCGCCAACTGGACAATGGCGAAACGTCAGCCCTCATCCTCCTGGACCTGTCGGCTGCCTTTGACACGGTCTGCCACCACACACTAAGAACATGCCTCCAAGAAGCCGGAATACAGGAGAAAGCCCTGGACTGGACCATGTCCTTCCTCTCCGGCAGAACCCAGCGAGTTCCCCTCCCACCCTTCCGATCAGAAGCGACCGACATCATCTGCGGAGTACCCCAGGGCTCATCCCTCAGCCCGACCCTGTTCAACGTCTACATGGCCCCCCTCGCACACGTGGCCCGCCAGCACAACCTGAACATCATCTCTTACGCCGACGACACCCAGCTCATCTTCTCCCTCACCAAGGACCCTCGCACCGCCAAGACCAACCTCCACGAGGGAATGAAGGCCATCGCCGACTGGATGAGGAGCAGCCGCCTGAAGCTGAACTCAGACAAGACGGAGGTCCTCATCCTCGGGCCCCAATGTGTGGGACGACTCCTGGTGGCCAGCCACACTGGGAACAGCACCGAGACCCACGGACCACACACGCAACCAAGGATTCATCCTCGACTCCTCACTCTCCATGTCAAAGCAGGTCAATGCCATCTCCTCCTCCTGCTACAAGACCCTCTGCATGCTACGCAGGATCTACAAGTGGATCTTGACTGAAACCAGAAGAACGGTGACCCAAGCCCTCATCAGCAGCAGGCTGGACTACGGCAACGCACTCTACACAGGAATCCCGACCAAACTCCTGCAACGACTACAACGCATCCAAAACGCCTCCGCCCGACTGATCCTCAACGTCCCCTGCCGCAGCCACATCACCCCCCACCTCAGAGACCTGCACTGGCTCCACGTCAACAAGACGACCACCTTCAAGCTCCTCACTCACGCACACAAAGCACTCCACAACACCGGACCAGCCTACCGGAACACCAGACTCAACTTCTACACCCCCGCCCTCCAGCTCCGCTCCACCAGCCTTGCCCTTGCCTCCGTCCCATGCATCCAACATACATCCTCCGGCAGCAGATCCTGCTCTTTCCTCGCTGCCAAGACCTGGAACGCCCTCCCCACCCATCTGCGGCAGACCCAAGACCTGCTCAACTTCAGAAGGCTCCTCAAGACCTGGCTCTTCGAGCAGTAGCAGCACCCCCCCCCCCCCCCCCCCAGCACCTTGAGACCCTCACGGGTAAGTAGTGCGCTTTACAAGTTCACTGATTGATTGTTTGGATGCTTACTCAAAATTCCCCATAGCTGAACTTGTAAAATCCACAGTGTTTGACCACACAAAACCAACTCTGGAGAAGATGTTTGGTCTGCCCATGGTTGTCAGGTCGTACAATGGACCGCCCACCTCCTTAGAAAAAGAATTCCAGAAGTACCTACAGGACGTGAAGACAACCCAACAGTACATTACTCCTCATTGACCGTAATCCAACGGGTCATAGGAAGGTTTATCCGGACAATGACAAAAGCCCTCCGGATATGTCTTGAACAACAAGAAAACCAGGAATGGGGCTTCTCCTACGAGAATGCCTTAAAACACCCACCGCAGGGTTTTAAGTGGGCCGGGTCTCAAGGGGTCTGAGCACCAGCAGTTTTTTTAAGGGGGCCTCGAAACGGGTCTCTATCGGGCTCTGTTTTGAGCCCTGGCACAGGCCGTCCTTTTTTTTTTTACCGGACTGCAGTGACAGCAGTTTGCTGTCACTGCAGTCCGGAAAAAAGTGCCAGGGTGCAAAACAGCCCGATAGAGACTTGTTTCGAGACAGCAGGTACATCGATGTGCGCTGCTCACTTCTCACTAGTGGAGAAGTTACGGCATGACGTCATGCCAGGTGAGCGTTGTGGGGGACGGGAAATCCTTTAAAGAGAGTAATTTTCTTTCTGGATTTCCCTTCTCTTTCTGAAACTCAAGAGCAGCAACATTGTGGTAGTGTCACCAGGGCTTTAATTGGACACTTTTTCAATATTATATGTAACAAGCCATAGTTGCTGCTTATTTATCTTATGCAACTAATAAGCATTGACAAGGCAATAGTCCTGACTTGTTGTAGGTATGATGTTACTTGTTATATCACATATCTGGATGCAATGACAGAATCAGCAAAAGACAAGTCGGCTGCACACTATGCTAAACACAGATTTTTAGCTAAGTGTTTTAAAGCCACACCTCTAATTACACTGGCCAAGCCCCTTTGAGAGACCCCCCCAGTTTTTTCATCCCACTTAAAGCCCTGACCCACTGTGTCACAAAGTGAGCCCCAGCAGCACTCATGTCTGGGAGAAGCTTTCGTGGGGTATTCCTAATCATACCCTTATAGAAACCACTGAAAATTAACCCCAAAGAAAGCCAAGAGAGGAGGACCCAGAACTACCTATCTGAACAGGAGTGAGGCACAGTGCAGGCTCTCACCTCCAAAATGGAGACAAAGTCATTTTGAAGGACGGGCAACCAGGTTTGAAATTCAAAACACCATATGAACAAGATAAATGTATAATTGGCAGCAGACATGGAACCATGATCATGGCAAAAAAGGGAGGGAAGTGGTGACCCGAAAGATACTGTGGTTCAAGAGAATGCACTTGCCAATAATACCTACATCTGAAACTGACAACAACCATTAAGCCACAGCTTTCCAAACTGTGTGGCGCGACACATTACTGTGTCGCGCCCCAACCGTAGGTATGTCGCGCAATGAGATGACTTCTGCCGGGAATCGGCAGAGTCGAGCTGCAGGGGCTCTTTGAAGGGGTGAAACAACAACAAAGCCCTATTAACATGCACAAGGTCTTTAACGACCTGTGAAGTGCTCGGGTGCGGCTGTGAACAGTCCTGGGCTGTCAGACGCGACGGGGGAGGGGGGGGGGATGAGTGGGGGCTGAAGCCCTCTGATGCTAATGGGGGTGGGGGCTGAAACCCTTTGATGCCCCCCTCATCTCCCGTAGAAGGCAACCCTCCGGGCACTCATGACCACTGTCGTTTGAAGCTGTCACCCCAGCCACATTCCATTTCTGTAGCTGCAGTGTGTGGATTTCGGTATATTTGCTTGCCTATTGTATTGACCTTATATCACTACCCTGCTGTTTATTTTTTTTCTCTTTAATATTATCCTCCTGCTTTGATCAATACAGTAACTTTAATCACTTTGTTGCTGCCTTTGTATGTACAAGATCTTTTGTACTTTCGCAGTTTGCTGGCCTTTTTCAGCCCGATATCGTAAATGTTCTTGTCTTTACATACTGCTCAAAAGTCTGCATGAAGTTAGATATCATTCTGGGGTTTTTATGACCCAAGTGCATGGACAGTCGGTATCGAAAGAGGAGTGGAAACGGTATAAAAGGGTTTCATTGCACGATTAAGAACACTAGCCAATGATGTGCTTTAAAACCTTTATCGTTTGCATCGTTGCAGACTATTTACTTGTTAATGATTATATTAGATCACTTGGGCCACTGGAATTATGCTGAAGGGATGGTCCAAATTATGCAACAGGGTCGACTAAATGATACTGCAAGAAAAGGCAAATTAGGTGGCATAATACAGCACAGTTTGTGATAGTACTACTTTTTAATTATTTTTTTTACACATTAACGCTATTGTGGCAAAGGTTATACGTAATTAGTACCAGTTTAACACTGAACAGCAGCAATAAGCAACAGGTAGGTGACGAGTCCACCTTTGCGAAGGACTTTCCACTGTGTTGCAACACGTGTTGCCACGTTTTATGGTAACTGCAAATTTATAATTTTGAAAAATACGCCCGGTCGTAAAATCTCCTAATTCCAGTAACTCTGCTTATCACCAACTGAAAACAGTGTTCATCTTCTGCTTTCTAATTCATGTTTAATTTTATAATGCAATATGAAATTGTTCTACCTAAAAGGTAACCAAACCAAGTATATCCCTTGAAGATGGGGTGATCAGATGGTTACTTCCTGGCTTTGTTGTAGTGTTAGTCCTATCTACGTAGCAGTTTGAGTGCTGCTCTTGGGGAATTTTTAGCCAAGATGAACACAATTGTCATAAATCTGCTTGTATTCTAGCGCAGTCCTTCTGGTGGTTTCCTGATGGGGGCATTGCGTGCTGCTGCTACACTCATAGTCCACGCACCAGATAATCTGTGGTACAATGATAACTTTCCAACTCCCCCTTGCCCTCTGCAGGGTTGATTGGGGGGTGTGGGGTGGGTTGTGTGGGGTGTGTGTGGGTGGGGTGTGGGGTGGTGTGTGTGTGTGTGGGGTGTGTGTGGGGGGGGTTGTGTGGGGTGTGTGTGTGTGGGGTGGTATGTGTGCGGTGTCGGTGGGGTGGTATGTGTGGGGTTGTGTGGGGGGTGTGTGGGGTGTGGGTGGGTGGGGTTGTGTGTGGGGGAGGGTTGTGTGGGGTGTGTGCGGTGGTGTCTGTGGGGTGGTGTGTGTGGGGTTGTGTGTGGGTTGTGTGTGTGGGGGGTTGTGTGGGGTGTGTGCGTTGGTGTGTCTGTGGGGTGGTATGTGTGGGGTTGTGTGTGGGGGTGTGGGGGGGTTGTGTGAGGGGTGTGGGTGTGTGGGGTGTGTGTGGGGTTGTGTGTATGGGGGGTTGTGTGGGGTTGTGTGTGTGAGGGGGTTGTGTGGGGTGTGTGCGGTGGTGTGTCTGTGCGGTGGTGTGTCTGTGGGGTTGTGTGTGGGTTGTGTGTGGGGTGGGGTAAGTTTGTGTGGAGTGTGGGGCCTGAACCCACCATATGGTTGATTGGCGGGTGGGTTGTGTGGGGTGTGTGTGGGTAAGGTGTGGGTGTGTGTGTGTGGGGGGGGGTTGTGTGGAGTGTGTGCGGTGGTGTCTGTGGGGTGGTGTGTGTGGGTTGTGTGTGGGGGGGGTTGTGTGGGGTGTGTGCGGTGGTGTGTCTGTGGAGTGGTATGTGTGGGGTGTGGGTGTGTGGGGTGTGGGTGTGTGGAGTTGTGTAAGTGGGGAGTTGTGTGTGTGTGGGGGGGTTGTGTGGGGTGTGTGCGGTGGTGTCTGTGCGGTGGTGTGTGCGGTGGTGTCTGTGCGGTGGTGTGTCTGTGGGGTTGTGTGTGGGTTGTGTGTGGGGTGGGGTATGTGTGTGTGGGTGTGGGGCCTGAACCCACCATACGGTTGATTGGGGGGTGGGTTGTGTGGGGTGTGTGTGGGTAAGGTGTGGGTGTGTGTGTGTGGGGGTGTGTGTGGGTGTGTGTGTGTGGGGGGGTTGTGTGGGGGGGTTGTGTGTGTGGGGGTGTGTGGGGTGTGTGTGGGGGTTGTGTGGTGTGTGTATGTGTGGTGTGGTGTGTCTGTGGGGTGGTATGTTTGGGGGGTGTGGGGGGGTTGTGTGGGGTGTGTGTGTGGGGGTGTGTGTGGGGTGTGTGTGGGGTGGGGTATGTGTGTGTGGGGCCTGAACCCACCATACGGTTGATTGGGGGGTGGGTTGTGTGTGGGTACGGTGTGGGGGGGTGTGTGTGTGTGGGGGGTGTGTGTGTGGGGTGTGTGTGGGGGTGTGTGTGGGGTGTGTGTGGGGGTGTGTGTGTGTGTGGTGTGTGTGGGGGGGTGGTGTGTCTGTGGGGTGGTATGTGTTGGGTTGTGTGTGGGGGGTTGTTTGGGGTGTGTGTGTGGGGGGGGGGTGGGGGGTGGGGTGTGTGTGGGGTGGGGGATATGTGTGTGGGGCCTGAACTCACCAAAGGTGGTTCGGGCTCGCTCGCTGCGCTTCCTCGTGTTACCGTGTCCCTGAATTTGTTTTCACAAAAAGGTGTGTCACCAACATGAAAGTTTGGAAAGCTGTGCATTAAGCCAAGAGTAATGGAATGGGAAGAGACATCAGCAAAGAAACATTAGAACCCCCATCATTAACTCCCTCATCCAACAAGAGAGAAGTTAAACCTACCCCCATTAGGAAGAACCCCCGGGCACCAAACCCGTTTTGACCCTGAGGTGCCACCTCAGGAGAGCAAGACGGGATCTAATCAGGGCTCCCTGTTACACCCTCATCCACAACCCAACTCTCGCTTTAAAGGCTTTGTTAACCAAGCAATCGTCCAGTGCAACAACGTCAAGAACTTTAAGGTTGGGAGGAACGTAGTTGGTTAACAGTCTAGCAGCTTAATGTTTGTGGCACGCACCTTAGGCCGGGCACGATGTCAGGTATAAATAAAGAGACTGGCATTCGCTCAAAGAGGATTTCATTACTGTACATCAGTGTCCCATGTCTCCTTGTTAACCCCTGGCACCACAGAGCCTCCCCCCGGGCCTTGACTATATTGACAGGGCGGAGAGTGGATAACTTGATTTGTCATACTCCTGTAGCGACATAATGCTGAGATCTCTGTATTGCCCCAACAGGGGAACAGCAAAACACCCAGGCATTTGCAATATGCCATGCTCGTTGTGCTTCACAGTTCAAATGCAACTGAAATTTTGCCAAGTGACTAGCATCCTCTCTATTTGTCAAAACATATAAAGTTACTTATTTCTATATGCATTAAATCACACCATATCGCAAATGCTAATCTTTTGAGGAAACCGGGGCCTTATGATAAAAATGTATGCTGGCTCATTGCAGAGGTAGGTGCACGTTTTTATGCACCTGCAGACAGTAAAGTGAAGGGGATATTGGTGGAGAAATGGGCAGTGCGGCGCTGCAAGCAATTTTGCTGCACCAAGCTGCATCATTTAAAAAACACAGGGATGCACCATATTTACAGGAATACGGCACACTGCTGTGCTCTCACCTGCATCATTGCTAAAACAGCTGACGTGTGCCAATGCAAGCTCCCTTTTAACATGGTTTAAGGGTGTCTGCATTGCAGGGATGATTGTGTTTGTGCAGGTAGGTTGTTTGTTCAGGAAGGTGTCCCTTCCTGCACAAAACGAATCATTAATAGCGTTTTGCTCCTTCAATGTGTGCTGCAGAAGTTCCATTGCGCCTCTGGCACATCACTTTTTTTGACACAAAGTTGGTGCATTGTGCCTGCCGATATTTACGAGGCCACATAAAGCCACCCTGCATGGCTTTTCATCACCTTGGTAATATGGGCCCCTTTCACGCATTACTCTGTGTGAAAGAGGTGTTCCATGGGTGTTGCTGTGGGTGTTACTACGCAACATCCATGGAACCCGACACATTTCCAGATTTACCAGGTTTCATAAACCAGAGAATGCGTCAGAATCCTACGCCTCCCAAGGAGAGGTGTAAGGGAGGCGCAACGAGGAGAAATATACGTATTTCTCCTTATTTTTCCTTTGTTCTATGGAAAGAGGAAAAACACCTCTCGTGATTGTTTTTGTGCAGGTTCGTGTCCTGTCCTGCACAAAAACAATCACCCTTGCACCATGGTCCTTGGGTGTCTGTGTTGGCGCATGGCAGCCCATTGTGCGCTAGCGAAGGGGAAAATAACAGGAATGCCCCTTATCTTGTAGATACAGTGCATTTCTGCCCTTTTCTTTTGAAGCACGGCCGCTCAGCAGGGAGGCTTGTTTTGCGGCCGTGCATCAAAATATTGTAAACAATGCCCAAAGGTGTTCGTTTTTGGTGCTGCCTCAGATTTACCAATTGTTGTAAATCTGGGACAGAGTGAAAAAGCCATGGGTGTTGTGTGGGAGCACACACAGCAGCACCCATGACAGGCCCCTTTAACTCATAATACTGCGTGAAAGAGGACCATATTTACAAGGCTGTGTAAAGCCATGCGAGGTGGCTTTGCGTGGCCTTGTAAATATGGTCCAGCACACAGCGCTACCGGAGCGTCACAAAAATGTGACGCTCCGGTGGCACTAGGGCTTGCAAACATACCCCAGAGTTTCTCCGCATTAGTGCATTATTTTACACAGCACAGCTCAGAAAGAGGGAAACCCTGCTCACGGTTTATGAGCTGTACTGTCAGATAATCAAGCTCCAACTCGTAATAATGTTGGGTTAGATGGATTCACTTTACTCACTGCAGGTGCATGTAAACAGATGCTTGGCTCTGTACTAAGCCAAGACTGCCCATCAAGATACAGCTTACAGGGTTAAATCGATAACTACCCATGTCAGAACAGCTCGTTCAGTTTTAACCTCCGAATCGAATAGGAATCCAACTTTTAGATTGTGTTTAGTAAGAAAGGATGCATTATTAATATTTTTGTATGAAACACCACATGTCATTAATCTGTCGTTAGTCTAGGTCCAAGTACAGAATTCGTGATAAACCACGAAGGACAGGGGATGTAACTTATGTCCAGGATATTTTTGCTATTAGATTTCCAAAGCTAAGGGCAACCTTGAGAAGTACACCATGTTCCAAACCGTCCTTTATTCTTCTCGAGATGTGATGTTAAGAATTCTAGATTTGAGCTGATTGTGTGAAGGAGAAGGACTTCCGCCTGTGACCTCTGCCTTCTGAAAAGGTTATTCTTGTTCAAGGCATCCCGATGTACCGGTTTATTTCCCTCACTATAGTGAAAGAGGTGAATCTAGTTATCTGGTGGGGTCTATAAAATAAAAATAGGTTATTATTTTTTGATTGGGCACTCTCAACTCACTAACATGAGTAACCTATCAGTCCAGCAAGCATTCTATGTAGTGAGTAAATAGATGCCCTGTCTTATCTTTCTCAGGATCACTGAAAATGTTGGTAGTCTCCATTGCATGTGTTTATTTCTTATTCCCAGAAATTGCTCTAATTCATATGTCACTAGTTTTTCCTCCAGCATCAATATGTTAACGTTAAGTTATTGTGCACACATCGCACATAAATATTGTATTTTTGTGATGTGTGTGTAAAATGGCGCACTTTTCCAGGATACTTATGTAAAATAATTACTTTTCTTCTAACAAATTAGGAACCTCTGATGAGCTGCACATTGGCTGTCTTTTGATTACTGATTCCTGTATATCATTATGTGGTTTTCCTGACTTTTCATCGGGAAATAGCGTGTTAAAGGCCCTGGTTGTTAGAAGTATTGTACGTTGAGCGTCGTGGCCTAGACTCGAACGCGGTTCCGCAGCGTCGAAGTAGACCGCTCTAGCCGTAAGGCTACATCCTCTCCCCTAATGTCTTAATGTTTCACAGTGCCTTGAAGCCAACCTATCATATGCTGTAGCTAGGCCGCTCTATAATATTCTTCAAAGTTGAGCACGTCTGCTCTTCGCATTTACCATGGGAGCTTTGGCTTTCTATTTCCACCTCTATGCTGTCCGCTCTACAGTAATCCTTGCAAGAGGGAATTTGAGTTAATCTTGTTTCCAGGCTTATCACTGGCATAATAGGGCGACCATTTTGATTTTATCCAGGGAAAACCCACACTGCTGTCAAAAAAGTAGAAGTCTTTGCTATACATTTATAGATTAACTGCATTGTCTTGTATTCCTAGTCATCGAAGTGTCTACCAGTGGTTGCCAATGGGACCCACTTAAGAGAGTCACCCTGTATTTGCTATTTTTAAGATACAGCTGGGGGGGGAGATTAGGGCATGGTATGCATGGCTCTTATGGTTCCCCTATCCAAGCACAGCTGATTTATGGAATCAGCTGCATAGGGGGAGGCAGGCAGGGTCAATAAATAATGTAGAATCGTAAAAGAGCAGCTGTCAATAGCATAGCCTTTTCCATCTCAGGGCTCCAAGTGACATCTAGACAACTGGAGCTTCGAACTCGTTTTCTATATGTGTCATTATGGCACAGCCTATATATAATTCTATAATCAATGAAAAAAGGAAGATTACATCGATGTTATAGTTAAGTGTTGAAATAAAACGAAACTAACTTTTTTTTAAAAACCCGAAATTCAACTCTTTTAGTTTTCTGAACTAACTATGAGTTAGACCATTAGCAGTTCCTACCTCATAGTCAATTTTTTTGTTGTTAAAACTTTTCATAATTGTATTTTAAATTTGCTGGGCATTTCTTCAGATGGGATTCTAAGGGGAATTCCAGATTAGGTCAGAGCAATGCTCATTAGGCATGAGTGTATTGTTGACCTGAGACAAGGCCATGCAAAGGGTGTGTTGAATGAGACGCACTGGCCCGAGTTGGTATGCAAATGACATCATCAAAGCAAACCGGAAAAGCCAGCTGCCTATATTAATAACAATAGACTGCTTCTAACAATAATCGCAGCAAATATATGGCTCTCCTTCGCCCAACACAATTCTAATGTGTCTTCAAAAGGGCAGGGCCGGACTGGCTACCGGGCGTTTTGGAATGATGCCGAGCTGGGGGCTGATTTCGTTGATGGGGACCTGCGTGTACTGAACGAAATTCGTTTTGCTTTAATTATTTCGAAGCACGCACAGGTCTTCATCAACGAAATCAGACCCCCACCACAGTGAAATCAGCCCCCAGCTCGGCAGCATTCCAAAATGCCTGGTAGTCAGTCCATCCCTGCAAAAGGGTCCGAGAGAGAGGACTCACAACTTTATGTTGGCATAGGTTACTGGCAGTTTTCTGCCGGTAAGAAGAGGCCACTCCCAGTAAAGCCAGAGTCTGCTGAAGCCTTGGTTCATTAAAAACGGTCCTCAATATCAAACAGCCTTCACTGAATGCAAAATCCGCAATGGTTGCTAAAACCATTGTCAGAATATTTTCTAGAATAACACTCGATTGGAGTTATTTATTATTCATTATGGTCCTAATTTGTAGCAGCTGAAAACGAACACATTGGTTCATTCCACGCGCTGAACCTCAGCATCATCCATCCTAGACTTCTCGCTCACTATGAACCGAAAGATCAACACCGTCTCTTCATCCTGCTTCCACACACTATGCCTGCTCCAAAATATCTTCAAATGGATCCCCACTGAGTCCAGAAAGATGGTCACCCACCCATTTGTCACAGCAGAATTGACTACTGCAACGCACTCTTCGCTGGCATTACCCAGAAACTACTCCAGAAACTGCAGTACATCCAGAACGCCTCCTCCAGACTCACCCTCAACATCCCCTGCCAAAGCCACATTAATAGCCACTTCAGCGATCTCCACTGGCTCCCAGTCAACAAAAATCCCTTTCAAGCTCCTCACACGCTTACAAAGCCCTACACGACTGGGGACCCTCGTACCTCAACTACCACCTTGCATTCCACGAACCCACCAGAGACCTCTGCTTCAACCAACTGGCCATGGCAACCGTCCCACGTATCGGCAAGACCACAGTCGGAGGAAGATCCTTCTCCTACCTTGCAGCAGAGACCTGGAACACCCTGCCTCTCCACCTCAGGCATTCACAGTCACTGCCTCAATTCAGGAAGAACCTCACGACCTGGCTCTTCCACTGAACCACAGTGCCTTCAATGGAACAGCATCTCCATCCTCCCCTACCCCCCTCAGGGCCTTGAGACCCTTACAGGTGAGTAGTCACGCTTTACAAGCCATTGATTGATTGATTGATTCCTCTGTTCCCAGTTTATAGGAGTAAATACCTTGCCCACCTCTCCCTCCAGCTCCCCCTTGTGGTCTTTCCTCTTGCATGCTTTGTACTCATGTGTCACTACCTCTTTTTAGGTCTAGCCATAGGTAGAGCTTTGCCATTCTTCCAGGCTCATGTTTTTTCAAATATAATATGTACATAGAGGGCCTGTGGGTTAGCAGCATTCATCCATCGGTCCTTTAAATTGTCATTCACAATTTGCTTCCACCCACCAAAGTCTACGGTATTTAGCAATGGGTCATCCATTTGTCCCCTCTCTGTGAGTGGCAGCATTTCTCTTGTGCACATTGTACACATCCACCTAAAAATAGTCTCCTTCAGTTCCAGGGCTGGTAGGCCAAGATTTTACTTTTATTTAGGCTTTATGTGGTCTTCATTGCTGTTGGGATGTGAGCAGGCCTGAGGCCATCACTCTACATAACAGCACCCCACACAGAGCACCACCACAGTCGCTCAGTGCTTCACACAGAGGGAAGGAGTGTCCGCTCCTGCGATGGTGTCTGCTACTCTATACCACTCAGCCCTATTGACAGCGCCCAAGCCAGTCCTCTGCTCCAACGGCTTTGGGTTTCCATGGCAGCACTTGCTTCTGAGTGACCTGTAGGAGTGTATGCTTCTGGTGTGTGTCTGCTGACAAACAGGGGATTGCATAAATGTATGCTGCTCTAACAGGCCATAGCAAGACTCGTCTTTTAATGCCACAGATAGATTCTTGTCTCCTTGCCTGCAGTCGCCTTAGTTACCGAGAGTAAAAACAGCACCTGCTACGTCTCTCTGTCCAGCTGGCTCGCGCTCTCTCTGCCAGCAGCAGTTCTGTCTTGCCTTGTGGGGTGTCTTTCGCTTCCATTAACTCCACCCTCATACACCTTAAAATGAGACTCAGTCTGGTATGTGGCAGGGTGGCATCCCCCATTCCACCCCCCACCCCCACAGCTCTTCCCCTCCTTCCACCATACTGTCAGGGCGTTGAGAAAGGACGCGGTTTGTTTACATCTAAATGTGGCGACTGGCAAAGACCGGTGCAAGGGGTGGCCTTAGTGTTTAATTAGCTACAGTGTCTGCACTCGGTGTCCTAATGCCCCCCGGGCTCTCAGGACTAGGGCGAGAGTTGCATACGCGGGCCAACCTATCTGTGAGCCTTGCCATCATGTCCACTGCTGTGCAAAGTGATTCATTCACACTTTAAACACAAGTGGAAACACCGAAGCGCTCTTATTAATATATGTCCCAATACAATACGTCCAGGTACCACAATAACCGAACCACGGGTATCAACATCCACTCTGTCTGCAAATATGTTTTGGTGACTTCAGGGCTCATTGGCAACATTTAAAGCATGTGGCTGGATCAAAAACTACAGTGGCTGGATCAGCATTATATCCAGATCCTAAAAGTAAAGAAACAAGTTAGTCAGTGTTACATAATTTACAATTAATGCTTTTTTCTCATATTATTTCCTTTTGGCACTTCCATCTTTATCTTTGCAGTTTTTCTCAGGCACACGCTTGGAAAGTTCTCATTTGTGTTGCTTTGTTAGTTTTTAAATTATTCCTGCCAGTCAGTTATCCATTCACCCACCTGTCCATCTACCCAGCCAGCTACCAACCTACCTGACTGCGCGCCCGTCTTTCCGTCCTTTCCTTTCTCCCACCTGTCAATTCTTCAGTTCATAACCGCCCCTTCCTCTCTGGCTCTCCCTCTCTTTGGTCTGAGAGTCAATATGGCGGAAAGAGGGGGGATGCAAAGAGGAGAGTATGGCCTAGATGTATCATCGTTCCTATTTGCGATTTCTTAATAGCGATTTTTAAGGAATCGCTATTTAGAAATCGCAAAATGGGATGTATGTTTAAAATCGCTATTTTTTTGCGATTTCTTAATATTCTTTATTTGCGAATTCGCAAGTTGCGAATTCGCAAATAAGGAATAATTTCCCATTCATTCCTAAGGGCCAGGAGGCCCATAGGAATGATTGTGAAATACATCTCATTTTGCGATTCGCAATTTGCTAATCGCAAAATGAGAATGATTTCAAGGGTGCAGGGGTGTCTCAAGGACACCCTGCTGTACCCCTGAAATCAGAATTTGTGTGCTTATGGCACACATACATGCCCTATGGGCACGTATGTGCTTCATATGCTACCTTTAAAAATGCAACATTTGGGATTATTTTAAGATTTCGCAAATTACCACCAACTTCAAGTTGGTGGTAATTTGCGATTTCTTAACCCAAAATCGCAAAATTTAAAAGTTTCATACATAGCATTTAAGGAATCTTAAAATTGCGATTCCTTAAATGCTATAGCAAAATAAGGAATCGCAAATTTTTGCGATTCTTTATTTTGCGATTTTTTTAATGCATGTCAAAATATGCAAAAAGACCGTTTACGATTCGCAAAGGCCGAAATTCGGCGAATTTCGGCCTTTGCGAATCGCAAAAGGCTTGATACATCTAGGCCTAGGTTACGACAACTGTCATAAGGGTTGTACCAGGTGGAACTATTCTTAACAGAAGAGCCTTGTGAGGTAGACACTCAACATTAAATGAAATAAAATACCAGTATTTGTAAAGCGCACAGCTACGTCCGAATTTGTGTCCCAGCGCTGGGGACCCTTGGGAAGATTAAGCGAGCTATTGCCCAGTGTCACATGGTGCTGGGCTAACCTGGCGCTGGGGATCGAACCATGAACCCCATAGTCCGGAGTTAGGCACCCTGCCTGCTGCGAAAACACATATTTTCAGCCCTGTCACTGCAGATCATGGGATAGGGGCCCTTGTGACCAGACTGGAACTGATAACGAGTCCAGAACACCTGCACGGAATAGGTAGCTGTTCGGCAGGTATGCCCCTGTTTATGTTTGTGCCTTTGGCTTTGTGTGGCACTATGTGTAGTTTTCAGCAGGTGTGTGTGTGGGTGTGTTCGTATGTATTTACATGTACAACTGAAACTGAAAAACTTGACATGTTTGTTTCTATGTGTGTTTTAGCTGCCTGAAGCTAATGTTTTCACGTTTTTATCGGAGTCTGTGTTCGGCAAATCTGTACAAGAATGTGTGCCTGTTTTTTATAGGTGTGTATGAGTGTATTTGGGTGCTTTTGTGTTGAGTGCCTCTTTATCTCAACTCAGATCTGACCTCTGCAGTGGGCCAAAACACTGAAATGTCTTCTCAGACTTTACAGAGCACAGATACATCAACACCTGGGTTTTATGTGTTATCGAAAAACATATTATATCTCCTCTTTTTGAAAAAAAATGGCCACTAAGCAAAGCAAACTAAATGGTACATGTTTTTTTTCTGCGCAAGCAGCATATATTTCCTTAAACACCAAGAAAAGCCGGCCTGTTTACACATATCAGAACATCATGCTTGAAATGTTCAGCCTTAAAGTCTAAAATGTACACCTCGGCCTTTCTCTCATACAGTCCTTCACACTGCAATAGGTATCTGCCTGTGCCCCCACACACTGCTGGTAAAAGGGGCTTGTGTTCCAGGTGAAAATACCTTTTTCGGTTGCATTCCATGTTTTTTTTTTTGAGAATCACAAGGGTCATTTGTGCAAAGGGACTTTGTACACATGGCTGTATGTACCTACCACCACCAGAAAAACGTGAAATAAAATGACATATATATTTTTTGTTTTCCTTTTTGAATATCACCAGAGATTCCCTCTGAATGATAGGCACACCCACACTCCTAAACACTCAGGAAGCTGGCATTCCCAGAGTTCTGCTTTGTTTCCTGTTTACAGTCTGCAGGTTCCAGAGATGAGGTCCCTATTAGGCTGGTGCTCTGATACTTCTCTGTCTGTCCTCCAACTCCATCTAAAAAGTTCATAATAGACCGTGGAACCCTTGACTGCATCCAAAGGGGATCTGACCCTAGCCATGCCACCGTTGGTGTCGCCGAATTAATGATCTTTACGAGGTTAAAGGCAGTGGCGGCATCTCCGCTATGGCGGAGGAATGTCGCCCCACTACTTTTGATAAGTGCAAAGTAAAGGAAATATAAAATGAAAATAACTTTGAGTTATTATAATTTTATGTTTCTTTTGCGGGTGGACGGGGCTGCTCTGGTCTCGGAGCAGGGAAGGAGGGGTTTGTCCACTCCTAAGTACTCAATGACCATTTGGTCTGCCCTTTCGGCCGCTCAAACCAGTCATACACACTTTCCCCGTTCCCCATGCAGGCTGCACTACAGCCTGAGCGGAGAACATGCCCAGGTCCCCATTCCTTGGCCCTGAACACTAAAAAACAATCACAAAGCTGCATTGTAGCATTGTGATCGGTCTGGGGAGCATGGGTGCTTACCAAACACAATGCTGCATTGCAGCATTGGGATTGGTCTGGGGAGCCTGGATGTTCTTCCTTGCTTCCTGTTCCTCGAATCCCATGAGGAGAGCAGGAGCAGAGACGTGGGACCCGGTGCATGGCAAGTGTATTGGATTATATTTAATTGTATGGTTAATAAAAACCTTTCCAAGAGATAAAAAGAAAGTGAACAACATACAGATAAAATCAAAAATAGATATCACAAGTGCCTATGGCCCTAGTTCTTGTACGTTGTGCAGTAAATAATTAAAAACAATAGACAAAATTCTTTTAAATTAGTTAGGGAGGCAGACAATGCGCCAAGGATGACCGGCTTGCCAAAGACGCTAAAAGCATTGTGCAGTGGCGCATACCACAGTACTTAAAGTGCGATAATCGGCTGAGTGGTGGCGGACAGCAGATGGGTTCTCTTGCTCAAGGTATATCTTGCGCAGTCCGAGAGGCAAGGTGTGATGCAATTCAGACATGTGGCAAGGTCAGCCTGCCTCTTTCATACAGGTGGTCGTGGCCGCCGGCATGGGGGGCAAAGTTTTTGATGTTTGAGAGGAAGATACGTGTATATTTTTTTGCGTATTGCGCAAACCTGCACCCCCGACCCGACCCTCCTATGAGCTGCTGCCCCCACCTCACCACCTGCGAGTCATGTTGGCCACCACTGGTTAAAAGGAAGTGTTTACTCTCTCATTAAAATCACCACCAATTAAAATTCTTCTTTCACACCACCCGTCATTGTGTGTCCCATCACTAGAAAATCAGCACTTCCGGGACCCATGATGCATGCTTGCACTAGGGCCCATGGTGCATGCTTGCACTAGGGCCCCTGGTGCATGCTTGCACTAGGGCCCATGGTGCACGCTTGCGCTAGGGCCCCTGGTGCATGCTTGCGCTAGGGCCCATGGTGCATGCTTGCGCTAGGGCCCATGGTGCATGTGTACGCTAGGGCCCCTGGTGCATGCGTGCGCTAGGGCCCCTGGTGCATGCTTGCGCTAGGGCCCCTGGTGCATGCTTGCGCTAGGGCCCCTGGTGCATGCTTGCGCTAGGGCCCCTGGTGCATGCTTGCGCTAGGGCCCCTGGTGCATGCTTGCGCTAGGGCCCCTGGTGCATGCTTGCGCTAGGGCCCATGGTGCATGCTTGCACAAGGGCCCATGGTGCATGCTCGCGCTAGGGCCCCTGGTGTATGCTCACGCTAGGGCCCCTGGTGTATGCTCACGCTAGGGCCCCTGGTGTATGCTCACGCTAGGGCCCCTGGTGTATGCTCACGCTAGGGCCCCTGGTGTATGCTCACGCTAGGGCTCCTGGTGCATGCTTGCACTAGGGCCAATGGTGCATGCTCGCGCTAGGGCTCCTGGTGCATGCTCGCGCTAGGGCTCCTGGTGCATGCTCGCGCTAGGGCTCCTGGTGCATGCTTGCGCTAGGGCTCCTGGTGCATGCTCGCGCTAGGGCCCATGGTGCATGCTCGCGCTAGGGCCCATGGTGCATGCTTGCGCTAGGGCCCATGGTGCATGCTTGCGCTAGGGCCCATGGTGCATGCTTGCGCTAGGGCCCATGGTGCATGGTGCATGCGTGCGCTAGGGCCCCTGGTGCATGCGTGCGCTAGGGCCCCTGGTGCATGCTTGCACTAGGGCCCCTGGTGCATGCTTGCGCTAGGGCCCCTGGTGCATGCTTGCGCTAGGGCCCCTGGTGCATGCTTGCGCTAGGGCCCCTGGTGCATGCTTGCACAAGGGCCCATGGTGCATGCTCGCGCTAGGGCTCCTGGTGCATGCTCACGCTAGGGCCCCTGGTGTATGCTCATGCTAGGGCCCCTGGTGTATGCTCGTGCTAGGGCTCCTGGTGCATGCTTGCACTAGGGCCAATGGTGCATGCTCGTGCTAGGGCCCATGGTGCATGCTTGCGCTAGGGCTCATGGTGCATGCTTGCGCTAGGGCCCATGGTGCATGCTTGCTCTAGGGCCCATGGTGCATGCTTGCACTAGGGCCCCTGGCATCACTGTTGCCTACACTGCTGAGCACAGGTCCAGTTAAGGGGAAGCGTATGCAACTGCGTGACTAAGCCAGAGGACGGATCACACACAAGCTTTAATCAAAGGGGAAGGGCTTTGACGGTGACAACTGCCCTGAATCGACAGATGTGTGATACAGGTGGCTCTGTGGCATACTCGCCAATTTACACAAAAGCTGTAGTCTTAGGGAAGAGGTCTGTAAACTCTGAGGTCTCGATTTTTCTTAGGAGGGCGAGCCAGGCTCTAGCCAAGTGGAGCTTTTATTATGCCTTCATCTAATTTCTTCATCACTGTAAAAATGCCGAAAACATCCTGTTGTGATCTATCATTACCAGTGTACCTGCTTTATGACGCATCCCTAACATATTTTTGGAACAAAGGCTCCAGGCATTAAGGTACACATCGTTCCAAATTGCATCTGTGCACATGACAGATCGTACCAGTATTATATTTATAAACATAAAACACAAAACATTTTGTAACCAGCAGGTCATGTTGCTCTCCACAAACACCGCTTCATCTTCTCACTTGTCACAGGCCCCCTGAATGATGCTGTCTTCCCAGCATGCTTCACTCCACACGTCCAGTCTGCATTCAAACCGAAGTGCATTTATAAACCAGTCTTCCCAATGGGGAATTTCTGTATTATCTTAGGTATTAAATGGTCCACATTTAGTCAATACGTCTCTAAGGTACTTATGGACTTGGACGCACGCACACACAGACTGTTGGCCCTGGCTTCACATAGCCTCTCCCTGCTGCAGCACTGAGGCCAGTTTGTAGCAGCATGAGGGCAAAGGGGCTGCAACAGGCAATTACTATTTAATGGTGCTATAGCACTGTACTAGTCAAGTTGTGCTACTCCAGCTGTTTCTTCCTAGCAATATTTTTTAGATCTCGCCTAGCGATGCAGCGCATGCACTGTCCCCTTGGCGAGATCTATTGTTGTGGCTTTTTGGGCGGAAGGGGGACAGGAGATATGCATGCGCCCGGACAGGCGATGGGCACGTGTACAGCTCCCGGCATAAAGTATTTCATGTAAAGACCTCGATACTTGTCACAAGGCTCGAAGACTGTTTCCGATGAAACACTGCACAGCGCGTCAGTCCGGGAAGAGCTACTGATAACCAGACACGGGCTGAATCCACATGAATCCGAGATTTCACACTGCGTGAGGATATGATGCTGAAATATTAGAATGTGGATGGAATCTCCCCGTTTTAGTACCTCACTCACTTTAACCTGCAAGAAGCAATGATTCTAATGCTGCTGTGATGAAGTAAAGCCCCTTCCTCACATTTGAACTCTCTGCTTTACATTTAAGCACACAATTCTTGCCCATGAGCAGCAACAAGAGATCATACGATCCAGTAAGTGCGGTGCAGTGCGCTTGAGCCGAGGTATCATCCAGGCTCTTTTCCTGCATAGTATCTATCCACCGGAACAAGTGCTGACCTGGGAGAGTTCCTGCCAGTCTCAACTGTTTGCAAAGGCTCGCTCCACTGCCCTCTGCTGGTGATTCAGAGATATGACACTATTACCGGAGACTGCCTGTCTCAGTCAGAGAGCTCATCGACTGCCTGTCCATTGAGCAGGCCAGGTGTCTAGTAGTAGCACACCGACAGCAGACACCAGCCAGGGCTGTGACCAACTGGAGGTAAACAGTGGGCTATGGTGAAACATGCCAAGACAGCAACGATGCAGAGTTTTGTTACATTATTTAATTATACTCCCATTCCTAAACTAGTTTTCCAGCAAGATAATTAGATTTTGATCCAAAACATGTCCCAACTTTCATACGCATGCTTTTATTTTTGCATCCTTGTGTTGAAAACTTTTTGTGTAAGCACATAATTTAGATCGAATGCATTCAGATGAGTAGGTATTTAGACTGGGAATGGAGTTGGATGGAATAAGAACAAGCATTTTTTTTCCTCAACTGAGGAAAAAAAAGAACGAAGAGGACCTTCTTAAGCTCAAACTAAAAGAACAGGAGCTCCAGACAGCCTCAGTAAATCATTCAAACACTGCAAAAGGAGCTGGATGGGTTACGGGCGGATTACCAAGCAGGCCTGGATAAGGTTCTTAAAGATAAATGGGATACCAGCAAGCTGCAGAACTTCTCGTATGGGGAGAAATGTGGCCGTCTTCTTGCATGGAAATCCTGGGTGGACAGGACCAGAAACCAGATTAACAGTCTATTTCTGTCAAGTATAGGTGCAGTCACCCATGAGGACGCTTTAATTAGAGAGCAGGCCCAATCTTTCTTTCAAACATTGTATACAGCTAATGTCAACTACTGCCCTCAGAGGGCTGATAGCTGGTTAAGTAAAGTACACCTCCCACATTTATCTGAGAGTGACAAAACCTACCTCTCCTCGGACATCAAAGAAGGCGAAATAAGAAGTCAGTTTATGAAAATGGTTAATGGGAAAGCGGCTGGTCCCGATGGACTGCCAGTCGAAGTCTATAGGATAGTTCTGGATCAAATTCTACCCACTCTAACAACTCTTTTTAATAAAATCCTCCAAGGTGATGAGAGGGCCCCCGACTCGTGGGCAGAAGCTACGGTTACCTTAATTTTGAAACAACCAAAGGATCCATCTAAAATCGAGTCCTATAGACCAATTTCTCTTTTAAACACGGACTACAAAGTGTTCGCAGGGGTTTTAACAGCAAGACTGGCCAAAATAATTAAAACCATCATCCTTCAAGACCAGAGGGGCTTCATCCCTGATAGGCAACTCAACAAGTTAACTTTTCAAGCTATCGCAGCAATAGATGTTGCAGCCAGCAAGAAGCTCCCCCTGACATTGGCAGCGGTCGATGCCGCTAAGGCATTCGACCAAGTCGATTGGCTATACTTGTGGAAGGCTCTGGCTGGTTTTGGTTTTCCAAACAACTTTATAACAGCCATAAGATCTTTATATTGCTCACCACGTGCAAAAAGTTTAATCAATGGTTCCCTTACCAACTGGGTAACTATCGCTCGCGGGACCAGACAGGGCTGCCCTTTATCGCCTTTGTTGTTTAATTTATTCATTGAGCCTTTGTTTGTTTGCTTAGATCTGATTTGGTATTTAAAGCTTTTAAGATAGCTGATTTGGAGTTAAAATTTGCGTTATACGCTGATGATCTACTTATGTTCACTCCAAACCCTGGCGATGCCCTTCCCAGATTAGTAGATCTAGATGAGGAGTTCGGAGAGGTCTCAGGATATACCATCAATAGAGATAAAACCGAGATCATAGAGTGGAATCAGGAAATAGGGACAGCGGCACCAAAGACCAAAATGAGATATTTAGGGGTATACTTGGCCCAAAAAATCGAATATATCTGAAAATCAACCTAGATAGGGTCTCTAAAGACATTTGTGCCCTTCTCCAAAGATGGTTATCTCTCCCTTTAAACATCTTTGGGAGAGTAAATTTAATTAAGATGATCATCCTTCCAAAAATAACGTTCCTATTTAATTCTATCCCCTTATCATTTCACTTACCATCCATCAAAAAACTACAGTGCAAACTTGGATCTTTTATTTGGAGCTACAAATCACCAAGAACAGCTTGGAAAAAGCTCAGGAGGACCTTAAAAGCAGGAGGGCTGGCCCTTCCCGACCTAATTGTCTATTGCCACGCTTTTCACTTTAAAAACTTTAGACCACTTGCAGGCAAAACTGATGTATCGTCTCTAGGGTTATTATTTAAAGCACTTCTGCAAGACATACCACAGGGTGAAGCTTATTTTCTTTTTAAGTATGGGGATCCAAAGTTTTTAAAAACATTCAGACTCAAGACTTTAGGGCAGGGGTCTCCAAACCAGTCCTGGAGGTCCGGATCCATGCCAGATTGTTTGGATATCCCAATTGAGATACAAGTGGTAATTTTAAAATTATGGCATGGATCCGGCCCTCCAGGACCGGTTTGGAGACCCCTGCTTTAGGGTCTGCCTCAAGAAACTGGGCATTTATTAGGCAGAGACTGGATATTCCTTACTATGCAGCGCAGGCCCCCATTTGGGAATCCCCAGGAACCCCGACTTGTCTCGACGACCAGCTATCTCGGCCCCTGAGACTGGCAGGGTTAGAATGCTGGGGGGACCTTCAGGAAGATTCGCAGCTTCTAAGCTGGAAGGCCTTATCCAGTTTAACCAGAGGAACACTTACCAGATTTAAATATTACCAGCTGTCTGGATGGTGGTCAATGAGATCATGGAACCTTAATAATCCCAATCCAAAATTCGATCTAATCTTTAAGAGTGGCAGGTGGAAAAAATCAAATCTCATATTGGTATACAGCCATGCTAGATGCTGATAACATCAGTGTCAGAGCTACAAAAACTTTTGGAACAATGCATTAAATCCTGACAGCGAAATCAAGGAAGACCTGTGGACTGACTCTTTCACCATCCTGAAGCAAAACCATCTCTACACTATGTACAGAGCATATATAACTCCCAAAAAATTAGCTAAGTTTTCCAATTTAGAATACTATTGCCAAAGATGCAGACTCCTTGCTGCAGATGATGTACACGTGTTTGCTGTCTGCCCCGAGATAAGAGACTATTGGGTCAAGTCCAGGATGTTTTGAAAGATGTTCTTCAGTCACAGCTGGAAATTACCACTAGAACTATCCTCCTTGGTCTGAGGCATGGCTATAGTTAATGACCCCCACACAAGATTCATTTTTTTATGTTATGCTTCTTGCAAGGCGTTTAATATACAGAGCATGGAAGGATCCAATCCCTCCTACTTTTTCGAATTGTCTAAAACACATCATTCTAACTAGGAAATCTAACATGGCATGCGACCCCCAAGTTTTGTCAAAATCTGGGCGCCCCTTGTGGCTTGGCAAGATAGGTGAAAGCTGAAAAGGTCTTCCTATGATTTATCCTGGGCCCTGTTGGTCTCCTGTATCTCCTAAGTATCACAGGGTGCCAGCTAAAGTGTGAACGGGAGTGGATCGGGAAAGCAGTGGCAACCTGAGGGACCAGGCACGTTCTGTTACGATATCGGTCTTTAACATCAGGACTGGAACAGATTGACCAAATCGGAAGGAGTAGCCTAGTTTCCCTTCAGGAATTTCCAGATTGGTATATGAGGAAAACCCCCCCAAAAAAGGAATAAGAGCAAGCATTTGCAATGCACTAGGTGTCGCATTTTCGTGGGTTTAAGCTACTGGCATTGTAAATGACAATGCCTTTTATTTACGTTTTGAAAACCAAAACATAAATAAAGGGCATTGTCATTTACAATGCCAATAGCTCAAACTGCATAAATGCAAGACATATTGCATTGCAAATGCTTGTTTTTTATAGGCAGCTCAACCAATTTTTTTGACTAGAGCTGTCCTGCTCATAAAACAAGCAGCACGACTTAAAAAACCCAAATTGCTATGGAAACAACATTGGAAATCCAATAATCTCGCATTTACTTGAGCTAGAGCTATTGGCGTTGTAAATGACAATGTCTTTTACCCGTGTGTTATGGAGTGCATTTACGTGGTATGAAGTGGAATTATGTGGGTTAGATTGAAATTGTTAGTTGTGGAATTGTGTACCGTGGAATCATGTGATGTGGACTGGATTTGGGTAGTCGAATTATGTGGATAGTAATTATGTTGTATTGTTTGCACTGGAATTAAGTTGTGGATTGGTATATAGTGGAGTTTAATTATGTGGTGTGCTGTTGAATTTTGTGGCAGTCAGATTTTCCGATGCTTGTTGATTCAGTCCTGGTTTTGGAATCAAGCGGCGGTCGAGCTGCGTCCGGAGAACAAACGAGCAGAGGAGGAGAAAGGAGAAGGGAATCTTCCGGCTGGTCCTGAGCCTTCCGTCAACCTCCGCACCTCGGTAATCTTCGGAATCCATAAGCGGCAGAGGGGTAGAGGGGTTGATCGGTAGAGCTCCGGTAGGCTCCTGCTCCCCTTGTGACCGCCGAAGCCACGACCGAAGCTGCGGCCCTTGCGCACAACAGGCACAAAGGTTAGCGGGACACGGGGTAATATCTAACCAGGGCCAACAGGCCCGCAAGAACGGGGAGGGAGACACGCTGCCCCCTGCTGCACCAAGCCTCCTGCTGTCTTGTTGCAACTTTGGAGGGCACAGGTGCAGGTGCATGGTTCTCTCTCTCTGCCTGGCTAACACCCTCCAGGAGCCACAAGCACCCTCCATCACGGCAGGAGCCACAGTCCCCGCGACCCTTCCTTCGCGGTGAGTGTCTCTCGCAGCCACAGCTGCGTAAAGTCTTGGGCAGGAACCAAATCATCTCTAGTGGGGTAAAAGTACATCTAAGTGGCTAGAGCTTCCACTACAGCCTCAAATAGCTGCCATTATAGCTTCCTGAACTCGGCAGAAGCCGCATTTCAATGGCAATTCAGCGTCAACTATGGCAGGAACCACTAGAATAATTTTTTTAACACGGCTGACGCCGATAATAAATCCTCACTGTGGCAGGAACCGCCGAAAACTTCCCTCTTAACAGGGCAGGAGGCACAGTTGAACAGTGTGGAGCGGAGTGGCAGCAGCAAAGCAGTGGAGTTCAGTGGAGCAGTGGAGCACAGTGGAGTACAGCAGCTCTCCCATCAGCGTTTCCTCCGTCATCACCACTGTAGAATCACCTGGCAACTCTGTCCTTTGTGCCCCTGCTTCCCCCGCTTGCCTTCCATTTTATATATCCTGCGGCACACTACAGGACATAGAGCAGCTGTGGTGAGAGTACCGGAGCAGAGGCCTGTCTGGTGGCCACAGGCAGGAAACAGGACGAATTAGGGGCTGACCGGGGGGGATCACAAGGGGCGCACAAGGTCAATCATTACAGCAACACACCTCTTAAACACAACGTTACATCTGGAAGGGACTGAATACGCTGAATAAGTACCGCAGAGGGAGGACCTGAAAATCCAGTCAGGAAACCAGCCAAACAGCTCCAACCTATTACCAATTTCAATCAATATCAACCGATACTTAACAACTAAGGAAACACAAAATACAAAACAATAGTAATATCAAGTAATCGATCCCCTGTGGCAAGCAAGGAAGCAAACAAATCAAAACAAGTCAATAGATGAGCTAACAACCGAGTACACAAATTATACCACCAATCGAGTACGAATCATCTGGAGGTCGGCCACAATAGTAGGCCTTCAAGAGCGTTATGAGGTCAGGGGAAGTTAGGAAAGCAACAGCCAGCGCCCGAGTAAGACGGTGCGGGACCAACAAGCACAACGCTTTAAACACTACAAACAATTTACTGCTGGCGCAGGAGGAGCCCCCATCAGAAGACCCGATTTGCGAAGGGGCTGACTCAGGAACCAGAAGAATAGAAACAAAGGGTCACCAACCAAAAATGTACACTATATTCTCCTCTCTGAAAGAACCCAGCTCGTTCCTAAGTACCTCAAATAGTAATCTCAAGGGCTTGCCGTTGCCCATGGAGCCCAAGGGGCGCATTCAAAGCTTCGCCACAGGAGGCCAAAAAAGTGAAAAAATTGAAAAATCTGAAAATATGAGACAAGACACAACGAGACATGAGGGTTGATTGGGGCAAGTGCAAGGAAATGGGATGGAGTGCTTGGACAACGGCTCTAGGAGATCACACACCATCAAGGGAAGCCCTGTACAAACCAAAATGCCCAGCAATGGTGACAGAGGGGAGACTCACAATACTAATAACTGTACCACTAACGAAAGGGGTTACCCGCTTGAGCCAAGGACAGTCATTCTGACAAACGTGCAGCCATCTACTACAGCATCAGGGGCTGAGCAAAGCAGTCAAGAACCCACCATTAACAGCAAAACAGACCTATCCAGGATCGATGAGCCAAAAACTTTAAGACGGCCATCAACAGAGGCACCTAGGGCCAGATGTAGGTAATTCATATTTACCGAATCTTAAATACCGAATTTTACCGATTCAGTATTTAAGAGTCGGTAAATATGAAGGGGGGAGATGTAGGTATTACAGATTCTGTAAATACCGAATCGTTAAGATTCGGTATTTACCGAATCTGTAAATACCGAATCGGTATTGCCCATTGATTCCTATGGGCCTTAAAGCCCATAGGAATCAATGGGCAATACCGATTCTGTAATTCCAGAATCGGTAAATACCGAATTTTGCAAGGGTGCAGGGGGTGTCACTTTGACACCCTCTGACACCCCGAAAATAGGCATGTGCGCCATGTGGCACACAGACATGCCCTAAGGGCATGTCTGTCTGTCACATGGCTAGGTGTGCATGCACACATGTGCATGCACACCTGAATTCGGTATTTTAACACCCAATTGGATTGGGTGATAAAATACCGAATTTGTAGGGCCTTTGGGACTCAGAAGAGTCCCACCTACATCTGGGAATTACCGAATCGGTAAAAATACCGATTCGGTATTTTATAGAATCTGTAAATTTACCGATTCGGTAAATTTACAGAATCTGTAAAATCTGCCCCCCTACATCTCAAGATGCCAAATACCGGTCGGAAACGGCCGAATTCGGCCGTTTCCGACCGGTATTTGCCACCTACATCGGGCCCCTAATGTGTTGGATCAAGCAAGATCAAATCCAGGAGTCAAAACCAGCACTCCGGCTGCGGTTACCGCTGCAGAGCAGGACATAGTCCAGGTGAATCAAACAGATTACGACCAAGCGGGAGATGGCAGAGAGCTAGAAAAAGTGCATAAAATAGAGCATACAGAGGAAGCAGAACTGACAGAAGAAATCGAAACATCAGAGCTAAAGCAAGTGTACGATCAAACGGAAATGCTCAAAATAGAAAATACCTCCCAGCTTACAACAGAGGAGTGGGAGAGGCTAGTAGCATCATACTCCCCAGTTATCACTCAGGAGTATGATATCGAACAAGACATCAAACGGGAACCCAACACGATCCCAATTAAAGAAGAGCACTTAAAAAGTTACGAATTACTGTGGTCGTCCTGGCTTAAAACGTTAGTTATCAATAAAGGCTATGCAGTACCATTCGGACAAAATGGATATGCAATTATCCCTCCTAAATTTCCTAGCCATACAAGTAGCAAAAATCGATTACTAGCTGGCAGACATGAATGGTATGATTAAGAGGGTTCGAGCAGAAACAAAAATAGAGCAGCCGAGTTGCGCCTGCTACTCAATTGTGGACAAACTCACAACAATTCCGCAACTCCTGAGGGGCATCCTGTCGGATTTAAAAAAGACAACTGAGAATGCAAGAGAAATTAACTCAGAGATCGCGAACGAGCCAATAAAATCACATGATAGACAGTCAAGAGAACAGCTAGGCATTGTAAATCCACAGAATATAGCAAACAAGCTCAACAGCCTGAGGGGAGAGAGGAGTTAATCAGCCCAAACAGCCCAGAAGACAAAAAAAATAAAAACTAAACCTACGCCGCAGTTGCAGGGAAAGCCTCAATGATGCCTGCCGAAAAACAACAAAGGGAAGGCCCTGCGCAAGTGAACACACAGCCCTGCCACACGCAAGGGCAACGGGGGAAGGTTATAGATATTAACATTCATCAAAGCCCACATAGCGAAAGCATATGGAATGGAAGCAAGGAAAAACCCAGGGAACAAAATAAAAGAGGGTGAAAACAAAAAAGGAAAGGAAGAAAAAAGACCGGGAATATAAAAGCATTCACAGTCTCCGAAACTAGCAGCAGCTAACTTTAAAACCTGCATGCAGGAGCTTGCTGGCTGGATGAATCAGCACTGCCTTAAGCTCAATGGGGCTAAAACGGAGGTGTTAGTGATAGGGGGAGATGGGGCGAGCTGGTCTCATGAATGGTGGCCGCCCTGCCTTGGCTCTCTGCCCATCCCATGCAGTGAGGCCAAGAACCTGGGGGTCTGGGTGGATCCTAAACTCTCGTTTGAGAGTAATGTGGACAAGGTGGTGGGGAAATGCTTTGGGGTTATGAAGACCCTGAATCGCACTCTGGACCTACTGCCTCTGGAGGCCAGACGTATTATGATCCAAGCTCTGGTCACCTCTCGCATGGATTATGCGAATGTGCTGCTACTAGGTACTACGGAGAAGAACTTGAGGAGACTGCAAGTGCTGCAAAATACGGCGGCCCGGTTAGCCCTCAGACTCCCTAAAAGAACAGCATCCAAGCCTACTCTGGCTGCCCTTCATTGGCTGCCTGTAAAGAAAAGAATCCTCTTTAAAGCCCTCCTTCTCTGCTACAGGATAACCTCTGCAGAAGCGCCAGGGTATCTGAAGGATCTGGCCATCCCTTATCGTCCCCAAAGAGCACTTCGCTCGGCGGGTATGGGTCTCCTGACAGTTCCTCGTGTTAGAAAGGCCAGGATGGGAGGCCGCTCCTTTCGGGTGCTGGCTACCACCCAGTGGAATAGCCTCCCACTTGGGATCAGACTGGCCAACAATGAAACCATGTTCCGGAAACTGTTGAAAACACATCTGTTTGCTATGGAGGGATAGATGATCCTCCTCCTTTCTGACTCTTACTCCACAGCGCGGGGACACGCCGTGATGGCGTCACCAGGCGCTTTAGAAATTCCTTTATTATTATTATTATTATTCTTCAAAAAGACAAACACGATCACAGAATAAGAAGAAGAAGAAGAAGAAGCAGAAATAGACAGTCCAACTGCGACTATAAGAACACCACCGGTCAAGGAGACGGTACAAATCACACAAAGGCAGAACTCTAACCACTCAACCCAAAGGGCGGGACTGTCGGAAGATGGAACCAAGGGAGCTTCCCTGAAACAGGGACCCACACCAGCAGATGACATGGAGGAACGAGATGTGCAGGTAGAAGAGCCAATACCCGGCAAGAGATCTGACTGCACACAGGCTGATTCAATCACAGAAGACCTCAAACAACGGGCAGGAGGGAGCCGAAAGAGGCATAATCCTGTTCATTCCTGAATATAAGTCAAGAGGCAGAGGGCACATCCTCAATCGAGGCAACAGTTTACACCTATTATCTACTATCAGCAACCTGACCGACATCAGCTCAAATGACCTAGACGCGGTGGATTTTGCTCTTTACAATCACCTGTCAGACCACAAGGTCACTAAAACAACATGGGCGAGGAATGTTATAGTAATGAGAATTATGGAAACATGCTTTCAAGCATGGGAGATACGCCTAAAAAGACAGGAAAAAATAGGGTATCCTGAACCACTATGCCAGGCATATTATGAGATATACTGACATAGCTCTCAAATCAAACAAAAACCATTGAAAAAGGAAAGTGTCCTGAAGGGGGCTTGAAGTTCTTCAATCTCAAGGCTGGACACTAACTCACAGACCAACAGGCAAGCGCAAGGGTCACTTGGACAAGATGACTGGAATTGGATAGCAAGGACCATTAACACAAGGGTCTCGAAGGCATGACAAAACACTCAATCAAACACCGCAACAAAACAACAATTAAGAATATGTTCCTGGAGCATAAACGGTCTAGGGAACAAAACGGATGACATTCAGCTTTCACTTTATCTCCAAAAATTTGATATAATTGTCCTCCAGGAGACCTGGCTAGATCAACCGCACCAAATTCAGGGCTTTAAATCATATCATCTACCAGCTACAAGAAACGCTAAATATGGTCACCAAAAAGGTGGCCTAACAATATACACAGCTATAAAGAGTTTCAAAGAAATAAAGAACAAAGACGCTGAACAGTCAGGCAATAACAGCATATTTACAATGGAACTGGAGGTATGTGGAAAAGAAGAAAAACAAAAGCTAACACTGATAAATGTATATTTACATCCTCGTGGGATGAATCTACTGACGGAAGAAGTGATAAAAACACTGGCAGAGGAGGCAACATCCAACCTTATAGCAACAGGGGACTTCAATATGTATCTTGGAGGTTCTCAGACAAGGGACTCGCCTCTGGAAGACCAGTTCTTGGTGTGGGATTTACCACAACAGGAGGCAAGCAAATGGGGCAGACAAAATCTGTTGGCAAGGGACAGCATAAAGGACTTAGAACATCTCAACCTGGTAGCTCTAAATGACCGCTTCACAAATGACAGCCCCCCGGTCTAAGGAACCAAAGGCAGGTTCCGCAGGAGCGCCAGGAACCGAAGTCTAACCCAACCCGTCCCTCCTACACCTATTGCGGCTATCAAACACTAGAACGCAATGGTGATCTGGAGGGAAAGGAGGGAACAAAACAAGGTAAGATGGGGAAGAGACACCGGACTTCTTGGACGGATCACTCTCTGGAGGAAGCTGGTGCTAAAAGGAATAGTAAATTAGTACAATACCAAGCAGCAAGCAATTCCTATATTATTCTACAAACATTGCCTATTACCTGGTATAAACAAGGGGTGACCTGGGATTCTAGGTTTCAATCTGCATTCCTAAACGTTCACAGTGTCTAGGTACCACGGGAGGCCTGTTATAAATGAAAGCATGTAACCACAGGGTATGATAAACACCACTGAGTAATGATATGGTTCTGTACTTGTCTTACCCCTGAAAAGCAATGGGCCGAACTGCGTGGTTGAACAACCTAACTTCTAGGATCACAGCTAAAAAGTGTCTGAAAGAGTAGTAAGGATATGCATGAGATCCAACTGAACCTTCACAAAGGAAATGTTAAAATGATAAAGTACGCTACCAGCGCGTTACCGGGTCGTCTTTCCCCTGCACTGTGACGAATGCCAGCATCCAGGAAATCCAGTAAACCAAATGTAGTATAGGGAAACAAACAAAAAGGAACGTCCCACCAGGCGGACCACAAATCCCAGAATCCAACTGTAGGCACCAGCAACCCACAACCCGCAAGGCCGGCCGTCTGACGGAACAGTAGTCCTGCCAAAAGGCGGATCCGCAAGAGTGTAGGCAAGGGGCCCCCACAAGGACTCGGAGAGAAACAGCCGGCAAAGGGGACAATAAGTGAATCAAAAGAAAAAGGGGAGGCTTGGAGTATACCGCAAAGAGGGTAAGGCGGAATACCGAGAGCAAAACCTCTAAACAACGAGGTTCTGGGAAGCACCGCAGCGCTTCAGCCAAAAGCGTGAATAGAATACTTCTGGCCACAAAGAACAAACGGGAAATCAGGCTACAATGTGGATCCGAATCATGGTCCACGACAGGAAACAAAGTGAACGAAACGAGGCGAGGCGGAAGTGACGCGCCACAAGAAGCGACGAGAAACTAGAGCGCGAAGCTCAGAGTAGCGGGAGGTCAGGCTTAAGTTTCCTGCCCGATCCCCTCGCACATGCGTAGTGTAGCGCGGCCATCTGGGACTGCGTGCTCTCCGAATAGCTGGCAGGCGTGACAGTACATCCCCCCCTACGGATCCCCCCACTGGTTTAGGTTTCTTGGGATGTTGTCTATGAAATTGTTTCACTAACCTAGGGGCGTGCACCTGACTAGCTGGTTCCTAGGTACGTTCGTCTACCCCATACCCCCTCCAGTGGATGAGATACTGTAGCCTTTTCTTGACCCTCCTTGAGTCTATGATGGCCTCAACCTCGTATTCCAACTCATCGTTTACTTCTATGGGGGGAGGTGATGATGGTAAAATGGTTCCTGGTTCAAGAGACTTTAGTAATGATACATGAAAAACGGGATGTATCTTCATGGATAAGGGGAGCTCAAGTTTCATGGCCACAGGATTTATGAAACTTCAGTATCTTGTAAGGGCGAATATATCGGGGTTTGAACTTACAGGTCCCCTTCATATTGATGTGCTTGGGTGACAACCATACCTCATCCCCTTCTTTATATATAGGCTCCTGACGTCTGTGGAGGTCTGCTCCCTTCTTGTATCTCCTCTTAGCCTGTTCTAAGTTGTCTTGTGTGAGTGAGTGATTCCGTTGGATCTCCTGCACCAATTAACCAGCAGCGGGTGTGGAGCAAAGGGGAGCAGATGTCGCTGAATAAGATGAACCAGGGAGGATACGAGGGTGAAAACCATAAGTACAGAAAAAGAGTGTGAAATCGGTAGATGCATGATGACTGTTATACGCCATCTCCGCCAACCAAACCAACTCATCCCATTCCTTCAAGGATTGTAAAGCCTGGCATCTAATATACTGCTCGAAACACTGATTAACTCTCTCCGTCTGGCCATCTGTCTGTGGATGGTGACTAGAAGAGAGTCTTACAAAGAGCACATAGGCCCTGCCAGAATTGGGACCAAATTGGGTGCCCCTATACGTGATTAACACTGAAGGGAGTCCATGTAACCTAACCACCTGTTTCAAAAATACAGAAGCTAAGGTTTTTGCAGTAGGGAGTCCTGTCAAGGGTATAAAATGAGCCAGTTTGGAGAATGTATCCACTACAACCAGCAGTGCATTATTTCCTTTAGCCGTGAGTGGTAAATCTACAATGAAGTCTAAAGAGACGGTGTGCCAAGGACTCGGGGGTGTTGGTAGTGGAAGTAACAATCCTATGGGGTTCTGATGGGAAACCTTACTCTGTGCACAGATGTAACAAGTCTGTATGTGTTTCTTTGTGTCTTTACCCATTCCTGGCCACCAAAAATAACTCTTTAAGGATTCAATAGTTTTCTTGTAACCCGGATGCCCCGCTAATGGATGGGAATGACACCAATGAAGAGCCTGACCTTGTAATTCCGTAGAGGGGAGAACTAATCCACACTCCACATAGTAGAATCCTCCCACCTTGATAGCTTCATGTGTCTGAGTAATTAGCTTCATTGTCTCTGACTCTTGTTCCTTTCTCACCTTGTCTAGAAAATCCTCTTCTGAACTAACCCCCCCGATGAACCTTTCTGGGGCTATAATGGGAGGAGGTGTACTACTCTCTTTGACAGGATCATAGCCTAAGCGGGATAAAGCATCTGCCTTTCCATTCTTTTGCCCTGCTCGATATATGATCATGAAATCGAATTCGCTAAAGAATTGGGTCCACCTTAGCTGTCGCATGGACAGTGCCCTAGCAGACTTCAGAAATTGAAGATTACGGTTGTCTGTTAACACGGTCACTGTGTGATTAGCACCTAATAGATATTGCCGCCATTCTTCAAAGGCTTTTTTGATGGCCAACAATTCCTTATCTCCAGTGCAGTAGTTCATCTCAGCTGGGTTCAGCTTCCGTGAGAAAAAAGCCAACGGATGATAAACACCTGTCTCGGGGTCAGTTTGGGAACGGACACCTCCAACAGCCACTTCTGAAGCGTCTGCCTCCACCAAATATGGATTTGTTGGATTAGGATGACGCAAAATGGGGGCTTGCGTGAAGTCAGCCTTCAATGTAGTAAATGCTAAGTCAGCGGCTGAGGACCAATGAAAAGGGACTCCCTTCTTTAGCAGAGCTGTGATCGGCACCACCACTTTGGAAAAACTATCAATAAAACGGCGATAGAAGTTAGCAAAGCCTAAAAGACTTTGAACCTCTCTAACACATCATGGTGTGGGCCATTGATGGATAGCCTCCACCTTTTGTGGGTCCATACGTAATCCTGTGGATGATACAAGAAAACCTAGAAAAGCAACTTCAGTGACGTGAAACAAGCATTTTTCAAGCTTACAGTACAGATTATTCTCCTTTAATCTTTCCGGAACTGTTCGGACATGTCTTTTATGCTCAGCTACAGACGAAGAAAAGATGAGCAAATCGTCAATGTAGGCGATACCATAATCATCTAGCACTTCCCTTAAGACTTCATTAACAAAGAAAAGCCGCAGGGGCATTGCAAAGCCCAAAGGGCATTACTAGATACTCATATAGTCCGAACTTGGTACAGAAGGCCGTCTTCCATTCATCCCCCTCCTTGACTCTCACCAGATGGTAAGCCCCCTAAGGTCTAGCTTGGTGAAGATGGTAGCGTTCTTTATTCTCTCAAGGAGGGAGGAAATCAGGGAAAGAGGGTACCTGTTCTTAATCGTGATGTTGTTCAATGCTCTATAATCAATACAGCATCTTAAACCACCCTCCCTCTTTTACATGATCTTTTAATAATCGTATTTTGTTTTTCCCCCGGTCCAATGATTACACAGCTGTGGTTTACCCAACCCGTAAAGCCCTTTTCCGGCTGGAGATTCGGAAACGAATGGCTGTACTTCCCTCTTGTACGTAACCTTTATTTTACGATCTTCCTGGATTCATTGGTGTTAATCCCTGTGGAAACGTCATATCTGAGGGATATTGGTTGTCTGTCTCACCTAATCCCTGCCAGTTCTATAACTGTGACAGTTTTGCGGTGGTTACACTGGAAACCATGGTGGAAAATGAGGACCAAAAAAAATAAAAAAAATAACCGTATTTATAAAAATGGCGGCACCAGATCATTTGGTATTTCATGTATTGCATGTTACTGATTGCAATGGTTTTAATTAACTGAGCAATACATTTTACTACTTACTACTTGTAATGATGTGTAATTCTTTAGTGTGAATTGGATGTATGTGGTGCGTTGTATAATTGTGTTGTTGAGTTGAATTATGTGACTTGGTGTCAAATTATGTGGTGTAGAATGAAAATGTGTGGAGTTGAATTCTGTGCCGTGGAACTGTGTAGCGTTGAGTGAAATTATGCTGATTGGAATTATGTGGCATGGTGTGGAGTGTATTTATGTGGTTTGTTGCTATCTGACAGAGTGATTTTGTGTGGAGTGTATTTATGTGGTATTGAGTAGGGTGTAACGATGTAGAGTTGAATTATGTTGCATTGAGTCGGATTATGTGGAGTGTAATTGTTTTGGCTGGTGTTGAATTATGTGGCGGTGAACCAGGTGGTGTGAAATTGTGTCACACTCAACATCCAGGTATGCTAAACAGAATGAAAATTTGAAGGTGCTCTCATATACCATAGAGGTGGGCGAGGCACTTAAAGCTTGAGAGCTACTAAAAGTTCCAAAGCCACTGAAAAACTTGAGTCAGGCTTAGCTAGTGCTTCTTATTTAACATCAAGTCCAGAAGAATCTGAGCTTTTATGTGCCTTCTCCTGCTATCCAAGCCTTACCCTTACGGGCTATGAGTTAAAATCATCAATACATTAGCATTTGAGATACAATGGAGAGACAAATAGCTAACCTTTTAGTGAATGGCTTGTTCAAATTTAAACCAGAACAAGTCCCTTGTTCAACACCATATCTCTTGCAAGCGAGAGCGCATGTGCTGACGCAGGTGAGACCTAAAATTTAGCAAAATGAAATAGCAACTCCGTTAAAGTCTCTCTTGCCTTATTTTATACCAAAAAATGCTACCTGGAAACTAATTTCCAACATGATCAGGAAATTCATGGTCTTATTTGCCAGTTCGGTTTGAAACAACACTTGGAATGTTTATGTATACCTACAAAGTTATAATGTTGTGCCTGCTCACCAACAATGACATTCTTTGCACTTTTGAGAACATCCATTTCCCCAACCTTAATTTCAAAATATGTCAATGTTTAACATCGTTCTGCCTTTCGGAATATGCAAAGTGTTAAATTACATTTACAAACCCCAGTGTTCACAGAAATGGATTACTTGAATTGGGTTATGTAACTTTCACATAGAGATCACTCGTTTTGGGCTGCAAGCTTAACCTTGGTGCATATAAGATACAACATGCTTGAATTAAAAGGGCGATTTAAAAAAAAACCTGTCATAACACTTTACGCCTCAAAGGAGTTTATGGAACCTGGCCAGGGCATGTTATATTAATCACCTCTTCACCACATGCCAGTCTAAACATCCTCATGGTATGTGCGGTGCAGAAATGTTTTGTAGGGTCCATGTTATTTCAGAGAGTTGCCCTAGGTGGGACTGACATTTACAGCAAGGAGACCGTATGAGAATTGGAACTGAAGAATGGGAGTGTGGTACTCAATGGCAAGTCCTGAAACCCCTGAAACACTCCTCACTCGTGGCTCTTCTTGCGTATTCACAGAGACCGAAATCAGATCTCCAGATGCCTTTGCCACACCAGTAAGTGCCACAAAACCAGTGAAGGGTACATTAAAGACAGAGGGAAAAACAGGATGAAGCTGGAGTGACAGAGTGATATGGGTCTGAGTAGGGAGAAAGGACATCGGGGAATCAAGGGACGTGAGGAAAATGTGCACAGAAGGAAAAGGGGGCTAAGAGGAGTGAAAACAGAGTGAAGCTGAGGGGAAAGGGTGCAAAAAGCATGGCAAAGATAAAAACACAGGTAGAAAGTACTAGGAGGAAGATAGGAGGCAAAAAGGTGGGAGGGAGAGACCCAACTGTGGCTGAGTGAATGCAAAAATGAGGGCAGAGAAATATTTTAAAGGGGAGGTGGGAGGAAAAGGGATGCAGAGAAGACAAAAGGAAGAAGAGACAAAAGAAGGCATGGGGTAAAAGAAGCTGGAAAAATTGAACATTTGTGGAGAGGGGGAAATAGCATGGGTGTAACACAGGCCCCCACAGCCCCTGCGGTGTGGGGGGCCCAAGCTCCAGGGGGCCCCCTCGGCACTGCACTCTGGTCAGAGAGATCCTGATTGAGCCGGGATTGTGCAGGGAGAACCCCTCAATTTTCGTTACGCCAGTGGGAAATAGAGAATGGTCATAAGATGCAGAAAAGTAGCAGAGAGGGGGGAAAAATGGGCGCAACTTCGGCAAACGGGGGCAGGGGCAAATGAGGCAGTAAGAAGGAAGAGATGACAGAGAGGAGGTAGTATATAAAGTTTGGGAGAAAAAGAGGAGGGCATAGAGAATGCAGCAATGTGCGATGCCATAACATTGTTTACAGCAAATGTTAAAAAGAAGAGGAAGGAAACCACAGGCAAGAAAAGCAACAAAAAGGAGCCCTGCCTTTGGCCAAGCCTGGCGCGTTGGTGTACATACATGCATGCCGTTTTACTTACACAAAGGCACGTGGTTCTCACAAGCCAACTTGGAGTTCACGCTGCTCTCTGCTTATCCCGTATTGTCTATCACACTCGGGCACAACCGTATAGTTGTCTAACACAACTGTTTACTAACCCAAACATTTTAGAGGCGCTTGTTCTTTAGTTTACCAACCTTTGTTTGTGTGAGGAGCTTGTATTTTTTCTTAAAAATACACAACAGGAACCCCAAACACTGAGGTTGCATGTCACACAGAATATCCATATCTGATCCCCTCCCTGTCACCTCAAGGCCAAAGAGCAGCAGGAGGAACAACTGCCCAGGGCGTGAAGTGACAGCCGTTGCTGCCCTCAGACCTCTCTGCAGCAGTCAGATCTCTTCACCTGCACAGCAATATCAGATTCCAAGCTCTGTGAACTCAATCAAGGCATCCACACCCATTCTACAGTGCTTGCAGGTTGACGAGCAGACGCTGGACAAGAAATAAAGGCAAACTTCCATAATAAGACTTTCTTACCTGCTGCAACATGTGTTTTTATCAAAACTTGTATAGTCCCTTAACTCAGGATAGACGGGACTGCTCCTCTAAAGAATGACTGGGTTTGGAGTGTCGCCTGTAAAGTGCTACAAAAGTAGTTTTAGTGAAAAGAAATAACTCTGACTGCACCAAATCTCTCTCCCAACCTTATCCTCACACAGGTGCATCGCGCAAGAAATCACTGTCCACACTTCTTCTAGGAGCAAGAAAGGCTACTTGATTTTAAGACAGGTGCATAATACATTTCTTGAACACATTAATTATTTATTTCATAAAATTCAAATCTTCACAGCATGCCTAAACATCCCTACCTAACTGAACCCGAAACTAACTCTAAATGAATACCCCCTGGATTACCCAATGAGCTACCCTTCAGGATGGCCAACCCGCTCCAGGCTGCCCACCCCACTAGCAGAAACCGCCTCCTAAAAGAACCAAGACACCTGTCCTAAAAGTGGCAAGGCCCGAAGACCAGAGCAGCGCCTAGAGCACTGCAAAGTAAAACCTAACTATAGAAAAGGGGGAGGGTGGGTGGGGCAAAAAGAACCTCCCTTCCCTTGCCTCCCGCTACGCACTTCCCAATCGCCTGCCTAACAGCCCTTTTATTAACTCTCCTAATCAACCCCACCTGCTCTTCCCAGATTGCTCACGCGAACGCACCCAGGGAAAGACCAGCTCGCGCCTGGCTCTCCCTGGGTCCCCCCTCGCGCAAGAAATCACTGTCCACACTTCTTCTAGGAGCAAGAAAGGCCACTTTATTTTAAGACAGGTGCATAATACATTTCTTGAACACATTAATTATTTATTTCATAAAATTCAAATCTTCACAGCATGCCTAAACATCCCTACCTTACTGAACCCGAAACTAACTCTAAACGAATACCCCCTGGATTACCCAATGAGCTACCCTTCAGGATGGCCAACCCGCTCCAGGCTGCCCACCCCACTAGCAAAAACCGCCACCCAGGAAAACTTTTAGCGTTTTCCTGCCCGACTCAAAGACAAGGAGGAAGGAGCACACCACAACTGCACCTGAAGTACTTTAGCTATCAAGTCCCGTAGCTCTTAAAGGTAAAATGAAAGGCCCAATTTGGACAGGTGGACACCGTCCTCACAGAATAAATGCATCAGTGAAACTTGCAAATGATGACGAGCCAAACTGTATATACATAAATGGTTACAAAAAAGTCTCATGGCTCGATTCACTTTGCGTCTGGCTTTCTCCATGGCTGAATAACTCCTCGCCCCATTCCATGTCAGTCGAGGCACAAACTCAGTCCCTATCACCATGGTGCTCACCCATGTGGTCTTGATGACGTCGAGATCCTGTTTCATTAACTTTAGCAAAGTCAAACCTGATAGAGAAACTAAGTCGTTTTCCCCAAGGTGCAATACCAATAGATCCGGTGGGCCCCCCCAACCCCCTGAAACCAGAGAAGCCAAGGCGGGAAAGAGGCCGCCCCAACGCATGCCCCCTGTGCCATGCCAGGAAACTTCATGTGTCAGACTGCTTAAACCAAGCGATCTACCACAAAGCTGACTTGCAGCGGCTACAGCAGCCCTTTTAACAAAAGAGTGACCAAGAATCCACACCCTCCTTTTTGCTCCAGCGACCGAGTGCCAAGGACCTAGGAGAAAAAGAAATGTTAGGCAAAGCAAAGGCGATCTACTTTCTCACATACTTCTCACAACATCTCGAGCGCCAACGCCCAATACGACGAATTTGGGACCAATCCCACCCCAACCTGGTGGCCTCTGTCGCTGCCCCAATCCTGAAGGAATGGGTACCGAATTGAGAAGGATCCCGCCCCAGACCCAACAAAACCTTGCGAAGGACCGCCAACAACTGAGAAACAATAATGGGGCTACCATCAGCATGACAAAAAATTGCCCCCGGAGCAAAGTGAGGGGATGATACAAAAACCTCCCATTCCCCAACAGGGCAGCAAGAAGACACACCGCTCCTCCCCAAAAACACCCACTTACCCCTCCCCATCTGATCAGTCTTGGACATACGCAACCACATACGCACCCTGTCATGCTCCACCACCACCTCACTGCTGGTCATACCCACTCTATCCCTCAAATCCAGCAGTTCAGAAGCCCGAAACGCCTCAAAGAAAAACCACACAAAACACAAACGAAATTTCTGACACTCAAATGCATCATAACAGCACACCTCCAATTGTGATAAAAGCAGCTGAAGCAAATCAAAGGTCACCGGCTGCCGTAACCTCTGAGCACCAGCCTGAAGCCTACCCAACCCTTTTAAAACTTTCCGAACCAACACCCCCCCAACAGGATCCCTCCCCCACCAAAGCTGACCGTAAAAAGATACCCCAGCCAACTTGCCCGAAATGGTCGGGTGAGAGAGGCCTTTTTCCGCCAAATGCAAAACAAACTGCAATAAGAATTGTTCATCAGATAACCCAGCCCGTGCTGTACCCGCTATCTCCTCACCAAACTGCAAAAACTTGTGCCAGGCCTTCAAATAACTCCGACGTGTGGAGGCAGCCACTGAATTCTCGACCAAATGTTGGACCCTCAATCCCCCAATGCCCATACGTACTGTGGGATCGCCGTCAGTTCTAGGTCCGTCCCGGGAGCCAATTTGCGGAATTCTGACCACTGAAAGCGAGACAAAGAATCAGCGATGCAATTAGTGGCTCCTGGAACATGCCTAGCTTTAAAGACAATATTCAGTTGTAAACACCGCAACATGAAAGCTCGCAAGAGCTTCAACACACGCAAATCACGGGCCCTCTGCTTGTTAACGAGGTCCACCACTGCCATATTGTCCACGTGGAACAATACAGAACGATTCTGAAACTCCTCCCCCCAGATGTACAGAGCGACCAACAACGGGAAGAGCTCCAAAAAAGCAATGCTGCGACCCTGTTCCCGCCAATGCACTGGCCAGCCAGCCGCGCACCAACGTCCTTCCCAAAAGATGCCGAAGCCATTAGCTCTAGATGCATCCGTGAAAAGCTGCACTTGCCAGACAATGTCCTCATCTGCAAAAAAACAAGGACACGCCGTTGAAATCATGCAGGAAACGCAACCAGATACTCAAATCGGCACGGACAGCTGTTGTAACGCGCACCCGATGATGAGGAAGGCTGGCGCCGGACATCGAGAGGCCCAGACGTCTACAAAACGTCCTACCCGCCCGAACAACCCGACACGCAAAATTCAGATACCCCAAAAGCTTCTGAACCTTCCAATTTGCGTTCACCCAACACCAACCTGATGAAATCAGACATCTCCCGCACTTTATCAGCAGGCAAGCGTGCCATCATAGCCAGGGTATCGATTTCAATCCCCAGAAAAGTCAGAGATGTACACGGACCATCGGTCTTATCCGGCGCCAAAGGAACACCCAGCTCCTTGGACATAGCCTGGAAGATTTCCAAAGCTAACTGACACTGCCCAGACTGACCCTCACCAATGAAAAGAAAGTCATCAAGGTAATGACATACCAGGGCGTGGCCGCTGACGAAAGTGAAGCCCCACTGCAGAAACGTACTGAAGGTTTCGAATAGGGCACAGGACACCGAGCAGCCCATCGGCAACACCTTATCTACATAGAAACAGCCACCAAAATGCATACCCAAGAGACCAAAATCCCAAGGATGAATGGGCAGAAGCCGGAAAGCCGACTGAATGTCACTCTTCGCCAGCAAGGCACCAATACCCGCTGTGCGAACGAGCCGCAAGGCGTCGTCCACGGAAGCATATGTCACTGTAGAATCAGCCGGGTCAATGAAATCGTTGATGGAGGCACCCTCAGGCCAAGACAGATGATGAATGAGGCGAAACTCCCCAGCCGCCTTTTTTGGTACCACACCCAGCGGAGAGACTATCAAATCAGGGATAGGACAGCTAAGAAAAGGACCAGCAATCCTGCCCGCTGCAAGCTCAGCATCCAAATTCTTCTGCACCACCTGGGGGCATTCCTTCGCCGACTTTAGATTGTCAGACCACCTACCCAACCGGGGGCCCTGGTACCCAATCCTGAAACCAATTCTGAAACCCCAGGACAAAATCTTAGCAGCCTCAAAATCAGGATAGTCCACCAACCACAAATCAAGGACGTCCAGTTTAATAGGAGTAGGATCCCTTAGATACAAAGTGCGAAGGTTGTCCCCTGCCCCCGGAACCCCTCCCTTGGTCTCCAAAACGCTGTCCGGAAAAACACTGGGTGAGAGCATGTCGCCCCCCGCACTGCGCGCACTCATGCTTATATCTGCATGCTGGCCGGTTACACGAACCCCTGTTAAAATGCCAGCACACGCCAGATGAGGAGGACTGCCCTCTGCCCCAAACCCCCGCCCCGGAAAGAGCGGGGTGAAATGGAAAGGGCCGATAATGCACCGGCTGGCCGCTAGCCGTGTGGGTCGTAGCAGGCAGGTGAGCAGACGCCATCCACTGGAGCCACAATTCCGCATCAACCTCACCCCAGGAACGCTCAGGGAAAACACTCATACGGGCCCGGAACTCCTCGTCGTACGACAGCCAGGCAAAGCCTCCAAAATAAATATGAGCTTTAAGTATGACATCAGCATATTTAAACATTTCGACCGCCTTACTCGGATGACGCTGGCAATGAACGCTGGCATAAATTAAAAAGGCCGATGTCCAGTTCTCAATAGACTTCGGTACTCGAGGCCTCCGAGCCATCTCCAATTCCTCCTCCTTCGACCCTTCCTTAGCTTGGACATCTCTATGGAGAAGCCGAAACACATCCACATATTCACCACTCCAGATGCGAGTTTTAGTTTTCTCAGACAAATGAGACCCCAAAGGCATCCCCACCCCAGAATAAGGCAATCGTTTAGGCAGGATACTATCCTCCGTAACAGGTTTTGTAGCAGCCACCCCACCCCCAATTGTAGAAACTTCCCCTGTAGTTTGCACATTGGAAACATTCAAACTCACCGGCCGCTCAAGCCGCGGTGCCAGAGCGACTCGCTCACCAATAACCCCATCACCCGTACCAATTGATCTGGTACGCTTAGCCGGGAGACTCTCCCCTGGTTTCCAAACAGCCCACCATCCATCCTTACCTCTTGGCAACTGTGCCGACTTCTGCTGAAAATCAACATGAACCCCTTGAGATGGTCTACTCCTCGCTGCCTCACGTACCGCTGCGTGGTCCGCACATGACTCCTGCAATATACGAGAAACAGGGAGTTGCCCCAGCCCACCCCGTTGGGCCCGTGCTGCCAAAAGCCCAACATCCTTATCCCTCAATTCCCCTTCTTCCAAATCATCATCTTGTATATCCAAATGTAAAGCATCTCCAGAAAATGAAACTTGTGCACTGCCACTTGGCAGAGCCCCATCGCCAATTCCCCCATCATAAAACTGCCAATCAATGTCATTAAAGCGCCGCGCGCGCAAAGCTGCAGAAGAGAGATCCGCTCCAGATAACTCTCCTGTGATCCCACCACTGGAAACAGCCGTAGGGACAGTTCCCAAGCCCGTAGAACCAGTCAACAGCCGCCCAGCTGGAGTTGCAACATGAAAACTGCGGCCGCTCAAGCCAGGCAGTAAAGAACCAGCAAGAGTGCCACCCCCCACAGAGCCAAGGGAAACACCCACCGAAGACCCAGCAACAGGCGCAAACCCAGAGCCACCACCTGACCCGTCCGCCAAACCACCCTGGGAAACACCGGGCATCTCATGAGAAGCCGGGAACAACACCTGGTTGGAAGCAGGGGGTGCCCCCTCAAGGTCCAAACCCAACCCACCAGAAGCCAGTGACTGCTGTGAAGCAGAAGGAAGGCCAACATACCCAGGAGCCGTGGACCTGGGGGCCAGGGGGGGTGGAGAGGGGGACACATCACCTAAGTGGACAAATTCAGTGGCCGAGGGGGCCCTCGGGGGGGGGGAAAAAACAGGCAACTCAGCAGGGGGGGGCCCAAAATCTGGGCAGCCCTGAACCACAACACTGGGTAAAGGGGGGTGGGCTGGTCCCAGCACAGGGGTGGCAGGAGACAGCAGGTAACACTGCCCATTAACCCACAAATAGGGCGAAGCCCCATCAGGCAACACAGTCACAGGGGGGTGACCCCCGGGCACAGGGGCAGTAAAATGGGCCCGGGGGAGGCTCTGAGTATCGAGGCTCCTCCCCCGCTTAGCCCCAGGACACACAGAAGGCTTCTTTGCCTAGCCAGGAGGGGGACCGCCCAAGCGCTGGGCCTGCCGACCCACAGAGCGCCCCCGCCTCCCCCCGGGCACCCCACGCAAGCCAGCATTCCCCAATGGTAACAAACATACCTGCTGGTGGGCAAAAACCACCGCAATGGAGCGCACACCGCTAGCCCCTCCTCCGGATCGCCCCTCGGGATTCCGGTACTTGTAGTTCAGTAGTGGATCACCCAGGTGGGTGCAAGTCGGTACTTGTTGGACTGATGAATCTCTAGACCCGATACACGTCCCGGGTCTTTGGGTATCGCCCGAAACATGGCTCGGGTTTCGGGATAACTTCCCTCATCAGTAGAGAAAATGGTTTAGGGGTGGAGGAGAAGGCCGCCAAACAACAGTCAATGGCCTCGATGCCCGAACCGGCACGCAGGGCAGCATCCAGGAGCCCGTCGGCTCAAAGCTCAAGGGAGCCAATTAGTAAAAACCACCGCAATGGAGCGCACACCGCTAGCCCCTCCTCCGGATCGCCCCTCGGGATTCCGGTACTTGTAGTTCAGTAGTGGATCACCCAGGTGGGTGCAAGTCGGTACTTGTTGGACTGATGAATCTCTAGACCCGATACACGTCCCGGGTCTTTGGGTATCGCCCGAGACATGGCTCGGGTTTCGGGATAACTTCCCTCATCAGTAGAGAAAATGGTTTAGGGGTGGAGGAGAAGGCCGCCAAACAACAGTCAATGGCCTCGATGCCCGAACCGGCACGCAGGGCAGCATCCAGGAGCCCGTCGGCTCAAAGCTCAAGGGAGCCAATTAGTAAAAACCACCGCAATGGAGCGCACACCGCTAGCCCCTCCTCCGGATCGCCCCTCGGGATTCCGGTACTTGTAGTTCAGTAGTGGATCACCCAGGTGGGTGCAAGTCGGTACTTGTTGGACTGATGAATCTCTAGACCCGATACACGTCCCGGGTCTTTGGGTATCGCCCGAGACATGGCTCGGGTTTCGGGATAACTTCCCTCATCAGTAGAGAAAATGGTTTAGGGGTGGAGGAGAAGGCCGCCAAACAACAGTCAATGGCCGCGATGCCCGAACCGGCACGCAGGGCAGCATCCAGGAGCCCGTCGGCTCAAAGCTCAAGGGAGCCAATTAGTAAAAACCACCGCAATGGAGCGCACACCGCTAGCCCCTCCTCCGGATCGCCCCTCGGGATTCCGGTACTTGTAGTTCAGTAGTGGATCACCCAGGTGGGTGCAAGTCGGTACTTGTTGGACTGATGAATCTCTAGACCCGATACACGTCCCGGGTCTTTGGGTATCGCCCGAGACATGGCTCGGGTTTCGGGATAACTTCCCTCATCAGTAGAGAAAATGGTTTAGGGGTGGAGGAGAAGGCCGCCAAACAACAGTCAATAGCCTCGATGCCCGAACCGGCACGCAGGGCAGCATCCAGGAGCCCGTCGGCTCAAAGCTCAAGGGAGCCAATTAGTAAAAACCACCGCAATGGAGCGCACACCGCTAGCCCCTCCTCCGGATCGCCCCTCGGGATTCCGGTACTTGTAGTTCAGTAGTGGATCACCCAGGTGGGTGCAAGTCGGTACTTGTTGGACTGATGAATCTCTAGACCCGATACACGTCCCGGGTCTTTGGGTATCGCCCGAGACATGGCTCGGGTTTCGGGATAACTTCCCTCATCAGTAGAGAAAATGGTTTAGGGGTGGAGGAGAAGGCCGCCAAACAACAGTCAATGGCCTCGATGCCCGAACCGGCACGCAGGGCAGCATCCAGGAGCCCGTCGGCTCAAAGCTCAAGGGAGCCAATTAGTAAAAACCACCGCAATGGAGCGCACACCGCTAGCCCCTCCTCCGGATCGCCCCTCGGGATTCCGGTACTTGTAGTTCAGTAGTGGATCACCCAGGTGGGTGCAAGTCGGTACTTGTTGGACTGATGAATCTCTAGACCCGATACACGTCCCGGGTCTTTGGGTATCGCCCGAGACATGGCTCGGGTTTCGGGATAACTTCCCTCATCAGTAGAGAAAATGGTACCGACTTGCACCCACCTGGGTGATCCACTACTGAACTACAAGTACCAGAATCCCGAGGGGCGATCCGGAGGAGGGGCTAGCGGTGTGCGCTCCATTGCGGTGGTTTTTACTAATTGGCTCCCTTGAGCTTTGAGCCGACGGGCTCCTGGATGCTGCCCTGCGTGCCGGTTCGGGCATCGAGGCCATTGACTGTTGTTTGGCGGCCTTCTCTTCCACCCCTAAACCATGTTCTCTACTGATGAGGGAAGTTATCCCGAAACCCGAGCCATGTCTCGGGCGATACCCAAAAACCCGGGACATGTATCGGGTCTAGAGATTCATCAGTCTAACAAGTACCGACTTGCACCCACCTGGGTGATCCACTACTGAACTACAAGTACCAGAATCCCGAGGGGCGATCCGGAGGAGGGGCTAGCGGTGTGCGCTCCATTGCGGTGGTTTATACCTGCTGGTGGGCGCCCGGGTCAACCGGTGGGGGCCCGAGGCTGCGGGAACCGGAGCCGGCAGCGGCAAAACTGCCGGCATGGCAGCCTCTCCGTCCTCTTCTTCCGGGTCGGGTGACAAGCAAGCAGTCACCGCCCACGACACGCCCTCGGCAGCCTTGTGAGGGGGGCGGGCCAACCCCACCCACGCCTCCGCCGGCACGCCGGGCCGCAGAAGGTCCTCGTGCCCGGCAGCGCAAAGCAACTTGACAGCCCTTCGAACCTCCGACGCCTCCTCCATGGCCCACCGGACAGGTCAACAAATAGCGATGCTATCAAAAAGAACCTCCCTTCCCTTGCCTCCCGCTACGCACTTCCCAACCGCCTGCCTAACAGCCCTTTTATTAACTCCCCTAATCAACCCCACCTGCTCTTCCCAGATTGCTCGCGCGAACGCACCCAGGGAAAGACCAGCTCGCGCCTGGCTCTCCCTGGGTCCCCCCTTCTTAGGGTCATTTCCAGTAAACCTCTTCTGCAGTGGGAAAGACTCCCTTTGAGCAGAGAAATGGATTCTGGGTATTAGTTTGGGCAGGCAAACAGCAGGATATTTAACGGATTGTCAGAGCAAAGGAAACGGCTGAGCAGCCAGAATGTGCAAGAGAAACACACACACACACCTGACGCGCATCATTATTGGCCCCTGTTCTTCATTTGAGCCCGCTTTATGGACCTTCAACGATCAACTGAAAGGGAACACGCAAGTGGGTTCCTGCTTTGGCCCCACGGGAACTAGCAAGCAGGGCCGGACTGGGAACCAAAACCGGCCATGGCAAAGTGCTCGGCCGGCCTCCCCCTCCCCCCAGGGGGGGGATTGGGGTGCGACCGTGCTCTTTGCTTGGGACGGTTTTCGGCCGATTTTGTTACAGGGCCGTTTTTGCAGCTATGCTGCAAAAAACGGCCCTGTAGCAAAAACGCCCCCCTGGGGCCCAAAACCGGCCCCGGCCCCCGCCCACGCGGCCGACCGGGGGATTGCCCGGTGCCCGCAACAGCCAGTCCGGGCCTGCTAGCAAGTGCACGTCTCGATCAGGGCTCTGGAGTCAGTCCCAGCTTTGGCGGGGGGGGGGGGCGACTGGCGCGTGTGCGATGCAATGGGAGCACTGATCGTAACAAAAGCATGCCGAACTGTGTAGTAGTCTGTGTTTGTTTGGAATATCTCTGGCACAGAACCTCACTGCATGAGGGTTCTGCACCAGGAGTTCCAATTTAGTCAGTTGCTGTTCTCTGGTGAGCTCTGCTGCTGCTCTGCTTGATGTGCTCAACTGTTTCTTCATTAAATATTACTACAACTCACCGGGTGTTCCTGGTTCCTTACGACAAACTGGAATCAAACTGGAATCCCAAGATCTCCACAGAGATGAGCACAGTGCAGTGAACCCTGGCTCTCAGGCATCACTGTAGTTTCAAAGCAAGTATTTTCATGCTTTCTGTAAAACACTGGCAATGAAACTACTAGCTGAAAGATCACAGAACAGTAGCAGTTGCAGGGATGCTGAAGCAGTAAGATGAGTAGGGAACAACAAAAAAATAGTCCCTCAAAAACAGATAAACAATCAAAGAGTAAAACTGCAGTACTTAGTCCCTGAAACCAACAACCAAAAGGAGGAACAAAGTCAGATTGACTACTAGGAAGCAAGGATTTTTAAAGGACACTGAAACAAACAAATGAGAAGCAGAGACAGGCTTTTAAGTCCACAAAGAAGTATATACTAAAGTAAATAAAAGAGGCCTTGAAAACTTGACCTAAAAAACAAAGTTTCTTAGTGACAGGATCAATGAGCATGGCAGCAGCAAACACCAGAGCATGAGAAGAGACTTGATAGTGAGGTGATAGGGAATGGAACTGAACAGCTTGGCAGGAGGTGAGAATGTACTGGAAAGGTGTCTCAAACAAAGGTGTTGTCTCGGTGGCAGACACAGCAGAGAATGTACAGAGACTACAAGATGCCCACCAGGAATATGATGAAGAGTGAGGAGAAGAGAATGGGGAAGTAGTGAGCTTTAGGATTCAGTGAGGAACAGGCCTGGGAGCAGTGGAAAGCAACACAAAGTAGAGGAATGATCAAGGAATGTGCTCACTTGGAGTAAGAAGCAATGAAACACAAAAAAGGAAACCTAAATCCATGATGTAAGCAGTAGAAGGATACACACTCTATCCAATGAAAAGCAAGTGTAAATAAGCTATGCTCCAGGGGATATACAGATCAGGGATGAAAGCCACTAGAGCAGGAACCTGAGATTGACAAGAAAGTAATTGTGAATAAGAGCTAACTCATTTTAGTATTGAATAAAATGCAGTCTGCACCAGACATCTGAAGTTGTCTGTAGTAAGACGGCAAAAATTGGGTTCAATCTGAAAATATGATTCTGTCCACAATTTATCACCTGTCCCCATTCAATCTTCATAAATTGAATTTTTGTATTCTATTTTGATGGCTGAACGGTCAGAATTATGTTTAAGATCTAGTTGACACCAATATTTCTGAGATGTTTAAGTGTCTAAAATTAAGTATATGCCTACCTGCCAGAGCAATTGTTGGTATGTCTATGTCTCTCATGGAATGTGTCGAACAAATGGAGCAAAAATTGAACCAGACCATAGTCTCATTATACTCCCCATGCCAAAGGCACAAGGACCTTCAAGGTCAGATACCCCCACTCTCAGCAATTTCTCTGTTTTCTTTCTCTGAGATGGGCCTCGATTTATTTTCCCCTTTGTGTTTTTCCATGTGCCCCTATTTGGGAGAGATTAGAAGGTGATGTTTTAAGCCACAGGTCAGGGCACAGACAATCACAAAGATATGGTCTCCTGACCCCAGTTGTAGATGAAGCACTCAGTATTGGCTACTAGCGAAGGGGCATGAGATCCTTTCTTGAATGTTGGATTTAGAGAGCACTTACACCTAATGAAAAGTAAACAAGCGCAACTTCCATCTTGGGTGGTGTTGGGGTGAGAGAGCAGCAGGTTTTTGAGAGCAACTATCCAGTTCTAAACAGCAGCCACCAAGGGCAACCTATGTGCTAAGGGTATATAGCAGCTTTTACAAATCATATCTGATATAATCTTTGGGAAGGAGAAAGACTTCATAAACAGAGCACTTAATTTCAGATTAACAGAATACATATCTGCACTATAATTATTGTCAGCCTACGTGGAGAAGTGTGGCTCAACGGTTAGAGGTGGCAGACCCGGAGGCAGAGGTCGGCCTGGGGCCAGGGTTCAATTCCCGATGTGGCCGGGTGCAGAACCAATGTCAGCGGGCCCGATAAATCTCGCCTCGGTGCCACTCTAACCATGGGGTCCCACGCTGCAACTCTGGGTAGTAGCTTGCTAATCTCCACTCTGGCCCCATCACCGCCGGGGATGCCTGGCTGCACATTGGGCATGCCCAGTAAAGGGACCATCTCACAGGGAAAGCCAGGACGGGTTCCCCAGTGGTACAACGCTGGGACGCTCCAGGGTAACCACGCACTCTATAAATCAAACATTCATTCATTCATTTGAAAGTGGATGCTCTTTAACAAAGGACCTCAGGTAAGGCTTAGTGTAAAGACAACGACTGCATTGGCCTACTGTGTACCAAAGGTGTGTTTTTAGCCCACATCAGAGTTTCACAGGATGATAGAGACAAATTACAACAAGCACTTCTAAAGGCAGATAAAAGAAACAGAGAGAGGATGAGTGCTTTCTAAATCACACATGCAAGGGGAATCAAGAGGGGTAAATGCCTTACCAATTTTATTTTGTGGAGAATATTTTTATTTGCATTTTTAACCAATACAAACACAACTGGCTTGTCACAAGTAAGCATCCACGCACCCAGGAACTCCCCCATCCCCCCACCCACCACTCACGGTGACATCTGCATGGCAATCAGTCCATCAAGATCTGGCTTCATCCTAAATGATATTATTCAGCAGTACTCCCTTATTCTCCCACCAACTCCCCTTGGGTCCAGAGCCCCTGGCCTGCCACCCATCGTCTTGTAGTGCAGCCTTACCCAGCAGGACTCTCAGTATGTCAATCTGGTCCCAGACCCCCATCAAGACCATTCCCCATACTCTGCGGAATTTCCGGGGACAGCCTCTCGCTTTGTAGGTGACCCTTTCCGACGCCATATACATATCCAATCCCCTCCTCAATTCTCCTAATTGAGGGAGTGACGATGCTCCCCACGCCCATGCCACATCCCTTTTCGCCACCACCAGGGCCAACATTGCAAAGATCAGGTGTGGGCGACTCAGGTCTACATCGTTGGTTATCCCCAGTAATACAAATTTTGGTTCCATGGGAAGTGTTGCCTCTAGCACCTACTCATCTCTACCAGTATTTGTGTCCAGTAAGTGTGGATGATGGGGCAGTCCCAAATAATATGATAGAAGTCCCCCTGCGGGTGTCCACATCGAAGACAACTGGAGTCACTGGCTCAACCTATACGGTGTAGCCTAACCCTATCATTGTATACCCTCAGTAGAATTTTGTATTGAATGAGTCGGAGGCGGGATTTAATCGCAACTTCTCTATGATGCATCAGGGCAGCTTCCCAATCTATTGTGTCCATCTCGCCCAGCTTCTGTTCCCAAGTTTCTGTCAGTTTCCCCAGTCTATCTGGCATGTTATTATTCAGGGTCTTATACGTAAGAGATACTATCTTAGTGGATATCTGTTCTTGCAGTAGACGACCCTCCAACGGGTCATATTCTGACAAGGGAGAGGAGAGCCCAGCCTCAGCCCTCCATGCATGTCGCAGTTGCGCATATTTAAGAAACTGATTGGGGCACAGCCCGTACTCCGACGCCAGGGTCCCAAAAGGTTTAAGAGCCCCCTTCGTCACCAGGTCCCCCAATGTTGAGATTCCAATGTCATCCCAACCTCAAAAGCCCGTGTTTGTGGAGCTCCTTCAGCCAGGAACAGGGCCATATCGGCGTCTGCTTTGTTGGTTTATGTGTCCCCCCCCATCGCCTTTGTCGCCCTATCCCAGACCTCTATGGATATCTGTCGGGCCGGGAGTAATCATCTCCTACCAATGCCCCCGTACAAATAGTGCAAACTGGTGTGGCGCTTCATGGTGTCCCTTTCTAACCTGTATGTGGGGTGATCCACAGATGCATGGAGCCATTCATTTATCGGCGACAGGTGTTCAGCCCAATAATATGCCTCAATATCTGGTAAAGAGATCCCACCATTATATTTGGTTTCTCTGAAGCGTGTCCAGGGCTATCCTTGGTTGCTTTTCCAACCACAGCAGAGAGCGCAGTTCTGCATTTATCACCTCAAACGTCTGTATGGGGAGGGGGAAGTATTCATTTTGTAGGGCATACAGAAAATGAGGCAACGTAATCATTTTGAACATTACGGCTTGGCCTGATATCGTGAGGGGTAGGGCTTTCCATCTAAGGGCATCGTCCGCAAAATTTGTAACCACTCTCTGGATGTTTCTTTGATAGGAGAGGTTTCTGTCTGTAGTCAGGTAGATCCCCAAGTATGTGAACCCCGTCTGTGTGACCGGGAGGGGCCCAGGGAGAGGGGGCCACGTTTCTTCCTGCCATGGGCTGTACAGGATTGATTTATGCCAGTTTATCGTGTACCCCGAGAAAGAGCCATATCTGCCCAGGAGCCTGAACAGTACGGGGACCGTAGTGGCCGGCTGAGCAACATACAGCAGAATATAATCCGCATAGAGTGAAATGTTTTCTTCCCCTATGTCAGTCTGCGATATTTGAAATACCCGTATCTCCTTTACCTGTCTGATCTCACAGGCCACTATTTCTATGGTGAGGGCGAATAATAGTGGGGATAGAGGGTTGCCCTGCTGAGTGCCCCTCCTGATAGGGAAGTCGTCATATAGTATCCCGTTCACCTTAATCCGAGCCCTGGGGTCTGCATAGAGGAGTCCCACCTATTTCCTAAAGTTAGGGACAATGCCAAATTTGATCAGGGCTGCTCCCGGGAAGAGCCACTGTACAGCATCAAACGCTTTTTCAGCATCGATGGAGAAAAAAATGTGTGGATCTTCCCCTCCCTGTACCTCCATGAGCCAGTTATGGGTCCGCCGTAAATTCTGTCTAGTCGCCCTGTCTGGCAGGAATCCTGTGTGGTCCTGGTGTACCAGGCCTGAGATTACTTGGCGCAGGCGAGGGCTAATATCGTCGCTAATAACTTAATGCCTTACCAATTTTGAGAAGCCTCCCCAACAGCAGTTGAAAACTCTACACATAGATTACCTTAAGAGGTGCAGATCCTTGGTGCTCCTAAAAGAACAGGACCCAGTAGCAAGAAGAAGAAGCAGGGTGCTAGGGCAACCCCCACCTAATATCCTAGAATTTGACTCATCTCCACCCATTTGCAGATTTTCACTCAGTACTAGTGATGATAATGGCACATTCTTCTAGATCCTTTATTAGTCTATATAAAAGTAGCCAATCTTTCCTGCAGAGAAATATGGGATGCTTTGGCACTTGGAAAAACCTTTGATACCCTACTTTGAACTACATGTGTACCCTGTGAAGGAAGTCGAGGCAGAGTACCCTTGAAATATCACTGTTGATTTAATAGGGCACAGCCTATTGTGTACTACTGCAGCTGACTCTTCCTTTTGTTTGTGAAGGTTAACAAGGTTTGATGCTTTAGTTTACAAGAAAGACTTAGGCTTGAATCGCACATTTGGGCCAGTACTTGTTCCACTTTACGATTCTTTGTCACTTGTTAAAGACATGTAGTCTCTGGCAATGACCCACCTGGTGGAGGGATGGGATCGCATGTACAAGCCAACAAGAAATATAGGTCTAAGTCTTACCATTTGTTGACAAGGGACTGGTAGATGGAGTACTGTGGAAGGCACTACCTAAGCTCTCCTTTCTGGTTATAATGCTGGCTAGCCCCAAGCCTAATGGTCAGTTTTAAACCTCTTTAAATTACCTGGAGCGCATACTGCCCTTTCTGGAGAATACTATCTTCTTTCTCCAAGTCTTCTTTTCCCCAGTGACGGTCTTGTTCTTCCTATCAGTAGGAGATTTATTTTTCATTGGCAGGTTCAGAGGCTAGCATCCAAAGGGGAAAAAGCACAGTAAGTGACTCACCCCTGCACAACTTGAGGAAAATCCATCTAGAATTAGTGGGTGTTACATTTTTTGCAGGACAAGATTATATTTTCTCCTATTCTTAGTAATTCTGGGTTCATATAAACTATAAACAAATATTCTGTAGAATTTGTGGAGTTGTTTTCACAACACGATAAGTACATTTACTCACAGGACTTCCTGGTGTAAAGGTCATTGGGATTTCCATCTGATAATCAACCTTAGTGGCATCAATGATTTTGTGATTACAATTCACTTCAAAATGGCTTCACTCTAGAAAATTACATTGCACCACAAAAAAGTAATTATTTGCTTGACCCTAGAGGGTAAGTATTTCACATCTCAGTTTGGAATGCTTGCTTAGTTTCAGTTTCCTGGATATTCTCATTCAATTCCAAAAGGCTGGACAAAGTCTTTGTGAAAAGGTTGGTCCCTTGGAACGTGGTACTGCCAGCCAAAGCGCTTCTTCTGTTCAAGCCTGGACTGTGGTAGGCCTCTTTACTTACATTGGCCTCCCTCCAGATCTATGTGGGTTATGTCCTCCTTCTAGAAGAGAAAACAGACTAACTTGCTTCTATTTCTTGCCATCATTTTTGGAGAGGGACGGTGGTTCCATGGTAATTTGGTGGTTGGTGCAGTTAGTACAAATGCATGGACTATTGGAGGTGATATTATTCATCTTGTGATGGTTTTTCTCTTGACCCTCTTTATGTGGCTGCAATGGTTCTGGCTTTATGGGCTAAGCTTCACAAGGACCCTACTAGTGTCACCTTTTGGATTTCTGGAGAAAAAAAAACTCACAGCAACACAAGCCCATGGCCCTACGAAGCAAACGGCAGCTAATTAGTCTTTTCTGCATGGTAACACCAGATTTTCACCTTGTTTAGAAACTGTTTTTGCTGGTTTTAGGACTCTGTGCAATGTTGAACTGCTATTCATAGCCACACGTGTGTGATCTCGCTCTAAAATTATATTGGTATAATTGTTTTCACCTAAGTGGTCAACTTAACGTTCTTTCATGAATACTAGATTTTGCAAAATATGCACCAATGGCGTGGGATTTAAATATCCAATGTGGGTTGTAGAGCTTTATTCACTTCACTCACATACATAAAAAATACAGGGTTGCCAGGAACACCAATGAACTCTGGATGGGCTCTGGATTAAACTTACAGGCTCATGGCAAGATGAAGGGCCACATGTATCAAAAATGTTTTGCTTTGCAAAATGGGCCTATTCTCAGAATTGGCCCACTTACAAACGCAAAAAAATGCTTTTCACAGGTAACAAACCTTACTTTGTGATTCGGTAACCTGTTACCGAATCTAAAAATGCATTTGCGATTCGGTATTTGGAAGGGGCGTGTTTAGGGCTCCCTTTCAAATACCGAATCACAACGGTATATATGAATGTTTTGTAACTGTGAATGCAGTCACAAAACATTCACAATTTACCACCCACTTCAAGTTGGTGGTAACCCATTTGTAAATGAGAAGGGGTCCCCAAGGGACCCTTTCCACTTTGTGAATGTATGCAGAACCTTTTTTAAGAGCTGCCAGTGGTCCCACGGACCACTGTCTGCTCTTAAAAAACTGAGAGGTAAACTTTTCATTTTTCATTTTGTTAAGCATCCTGTTTTCCTTTTATTTATAGAGTTTTTATAGCGCAAACCTGACCCATGGGTATCAGAGCGCTTCACATTTACAATAGGTACAGATTAGATTACACTGGATAGCAGCAGTAATATATATATCTATGAATCAGGTACATGTCTTTCATACCAGTTACGAAAACAAGTTTAAGAACTATTTAGAATATAAAGGTGTATGCATTGGTATCATACAACATAGTTCCAATGCATACCTTTTGAATGTTTTACATCAGTACTACAATGATCCATTAACCGTGGAGAAGAGTGGCTCACTGGTTAGAGCGGCAGACTCTGAAGCAGAGATCAGGCCCGGGACCAGGTTTTGAGTCCCGACGCGGAAGGGTCTTGGGCTCAATGTCCGCGGACTCGATAATTCTCGCCTCGGATCCTACTCTAATCATGGGTCCCATGCTGCAACTCTGGGCAATAGCTTGCTTAATCTCCACAACGGCCCCTACAACACTGGGATGCCTGGCTTCACCTTGGGGGTGCCCAGGAGGGGCATCTCTCAAGGAGAACCAGGAAGGGTTCCGCAGTGTTATACAGCGCCGGGACGCCCCATTGGGGCAGCTGTGCGCTTTACAAAATACACTACATTAACAACATCAACAATTGTGGTACTGAACAGCAAAGAGGTTTTCGCAGCTAACTGGTAATTTTATATTTACAATCATAAATGTCTTTGTGGTAATTTTGTGCAGGATGTATCTATACATTACAGGGCTATTCGACTTCTGGTTTTAATCATGGTGCAGACGATGAACAGTCTTGTCTAGGGAAGGAACTTGCTCATTAGGAAGACCTTCACTTGCCTCTTGACTGTTGCCAAATTTGGACTTTTTCTAATGTTTGGAGGGAGTGAATTCCAGATTCTGGGTGCCGCACCGGAGAATGCTCTGTCATATGTTTTCTTCTTCCGAAAGATGGGCGGTTTCAGCAACAGCTCTATGGCACTCCTGGCCGGCCTGCTTCCCCCTGGTAGCTCAATTTTCTTGGCTAAGTACATTGGTGTTTTGTAGTGGAGCGCCTTGTGGGTAATACAAGCCAGTTTAAGTTGAATTCTGGCTTCGTATGGAAGCCAGTTTAGTGCTTTCAGATGTGGGGAGATATGGTTGTATTTTCTAGAACCTGTAATGAGTCTTGCGGCCGCATTGAGACAAGCTTTTAGTGGTGCTGTTGAGATTTTTGATAGACCTATTAGTGTTGAACATCCATATTCAATCCTTGAGATAACCAGGGACTGAACTGCCAATTTGAGGTCCTCCGTATTGATGAATGGTTTCACTCTTCTAATATAGTTCAGGTGAAACCGGGCACTATTAGTCATTAATTTGATGTGGGCTTTCATGTCTAGGTTCTTATTAAGCGTGAGTCCCAGTGATTTGGTCTTGTCAACTAGGGTAGTTGTGCAGTTTAGAGTTGTGATCAGCTTGGTCCATTCCTTCACATTTGTCGGATTCTTTGGCGGTGGTATTAATAGGATTTCTGTTTTTTGTGCATTTAATTTCATATGATTGCTGGTTAACCATTGTAATGTCATTTTTAAGGCCTCATTCATTGTCCTGATTTCTTCCAGTGACGATATCCTGATATAGATCTGAGTGTAATTGGTGTACATGTGATAGGATATGTTTGCGTCTCAGGGAATTTCTGTAAGGGGTTCGACATAAAGATTGAATAGTGATGGAGATAATGTTGATCCTTGTGGGACTCCAGTCGAGTTTGGGCATGATGGGGATAACGTGTGGTTGACCAGGAATCTTTGTGTTCTGTTCTGAAGGAATGATTTAAACCATTTCAGAACATTTCTAGAAAGTCCCATCCTGACTTCAAGCCGGGCTAGCATTTGTTGTTGATTTACTGTGTCGAATGCAGACGACAGGTCAAGAAGAACTAGTAGACATTTTTGATTATGATCTAGAGCCTGTAGCGCATCATCCACTATATGTAAGATTGCTGTTTCTGTACGGTGGCCTGGTCTGAATCCAGATTGGCAGACGTCCAGCAGACTAAAATTATTGATGTGGTTGCCCAGCTGATTTTTCACACATTTTTCAATTAGTTTGGCAAGTAATGCAATATTGGTTACTGGGCAAAAGTTATTTGGGTCTGCCGGGTCCGCAGGTGTTTTTTTGATGATGGGTAGGACTTGAACTGTTTTTAGGCACCTTGAAGTAGTGAGGCATTGATTATTTTTGGCCATATTTGGACAACGATATGGTTGATTCTTTTTAGGCATTTAGAGGAGAGGGGGTCATTGTAGTGGTTATTTGATTTGATATCCGAGAGAGGTTTGGCAATGGTATTCTGGTCATAAAGCTTGAAGGTCGACCATAGTGCTTTGTTTTTCGACCTATCACGATCACTTTTCAAGCTAGCTTTGTTCCGTGGAGGTAGTTGGCTAGTGAGGTTGTCGGCTGCCATATTAATATCTTTTTCTAGTGTGTTGGCTTTGTCTGTGAAGAATGTTGAGAATTCCTCGCAGCTCAGTTTAGTTATGGTTGCTTCTTGGGCAGATTTGGCCAATTTATTGGATTGATGTTTTAACATCGTGAAAAGTTTCCGTGGTCTGTTTTTAGCTATATCTAATTTGGATCTAAAAAATTCCCTTTTGGAGTTGAGAACACGTTTGTTGTTTTCATTTCTGATTTTTCTGAGAGGTTTTAGCTGGGGGTATGATGGGTGCTTTCTCCATTTTCTTTCTGCCAGTCTCAGCTTCCGTCTGTCTTCATTCAGTGTCCCATTAAACCATGAATTTTTATATTTCTCTGAGACTCTTTTCAGTTTTAATGGCATGGTGGAGTTGACTACATTCGTCATTGATGTGGTGTGGTGATCAATGAGTTTGTTGACGTTCATCAAGTTGTCAGGTGGATGTAGATCCTTCTCACATCTTGCTACAAGTTGCTCAATATTGGGGTCTTTGGTGTCTCATGTCCATTTCTTAATTTTGAAAGGTTGGGTGGTCTTGTTATTTTTTACGGTGGATATATTGAAGGTTATGGCATGGTGATTCCACCAATCGCACAGAACAATTGAGTGGTTAGTAATATTCTTGACTCTCGAGATTACCAAGTCTAAGGTTGCTCCTTTTGAATGTATTGGCAGTGTGCAGGCTTGAGTCAGGTTTAGGTCTGTTAGAAAGTCTTTAAGTGCGTTGACCTGTTTGTCATTATTGTCATCCCAGTGTAAATTAAATTCACCTAGTAATATGGCATTATTGTGAATGTTGGAGTTAGCCGTGATGATTTCCATTAGCTGGTCTGTGAAAGGGGAGTATCGCCTGGTGGGTGATATAGAGCATGTAAAATACCAAGACCGAGGTATTCACAGGATTCAAGAGGTTCGGATTGTATTTGGCTGACCTCGATATCAGTTTGTTGTATGCAGGCTATACCACCTCCTGTCTTTTTTTGTCTGTCTAATCTCACAATATTGTAATGAGGAGACACCAGCAGATCCATGACCAGGGAGGAGGATTCTGTGAGCCATGTTTCAGTTAAGATTTTCACATTAACTTCCTGATTAATGATGAGGGCTGCAATGTCTGAGGCATTTTTTGCTGCTGACGACAGTTGAGCAGTAGTCATAACAGAGGTTTCCCTAAGCTACTAAAATAAATTGATACTTGTATAGCGCACTACTCAACCGCAAGGGTCTCAAGGCGCTTGTACGAATACCACTCTGGAACTCATCCTGGCTTTCCCTGTGAGGCGTCCACTCCTGGGCACCCCCATTGTGGAGGCCAGGCATCCTTAGCGTTGTGGGGGCCGTTGTGGAGTTTAAGCAAGCTATTGCCCAGAGTTGCAGAGTGGGACTCCATGATTGGAATAGGCACCGAGGCGAGAATTATCAGGTCTGTGGAATTTTGAGCCCAAGACCCGCCGAGGCGGGGAATCGAACCCTGTTCCCAGGCCAGACCTCTGCATCAGGGTCTGCCGCTCTAACCATTGAGCCACACTTCTCCACATCTCTTGAGTATTGGTGATTAGCTTGACTTGTTTTAGGTTTTCAAGGTTGGGCTTTCTGTTTTTAGGCCCGGACATTCTATTTGCATTGATCGGGACTGATCTAATTTCCTCGCCTCTGCTGATGTCTGTAGTCTCATATGCCCCGAGTAGGGTTTGGGTTTCAACCTCTGATAAAGATTTAAGATTTTTGTGTGGTCGATTATGTCTATTTGAAAGTGGCATGGCTGTCCTTGTCACAGTCTGAGTGAACCATGTTACGCTGACCATTTCTCCTTTCGAGTGATTTACGCTCTAGGGCATGGAACTACAATCCCCAGCATGCCCGGAACGTCAACAACGTAATGCGCACCCGCGCTCTACCAGGAAATAAGGTCGGACCGGAGGAAGCCGGCATTGCCGAATATTTTGCCTATGTTGATGTTACTTCGGACTGCGGATTTTGGGTAAGTGCTGGGCGTTTAGCACTGCCTTTCACGGACTCTATTTGATTGCCGGAAGCCAGTTCTGCTGTGCCTCATGTATGAAGGACGTGCTGAACACCGGACTTCTATACACATTGTATATCTGGTATTGCTGATATTTGTGCGGTTCCGCATACTGGGAACCGTTGTTTGGAGACTTTTTCACACATCGGAAACGGTGCTAATGACTTGTTATACGTTGCCATTCATGCATTCTCCATGTGGAAATTAACACGAGTGTTGGAGTGCTTTACGAGGCGATTGTACAAGGGATTGGGGTCCAATCAGGACTGGTCAAGCTTTTGTTACAACAATAACTGTTTGATAATTACATTGAAGAATCCACAGATTCCGTTGTATCTTTGTAAGGAGATGTTAAGGATTATTATCGTGTCGTGCTGGTTGCCTCTGTTCTTTTCTTCGCAACCTGTTCTTTTGTTTTCATATATAAGAGAGTATACAAGGAATTCACACGGGATCATAGTCCTAAGAACTCTACACAAACAGTGTTGGTAGGTTGTGACTCATGTTATGCAATATTTGTACGCCATGTTTAACATGTTATCTAAATCTCGTTGTCTCTTCTTAGAGGTCTAATATCTCCTGGAATCTCCTTATCTCTTCTTTCCTACAAGACTACTATTTTCCTTTTCAGGTAGGAAGATTGTAGGGGTTGTTTAGGGGTAAAGGAAGAATCTTCTGTTGATCTAACATTACACTGGGGTTACATGTATTGAGTGCAATATTGTTGCTGTTGCAGATCTCCCTCCCCGCTCTCCCCTTCCTTTCCTTCCCTCGCTTGACTATCCTGGTGCTCTGTATAAACGATTTCAGACACCGGGGACGTCAGGAGGTGGAACCTAATTATTTTCAGCACAATCCCGAAGACACAGGAAGACTGAGCCTGACAGAATATTCGGCCACAAATTCATCTACTTCCTGATTGTGCTGAAGGTATTAGACATGGCCTCCCTTGACGATGTGATGGCCGCCCTGGCGTTGGTACAATCCGAGTTGGCTGCTTCTCGTCAAGAAGTTGCCGCCTCCAGAGCTGAAACCGCCCAGTTACAAGCCCGTGTGGACAGGTTGCAGGGTAATCCATTTAATGCCAGTGGTAGTCAAACCCCTCCGGCCTCAGTGATAGTTGAAATGCCTGCCCAGATACCTTTAGCTCCTCCAGAACGTTTTCTTGGGGATAATAAAAAAGTTCAAGTTTTTATGACCCAGGTTTTTCTACACTTCATGTGTAAGCCCAAAATGTTCGCTACCAATCAGGCCAGGGTAGCGTTTGTGATCTCGTACCTAGGGGGTGATGCAGCTCAGTGGGCAGTACCAATAGTGAAGCGAGAAGATCCCTTGCTGTACGATTGGGATGAGTTCCGCAGATAATTTGAAAAGACTTTTGATCGCAGGGCGGATATGTTCTCTGCCGATAGGGATCTCTTGAAATTGAAGCAAGGATCATCGGATTTAGTTACGTATCTTAATCACTACTGCAGATTGGTGACAGAAACCGACTGGCCTGAGTCCAAACAATCGGCTGTGTACTATCAAGGACTCAATGATGAACTAAAGGATGCCGTGGCTCACGTAGATCCACAACCCCGCACTTGTACAGCGCTCATTGAACTTACCCTACGGCTGGATCACAGACTTAGGGATAGAAGGGAAGACAATAAGAAAACTGAACGTTCTTTGCAGCCCTGTGAGAGAGTGGGTCAAGGTGAGAAATCTATAACCACCGTGGAACCCATGGAGATCAGAGCCGTGAGGGCCTCACTAACCGTGAGAGAGCGTGATCATCGACGTAAACAAGGACTGTGTCTTTATTGTGGTAAAAAGGGGCATTATCTCAGGGAGTGTCCGGTTAAACCACAACCCGGGAGGTTTCGAGCTGGTCAAAATATAGCTGGAATCGCAGAAAAGGGGGCGGAAAACTCCAACGCTTGAGGGTGGAGGAAGGAGAACCCTCGCGCATCAACATCATTCCTTCATTGACTCCAGCTGGTATGCAAGAGAACACCCATGTATTTCTTACCATGACCATCGTCATCAACGAAGTAGAGAACGAGATAAATGCCATGGTGGATTCAGGAGCCACAGGATGTTTTATGGATTGGGATGTGGCTCATGGATTGGGGTTTTTTTTGTGGCCAAAAATGTACCCGAAACAGTGTATGCTGTAGATGGGAAGGAATTAGAGGCTGGACCCATACGATATCACACCCCTGAATATGCTTTGATATGACACCTATCATCAGGAAACTATATCGTTCAACATCATTCAAGCCCCTCAGTATGGTGTTATATTGGGACTACCGTGGCTGCAAAAACACGAGCCTTGTATACATTGGTCTTCCAGAACGGTGCGGTTCGAATCCGAGTTTTGTCAGTGTCGTTGTCTGCTGCAGCCAAATAGACCAGCAAAAGAACTTTCCTGTTCCGCATTTATTGCTACAGCAGCAGAAAAGGAAACGGTTCTGCCTCAGGAGTATCGAGCGTATGAAGATGTTTTCAGTGACGTTCAAGCAGAAGTTCTCCCACCTCACAGGGAATATGATTGCCGGATTGATCTCCTCCCAGGTGCGGTGGTTCCTAGTGGACGAATCTATGCGCTCACCTTACCCGAAAACGATCTCCTCCGCAACTATTTGGATAAATACTTGGCGGCTGGCTTCATCCGACCCTCGAGATCTCCAGCAGCCTCCCCTTTGTTTTTTATTCCTAAGGCGAATGTGGAGAAGCGTTGTTGTATCGATTATAGAGCCCTTAACTCTGTTACGGTGAGGAATCAATACCCTCTTCCATTGATCCCGGTGCTGTTGGAACAAGTGCGTCAAGCAAAGATATACACCAAACTTGACCTGAGGGGCGCCTATCATATTGTCCGTATAAAAAGAGGGGATGAATGGAAAACAGCTTTCAAGACGCGGTATGGGCTCTATGAGTATTTGGTCATGCCCTTTGGGCTCTGTAATGCCCCAGCCGCATTTCAATTCTTCTTGAATGAGGTATTGAGGGAACATCTGGACCGATACGTTGTCGTCTATATTGACGACATTTTGATATACTCCGAAAACACTGAGGAACATGTGGAACACGTTAAAAGAACACTGCACTCGCTTCAGAAACATCAGATGTATTGTAAAATTACTAAGTGCGAGTTCCACGTTGCTACAGTGGAGTTTCTGGGAGTCATGTTAACTCCGTCTGGACAGGTTATGGCTGAACGAAAGGTGCAAGCGGTAAAGGACTAGCCTCGCCCTGAGAATGTCAAGGATATACAGAGTCTGCTTGGATTCGCCAACTTTTACCGCAGATTCATTCGGGGTTTTTCTGAGATGGTTACCCCATTAACTCGTCTGACCAGGAAAACCACTCAGTTTGCATGGGACGAACAAGCACAAGACGCTTTCATTCAATTGAAGAAGGCATTTTCCACAGCCCCTGTTCTTACTCATGCGAACCCAGAACTGCCTTTTTTAGTGGAAGCCGACGCTTCTGAAGTAGCCTTGGGTGCGGTTTTATCGCTGAGACATGCTGAAACTGGACAACTGCATCCGTTTGCTTTTATGTCCAGGAAATTGAAACCGGCTGAACTCAAATATATGATTGCTGAAAGGAGCTCTTGGCCATTCGAGATGCTTTTCTGGAGTGGCGGCATTGGCTCATGGGTGCTCGCCATCAGGTGGTTGTTTATACGGATCACCGTAATTTACAGTTTATGCGATCAGCCCGACATCTCACTCCTAGGCAGTTGAGGTGGATGTTGTTCTTTGAGGAATTCCATTTCACGCTAACCTATCGTCCTGGGGTAAACAATCGGAAGGCGGATGCCTTAACGCGCCAAGAAAACCCTACTTTGCACGCTGTAACCCAGGAGAGAGCTATAATCAACCCCTCAAATGTGGTGTGGGTAACAAAAACGGAAAACTTCTTGGCACAGGTGAAAGCAGGAGTCCAGTCCTGTACTTGGAGAGCTTGGTTAAGACTAAGCATGGGCGAATTTTGTGAATCTGGTGTTCGCGAATTTTGCGAATTTGTGAACTCGCAATCCGCAAAATCCGCGAATTCTCGCGAATTTGCAGATTTTTTTTTGTGTTCGCAAGGATTTCTGCCAGTCCGCAAGGATTTCTGACAGTTCGCGAGGGTTTTGTAACAGTTCGCAATCGCAAACTTACATGTCGGCTCGCAACGGTCACGATTATGTTGTTTCTACGTCTGGTTCATCATCATAGGTTCCCAGCACCCTCTGTTTCACCCCTGCCACCCTCTGGTACATCAATGCCTTATGCCACCCTCTGGTTCATCATCACTGTAGATTATGGGGGGAAAAAGCAAGCACACCTGCCTGCTTCAACTGACATGAATTAATTTGGGGTTGATTTATTAATGTGTCACTGTTTTAAAATTCCAGTCTGGCACCTGCATCCTTATCTGTAATTTGCTTTCTGTTGCAGTGCAATTTTTTTTTCCAGGACCTTTGTGGCCTACTTGTAGCTATTCTATGAGCCTGCTGTGAGGGTCAGGGCGGGGTCATACAATTGTTGCAACTAGCAACTGAACAATTGTTGCAACTAGCAACTGAACTTTGGAGGGGCCCTTGTCAGGAAGCACTACAGGGAACGGTTACTAATGATGAGTTTGAACTTTTGAACCTGCTTTCACTTTTGCAAAACTCGTTTTTCTGCAGAGCAGCATTACAGCAACTTTAATGCCCCACCAAGCTTATATGAGAAAGTTGATTTCTAATCCAAAAGTTATCCAAAGAAAATCAAAAGGCCTCAAATCTAAAAAAGTGCAGGCAAATGTCAACCTGAGGAGTTATTCTGATAAAAATAATCATTTTCAGAAGGTCTATGCTGCTTGCTAGTAGATTTCTTGTGCGGAATTGCAATTTTTGTAATTTCGCGAGTGCAAGATTGTTGCTGCCCGCCGCACCTACATGTTCGCAATTGCGAACTTACACCGCAAAGAAAAAAAATCCGCTGCGTGCGAATTTGCGGATTTTGCGGGAAATTTGCGAATCTCGCGGATTGCGAATTTACCGAAAATCCGCAAAATCCGCGAGCATAACGGATTTTCCGCCCATGCTTAGTTAAGACATCATACAGACTGGAGATTGAAACAAGGGATCCCCATGAAAGGATCACAGGTGCTAATCCCCACCATTGCATTACGGAAGATAGTCTTTTCATGGTGTCATGACACTCCTTGTGCTGGACATACAGGCTATGCGAAAACTTTGGAAAAAGCCTTGTGACAATTCTGGTGGCCCTCCATTCGGCCCGATGTGCGGAAATGGGTGCAGACATGTGTGAAATGCGCTCAAATGAAATCTGATAGGCAACAACCTCAAGGATTGCTACAACCTATGCCCACTCCTGATCTACAGTGGGAAAGTTTCTCTGTGGACTTCATAGTGGGCCTCCCTAAAGACCAAGGAAAAACAGCCATTATTGTGGTTATAGATTACCTCACGAAAATGGGCCATTTTATTGCTTGTACTCAAGTTCCCACTGCGGGTCAGTTGGCACATCTCCTATTGGTACATGTCGTACGGCTGCATGGCCTCCCTAGGGTCATAGTTTCAGACAGGGGGGCACAGTTTACGGCTCGGTTTTGGAGGACCTGGTGTGCTGAATTGCAGATCTCATCTTCTCTTTCCACCAGTTTTCATCCACAAACCGACGGCCAAACGGAGCGGTTGAATCAAACACTCAAGCAGTACCTGCGATGTTTTGTGCAGGAAAATACTGATGCTTGGGTGGATTGGTTGTGGGTGGCAGAGATAGCATACAACAGCACCCAACACTCCTCCACTCTTCATTCTCCATTCTTTAGCTCTTATGGTCACCATCCCAGGTTTAATCCTTTGCTGCTTCCCAGTACCAACTGCCAGGTACCAAACGTCAGGGACAGATTGTTGCGTGTTCGCAAGATTCTTCTCTCCACACGCTCGAATCTAGTACGTGCCAAGGATAGGTACAAGACTCAGGCTGACAAGCATAGACGACCTTGTCCCGTATACAGGAAGGGGGAGCGGGTGTGGCTTTCCACCAGGTACATTAGTTTTAAGAAACATAGTGTATTCAATCCCCGGTTCATTGGCCCATTTCGAGTGTTGAAGCATGTTAATCCTGTGGCGGTGAAGCTACCGTTGCCTCCGCATCTCAGAATACACCCTGTTTTTCATGTGTCCCTTCTGAAACCTTCACTCCGCCCTGTTCGACGGCCTCCCTCGCCCGTTTGGGTGCTTCAGGACAAGGAATATGAGGTTCAGAGGGTGATGGATTCCAAGCTGATTCAGAAAGGGGGGTGGGGGTAAGCATGAGCGAATTTTGCGGATCTCACGTTCGCGAATTTTGCGGATTTGCGGATTCGCAATCCGCAAAATCCGCGAATTCCCGCGAATTTGCGGATTTTTTTTTTTTGTGTTCGCCCGTGTTTCTGCCAGTTCGCGAGGGTTTTGTACACTTTCGCAAATTGCGAACTTACCTGTCGGGTCGCAAGTTTCGCGAACTTGTTGTTTCTACGTGTCCAGCCTGTTTGGGACACTCTTCTTCATCACTGCCACTCTCTGTCACCACTGCCACTCTCTGACTACTCATGCCACCCTCTGGCCCACCCATGCCACCCTCTGTTTCATCACCACACCCTCTGGTTGTCCAGTGTACATTATTTTCGGCAAAGCAAAGCACACCTTCCCTGCCTCAAGTGACCTGAATTAATTTGGGGCTGATTAATGTGTCACAGAATATTTTTTTAGCTGGCACCTGCTTCCTTAGTGCGCCCTGATTAGTGATCTTTTGCACTTGCTAAGTGCTTTCATTGTTGCAAAATTAGTTACAACACCTGCCCTGCCCCAACTGACAATAATGAATTAGGGGCTGATTAATGGATTTTAACTTCCAGCCTGGCTCCTGCTTGTCTCCCTTAGCTGTAATTCAGGACCTTTGTGGCATATGTGTAACTATTCTGAGGTTCAGAGCAGGGTCACATAATAGTTTCAACTGGCAACTGAACTCTGGAGGGGCCCCTCAGGAAGCACTACAGGAAATGGCTACTAATGATGAGCCTGAACTTTTGAACCTGGTAAGTAGTTACTTTCAGTTTTGCTAAAATCGTATTTCTGCAATTTTGCACTTATTCGCGGGGCGCGAACTCACGCGAACTAACGCGAACAGTGCGAGCAGTGCGAGCAAAATCCGCTGCTCTTGGATTTGCGGATTTTGCGGGAGATTCGCAAATCTCGCGGATTGCGGATTTCCCGAAAATCCGCAAAATTCGCGAGCGGAATGGATTTTCCGCCCATGCCTAGGTGGGGGGTGGTGATGGACAGAGTATCTGAATTAAACAGAACACTCGTACCCAGTCAACAGATCTGGGCTTGATCTATCACCGTTTTTTAGCTCACTGCACCATCCCAGCTCAGAACCTGGCTACATGCAAATTAGTCCGTCCCTGGCCCAGTGCATCATGGGAACAGGGCAGACCAAACTACCAAGCCAATTCTTTTACTGGGAAGGAAACAAGCTTCCGGGGACCGGTTTCTGGCATTACAGCCGTCTTCGGCCCGGTTTGCTTGAATCCTGATGGTGCAATAAGCAAGGGACTCATGCCTGAGCATACCCTTCCACGCTTATGGTGGACAAAACGATTCAGAAAAGGGGGGTGGTGATTGACAGAGTATCTGAATTAAACAGAACATTCGTACCCAGTCAACAGATCAGGGCTTGATCCATCACCGTTTTTTAGCTCACTGCACCATTCCAGCTCAGAACCTGGCTACATGCAAATTAGTCTGTCCCTGGCCCAGTGCATCATGGGAACAGGGCAGACCAAACTACCAAGCCAATTCTTTTACTGGGAAGGAAACAAGCTTCCGGGGACCGGTTTCTGGCATTACAGCCGTCTTCGGCCCGGCTTGCTTGAATCCTGATGGTGCAATGAGCAAGGGACTCATGTCTGAGCATACCCTTCCACGCTTATGGTGGACAAAACGATTCAGAAAAGGGGGGTGAGGGGGAGGGTGTATTATCTGATTTCATGGAAGGGTTATGGGCCTGAGGAGAACTCATGGGAGCCTGCAGGGGCGGTTCATGCCCCTCGTTTGGTGAACAAGTTCCACCGGCTGTTTCCTGTTAAGCCGTGCGCTGGTCAGCTTCCCTCGTGAAGGGGTATGTACTGTCACAGTCTGCGTGAACCATGTTACGCTGACCATTTCTCCTTTCGAGTGATTTACGTTCTAGGGCATGGAACTACAATCCCCAGCATGCCCGAAACGTCAACAATGTAATGCGCACCCGCGCTCTACCAGGAAATAAGGTCGGACCGGAGGAAGCCGGCGTTGCCGAATATTTTGCCTATGTTGATGTTACTTCGGACTGCGGATTTTGGGTAAGTGCTGTGCGTTTAGCACTGCCTTTCACGTACTCTATTTGATTGCCGGAAGCCAGTTCTGCTGTGCCTTGTGTATGAAGGACGCGCTGAACACCGGACTTCTATACACATTGTATATCTGGTATTGTTGATATTTGTGCGGTTCCGCATACTGGGAACTGTTGTTTGGAGACTTTTTCACACATCGGAAACGGTGCTAATGACTTGTTATACGTTGCCATTCATGCATTCTCCGTGTGGAAATTAACACGAGTGTTGGAGTGCTTTACGAGGCGATTGTACAAGGGATTGGGGTCCAATCAGGACTGGTCAAGCTTTTGTTACAACAATAACTGTTTGATAATTGCATTGAAGAATCCACAGATTCCGCTGTATCTTTGTAAGGAGACGTTAAGGATTATTATCGTGTCCTGCTGGTTGCCTCTGTTCTTTTTTTCGCAACCTGTTCTTTTGTTTTCATATAGAAGAGAGTATACAAGGAATTCACAGGGGATAATAGTCCTAAGAACTCTACACAAACAGTGTTGGTAGGTTGTGACTCATGTTATGCAATATTTGTACGCCATGTTTAACATGTTATCTAAATCTCGTTGTCTCTTCTTAGAGGTCTAATATCTCCTGGAATCTCCTTATCTCTTCTTTCCTACAAGACTACTATTTTCCTTTTCAGGTAGGAAGATTGTAGGGGTTGTTTAGGGGTAAAGGAAGAAACTTCCGTTGATCTAACATTACACTGGGGTTACATGTATTGAGTGCAATATTGTTGCTGTTGCAGATCTCCCTCCCCGCTGTCCCCTTCCTTTCCCTCTCTCGCTTGACTATCCTGGTGCTCTGTATATATGATTTCAGACACCGGGGACGTCAGGAGGTGGAACCTAATTATCTTCAGCACAATCCCGAAGACACAGGAAGACTGAGCCTGACAGTCCTTTTACTCTTTTTTTTTTTTTAAGATCAAGCATTGATTTTTGAATGCTTTTTGAATCCTTTAAAAGCAATCACAGGCATGGTGGTCTGCTGACCCCAGCAGGCCACCAGCCCTGTGATTTTAGTGATTTCTAGGGGGTTGCAAATTGCCTCATTAATATTAATTAGGTAGGTCGATCTGCGACCCCCTATGGAGCGCTATGTGAAACTCTTGGAGTTTCATTCATTTGTGATAGTGATTACCTAATTGTGATTCACAGAAAATCGCAATTAGGTAATCGCCATTACAAATGTTGATATATGTGGCCCAAAGTGCCTTTGCCATGCAAGATAACCTATTTTATATATAATGTCACCCTAAAGTGTTCATTGTAAGCTCACAAGGCAAGGTGCCTAAAATATAAAAAAGTGGCACACTACATATATTTAGAAAGTGTGCCCTCACACCAACTGATGGACTTAACCCTATTTCCACTTCGTAGCTTTAGATATAATTTCCATAAGGCAGGTCTAGGTGTGATTATAATGTTTACTTTCTATCTTCAATTGGGAAAGTGCAAGAAAGTCATTCAACGTTATTTTCTACTTCATTTTAAAACTCTGATTTCGTGCTAAAATCTATTTGTGACACTTTTAGTGAGATAATAACGTCTTTGAAATGTACTTTTTGCTGCCTTTTATCCAGTCTGGCTTAGAAAAAAAGAAGTAGTTTCTGAACCCATAAATAAATGGGGTGGTTTTAAGTTCTGGCCGATTCGCAAACAATAGCCAGCTTGAGGAGGGCGGGGGGGGGGAGTGGCAGACAACTAGCAGAACAAAGGGCATCTTTACTTCTTCTTCTTTTGAGTTGCTGACCTTAAATGGAGCTGATACGACCTGCTGCCATTTATTTCCAGAACCAATTTGACTATAATCTCAGCAGGAGGAAGGACCACTTTGCACGCTGGCAGAGGGGAGGAGAGCTCATCAAAATTATGGGGTGGCTAAGGAGCTGGAGAAATGCCTGCCTGGCTGCAGAATGGTGCTGCTGTTTTGAAAAATGGTTCTTGTCTTCAGTAAAGCGATGAGGAAGTGCTGCAAAAAGAGCAAGGCATATAACAAGAAAATACCCAAATTGGGTTTGTAAAGTTCTCCAATAACTACTAGTGCACCGGATAAGACTAGCACCTCGTCACCTCCTCAGAAGAAAGAAGAGAACTCCCGACTCACGCTGTCATCCAGGGACTGGAACAGTTCTCCAAGGGTTAAGTCCTCATATTTGCCTGTTCCAAGGTCAGATAAAGCAGGAAGGATCCCTGACTCCAGGAAGTCCCAGCTGACTACACAGGACTAGAACCTGCTGGAGACCTGGCTGGTGAGACACCTTGTGTCTATCAACCTCTCTATGTCACTAGAGGCTGAAGAACTGACCAAAAAGAACTTTCCCAGCAATTGGACAAAAGTGAGACTTAATCATTGACCACCTATGGCGGGGCCAGGACAAGGAGCTGAGACTTGCCCAAGGAGGCCACACACAAGGCAGGCAAGAAACCAGGTTTTTCCAGCTTAGAGCTTTATTGCATTCTGAAAATTGGGTTCAGAGGGACTTTGCTGCCAAGGTATCTGGCCTTGTGAAGCCTTGTCTGGATAGAGCTTCCATCTTTGCCTCACATGGGTAGTCTGAAAGTAAAACTATGAACTGGGCTAATCTGCAAATCAATCAACCGCGAACTGTAGTTATTTAATTGTGCTGTACATTTTCTGGGCAGTTTTTTCCTTAAAACATTAAAAACTCATATCATTAGTTCCCCTTATTTGGTTTAATTGATCTTAGTGTCTTTTTCTTCAATTTATCTAAATTTGTTTGGGAATTGTTCTATGTTGTGTTCTTGCCTGCAATCTGTTACAACCTGCCTGGGGGTGCCGAGCTACCAGCCTACAGAGTTTTCACGCTTACCTGCTTTGGCTTTGGCGCACTTCGGTTTCCTCCCTGCCGCCGCTCGAGTCTCCCTCGCGGCCGCTGGGTGAAGGGAACTACACTTCCCAGCCTGCACTCTGACCCGGAACACCTTCCCTGGGGTCACCGCGCCCGGAGGCGCTTGAAATTCCCGCCGGCCTCGGTGGAGCGGGTGTCTTGCCTGCAATCTGTTACAACCTGCCTGGGGGTGCCGAGCTACCAGCCTACAGAGTTTTCACGCTTACCTGCTTTGGCTTTGGCGCACTTCGGTTTCCTCCCTGCCGCCGCTCGAGTCTCCCTCGCGGCCGCTGGGTGAAGGGAACTACACTTCCCAGCCTGCACTCTGACCCGGAACACCTTCCCTGGGGTCACCGCGCCCGGAGCCGCTTGAAATTCCCGCCGGCCTCGGTGGAGCGGGTGTCTTGCCTGCAATCTGTTACAACCTGCCTGGGGGTGCCGAGCTACCAGCCTACAGAGTTTTCACGCTTACCTGCTTTGGCTTTGGCGCACTTCGGTTTCCTCCCTGCCGCCGCTTGAGTCTCCCTCGCGGCCGCTGGGTGAAGGGAACTACACTTCCCAGCCTGCACTCTGACCCGGAACACCTTCCCTGGGGTCACCGCGCCCGGAGGCGCTTGAAATTCCCGCCGCCCTCGGTGGAGCGGGTGTCTTGCCTGCAATCTGTTACAACCTGCCTGGGGGTGCCGAGCTACCAGCCTACAGAGTTTTCACGCTTACCTGCTTTGGCTTTGGCGCACTTCGGTTTCCTCCCTGCCGCCGCTCGAGTCTCCCTCGCGGCCGCTGGGTGAAGGGAACTACACTTCCCAGCCTGCACTCTGACCCGGAACACCTTCCCTGGGGTCACCGCGCCCGGAGGCGCTTGAAATTCCCGCCGGCCTCGATGGAGCGGGTGTCTTGCCTGCAATCTGTTACAACCTGCCTGGGGGTGCCGAGCTACCAGCCTACAGAGTTTTCACGCTTACCTGCTTTGGCTTTGGCGCACTTCGGTTTCCTCCCTGCCGCCGCTCGAGTCTCTCTCGCGGCCGCTGGGTGAAGGGAACTACACTTCCCAGCCTGCACTCTGACCCGGAACACCTTCCCTGGGGTCACCGCGCCCGGAGGCGCTTGAAATTCCCGCCGGCCTCGGTGGAGCGGGTGTCTTGCCTGCAATCTGTTACAACCTGCCTGGGGGTGCCGAGCTACCAGCCTACAGAGTTTTCACGCTTACCTGCTTTGGCTTTGGCGCACTTCGGTTTCCTCCCTGCCGCCGCTCGAGTCTCCCTCGCGGCCGCTGGGTGAAGGGAACTACACTTCCCAGCCTGCACTCTGACCCGGAACACCTTCCCTGGGGTCACCGCGCCCGGAGGCGCTTGAAATTCCCGCCGGCCTCGGTGGAGCGGGTGTCTTGCCTGCAATCTGTTACAACCTGCCTGGGGGTGCCGAGCTACCAGCCTACAGAGTTTTCACGCTTACCTGCTTTGGCTTTGGCGCACTTCGGTTTCCTCCCTGCCGCCGCTCGAGTCTCCCTCGCGGCCGCTGGGTGAAGGGAACTACACTTCCCAGCCTGCACTCTGACCCGGAACACCTTCCCTGGGGTCACCGCGCCCGGAGGCGCTTGAAATTCCCGCCGGCCTCGGTGGAGCGGGTGTCTTGCCTGCAATCTGTTACAACCTGCCTGGGGGTGCCGAGCTACCAGCCTACAGAGTTTTCACGCTTACCTGCTTTGGCTTTGGCGCACTTCGGTTTCCTCCCTGCCGCCGCTCGAGTCTCCCTCGCGGCCGCTGGGTGAAGGGAACTACACTTCCCAGCCTGCACTCTGACCCGGAACACCTTCCCTGGGGTCACCGCGCCCGGAGGCGCTTGAAATTCCCGCCGGCCTCGGTGGAGCGGGTGTCTTGCCTGCAATCTGTTACAACCTGCCTGGGGGTGCCGAGCTACCAGCCTACAGAGTTTTCACGCTTACCTGCTTTGGCTTTGGCGCACTTCGGTTTCCTCCCTGCCGCCGCTCGAGTCTCCCTCGCGGCCGCTGGGTGAAGGGAACTACACTTCCCAGCCTGCCTCTGACCCGGAACACCTTCCCTGGGGTCACCGCGCCCGGAGGCGCTTGAAATTCCCGCCGGCCTCGGTGGAGCGGGTGTCTTGCCTGCAATCTGTTACAACCTGCCTGGGGGTGCCGAGCTACCAGCCTACAGAGTTTTCACGCTTACCTGCTTTGGCTTTGGCGCACTTCGGTTTCCTCCCTGCCGCCGCTCGAGTCTCCCTCGCGGCCGCTGGGTGAAGGGAACTACACTTCCCAGCCTGCACTCTGACCCGGAACACCTTCCCTGGGGTCACCGCGCCCGGAGGCGCTTGAAATTCCCGCCGGCTTCGGTGGAGCGGGTGTCTTGCCTGCAATCTGTTACAACCTGCCTGGGGGTGCCGAGCTCGCAGCCTACAGAGTTTTCACGCTTACCTGCTTTGGCTTTGGCGCACTTCGGTTTCCTCCCTGCCGCCGCTCGAGTCTCCCTCGCGGCCGCTGGGTGAAGGGAACTACACTTCCCAGCCTGCACTCTGACCCGGAACACCTTCCCTGGGGTCACCGCGCCCGGAGGCGCTTGAAATTCCCGCCGGCCTCGGTGGAGCGGGTGTCTTGCCTGCAATCTGTTACAACCTGCCTGGGGGTGCCGAGCTACCAGCCTACAGAGTTTTCACGCTTACCTGCTTTGGCTTTGACGCACTTCGGTTTCCTCCCTGCCGCCGCTCGAGTCTCCCTCGCGGCCGCTGGGTGAAGGGAACTACACTTCCCAGCCTGCACTCTGACCCGGAACACCTTCCCTGGGGTCACCGCGCCCGGAGGCGCTTGAAATTCCCGCCGGCCTCGGTGGAGCGGGTGTCTTGCCTGCAATCTGTTACAACCTACCTGGGGGTGCCGAGCTACCAGCCTACAGAGTTTTCACGCTTACCTGCTTTGGCTTTGGCGCACTTCGGTTTCCTCCCTGCCGCCGCTCGAGTCTCCCTCGCGGCCGCTGGGTGAAGGGAACTACACTTCCCAGCCTGCACTCTGACCCGGAACACCTTCCCTGGGGTCACCGCGCCCGGAGGCGCTTGAAATTCCCGCCGGCCTCGGTGGAGCGGGTGTCTTGCCTGCAATCTGTTACAACCTGCCTGGGGGTGCCGAGCTACCAGCCTACAGAGTTTTCACGCTTACCTGCTTTGGCTTTGGCGCACTTCGGTTTCCTCCCTGCCGCCGCTCGAGTCTCCCTCGCGGCCGCTGGGTGAAGGGAACTACACTTCCCAGCCTGCACTCTGACCCGGAACACCTTCCCTGGGGTCACCGCGCCCGGAGGCGCTTGAAATTCCCGCCGGCCTCGGTGGAGCGGGTGTCTTGCCTGCAATCTGTTACAACCTGCCTGGGGGTGCCGAGCTACCAGCCTACAGAGTTTTCACGCTTACCTGCTTTGGCTTTGGCGCACTTCGGTTTCCTCCCTGCCGCCGCTCGAGTCTCCCTCGCGGCCGCTGGGTGAAGGGAACTACACTTCCCAGCCTGCACTCTGACCCGGAACACCTTCCCTGGGGTCACCGCGCCCGGAGGCGCTTGAAATTCCCGCCGGCCTCGGTGGAGCGGGTGTCTTGCCTGCAATCTGTTACAACCTGCCTGGGGGTGCCGAGCTACCAGCCTACAGAGTTTTCACGCTTACCTGCTTTGGCTTTGGCGCACTTCGGTTTCCTCCCTGCCGCCGCTCGAGTCTCCCTCGCGGCCGCTGGGTGAAGGGAACTACACTTCCCAGCCTGCACTCTGACCCGGAACACCTTCCCTGGGGTCACCGCGCCCGGAGGCGCTTGAAATTCCCGCCGGCCTCGGTGGAGCGGGTGTCTTGCCTGCAATCTGTCACAACCTGCCTGGGGGTGCCGAGCTACCAGCCTACAGAGTTTTCACGCTTACCTGCTTTGGCTTTGGCGCACTTCGGTTTCCTCCCTGCCGCCGCTCGAGTCTCCCTCGCGGCCGCTGGGTGAAGGGAACTACACTTCCTAGCCTGCACTCTGACCCGGAACACCTTCCCTGGGGTCACCGCGCCCGGAGGCGCTTGAAATTCCCGCCGGCCTCCGCGTCGCGGGACGCGAGCGGGACGCCCGGACTAAGCCCGGACAAAGGGCGGACAGACTAAGACAGTCCAAGACTGGCCACGACTGGACTGGACCAGGAGAATAACGTCCTCAGCACCGTGAGTCTATAGTCTCAGGGCTCACTTACAATTGTCGGTTCATACACGCAGGGGCTATTTTGTGGCTCTCACTTTGCCTTCTTGTCTAAGTATGTCAAAACATAAAACACCTATTACCCCTGTTAATACCATGGAGAACTATCTAGTTCACAGGGTGACAAAAATAATTAACGATCGGAGGTCCTCTTTAGGGCTTAATGACTCCCCTCACTGTGCTCAAACAGAACCTATTCGTTTAATTGATCTGGACACAGAAGCAATGAATCCCAGTGATGCTGAATGTGTGGAAAATGTTGTTTGTTCAGCATTAAATGCTTCTATAAATGTTCCACAATCTGCTATAAATATTGAATTGCTAACGGGAGATGAAACACACTCACTCTGTAATGATTTAGTGTTAGTTGATGGCAGTATTACCCCGCCAACGCCAGTCCCTGCTCCAAGAGCAGCTAAGAGGTCTACTAAAGTTCCTTCTAAAAGACCAGGACTACGATCTAATAGTAAAAAACCATCAACTCCACCTAATACTAAACACAAGAATGTAATTGATGACATAAGGGAGGAAGAGAGTAGCACTATAGATTGGGATGATTTGTTATCGAACAAATTTATGGGCATGTTAGAATCTAGGATTGTACGAATAATTAAACCGCTTATATCCAAAATTGATCACTTGTCCGACAAAGTACATAAACTGGAGTCTCTTATAAAAACAACAAATGATAATATGGGGGATATTCCGAACCCGATCATAAGCAAAATAGACGAGCTTCAGGTGAATATGATCGAGAACATAAGAGCTACATCTGTACTAACGCAGTCTGGTGCAACTAGTGCTAAAACCGATCCTAACAACCCCACAGTTGTAGTTCCCCCTCCAACACAAGAGAATGTTTCTACATCTGACTCCCTTCCAGAACTAAATCCTGTAGAGCTGATAGTGGAAGCGTCACCTCTAGTTTTAGTACTTGCAAACGTCCCACTATTGAAAAAAGACCAGATTGAGACTCCAGATTCCCTCCTAAATAAATCATTGCAGTGGTTAGGCAATAATATTCAAGCAACTCCTTGGGGTAAAGAAAAGTTGTCTGATGATCTGTTAACTGCAAGAAGAGTAAAGTGGATAGGGTCCAAACCCAAAAAATTTGCCGGGGATTGTGTGGTACTAAACCTAAAGGGTCCAGATGTATTACCAGACATCCTACAAAATATTCTACCACCCCAACGCAGAACGGCGGAAATAGTGCCGCTAACGCTGGACTTCTTCTACAGTAGAAGAGGCCTGCTGGCAAAACCCAGTATCCTTAGAACTAAGTGGTCAGTGGTTGGATCTAGAAGGGCTAGGGGTGGTCCTAGTGGTGACTGGGGGTTAAATTTGGAAAACTGCTTTTCGGCTTTATCTGATTTAAACAAATGTGATTGACTCAAGAGCCCCGATCCAGCCTCTCATATTAGGCCGATGCAGCTACAGCATGTAGGTTTAGGAAATATTACATGTACCAATCTGGCCATTCAGAATATAGAGAATCAGAAATTATCACACTTGGTATGTAAAAATCCCGACTCAAATGAGCCAAAGAAAGCAACCGATGTTTTTGTATGTGCTACCAAGGCGAAAGAGACCAGGATTATCCCAAGGGAGGGAATAACATCATTATTAGAACCGACAGTCAATGTAAGCGGTCAGAAAGAAGACCAGTTATTAGACCAGCATAAATCTAACACACTCTCCCTTGTATCATGGAATATTGCAGGCATAGCAAGTAAGATAAACACTCTGGAATGGGCTGAATATATCAACCAGCACAATATTATTATGCTGCAAGAAACCTGGTCTCTAACCCCAACATTTAGAGTGGGATATTTAAATTATCATATCCCGGCAATTAGAAACCGCCTCGGACGTCCCTCCGGAGGCTTGTTAATATGGATACGACAATCCTTGAATGTCATTATAACACAATTATCAATACCATCTAATGACATTATGGCCCTTACTGTCAGATGGGACAACGGCCAAGAGCTTAGCATCTTTAATGTTTACGCCAGGGGAGTGGCTAGGGGTCAATCTTCTAATACTTTAGTAGTTTTAGAACAGAACATCGAATTGTTACCAACACAAAATCAAATAATAGTAGGTGGTGACTTCAATGTAACTTTTGAGCCGCTGGGCGAGGAGGACAGGATTTTGTCTGAGGAAGAGGATGCCAAGTGGGGAATTTCCCAGTTGGATTTGCCTGCCATTAAAAAATGGAGTAATGTGGCAATCCAGTTAAAAAGTCTCTGCTTAGCCAGAGGGTTGAGAGCGGCAAATGGGCGCTCGCCATCCGACCTAATAGGTAATAATACGTTTGATAATGGGCGATCATCTAGTAGAATTGATTACATACTTATAGATGTAAGATTTTGGATTAAAATGCTAGATATGGTTGTAGAATCTAGACTAGAAAGCGACCATAACCCCTTGCGACTAACCTTTCTTTCCTATGACAAGTCCTCACCGCATTCTAAAGATAATGGAATGGTGACGCAGGATGTAGTATGTTCAAATAACCTGCGCCACCTTAAATGGAGAATGATGATAGAAGATAATGTAAAATTAGAGGCTCTTAAAGTGTTAGTAGTAAATGAAGTAAACATTATCAAGTCCAAGCAAGGGATGCCTAGTTTCCAAGACTACATGATGGAGGCTCATGACAAACTCTTCCTTAAACTGCAAAGTTTTTTTATCAAAAGAATAGACCCTAGCAAAGAGGGCAAAACCCAACAGAGGCAAGGTTGGTATGACAAAAGTTGCAGATTGGCACGACTTAATCTGAGCTTAGAGCTAAAAACAGGCAATGCAATAGCAATTAGGAGAGCAAGAGATGCATACAGACAAACCCAAAAAAGGGCCAAGAAACGATGGGATGAAGAAGGGTGGCAGGAATTGAAGGAAGCTTGCGCTGCCAAGGATTCCAAGCGCTTTTGGGCTATAGTAAAATGGGAGAGGGGAGGAATAGCTGCCCAACCACAAAATAATGTCCCAATAAATAAATGGACTGAGTTTTTCAAACCACAGTATGCCCGCAACCCGGTCCATGCTTCTGTTCAACCTCCGCCATCTATCTTCTTCAAAAATCAAATATTTGATGAGAATGAAGTAACTAAAGCATTGGATGGCATAGCAGGAGGAAAAGCGCCGGCATGGATGGCATCCCGGCCGACGTATTCTTGTCGGACCGGAATGCGTGGTGTTCATATTTCAAAATGCTGGCTAATGCTGTGGCAATGGGGGGGGGAAATGCCCCACTCATGGAAGGGAGCAGAAATAATCCCCATATTTAAAAAAGGAGACAAATCACTAGCCCAAAATTATAGACCAATTAGTCTCATAGACACAGCGCAAAAACTGATGGGTCGTCTAGTCCAGAACAAGTTACAACAATGGATTGACGACAAAAATATACTATCCCCATACCAGGCAGGGTTTCGTCCTCTGACTAGTAGTGTTGACCAAGTTCTCTATTTTTTAACCATCTACTGGAGAAATGTCACACTCAAAAAGGGGTCGTTGTACGCTGTCTTTGTAGACTTAAAAGCAGCCTTCGACCTAGTCCCCAGAGAAAAATTGTGGCAGACCCTGGCTGATGTAGGTCTAAGCCAGGAATTCATCACTCTCCTTGTTCGCCTTCACGATAATAACTTTGCCAAAATTAGATGGGGCAAGCAGGGGGAAGCCACAGATCCCTTCCCAGTAGAACGAGGAGTTAGACAAGGCTGTGTGCTAGCTCCAACACTATTTTCAATTTACATTAACGGAATTGTTGACCATCTAATGAAATCCCCAAGTGACGCCCCAATTATAGCAGGTCGCCACGTCCCAGTTCTGATGTTCGCGGACGATACGCTCCTACTTTCACGCACTCCGAGCGGTCTCCAGAAAGTGGTTGATGCCTTTGGGGAATTTTGTGATAGTAGAGGACTTGAATTGAATACCACTAAAACTAAATTCATGTGCCTAAACTATCAGTCCACTTTCAAAGGAGTAATCAAATATAAAGGTACCCCCCTAGAGAAAGTGGACGCTTTTACCTATTTAGGCATCACCCTACAAGGAAACATGAAGTGGAAATCGCATATTGATAATACTCTATTAAAGTTTAACCAGCTTGCTGGTGCAGTAGCACTGAAACATCGCAAATCATTAACAAAACCGGTTAAATCTGCACTTGAGATATATAATATGAAAGTATTAGGCGCCTGCTTATATGGGTCTGAACTGTGGGGGTTTTCAAATCTGAGAGAGCTGGGACGTGCAGAAAACAGGTTTTTGAGAGGGCTTGTTATGGTTCCACAAAGCACACCCATGCTTCCTCTGAAATTGGACCTTGGCAAGAAAAATATCGAGGATATAGCTAGACTACGGCCACTCCTATATTGGAGGCGCTTGATGGTGACCCCAGAGCTGAGTCATTATGCTGAAGCTCTGAAGGATGTCGTTGAGTTTGACCGTTTCCATTGTATCGAATGGCTAAAGGAACTCCAGGGGCTTCTTGTATTGTTAAAATTGGACCATTTATGGGGAAACTATGATGTGGCTAGCTTTCCTTCGAAAGCAAAATTGAAAGAACTGTACTGGGAATTGGTGTACGTAGTAATGTTTTGTAAAGGTTCCCAACCAGCATTGACAACTCGCTTTTGGGACATTAAAATGCATCCGTCCTGTGAAACATACTGGGACATTATAGAACGTCCATACGATAGGAAATTGTATTTCCAATTCCGCATTGGAACCTTACCAGTAAATGCATTTAAAAAACATTGGTCTCCCATGTGGGATGATCATTGCTATTTTTGTAAGGACCAAATTGAACATATTTCCCATTTGCTGTTTTGTTGTCCACTATATGCTACCCCTAGACGTAAATGGTTGAAGCCAGTGTGCCAAAATATCGGCACACGTAGTCAATCAATAGCCCTGAGAATACTTGAAACGGATTGTTCCACACTTTTTGTAGTTGCCGTAGCTAAATTTCTTGCCTGGGCATGGTCAATACGTACACGCACTTTAAAATCAAATGTGAATATGTTATGAAATAGTGTTGCTCCATCAAATTATCCTATTGCATTGCATGAATTGTTCTTTTTTAAATAGAAATTAATTGAATTTTAACTTTATAGTATTTAATATGTATAATATTCGGCTGTCAAAATGTTTAATATGTGTTTTAAAATTATTTTTAAATATAGTATTTATTGTATTAGGGTTAGGAAGGATGCTTTTATGACAATTGTCGAATAAAGCTTTAAAATTGAATTGATGTTAAGATTGTTGTTACTGTTTGAACTTAAGGCATACTTGTCAGGGGACTTCCTACTGTTTGTGCCATAACTACTAGGGTATGGAAAGAGAGTAAGAACTGTATTTTGGCCTAACCAGGTTGTGTTTATAAAGTAGAAAGGGGTCACCCCCTTCAAATTAATAACCCAATTTCTAACAGAAATTATTTGAAATGATTGCTACTTTTGCCAAACAAAGCTTATGGGGTGGGGGGGGGGGGATCTTACTACATTTTCTCAATTTCCTTTTGTTAACAATTGATTCTCTATGGGGATGGAATCACTGTAGAGTTTTTATGAAGTGATTGAACATCATCCTCTTAATTGGAAGAAAATTTCTGTTATGCTTCTTGCCCTGCAAACATTTTCCACATCATTTGACACAAGCCAGCATAGTTCCCCTTTGACAGCATGGTGACAAGATCACATTTGAACAAATATTATCACAGCAGTCAGGACTTGTTGCTCCAAATGGGAGATCTGGCTCTAACTTTTGGCCACTCACTCTCATATATCACAAGGGCATATTACTATCCCTTACTCTGCATTTTTCCATGCGTCCAGTTTTATGAAATGTCTGAACTTTCAACTTATTCACGGGCTGGGAGAAACAAGAGCCTACCTGGCTTCAATTATTTAGCGCCATTAACAAAACAAAATAGCAAAAGGGTTTGGAGGCTAATCAGTCAGGTCTTGGTGACCCACATGAATCAGCAACCCTATTACTTTTCTTTTGATAAGTGACCACCTTAAAATGTTCTGTTGTATTCAAGCACATCTGAAAAAATAGCCAATGAGATTAAAAATCTGAAAATAGAAGTGGAACCTGTTTGTGCAGCTGAGGTGACAAAGCTAATTAAACCGAACAAGGCATTTAGAACACTCTGGCTTAGCAGCATCCAAATTATATGTTTAGATCTAATCCTGAGCGATGGAAGATTTCTCTAAGCATTGTTTTATTTCGAATCTTATTTCTTCTTTGATGGAGTCAATTTTGCACCTGATTTACAATTGTGGCCCTCTATCAGACCCTACAAGTTATAGGCTGAGAGCCCTGCTCTGTTCAGAAGGTATGCTATTTGCAAGATTCTACTCTATTAATTGTACCATAGAGCTTCAGAAAGTGTCAATTACGTATGAAAGCTGCTTAATCTTACACTGTCGACCAACACCCCAGTGACGAATTCGCCTTAAAATGCGGCTAACATCAATTTCTGCCTTGATACATTTGCTCAGCATGACGCATTTGTCCACATGTGCTACGGCTAATGCAAACTTTATAAAATAAACAGTTCATAGAAGTGAGCTAACTGCCATAAATCTAAACTGTTAATGTGTTATAAAAACTCTTTCAGTAAACATCAATACGAATCTTGGGATAACATTGCAGGTGTGTCTCCTCTTCAGCTCTAAGTCACTTTACAAGAGGATGTAATATATTTCCAGATTCTCAAGCTGGACATCGAGTGGTAGCTACTGCCATTAAAGGCTGTTTTAAGAGTGTTTGGTATTTGGATATTGGGTGTGTTATGAAGAGTTGATCTTATTTCTAGAGAGTTGAAAAACAGCTAAGTGGTATTTTAATTATGTTGAAACAGCCATGGCTAACTTCATATTCATGTCTATTTTTTGCATTTTGAGGGACGGCTGTCATTACATATATCTATCTATATATTTATATACATATATATATTGTTGGAAATGGCCCTTTTTGCAGGGTTATCCCCAAACTTTTTGCTTCTTCCTCCTTTATTTTTCCTAACCTGTGGTTTTTGGCAATAGGACTCTGGGCACTTTACCACTGCTGTTCAGTGCTAAAGTGCATATTCTCTTTGTATAAATTGGTATTGTGATTGGTTATCCATGATTGGCATATTTGTTTTACCAGTAGGTCCCTAGTAAAGTGCACTGAGTGTGCCAGAGCTGGTGATTCAAATGCTACTAGTGGGCCTGCAGCACTGATTGTGCCACTCACATGAGTACCCCTAAAATAACGTCTCAGGCCAGCCACCGCAGGGCCTGTGTGCAGTTGCTAACTGCCATGCTGACCTGACTAGTGTCCACACTGGCCAGGCCGATACCTTCCCTTTCTGCACACATTGGACACCCCTATGGAAGCCTGAAGGTACCCCCCCGGGCAGGGTGCAGTGTATGTGAAAGGTAGAGCATGTACTAGTGTGGGTGATTTGCTCTGGTAGTGAATTACAGCCATTTTCGTTTTTCACTATTGAAAGGCTATCTTGCCCATAGGCTATAATGGGGAATGCTGTGTATAATGTTTACCTGCATATCTTCCCATAGGAGCAAGATAGAAAATTGAAGTCTGGTATCCCTGAACTCAGAATTTAATAACATATCTTTTAGGAAGGATGGTTTTTAAATCCTGTGTTTGAAAGCAGCACTTTTAGAAAGTGGCTGCTTTCTTGTCTGACCTTTCTGTGTGCCTTTATCTGTTTGTGAATTGACTGTCTGGTTTGTGAGTTACAGGGCTGGGGGGTTTCCAGGAGACAGAATGAGTCCGCCCAGTGGTGAATAGAGAGATCTGCATCTAGATGGGAGGGAGGAGTTGCACCTGGGACCTGAATAGGACTGTGCCTACCCCCCAAAGTGCTAGCTCCACCCCCTGTGGTGCGTCTGATGTCTCTGCCCTGCACTGTGAAAAGAGAGAAGGAATATGTCAACAAAGTACTCCAGGGCTGTGCTTTCCCTTCGTAATGCTGGCTCTACCTCCTGTGGGGCGTCTGATGTTTCTGCTCTGCACTGTGAAAGGAAAGAAGGAGTCATGTAAACAGAGTGCTCCAGAACTGGTTTGGACCGGGCTCCGAGCCCTCCTGCAGAAATGGAGCACAGACTTTTTGGGGTATAAGTACAGAACCCCAGACCACTGAACTTTAGATCATCCTGTAATCAAGAAGGAACCTCTGCCAAGGAGAAAGCTGGAAGACTGAAGAGGAAGGACTGTCCTGCTGTGTGTTTGTGGGCTGACCTGAAGTTGCTTTGCTGCCAAGGAGAGGGGAAGGACTTTGCTTTGTGCTGTGTGCCCTCACTTGAAGAGATCTCCAAGGGCCTGAGTAGAGCTGGCTCACTGTTAAGAAGTCCCAGGAACAAAAATACTTCACCCCCAGCTTCCCCCCTGAACTCTACTGAGAGAGTTTGTTCCTTCCTAGAGTGCTTGGGCCAGTTGTGGTTCCTCTGGAAGTCGTACCTGTTGTTGGGAAGCTGGACAAGAAGAAACTAAAGACAATCTGCAAAGTTTTAATCATCGCTCGCTTGCAGAGCGCATCCCCGTCAGTGCCAGGAAATTCTCGCAGTCGCAAAGATCGAGATCGTTACAGCGCCTGTTGCTGCTGCAAGAACCAACGCATCCTTCACTTGCAGAACGCATTGCTCCAGTGCGGGAAGAGTACCATTGCTGTGAGTATCGTCGCAAAACCTGTCGTCGTGGGTGAGATCGTTGCACCGCTTGCTTGCGACTGCATCACGTTGCTGCAAAGGTTGTCGCAGAGCCATCGCATCAAGGGACCGCAAGAGGAGAAGATCGACGCTGTGCTGCACATCGCCGCCGCACCTAAGATGGTTGCCATCCCAAAGATTGTCGCATCGAACCTTTGCAAGATGCTTCCTACGAAACCTGCGCACCGGAATCCATACAAGGTATCGCATTCCTCCCCATACAGACCGGATTCATCGCAACGCGCCCGCTGCATCCAGCGGGGCTGTCGCATCACCTCCCCAGGGTTTCAGGAGTGAAGCATCGCTTGTTTTTCAACGCTGCAGCTTCCATTTGGAACTTTTGTTGCATCTAAAGGTACTTTTGGCTAAACGTGACGCAACTGTGGATTATTTTGACGCAAACCCTAGAACTCTTTTAAAATCATATTCTTGAACTGTGTATGTTGGATTTTTGTCATTTTGGTCTTGAGTAGTTTAGATAAAGATACCTTATTTTCCTAAACTGATGGGAAGTGCATTTGTGGTATTTTCACTGTGTTACTGTGAGTGTTGGTACACATACTTTGCCTTTGATAAGCCTGTCTGCTCGTGCCAAGCTACGAAGTGGGTGAGCAGGGGTTATCTAAAGAGTGTATCCCCCTTGCCCTGACTAGAAGCAAGCATCCCTATTTGGACATTGGTACCTACCTCTGCCAACTAGAGACCCCCAAATCTAACATTGGTGGTCAGCGGTGAGGATTTGAACTTGTATTTGTACTGGACCCACAGTAATTGGGGTACATCACTAGTTTAGTGCAGACCACTACGCAACCACATACTGTGTTGTTTTGGTTCTATTTTTGATCTGATCCTTGAGTCATGCACGCATCATGTCTCAGAAGAGTAAACCAGCAAGGGAGGTTGCAGAGCTAGAGTTTGATATTCAAATGTTAAGTGGTTACAAAGTAGGTCAACTCAAGCGGTTCTGCAGGAGCTTTGGATGTCCAATGGAGAGCAGCTCCAGGAAAGGGGAGCTACGGAAGGCCTTAAGTGCCTGATGGGAGGCCAAAGAAGCTGGGGAGACAGATGGTGCAGAAGTGGGTGAGGATGCACAAGAGGATGGTCTCAGGTCACAGGATCTGCCTGTCTCCAGAGCAGACTCCAGGGCTAGCAGCAACCATTCCGCTAGAAGCTTTTCCCCTGAGGAGTTGGAGGAAAACCAAAGGGTTAGAGGTCATGAGTTGGAAGTCATGAGGCGTGAGACAAAGTTGATGCAAATAGAAGGCCAGAACGAGGCAGAAAAGAGCAAGGAGAAGGATGCCCTGGAAGAATTTAAATTGACCTTTGCCCATGAATTGAGAATGAGGGAGCTTGATTTGGAGCTCGAGAGGCTTGAGGCTATGAGTGTCTCAGATGCAGAATTAAAATGTGTAACTCAAGAAGTGAGCTTTGCTGAGTTGGAGGTGGAGTCCAGCTCAGATGGTGGCAGCAAGATTATAGTTTCTAGTGCTGAGAGGAAGATACAAACAGCCAGGGATGTGGTGCCTGACTTGAGGAAGGGGGTTGACATACACCAGGGGGGGTCAGGTTTATGAGGTAGCTCTAGTGGTGTGCAGTGTCCCTGAAGTAGATTGTGGACTGACACAGGGGATCATATTCCCAGTGATGGGAGGAACACTCCACTGACTCTAGACGAGAGGTGCAGGGAGAGGGGTTCCCCCATGGTAGAAACCTTGGTGTGTGAGTGTGGCGACTGCCCTGAAGAGTGTGGGTTGTGTGACAGAGACAGTAGGACACTGTCTTGCCAATCTCAGGAGAGTGGTGTGGGGTACTTGTGTGAGGCACTGGAGGGTGAGGCAAAGGGTAGCTTGGTTAACGACTGTGGGGACTGTGTGATTCATTTGTTGGAGATCATGTTTTAAGTCCCGGTTTTCCAGAGCTATGCCAACACCTGGTGGAGTGTGAGTTCTCTGACTCCAGGGAGATTGCATTGGAGGCAGACCCCTTGGTGGATTCCAGAGGGTCTGAAGAGGCATTGGGGAGTGATCCCAAAAGGAGTGGTGCAGATATTATCCAGACCTTTGTGGTGGAAGAGGTTCAGTGTAGCCCGGCTGGGTCCCAGTGGAATGGAAGGGGTGTAGGGGCTCACGTCTGGTCTCATTGGAGAAGGAGTGAGTGTGGGACGGTGTGTCTCATGGTGCCCGAAACCCAGACTCAGGGCCTGAAGGGTTCCCTAAGGGAACACCAGGTTGGGGGTCTAGGCTGTACTAGTAGGCCATTTGAAGGATGATCTCCAAGTGTCAGGAGAACCTGGAGCCTCTGTAAACAGAGCTCCAGTGATTCTGGTGTCAGGCAGTGCCACTCCAATTGGGAGGGGGGAGAAGTCCAGACTGAGGGGTGAGAGGGGGATGTGTTCTGCAGTGGGAGAACCAGTGGTTCTGGGACCAGCCAGAAGGGCTGAGTCTCCCAGGAGTGACCATGACACCACTTCTGTCCTGGGGGATCTTCGCGCACTGTCAGGTAGACAGGGGTCGGGGGATCTCGGCGAGGCAGACTGTCACAAGACACATGAGTCATGTGTCACCCTCAGGGGGGTACTGTGTGAGTCCCCAGAAGTCCTGGCGTGCCAGGCAAGTGTTCAACCACAGGGTTTAATCCCTGGGTTGTGAGGCCAGGTTCAGGATCTGCCTGACCTGGAGGGAAGGACATCTGTAACCAGTCTCCTGACTGGTTTTGCTTTCAAGGGTACCCACACAGATTTTGGGGGTGCAGCCCTCGAAGGGGGTGCAGAGGGAGGGAGTCCTCCCCTCTGACCCTGGTGCAACCCGAGGGTTTAGACACTAGGTTGGGAGATCAGTTGCTGGAGTGCACTCCTGAACTGGTGGGAGAGTTGTGTTCTGAGGACGCCCCTCCGGGTAGGAGAGTGTGGGAACCCAGAAGGCAGGGAAGGGAGAGGAAAGCCTCGCCCGTGACCTCTGGTCAGCCTGAGGGTGCAGACCCTGGGCTGGCGAGCCAGTGTCAGGATGCCCTACCTGACTTGACAGCCCTCTGTCGGACTGTGAAAACGTATATTTCACTATCCAAATCTCCCCTTGCATGTCCCTTTCTGGATTCCTTATCTACCGCCCTCCTGGAACCATGGGGCAATTCCATGAATCTCTCCTGGAATGCTCCTTGGCCACGACCAGCATACGGCCTAACTTCTTAATTTTAGGGGACCTCAATGTCCATATGGAAGATAGCAATGACAAACTAGCTACAGAACTGATCCACGATCTGGCAGTTCATCAACTGCACCTACAGAATTCCCTCCCCACACACAATCGTGGTCACCTGCTCGATTCCATCTTTTGCAACTTTCCTGACCTTGTGGTCGGATCGGATATCCCTGTGCCATGGTCTGACCACCTGCTCATCCCCTTTAGCTGGCGGATTCAGTCCACTCCGCCTCATACCCAAGCACCTGGTAGACCATCCCGCCCCTGGGCGAAACTAGATTATGATAAGTGGAATCAAGCTCTTGAGGACACCAGCCCACATCTCAGCTCGAATCCTTATTTAGCAGACATTGAGTTCTCATCCTGGGTTACTAAGTCTCTAGATACAGTCCTCCCCAAAAAAAACCATCGGAAACCGAGGAAAAAAGCCACATCTCCATGGTTTACCCAGGAGATATGCCTCCTAAAGAAAATCTGTAAGAGAGCGGAAAGAGTATGGAGGAAAGACTTTGATCCTAACAATAAAATTAAATATAGGCTGACGATCCTCAATTACAAAAAGGCTCTAAAAAACGCGCAAATTTCCTTTTTCAAGGAAAAAATCAGCGAGGCAGCCTGTTCGTCCAGAGAAACGTTTCTAATCGCGAAAAAACTTCTAAATACGCCAGTACCCCCAGCTACACACAACCCCTCGAACGAACACTGTAACGAGTTAGCCACATTTTTTGATTTAAAAATACAAAACATTCTTCAACACCTTCCCCCTCTTCTACCTGTGGATACCTCTCTCTCTCTTTCTTTACAGCGCCAGAACAGGGATATAGATTTAAGCAAGTTTCCCCCAATCAGCGAGGAAACCCTTGGACCCATTCTCCAATCCCTCAAAAGCGTATCTCCGCACGACCCAGCACCAGTTAGACACCTGAAACAGGTTGCTCCCATTATCTTAGCACCAATGGTCAACCTAATAAACGCTTCAATTGAAACCGGAACGGTCCCCACAAGCTGGAAGAAGGCGGTGGTGAAAGCCCTTATTAAAAACCCAACCTTGACCCGGGCAACCTAGCTAATTTCAGGCCGATCTCTCTCCTCCCTGGCATTAGCAAGTTGGCTGAAAAACACATCAACTCCCAGCTTTCTAATTATTTGGAGTCCAACGATCTGCTTAAAACATCACAGACCGGTTTCCGTCCGGGCCAGGGCACAGAAACAGCGATGGTGGCGGTTGTCGAAGAAGCTAGGAAGATCATTGATGCAGGAGGATCGGTGGCAGTGATCCTCCTGGACCTCAGCGCAGCATTCGACACCGTCAACCATAGCATCCTGGCTCAGCGACTGGAAAACCTTGGCATTAATGGGCCCGCCCTTGCCTGGCTCAAATCCTTCCTCCACAACCGCTCCTTCCAGGTGGCGGAGGGTGACTGCATCTCCAGGGAAACCCCGATACGTTGCGGAGTGCCGCAGGGCTCTTCATTGAGCCCTACGCTCTTCAACGTGTACATGGCACCACTGGAAAAAATTGTCGTCCCGCATGGCATCAAACTTCTGACCTACGCGGACGACACTCAGCTGGTCGTCTCCCTCAGCCAGTAAGATAATCCCACCATTGATCTGCATTCCTGTCTGGGGGATATAGTTAGTTGGATGAACGCCTCCCACTTAAAGCTCAATGGGGACAAAACTGAGCTAATGGTACTGGGCAATCAGTCCCATTTTCATCCGGAGTCTCTATGGCCCCCTAGCATGGGCCACCCCCAATCCCCAAAACTGATATTAAAAGTTTGGGGATCTGGCTGGATCATAATCTAACCCTCAACACCCAGGCCAGAAAAACAGCGGGTACATGCTTTGGTCTATTACGCTCCACCCGCAAGATCCTCCCCATGCTTCCTTTCCAGTCAAAAAAACTACTTCTACAGGGTCTTATACTGTCGAGACTTGATTACGGCAATGCCTTATACCTCGGTTCACCAAAAAAAGTCATTGCCAGGTTACAGGTGGTGCAAAACGCGGCTGCCCGGATTCTCACGGGCACAAAAAATCGTTGCTCCGCCAAACCTGCAATCAGAGCACTCCATTGGCTTCCGGTGGAGCAAAGGGTGCAGTTTAAGGCCATGTGCCTAACTCACAGAATCCTCCACGGAAATGCCCCTCCCGTTCTTAAAGATCTCGTGATGCCTTATATCACAAACAGAACCCTCCGATCCTCTAATGTTCACCTCACTCAAATACCTAGGATTAAGAGAACACGGTCAGGGGGCCGGCGGTTCTCCTATCAGGCGTCCAGGATGTGGAATACTCTCCCACCGGACCTTCGTGCCCAACCTAACCTCCTGTCCTTTCGCAAATCCTTGAAGACGTGGCTGTTCCCTTGACCATCTCCTGTTTCCGCCTGACTTGACTATATGGATTTTCAGTCAGCGCTGGGACGCTCTTGGGCAGCCATGCGCTCTATAAATCCCATTCCATTCCATTCCAGGAGGAAGAGTGCAGGAAAGGTGCCAGGCACCTGGAGCTACTGCCCCCACTTTCTGACACTACAGAGGTTAGAGAGGCCTGACAGGCATGAGGCCTGGCTCTCATCACTGACAGCTGTCAGTGGCCACTGTGGCTGGTTGTTCTGGTGGACTGGGTTGCCCCTGGAAGGGGGGCAGGAGTCACACCATGGGGGTGGACTGGGCCACCCCGTTGTGTTGGCCAGGTGGGTACTGTCTACCAGTGTGGGCACATCTGTGAGTGAAGTCCTGGTGCGCCGGGCAAGTGTTCAGCCACAGGGGTTGGCCTCTGGGTTGGGGAGCCAGGTTCAGGTGTTGCCTGGCCTGGAGGGAAGAACATCTGTAAACAGTATCCCTACCAGTTTATCTTCTGGTGGTACCACTCCAAGTGGGAGTGTGCAAAACTCTGGAGGGAGTCCTTGCCTCTGACCCCGGTTCACCTGGAGGGTTTAGACTCTAGGTTGGAGGGTCAGGTCCGGGGTGTCCCCCCTGACCTGGAATTCCAGTTGCAGGATAGAACCCCTGAACTGGTGGCCGAATGGCGCAGGACACCTGCCACAGGTGCCCTGACTATTCTAGAAGGAGGTACTGCTCCAGGTGGAAGGGTACAGAGCCCCAAGGAAGAAGAGGACCGGGTAGGGGAAAGCCAACCCCAGCTTCCTGTCCAGCCGCCAGATACATGCCCGGGACTGGTTGGTTGAGTCAGTGCCAGTATGTCAGACCTGACCTGACAGAAAGGGGAGTGGACAAAGGATGCCAAGCACCTGGGGCTACTGCCCCCACCCTCTGACGCCACAGGGGTTTGAGAGTCCTGAGAGGCATAAGGCCTGGGTCTCATCACTGACCACTGTCAGTTGCCACTGTGGCTTGCTGTCTGTCTGTTGGGATACACCTGTGAGCAAGTCAAGTTTATGTGCTGCACAGGTGGTGTCCACAGGTGAGGCGAAGGGTTCCACATGAACTGGCTTGGTGGACCCTAAGAGTATGGATGGAGCGATCCAACTGGGTTCAGGAAGGCGTAGAACAGGAATAGTGCCCTGCTGTTTGGACCAGTTTCGGTGTTCTATTACCCTAAGCAGGGAATCCTATTGAGGTATCATTTGGTCTACCCTGGCTTTAGGCTGGAAGGGGGTTGTGTTGGATATGGCCCTTTTTGCATGGTTATCCCCAAACTTTTTACTTCTTCCTTCTTTATTTTCCCTGACCTGTGGTTGTTGGCAATATGACTCTGGGCACTTTACAACTGCTGTTAAGTGCCAAAGTGCATATGCTCTCTGTATAAATTGTTTTGTGATTGGTTATCCATGATTGGCATATTTGTTTTACCAGTAGGTCCCTAGTAAAGTGCACTGAGTGTGCCAGGGCTGGTGATTCAAAGGCTACTGGTGGGCCTGCAGCACTGATTATGCCACCCACATGAGCAGCCCTAAAATGGTGTCTCAGGCCTGCCACCACAGTGCCTGTGTGCAGTTGCTAACTGCCATTCTGACCTGACCAGTGTCCACACTGGCCAGGCCTAACCCTTCCCATTCTGTACACATTGAACACCCCTATGGAAGGCCCAAGGTACCCCCCTGGGCAGGGTGCAGTGTATGTGAAAGGTAGAACATGTACTAGTGTGGATGACATGCTCTGGTAGTGAATTACAGCCATTTTCGTTTTTCACTATTGAAAGGCTATCTTGCCCATAGGCTATGATGGGGAATGCTGTGTATAATGTTTACCTGCATATCTTCCCATAGGAGCAAGATAGAAAATTGAAGCCTGGTTTCCCTGAACTCAGAATTTAACAACACATCTTTTAGGAAGGATGTTTTTTAAATCCTGTATTTGAAAGTGGCACTTTTAAAAAGTGGCTGCTTTCTTGTCTGAGAGTCAAACAACAAATGGGTCATTCACCATGGACAACAAACCTAATACCATACAAATAACACTAGTGGGAACACCCCATGCAGATCTTAGTGTGATCATAGCCGAGTAAAGACTCAAGGGCATATGCGTGTTAGGGGCACAAACCTTTCGACGGGGCTTCTCTATATGGATTAACTCAGTCGTCCGAACTGTCTGGGGGGGCACCGACTGTAGAGCTCACGCCGTGTTTTGTTTTATCACAACCGCATAAACACAGCATGAGCTCTACAGTCGGTGCCCCCCCAGACAGTTCAGACGACTGCCGGGAGACACCGACGGAGAGGGGAGTCAATCCATATAGAGAAGCCCCGTCGAAAGGTTTGTGCCCCTAACACGCTGAGATGTGGCCATTCCGCACTAACGGATTACATCGATTGCGGGGAGGTCGCTGTTCAGAATGGCACACACGGGTGAGCGTGAGCACTACAGATCGCGTGCTTTGCCCATCTTAGATACACCACGGGCGGAGATATTCAGGTTTTGCTAAATTCTTAAGTCTATTCATACGCGCTATTTTATATGTAGAGCCTTGAATGGTTATTGACTAAACACATGTATAGCAGAGATGTAGGAGGAGATATTCAGGTTTTGCTAAATGCTTAAGTCTATTCATACGCGCTATTTTATATGTAGAGCCTTGAATGGTAATGGACACGTGTATAGCAGAAATGTAGGAGGAAGCACAATCGTGTCCTCTGCTCTGGGTGCCGTTTGGCTGCGCTCTGTAACATGAAGGCGAGCGCTGCAAACACCATAATTTTCGATGTGGTTAAGACCCCTTTTGGCACATAACTTATGACTACATAGGTTAATTTAGTTTTTTATATCAGTAAAAGCAGTGAACATTACAAATAAGCCTTGAGATACAATCCAATCAGCACCAGAATACAGCTGTATGGAGATTAACAACTAATCCATGATTGCCATCCTCACTTTTCTAACTTTTCTGCTTTAGAGCGGTGCTCCTTATACCTGAGCCGTAGCCAGGTGGGGTGAAGCGCCTCAACCACCACAAATGGTTGAGTGACTTGGATTGAATTTAATCCTTAGTGTGTGCGACTGGGACGCTATGAATGAAAGGTTATATCTAAAACAAAAGATTAAACCTTAGGAATATGACATATGTATGTTTTTCTGTCGTTTGTTTATGTTGTTCCTGTGGACATCTTTTCCTTGGTACGGTGCAGTAACAGTACGTGGTTGAGCACATGACCTGGATACTTCAGGCGATATCTTTTATTATTTTTGCACGAAAAGCAGTAGTTCATAAACAACGGGTCCTGAAGAATGCATGAAACCTTTTTTCTATATATGCAGAAACATGTTGACCACTACTGACCGCAGATATTATTTCAAATCCGTGTTTGCACCTGTCTTTTAGCTTTGGGGGACTGGGAGATACTAATAAATTACTTGCTTCTACCCAGTTCATCTAATTTTAATACCCCTCACTATTCACTTTCCTCACCTTACACTGCTTTTTTTCAGTTGCCATATAAACACTGGTAAATTCATATAACACTTCCCTCCTACACTCTTTTCATTTACAATCGGTCACGGTAACAACTGACCAGCTGTTTTGTTTTGTCTCCTGGGCAAGGAGAATCCAAATGATGCAAAAGAGGGCAGTACAGTGTGGCTTCTGATGGGAATTTTTCCATATGCCCTTGAGTCTTTACTCGGCTATTATCACACTAAGATCTGCATGGGGTGTTCCCACTGGTGTTATTTGTATGGTATTAGGTTTGTTGTCCATGGTGAATGACCCATTTGTTGTTTGACTCCTAGGTACTATTTAGTGCATTGATATATGGCTTGGGGCATGTACCTAGCTAGTCGTTAAATTTGCCCTTGGACCCTCTTTTCTAATTGTTTTGTCTATGCTTTCTTGTCTGACCTTTCTGTGTGCCTTTGGCTGTTTGTGGATTGACTGTCTGGTTTGTGAGTGACAGGGCTGGGGGATTCCAGGAGACAGAATGAGTCCGCCCAGTGGTGAATAGAGAGATCTGCATCTAGATGGGAGGGAGGAGTTGCATCTGGGACCTGAATAGCACTGTGCCTGCCCCCCAAAGTGCTGGCTCCACCCCCTGTGGTGCGTCTGACGACTCTGCCCTGCTCTGTGAAAGGAGAGAAGGAATCATGTCAACAAAGTGCTCCAGGGTTGTGCTTTCCTTTCACAATGCTGGCTCCACCTCCTGTGGGGCATCTGATGTTTCTGCTCTGCACTGTGAAAGGAAAGAAGGAGTCATGTAAACAGAGTGCTCCAGAACTGGTTTGGACCGGGCTCAGAGCCCCCCTGCAGAAAGGGAACACAGACTTTTTGGGGTATAAGTACAGGACCCCAGACCACTGAACTTTAGATCATCCTGGAATCAAGAAGGAACCTCTGCCAATGAGAAAACTGGAAGACCGAAGAGGAAGGACTGTCCTGCTGTGGGTTTGTGAGCTGACCTGCAGTTTCTTTGCTGACAAGGAGAGGGGGAGGACTGTGCTTTGTGCTGTGCCCCCTTGCTTGAATACATCTGCAAGGGCCTGAGTAGAGCTGGCTCCCTGATAAGAACTCCCAGGAACAAAAGGACTTCACCCCCAGCTTCCCCCTGAACTCTACTGAGAGAGTTCTGTCCTTCCTAGAGTGCTTGGGCCAGTTGTGGTGCCTCTGGAAGTTGTACCTATTGTTGGGAAGCTGGACAAGAAGAAACTAAAGACAATCTGCAAAGTTTCACGCATCGCTTGCTTGCGGAGCACATCCTTGTCAGTGCGAGGAAATTCCTGCCGCCGCGAAGATAGAGATCTTCGTAGCGCCTGTTGCCACTGCAAGAACCGACGCATCCTTTGCGTGCGGAATGCATCGCTCCTATGCGGGAAGAGTGCCATCGCTGCGAGTATCGTCGCAGAACCTGTCAGTGGGTGAGATTGTCGCGCCGCTTGCTTGCGGACCACATCACATCGCATCGAGGGGCCACGAGAGGAGAAGATTGACGATGCCCTGCGCATCGCCGCCCCACCTGAGATCTTCGCCGTCCCGAAGATCATCGCATCGTACCTTTTGCGAGACGCTTCCTACGAAGCCTGTGCACCAGAATCCATACAAGGTATAGCATCCCCCTATCTAAAGAGTGTATCCCCCTTGCTCTGACTAGAAGCAAGGGTCCCTATTTGGACATTGGTACCTACCTCTGCCAACTAGAGGCCCCCCGAACTACATATATATTTTTTTTGTTTATTGTTGTTTATTTTACTGTTTTATTTTACCATTTTATGCCATGCAACCCGTAGATAATAATAATGTGTATGTGAATATATTGTAAATGATTATAAATCTCTATTGAATTAACATTTTTTTCAGATTTGGTTACCTGAACTAACAAGGATAAAAGAGGACCAGTTACTTGTCGATTAGTTTTTTCAGATCCTCCTCTGAAGCAGAGGAAAACCTGTTAGCAATAACTACAGCCCACATTGTTGATGTGGTCAGCTTTATGTGCTTATGTGTCTAAATTTCAGTTCAGTTTGGCTTCACTCAAGGTTGCAGCACTGAAACAGCACTGCTACAAGTTATCGACAATTACCTGAGAGGACTTGACTTAGGCATGCCCTGTCGACTGATCCTCCTGGATCAAAGTTCAAAGTTCAAAAGATACTTTATTCGGTTTAAATCACAAAAACCATAAAAGTGTACAAGCAATTAAAACAGTCCACAGGCCACCCATAATAAAATGTGTTATAAAAACTCTTTCAGTAAACATCAATACGAATCTTGGGATAACATTGCAGGTGTGTCTCCTCTTCAGCTCACTGTTAAGAAGTCCCAGGAACAAAAATACTTCACCCCCAGCTTCCCCCCTGAACTCTACTGAGAGAGTTTGTTCCTTCCTAGAGTGCTTGGGCCAGTTGTGGTTCCTCTGGAAGTCGTACCTGTTGTTGGGAAGCTGGACAAGAAGAAACTAAAGACAATCTGCAAAGTTTTAATCATCGCTCGCTTGCAGAGCGCATCCCCGTCAGTGCCAGGAAATTCTCGCAGTCGCAAAGATCGAGATCGTTACAGCGCCTGTTGCTGCTGCAAGAACCAACGCATCCTTCACTTGCAGAACGCATTGCTCCAGTGCGGGAAGAGTACCATTGCTGTGAGTATCGTCGCAAAACCTGTCGTCGTGGGTGAGATCGTTGCACCGCTTGCTTGCGACTGCATCACGTTGCTGCAAAGGTTGTCGCAGAGCCATCGCATCAAGGGACCGCAAGAGGAGAAGATCGACGCTGTGCTGCACATCGCCGCCGCACCTAAGATGGTTGCCATCCCAAAGATTGTCGCATCGAACCTTTGCAAGATGCTTCCTACGAAACCTGCGCACCGGAATCCATACAAGGTATCGCATTCCTCCCCATACAGACCGGATTCATCGCAACGCGCCCGCTGCATCCAGCGGGGCTGTCGCATCACCTCCCCAGGGTTTCAGGAGTGAAGCATCGCTTGTTTTTCAACGCTGCAGCTTCCATTTGGAACTTTTGTTGTATCTAAAGGTACTTTTGGCTAAACGTGACGCAACTGTGGATTATTTTGACGCAAACCCTAGAACTCTTTTAAAATCATATTCTTGAAATGTGTATGTTGGATTTTTGTCATTTTGTTCTTGAGTAGTTTAGATAAAGATACCTTATTTTCCTAAACTGATGGGAAGTGCATTTGTGGTATTTTCACTGTGTTACTGTGAGTGTTGGTACACATACTTTGCCTTTGATAAGCCTGTCTGCTTGTGCCAAGCTACGAAGTGGGTGAGCAGGGGTTATCTAAAGAGTGTATCCCCCTTGCCCTGACTAGAAGCAAGCATCCCTATTTGGACATTGGTACCTACCTCTGCCAACTAGAGACCCCCAAATCTAACATTGGTGGTCAGCGGTGAGGATTTGAACTTGTATTTGTACTGGACCCACAGTAATTGGGGTACATCACTAGTTTAGTGCAGACCACTACGCAACCACATACTGTGTTGTTTTGGTTCTATTTTTGATCTGATCCTTGAGTCATGCACGCATCATGTCTCAGAAGAGTAAACCAGCAAGGGAGGTTGCAGAGCTAGAGTTTGATATTCAAATGTTAAGTGGTTACAAAGTAGGTCAACTCAAGCGGTTCTGCAGGAGCTTTGGATGTCCAATGGAGAGCAGCTCCAGGAAAGGGGAGCTACGGAAGGCCTTAAGTGCCTGATGGGAGGCCAAAGAAGCTGGGGAGACAGATGGTGCAGAAGTGGGTGAGGATGCACAAGAGGATGGTCTCAGGTCACAGGATCTGCCTGTCTCCAGAGCAGACTCCAGGGCTAGCAGCAACCATTCCGCTAGAAGCTTTTCCCCTGAGGAGTTGGAGGAAAACCAAAGGGTTAGAGGTCATGAGTTGGAAGTCATGAGGCGTGAGACAAAGTTGATGCAAATAGAAGGCCAGAACGAGGCAGAAAAGAGCAAGGAGAAGGATGCCCTGGAAGAATTTAAATTGACCTTTGCCCATGAATTGAGAATGAGGGAGCTTGATTTGGAGCTCGAGAGGCTTGAGGCTATGAGTGTCTCAGATGCAGAATTAAAATGTGTAACTCAAGAAGTGAGCTTTGCTGAGTTGGAGGTGGAGTCCAGCTCAGATGGTGGCAGCAAGATTATAGTTTCTAGTGCTGAGAGGAAGATACAAACAGCCAGGGATGTGGTGCCTGACTTGAGGAAGGGGGTTGACATACACCAGGGGGGGTCAGGTTTATGAGGTAGCTCTAGTGGTGTGCAGTGTCCCTGAAGTAGATTGTGGACTGACACAGGGGATCATATTCCCAGTGATGGGAGGAACACTCCACTGACTCTAGACGAGAGGTGCAGGGAGAGGGGTTCCCCCATGGTAGAAACCTTGGTGTGTGAGTGTGGCGACTGCCCTGAAGAGTGTGGGTTGTGTGACAGAGACAGTAGGACACTGTCTTGCCAATCTCAGGAGAGTGGTGTGGGGTACTTGTGTGAGGCACTGGAGGGTGAGGCAAAGGGTAGCTTGGTTAACGACTGTGGGGACTGTGTGATTCATTTGTTGGAGATCATATTTTAAGTCCCGGTTTTCCAGAGCTATGCCAACACCTGGTGGAGTGTGAGTTCTCTGACTCCAGGGAGATTGCATTGGAGGCAGACCCCTTGGTGGATTCCAGAGGGTCTGAAGAGGCATTGGGGAGTGATCCCAAAAGGAGTGGTGCAGATATTATCCAGACCTTTGTGGTGGAAGAGGTTCAGTGTAGCCCGGCTGGGTCCCAGTGGAATGGAAGGGGTGTAGGGGCTCACGTCTGGTCTCATTGGAGAAGGAGTGAGTGTGGGACGGTGTGTCTCATGGTGCCCGAAACCCAGACTCAGGGCCTGAAGGGTTCCCTAAGGGAACACCAGGTTGGGGGTCTAGGCTGTACTAGTAGGCCATTTGAAGGATGATCTCCAAGTGTCAGGAGAACCTGGAGCCTCTGTAAACAGAGCTCCAGTGATTCTGGTGTCAGGCAGTGCCACTCCAATTGGGAGGGGGGAGAAGTCCAGACTGAGGGGTGAGAGGGGGATGTGTTCTGCAGTGGGAGAACCAGTGGTTCTGGGACCAGCCAGAAGGGCTGAGTCTCCCAGGAGTGACCATGACACCACTTCTGTCCTGGGGGATCTTCGCGCACTGTCAGGTAGACAGGGGTCGGGGGATCTCGGCCAGGCAGACTGTCACAAGACACATGAGTCATGTGTCACCCTCAGGGGGGTACTGTGTGAGTCCCCAGAAGTCCTGGCGTGCCAGGCAAGTGTTCAACCACAGGGTTTAATCCCTGGGTTGTGAGGCCAGGTTCAGGATCTGCCTGACCTGGAGGGAAGGACATCTGTAACCAGTCTCCTGACTGGTTTTGCTTTCAAGGGTACCCACACAGATTTTGGGGGTGCAGCCCTCGAAGGGGGTGCAGAGGGAGGGAGTCCTCCCCTCTGACCCTGGTGCAACCCGAGGGTTTAGACACTAGGTTGGGAGATCAGTTGCTGGAGTGCACTCCTGAACTGGTGGGAGAGTTGTGTTCTGAGGACGCCCCTCCGGGTAGGAGAGTGTGGGAACCCAGAAGGCAGGGAAGGGAGAGGAAAGCCTCGCCCGTGACCTCTGGTCAGCCTGAGGGTGCAGACCCTGGGCTGGCGAGCCAGTGTCAGGATGCCCTACCTGACTTGACAGCCCTCTGTCGGACTGTGAAAACGTATATTTCACTATCCAAATCTCCCCTTGCATGTCCCTTTCTGGATTCCTTATCTACCGCCCTCCTGGAACCATGGGGCAATTCCATGAATCTCTCCTGGAATGCTCCTTGGCCACGACCAGCATACGGCCTAACTTCTTAATTTTAGGGGACCTCAATGTCCATATGGAAGATAGCAATGACAAACTAGCTACAGAACTGATCCACGATCTGGCAGTTCATCAACTGCACCTACAGAATTCCCTCCCCACACACAATCGTGGTCACCTGCTCGATTCCATCTTTTGCAACTTTCCTGACCTTGTGGTCGGATCGGATATCCCTGTGCCATGGTCTGACCACCTGCTCATCCCCTTTAGCTGGCGGATTCAGTCCACTCCGCCTCATACCCAAGCACCTGGTAGACCATCCCGCCCCTGGGCGAAACTCGATTATGATAAGTGGAATCAAGCTCTTGAGGACACCAGCCCACATCTCAGCTCGAATTCTTATTTAGCAGACATTGAGTTCTCATCCTGGGTTACTAAGTCTCTAGATACAGTTCTCCCCAAAAAAAAACATCGGAAACCGAGGAAAAAAGCCACATCTCCATGGTTTACCCAGGAGATATGCCTCCTAAAGAAAATCTGTAAGAGAGCGGAAAGAGTATGGAGGAAAGACTTTGATCCTAACAATAAAATTAAATATAGGCTGACGATCCTCAATTACAAAAAGGCTCTAAAAAACGCGCAAATTTCCTTTTTCAAGGAAAAAATCAGCGAGGCAGCCTGTTCGTCCAGAGAAACGTTTCTAATCGCGAAAAAACTTCTAAATACGCCAGTACCCCCAGCTACACACAACCCCTCGAACGAACACTGTAACGAGTTAGCCACATTTTTTGATTTAAAAATACAAAACATTCTTCAACACCTTCCCCCTCTTCTACCTGTGGATCCCTCTCTCTCTCTTTCTTTACAGCGCCAGAACAGGGATATAGATTTAAGCAAGTTTCCCCCAATCAGCGAGGAAACCCGTGGACCCATTCTCCAATCCCTCAAAAGCGTATCTCCGCACGACCCAGCACCAGTTAGACACCTGAAACAGGTTGCTCCCATTATCTTAGCACCAATGGTCAACCTAATAAACGCTTCAATTGAAACCGGAACGGTCCCCACAAGCTGGAAGAAGGCGGTGGTGAAAGCCCTTATTAAAAACCCAACCTTGACCCGGGCAACCTAGCTAATTTCAGGCCGATCTCTCTCCTCCCTGGCATTAGCAAGTTGGCTGAAAAACACATCAACTCCCAGCTTTCTAATTATTTGGAGTCCAACGATCTGCTTAAAACATCACAGACCGGTTTCCGTCCGGGCCAGGGCACAGAAACAGCGATGGTGCCGGTTGTCGAAGAAGCTAGGAAGATCATTGATGCAGGAGGATCGGTGGCAGTGATCCTCCTGGACCTCAGCGCAGCATTCGACACCGTCAACCATAGCATCCTGGCTCAGCGACTGGAAAACCTTGGCATTAATGGGCCCGCCCTTGCCTGGCTCAAATCCTTCCTCCACAACCGCTCCTTCCAGGTGGCGGAGGGTGACTGCATCTCCAGGGAAACCCCGATACGTTGCGGAGTGCCGCAGGGCTCTTCATTGAGCCCTACGCTCTTCAACGTGTACATGGCACCACTGGAAAAAATTGTCGTCCCGCATGGCATCAAACTTCTGACCTACGCGGACGACACTCAGCTGGTCGTCTCCCTCAGCCAGTAAGATAATCCCACCATTGATCTGCATTCCTGTCTGGGGGATATAGTTAGTTGGATGAACGCCTCCCACTTAAAGCTCAATGGGGACAAAACTGAGCTAATGGTACTGGGCAATCAGTCCCATTTTCATCCGGAGTCTCTATGGCCCCCTAGCATGGGCCACCCCCAATCCCCAAAACTGATATTAAAAGTTTGGGGATCTGGCTGGATCATAATCTAACCCTCAACACCCAGGCCAGAAAAACAGCGGGTACATGCTTTGGTCTATTACGCTCCACCCGCAAGATCCTCCCCATGCTTCCTTTCCAGTCAAAAAAACTACTTCTACAGGGTCTTATACTGTCGAGACTTGATTACGGCAATGCCTTATACCTCGGTTCACCAAAAAAAGTCATTGCCAGGTTACAGGTGGTGCAAAACGCGGCTGCCCGGATTCTCACGGGCACAAAAAATCGTTGCTCCGCCAAACCTGCAATCAGAGCACTCCATTGGCTTCCGGTGGAGCAAAGGGTGCAGTTTAAGGCCATGTGCCTAACTCACAGAATCCTCCACGGAAATGCCCCTCCCGTTCTTAAAGATCTCGTGATGCCTTATATCACAAACAGAACCCTCCGATCCTCTAATGTTCACCTCACTCAAATACCTAGGATTAAGAGAACACGGTCAGGGGGCCGGCGGTTCTCCTATCAGGCGTCCAGGATGTGGAATACTCTCCCACCGGACCTTCGTGCCCAACCTAACCTCCTGTCCTTTCGCAAATCCTTGAAGACGTGGCTGTTCCCTTGACCATCTCCTGTTTCCGCCTGACTTGACTATATGGATTTTCAGTCAGCGCTGGGACGCTCTTGGGCAGCCATGCGCTCTATAAATCCCATTCCATTCCATTCCAGGAGGAAGAGTGCAGGAAAGGTGCCAGGCACCTGGAGCTACTGCCCCCACTTTCTGACACTACAGAGGTTAGAGAGGCCTGACAGGCATGAGGCCTGGCTCTCATCACTGACAGCTGTCAGTGGCCATTGTGGCTGGTTGTTCTGGTGGACTGGGTTGCCCCTGGAAGGGGGGCAGGAGTCACACCATGGGGGTGGACTGGGCCACCCCGTTGTGTTGGCCAGGTGGGTACTGTCTACCAGTGTGGGCACATCTGTGAGTGAAGTCCTGGTGCGCCGGGCAAGTGTTCAGCCACAGGGGTTGGCCTCTGGGTTGGGGAGCCAGGTTCAGGTGTTGCCTGGCCTGGAGGGAAGAACATCTGTAAACAGTATCCCTACCAGTTTATCTTCTGGTGGTACCACTCCAAGTGGGAGTGTGCAAAACTCTGGAGGGAGTCCTCGCCTCTGACCCCGGTTCACCTGGAGGGTTTAGACTCTAGGTTGGAGGGTCAGGTCCGGGGTGTCCCCCCTGACCTGGAATTCCAGTTGCAGGATAGAACCCCTGAACTGGTGGCCGAATGGCGCAGGACACCTGCCACAGGTGCCCTGACTATTCTAGAAGGAGGTACTGCTCCAGGTGGAAGGGTACAGAGCCCCAAGGAAGAAGAGGACCGGGTAGGGGAAAGCCAACCCCAGCTTCCTGTCCAGCCGCCAGATACATGCCCGGGACTGGTTGGTTGAGTCAGTGCCAGTATGTCAGACCTGACCTGACAGAAAGGGGAGTGGACAAAGGATGCCAAGCACCTGGGGCTACTGCCCCCACCCTCTGACGCCACAGGGGTTTGAGAGTCCTGAGAGGCATAAGGCCTGGGTCTCATCACTGACCACTGTCAGTTGCCACTGTGGCTTGCTGTCTGTCTGTTGGGATACACCTGTGAGCAAGTCAAGTTTATGTGCTGCACAGGTGGTGTCCACAGGTGAGGCGAAGGGTTCCACATGAACTGGCTTGGTGGACCCTAAGAGTATGGATGGAGCGATCCAACTGGGTTCAGGAAGGCGTAGAACAGGAATAGTGCCCTGCTGTTTGGACCAGTTTCGGTGTTCTATTACCCTAAGCAGGGAATCCTATTGAGGTATCGTTTGGTCTACCCTGGCTTTAGGCTGGAAGGGGGTTGTGTTGGATATGGCCCTTTTTGCATGGTTATCCCCAAACTTTTTACTTCTTCCTTCTTTATTTTCCCTGACCTGTGGTTGTTGGCAATATGACTCTGGGCACTTTACAACTGCTGTTAAGTGCCAAAGTGCATATGCTCTCTGTATAAATTGTTTTGTGATTGGTTATCCATGATTGGCATATTTGTTTTACCAGTAGGTCCCTAGTAAAGTGCACTGAGTGTGCCAGGGCTGGTGATTCAAAGGCTACTGGTGGGCCTGCAGCACTGATTATGCCACCCACATGAGCAGCCCTAAAATGGTGTCTCAGGCCTGCCACCACAGTGCCTGTGTGCAGTTGCTAACTGCCATTCTGACCTGACCAGTGTCCACACTGGCCAGGCCTAACCCTTCCCTTTCTGTACACATTGAACACCCCTATGGAAGGCCCAAGGTACCCCCCTGGGCAGGGTGCAGTGTATGTGAAAGGTAGAACATGTACTAGTGTGGATGACATGCTCTGGTAGTGAATTACAGCCATTTTCGTTTTTCACTATTGAAAGGCTATCTTGCCCATAGGCTATGATGGGGAATGCTGTGTATAATGTTTACCTGCATATCTTCCCATAGGAGCAAGATAGAAAATTGAAGCCTGGTTTCCCTGAACTCAGAATTTAACAACACATCTTTTAGGAAGGATGTTTTTTAAATCCTGTATTTGAAAGTGGCACTTTTAAAAAGTGGCTGCTTTCTTGTCTGAGAGTCAAACAACAAATGGGTCATTCACCATGGACAACAAACCTAATACCATACAAATAACACTAGTGGGAACACCCCATGCAGATCTTAGTGTGATCATAGCCGAGTAAAGACTCAAGGGCATATGCGTGTTAGGGGCACAAACCTTTCGACGGGGCTTCTCTATATGGATTAACTCAGTCGTCCGAACTGTCTGGGGGGGCACCGACTGTAGAGCTCACGCCGTGTTTTGTTTTATCACAACCGCATAAACACGGCATGAGCTCTACAGTCGGTGCCCCCCCAGACAGTTCAGACGACTGCCGGGAGACACCGACGGAGAGGGGAGTCAATCCATATAGAGAAGCCCCGTCGAAAGGTTTGTGCCCCTAACACGCTGAGATGTGGCCATTCCGCACTAACGGATTACATCGATTGCGGGGAGGTCGCTGTTCAGAATGGCACACACGGGTGAGCGTGAGCACTACAGATCGCGTGCTTTGCCCATCTTAGATACACCACGGGCGGAGATATTCAGGTTTTGCTAAATTCTTAAGTCTATTCATACGCGCTATTTTATATGTAGAGCCTTGAATGGTTATTGACTAAACACATGTATAGCAGAGATGTAGGAGGAGATATTCAGGTTTTGCTAAATGCTTAAGTCTATTCATACGCGCTATTTTATATGTAGAGCCTTGAATGGTAATGGACACGTGTATAGCAGAAATGTAGGAGGAAGCACAATCGTGTCCTCTGCTCTGGGTGCCGTTTGGCTGCGCTCTGTAACATGAAGGCGAGCGCTGCAAACACCATAATTTTCGATGTGGTTAAGACCCCTTTTGGCACATAACTTATGACTACATAGGTTAATTTAGTTTTTTATATCAGTAAAAGCAGTGAACATTACAAATAAGCCTTGAGATACAATCCAATCAGCACCAGAATACAGCTGTATGGAGATTAACAACTAATCCATGATTGCCATCCTCACTTTTCTAACTTTTCTGCTTTAGAGCGGTGCTCCTTATACCTGAGCCGTAGCCAGGTGGGGTGAAGCGCCTCAACCACCACAAATGGTTGAGTGACTTGGATTGAATTTAATCCTTAGTGTGTGCGACTGGGACGCTATGAATGAAAGGTTATATCTAAAACAAAAGATTAAACCTTAGGAATATGACATATGTATGTTTTTCTGTCGTTTGTTTATGTTGTTCCTGTGGACATCTTTTCCTTGGTACGGTGCAGTAACAGTACGTGGTTGAGCACATGACCTGGATACTTCAGGCGATATCTTTTATTATTTTTGCACGAAAAGCAGTAGTTCATAAACAACGGGTCCTGAAGAATGCATGAAACCTTTTTTCTATATATGCAGAAACATGTTGACCACTACTGACCGCGGATATTATTTCAAATCCGTGTTTGCACCTGTCTTTTAGCTTTGGGGGACTGGGAGATACTAATAAATTACTTGCTTCTACCCAGTTCATCTAATTTTAATACCCCTCACTATTCACTTTCCTCACCTTACACTGCTTTTTTTCAGTTGCCATATAAACACTGGTAAATTCATATAACACTTCCCTCCTACACTCTTTTCATTTACAATCGGTCACGGTAACAACTGACCAGCTGTTTTGTTTTGTCTCCTGGGCAAGGAGAATCCAAATGATGCAAAAGAGGGCAGTACAGTGTGGCTTCTGATGGGAATTTTTCCATATGCCCTTGAGTCTTTACTCGGCTATTATCACACTAAGATCTGCATGGGGTGTTCCCACTGGTGTTATTTGTATGGTATTAGGTTTGTTGTCCATGGTGAATGACCCATTTGTTGTTTGACTCCTAGGTACTATTTAGTGCATTGATATATGGCTTGGGGCATGTACCTAGCTAGTCGTTAAATTTGCCCTTGGACCCTCTTTTCTAATTGTTTTGTCTATGCTTTCTTGTCTGACCTTTCTGTGTGCCTTTGGCTGTTTGTGGATTGACTGTCTGGTTTGTGAGTGACAGGGCTGGGGGATTCCAGGAGACAGAATGAGTCCGCCCAGTGGTGAATAGAGAGATCTGCATCTAGATGGGAGGGAGGAGTTGCATCTGGGACCTGAATAGCACTGTGCCTGCCCCCCAAAGTGCTGGCTCCACCCCCTGTGGTGCGTCTGACGACTCTGCCCTGCTCTGTGAAAGGAGAGAAGGAATCATGTCAACAAAGTGCTCCAGGGTTGTGCTTTCCTTTCACAATGCTGGCTCCACCTCCTGTGGGGCATCTGATGTTTCTGCTCTGCACTGTGAAAGGAAAGAAGGAGTCATGTAAACAGAGTGCTCCAGAACTGGTTTGGACCGGGCTCAGAGCCCCCCTGCAGAAAGGGAACACAGACTTTTTGGGGTATAAGTACAGGACCCCAGACCACTGAACTTTAGATCATCCTGGAATCAAGAAGGAACCTCTGCCAATGAGAAAACTGGAAGACCGAAGAGGAAGGACTGTCCTGCTGTGGGTTTGTGAGCTGACCTGCAGTTTCTTTGCTGACAAGGAGAGGGGGAGGACTGTGCTTTGTGCTGTGCCCCCTTGCTTGAATACATCTGCAAGGGCCTGAGTAGAGCTGGCTCCCTGATAAGAACTCCCAGGAACAAAAGGACTTCACCCCCAGCTTCCCCCTGAACTCTACTGAGAGAGTTCTGTCCTTCCTAGAGTGCTTGGGCCAGTTGTGGTGCCTCTGGAAGTTGTACCTATTGTTGGGAAGCTGGACAAGAAGAAACTAAAGACAATCTGCAAAGTTTCACGCATCGCTTGCTTGCGGAGCACATCCTTGTCAGTGCGAGGAAATTCCTGCCGCCGCGAAGATAGAGATCTTCGTAGCGCCTGTTGCCACTGCAAGAACCGACGCATCCTTTGCGTGCGGAATGCATCGCTCCTGTGCGGGAAGAGTGCCATCGCTGCGAGTATCGTCGCAGAACCTGTCAGTGGGTGAGATTGTCGCGCCGCTTGCTTGCGGACCACATCACATCGCATCGAGGGGCCACGAGAGGAGAAGATTGACGATGCTCTGCGCATCGCCGCCCCACCTGAGATCTTCGCCGTCCCGAAGATCATCGCATCGTACCTTTTGCGAGACGCTTCCTACGAAGCCTGTGCACCAGAATCCATACAAGGTATAGCATCCCCCTATCTAAAGAGTGTATCCCCCTTGCTCTGACTAGAAGCAAGGGTCCCTATTTGGACATTGGTACCTACCTCTGCCAACTAGAGGCCCCCCGAACTACATATATATTTTTTTTGTTTATTGTTGTTTATTTTACTGTTTTATTTTACCATTTTATGCCATGCAACCCGTAGATAATAATAATGTGTATGTGAATATATTGTAAATGATTATAAATCTCTATTGAATTAACATTTTTTTCAGATTTGGTTACCTGAACTAACAAGGATAAAAGAGGACCAGTTACTTGTCGATTAGTTTTTTCAGATCCTCCTCTGAAGCAGAGGAAAACCTGTTAGCAATAACTACAGCCCACATTGTTGATGTGGTCAGCTTTATGTGCTTATGTGTCTAAATTTCAGTTCAGTTTGGCTTCACTCAAGGTTGCAGCACTGAAACAGCACTGCTACAAGTTATCGACAATTACCTGAGAGGACTTGACTTAGGCATGCCCTGTCGACTGATCCTCCTGGATCAAAGTTCAAAGTTCAAAAGATACTTTATTCGGTTTAAATCACAAAAACCATAAAAGTGTACAAGCAATTAAAACAGTCCACAGGCCACCCATAATAAAATATAACATAGATACAAAACAGGGGATGACCCCTGAAAATATACAGTACATGTTGGCAGGAATTTTTAAAAACAACAGCATACACATTGGTGACCTTATTGGGGATTTCATACAGTAATTGATATTTATAAAGAGTCCTCTAGGACCAAGCGATCTTTTTGCCAAGTCTCATAGCTATGGTTAAAAATTTTGCCACATTGAAAATAACCCATATTTCTGTCAACAGTTGCAGGTACAGCAAAGCTGGCTTCACTTGCCTAAAACCCTTTCCTTTTAATAGTGGTATAATAAATTTGAGTCTAATACCTTTGAAATAATCACAAAAAAACAGAAAGTGAGCCGTGTCCATAATTGAGCAGCCATCACATTTGCATAGAACTAAGTCCGAGCTCCTGGTCCAGACAGGGCGGCCAGAAATTAAAAGATGAATTTTATTCAAACGGAACCTTGTTAGCAGATACCTATGATTGGCATTATTCACAACTTTAAGGTACAGTTCCGGTTCAGGGTCAGGTGAAACAATCAGCTGATGGGACCTAACAGAGGGTTTAAGCAGCTCCCTGCCCTCTCTGTCCATTCCTCTGTTCAGCAAGAAAGTATTTTTGACCCATTTCAAATCCCCTTTCACCAGGCTTGAGGGTTTATCGAACAATTCTGGTCGTCCCAATTTTTCACACATTTGTTGCACGTACTTCAACCAGGGGATCTTCTCCCAGTAGTCCAACATTAAACAGTCTTTAAAGATTTCATGGTTTACCTCAAGCTCTGGGTTTAACCAAACTGCCAACCATTTTAATAAAGGGGCCATGGCAATTTTATCCTCTAAATAACCCACACCGCACTCCTGATGAACTATGTAGTTTGCGGTGGATTTTGGGAGGGAAAGAAGTGTTTTTAAAAAATTGTCCTCTGTGACCTGGAGCGATGAGACCTGTTTAAAGCCCCACAGATTGGCCCCATACATGGCGATGGCAGTACATTTGGAAGCATTTACTTTTAGTACTGCCTCAATGGGTTTCACCCCTAGTTTACGGGAGAATCTTAGCACTGCCGAAATTGAACGTGCCAGGGATGTTTTATTCTCCACCAGTTGGGGATGCCACGTGGAGCCCTCATCGAAGACCACCCCCAGATAGGGAAATCTAGAAACTCGTGACAACTTGTGTTTATTACAAAATAATGACATCACATTTTTTTGGACTTAGCTTTGTGACCTACCACCATGACATGAGACTTGCCAAGTTGACGCTTAGGTCAAGATTATCCATAAAAACGTAAAAGGAGTTCAGCAGGCATTGGAGTCCTACTGCGGTTCTGGCTAGGAGGGCAGCGTCATCCGCATACAGTAGGGCAGGCAGTAAATATTTCCCAGCCTTCGGGATATCCTTACAAACTACTCCCAAAGCTTTACCTAGGTCATTGATGTATAATGTAAAGAGCAGGGGAGCAAGGATGCACCCCTGTCTCACTCCATTAATAATGCAAATTTTTTCTGTGCAGTTCCCCTTTCTATCGTAACGGACCGTTGCAGTAAGGTCCCTATGGAGGTCTGCTAGAAAATAAACTATGTTAGGGTCTATTCCGATATTGAGGAGCTGGCCCCACAATTTGGATCTGTTTACCCGGTCGAATGCCGAGGACAGATCCATAAAAGCAATAAACAATGATCCTGGCTTAGCTAAGGTGTACTTCCCAATGAGCAACTGTAGGTTTGGGCTTTGGTCGATAGTACTGCGTCCCTTTCGGAATCCATACTGTAGAGGGGAAAGTGTGTTGGTTTCCTCTAACCAAGTGGTCAGTTTGCCTAACACCACCCTCCCTAAAACCTTGACTGCAGAATCAATGAGGGATATAGGTCGGTAATTACCAGGGTCCCCCCGATCCCCTTTTTTATAAATGGGTACGATTACCGACTGTGTCCATGACTCAGGGATACCTGTCTTAGAAACTCTATTAAAAACATTGGCTAAAACTTTGGACCAAAATAAAATATCAACTTTGAAAAGATCAGAGGGGACGCCATCTGGCCCAGGCGCTTTGTTGCTGGTCATCATACCAATGGCCACTGCCACCTCCTCCTCGTTCACAGTTAAAGTGTAAGGTGATTGGGGAAGGCGGTCATACATTCTATCGCCTGGGTCTCTTCTTCGTAAACAGAACTAAAGTGCGTGTGCCATCGCTCCTCTTGGATACCACAATCCAGTTCATTATTACTGGAATCCGAGAAGTAAGGTTGGTTTACCACCGCCCAGAACTTGGCGCTACTTTTTAATACATCTGTAGAGGTCAGGTCAGCCCAAGCGTCCTCTCTGATTTCACACCGCCTTTTTTCAATTATGGTCTTGTATTCTCTTCTAAGGGTGGCTACAAGCCGTCTGTCAACTGGTTCTGACTTAAGGGCAGCCTTGAGTTTGCGGCTTGCCGCTGAACAATTTTTGTCGAACCAACCTACCTTCCCTTGTGTTCTACCTTTACCATGAGCAGTCAAATTGGAGAGAATATCAATGCAAACCTTTTTATACGCCTCCATTACTTCACCATCCCCAGCCCGATCATCCATGCACAACATCAAATCATCCCTGCTACTATAACATAGGTTACAAAAAAACTCTTCTGGGATTACCCTGCACCATTCGATTCTGCGTGCTTGATCTGTTAACCGCAGATCATGTTTATCTGCCAAGTTTTTACAACTATCCTTGATGACAAATATGTTCTTTACTTTTAGAACCACAGGATTATGATCACTAAAATGGGACCTTAAAACTGAGTAGCTGCTAATTTGGACTCCATTAGTACTGTTGAGGAATATGTAATCAATCACGGAGCCACTGCCATGGCCTGTGAAAGTAGGGATATCCCCATCACCCCCCTTTGGC